>NC_143399.1:66917956-67560436 GCF_052110815.1 Crocodylus siamensis
CAGCGCCACTGACGGGGGGGGGGGGGGGGGGGGGATGGTACTGAGCTGGGCAGTGTCCTGGATTTCCTGAAAAAAATAATACAGTCACCATAACCCTAAGGTCTTGAGTCACCTAACCACAAAGATCAAGCTTTGCAAGTGGAGGAGCAGCAGTTGTTACCCTACCACAACTGTCTCCTTGAAAAATACAAACTTAGTGTTGGGCTGTGCTCTTATACATCATGCTCTTCCTATTTTACTGTGTAGCTTTATTGCACAAGCAAGCTGCACTCTTCCTCAAACTGTAGCCCAGGTCCCCTACTATTTACTACGGCTGTGCAAAGCTTCAGTAGCCAATTCAATTCGGAGGAGATTCGGCCCGATTCAGTAGCCAAATCTCCAAAACTGAATCGAAGCAGGAGACCAATTAAAAGCTCCGAATTGAATTGGAAGCTTCTGAATTGATTTGGACAAGATTTGGAGATCAGCCATAGACTAAACAGGCAGCAGTCCTCAGAGACACTGGACACAGCTGCCTCCAGGTGGTAAGTCTGTAGTGGTGCGCGAAGGGGGGAGGGAAGCTGCATGGGAGGGGGGCGACAGATCAATGCCCCCACAGAGTGGGAGGGATGGGAGCTGGGACAAGCCCATGGCCAGGGCTGTCCCGCTGGGGGGGGGGGGGTGTTGGATTGAGGCAACTGCCTCAGGCCCCACAGACAGTCCCCTGTACAGGCTACAGTTGCTATGCACTACTACTGCCGCCAAGCACCACCAGCTCTGCTGCTGCCATACACTGCTGAATCTGGCCACTTGCCTCCCCTCTTCTCCCCCCGCTGGCTCTGGCCTCTCCTCCAGCTGCTCGCCACCTCGCCTCCCTCTGGGCCCCACACGCTCATAAGGTCGGTTCTGCTCACGACTCCCCCCCCCTCGCAGTTGATTCAGAGTTTTTATCTGGTCTCCTGATTAGATTCAAAGATTTGGCCGCCGAATCTCCTCCAAATCAAATCGGCTACCAAAGCTTTGCACATCCCTAGCAAATAGTAGGGGGCCTGGGCTACAGTTCAAGGAAGAGTCCCGCTTGTTTGTACAATAAAGTTACACAGTAAAATGAGAAGAGCATGATGTATAAGAGTACAACCCAACTTTAAGTCTGTATTTTTCAAGGAAACACTTGTGGTAGGGATTCACCAAATTGAATCACTGTCCCTTGAATCTGAATCCAAAGCAAATACTCGCCACTTCGCACAAGCCTACTATTTACACAAGAAAACCTTTGATCTAGGTTTGAAGGTGCTTAGAGACTAGGCCACTTGACCTCACTGGGTGTTCAGATGCATCCTCACTCTCGCTATTTGAAAAAGGACATATACAAAGATAAGCTACAGTACAGTTTCCACAGTTCTTCCTAAAGACCAATGAATTTACCCATAATTGATTCTTTCCCAGGCATAGAAAGAGTCACAAGGTGTACAAAGAGTCACAAGACATGCTTCCAATTCACTTGGAAGGCAGAAGCATGTTGGGGATTGCCCACGTGCCAGTGAGTGATCCAGGCCATCTATGCAGTGAAAACCTAGTGCATGTGTATATTGACACTTCAGTAAAGCTCAGAAGTACCTAAACTAGTTTTAGAAGCTGTCTGATTGCAGCAGAGTAGCAGGGTAAATTAGTCCACATGAAGCCCTGTGATACTGACTAGACTGCTTTTGGTACCTGAGCTTAGTGCTCTCCACTGTCCTGCAGTGTAGAATAAAACAAGTACAGCCTCTGAGGCCATTTTTGGGGATACACTTCAAGATGATGCTGGACAGGCAGCTCCTGTTGCAACCATACTGCTATAGAAGGGCAAGGGTGTGGAGCTAATAAAGGAAGTCATTCTCTTCTGCTCTGTTCAGCACTAGTAAGGTCTCACCTGGAGTACCATAACCAGTTTTGAGCCCCACACCTTAAGACAGATGTGGACAGATAGAAAAAATTGCAACAGAGGGAAACAAAAATTATTAAAAGCTGAGAAACATGACTTACAAGGAAAGGTTGAAAGAACTAGGATTTAGTGTAGAGAAAAGATGGGTTTTGGTAATGCTTCAATACCTAAAGGGCAGTTATAAGAAGGATGGAGATATACTATTTTCTATGGCCATAGAGAACAGCTTTTGAAACAAGAAACTTGAGAGAGCTAATACTCCCACTAACCGTTTCCAAAATGGGTATAGAGAGCAGCACTTTCCTCTGTGAAGTCTTTGTAGTCTTTGGAGAGATGCAGTAGGCTGGGCTTATCTGAAACAGGAGAAATGATACATCTGGGTGCTTGGGGCAGTTGCCACATGGGAATTTCTAGTTGCTGCTATACCACAGCACGTTGCACAGCTGCAGCCACTCTGCTCTCTCCCCCACAGCCAGCACCCAGGGCAACTGCTCTGGTCACCCTGCGCTAATTATGCCACTGATCTATGAGCCAGATCTAGTCCAAGAAGAGATTTGATCCAGCCTGCAAAATTCTGATCCAGCCAGTGTTTTAAGAATACGCAACAAGTCCCCTTCTGCACAATCCAGCCCACATTTTTGCCAATCCGTTACAGCTCTATCCATCCTGGAGGGCTGCTGTTTGTGACAGGCCTTTGCTCCCTCCACCCCCCAGCTCAGCTTATGTTCATGTTGAATGAGTTGTTTTGCTGCAGAATTAGGTACTCCAAATCTTTGCTCACTGCAGCTTTCAGCAGCAGTGAGCAGAGGCTGTGGGACAGGGAAATAAGCTGTCTGAGGTAACAGCCACATCACAGAGATGACCTGCCAAAATTAGTGCATCAGAACTGGAAAATGAATCCAATTCAAAATGAAAGTCAAATTGACTTGGCTACTTTATTTCAGTGGCCAAATAAAATTGGAATTTTAAAAACAAAACTGCCAGCATAAATGTGGAAAGTACATTACAAACATAATTTCAGGTTTATTTAAACCTAACTTGTAGGAAATTTAAGTAGATCACTATTAAAAACAACCACCCAAAACCTACGGTAAGAAGGGTAGGATTAGGCATACCACCACTGCCAAAGTGTGTCTAATTTTTCTCCTTAATATTGTATTTTTATGCAACTAAAAGTCTTTTTCCCCACCTCCCCTAGAATATGTGTATGGACAACTTACACGGGCACCTGAAATCACCAGTGGAGATTGCTTATACAAAGCAGCCAAAGGAAACATCAGACACTTCATGTCTTTTCCTAAAATGTACCAAAAATAATCATGTTTCTTAATGGAAGTTGTTGTTTTTATTCACTTTTGCAGAATTCTCTAAGAAATGCTTGAAAATGTAACTGAATTACAGTGCTTAATAGAAAAAAGTTATTTTCTATTTAGAGTTTGAAAAATTGGAAACAGATAAATATTTCATTTATGGTCCCCCCCACCCTTCAAGTTGTGATTGTGATAGATTTTCACTTGTAGAAGTAACAGTATTTTCAAACATGGTTGCCTAGATTTAATCAAGTCCCGAGGTTGATTTTTCAGGTTTCCACTCAAACCAGGACAGAACTTGGGCTAGTTTGTTTCATGCACATCTGATAATACTATGCTCTGATGTGTATTTTAAATTGAGTTTCTTAATAAACTGTTTACTTCTGGAATTCAATAAAAGGTGTTCACTGTGTCTCAAAAATTGTGTGTTATAATTTTTATTATGTGAGCAAAGATGCTTTTAAATTTTCCTTGAGTTGCATTTGTTGAGGAAGGAATACATGACATTCTTGCATAGAATATCTGCAGAGAAGCCAAGAAAAATCAAAAGGAACTTTGTAGTTTCCTCTGAATTCTTCAAAGGGTCAAGGCTAGGTTTGTTCTCTTCCCCCACAGGATGAAACAGTGACATTTAGACACAGAACCCCACATGTATGGGAATCGGGTGAAAGCTAGGTCCATCCTAATACAAGTCACATACCTCTACAGATGGTCCTGTGGGTCCAGCTCTCCTTCAATGAATGTTGGAGAACGTAGTTTGGAGATGGCACAGTTCAGGTATTTAACTTAAAATAAGTAACCATATCAAGATTTGAAAATACTACTTTGCATAGGCCATCTAATCCTAGGACTTTAATCGGAATGTATGCCCCGTGACTGAAAAATGGGCATAATTCCTTATTTCCCAGACCTTTGCTTCAGTATAAAACATACCATGTTACGATATCACCCCCACAGTACTATGCCATGCTGTAAAGAGACACATGAGAGATATCTTGATACAGGGTCCATTAGCCTGAGTAGCACTGTGATAATAGGATCACAGGGATGGTAGGGATCTCATGAGGTCATCCAGTCCAGCCCCCTGTACAAGGTAGGATCACTTCTGACTAAATAGTCCCCGTCAGGTGTCTGTGTAACCAACTCTTGAAAATGTCCAAGGTTGGAGATTCCACAACTTCTCCAAGTAGTCTGTTCCAATGCCTGACCACCTACTCATAGGAAGTCCCTCCTAATCATCAGCCTAAATGCTCTCTGCTGTAGTTTAAGGCCTTTGCTCCCAGTCCTGTTCTCTATGGCCATAGAAAATAGTATATCTCCATCCTTCTTATAACTGCCCTTTAGGTATTGAAGCATTACCAAAACCCATCTTTTCTCTACACTAAATCCTAGTTCTTTCAACCTTTCCTTGTAAGTCATGTTTCTCAGCTTTTAATAATTTTTGTTTCCCTCTGTTGCAATTTTTTCTATCTGTCCACATCTGTCTTAAGGTGTGGGGCTCAAAACTGGTTATGGTACTCCAGGTGAGACCTTACTAGTGCTGAACAGAGCAGAAGAGAATGACTTCCTTTGATTTGCAAGTGACACACCTGATTATACAGCCCAGAATGTTTTTTGTTGGATTTGTTTTGCAACAGTGCAGTGTTGGCCCATATTCAGTTTACTGTAACTCCTAGGTCCATCGCTGCAGTATTCCCCTAGCTCAGTGTTTCCCAACCAGTGTGCTGCGGCACAGAAGCATGCCATCAGAAGTGAAGAGATGTGCCACAGAATTTTGCCACTGCAGTGAGCTACAATGATAGGGAATACCTTAACAGGTGTGTTGCGAAAAAATTTTATTAATGTAAATGGGCCATGGTCTGGAAAAGGTTGGAAAACATTGCCCTAACTGATCATTTCCCAGTCTGTATATTATTCCACCCCAAAGGCAGGACTCTGCATTTGCCTGTGCTGAACTTCATGCGTGATTTCAGACCATTTCTCTAGCTCATTCAAGTTAACTCTTGATCCCAGTTCTACCCTCCAGAGCAGCAGCTGGCAACCTTAAAAACCTGCATGCTGGACCAACTCAGTCTGGGTCAAAGGCAGTGGGGTGGGAAGTCCCAGATGTTGCCAGCAATTCCTTTGCAGTGGCATGGGAAAGGGATGTGCAGTTAGCCCTTTTTCCTTGCAGCTGCATGGGAAAACAACTGCTGCTGAGTCCCCCGCACCATGGAACCCCCTGTCCACAAGCCCAGTCAAATGGCTTTGCAGGCTGGATCTGGCCCATGGTCACATATTGCCAACCCCTACTCCAAAATTTCTGCAACTCAACCCAATTTGGCATTACCTGCAAATTTGCTAAACATGCACTGAATTCATCCTCCAAATCATTTGTGGTGTTAAATAACACTGACCCAGGACAGATCCTTGGGGAACAGTACTTGGGAGGAGGAATACCTCTTCTCAGGCAGACACTGAACCATTGAGGACTACCCATTGAGTGCTATGATCCAACCAGTTATGCATCCACTTTACAATACTTTCATCTAGTCTGGATTTCAAAGCCTTGCTAACATCAAGCTACTTCACACATCCAGCACACCATCCCCATCATTCATTCACCTATTAATCTATATCCCAGCGCTCTTTCCTGCCCAGGACGGGGGGGTAGTGGTGTCAGACTCGATGAACTACTGAGGTTCCTTCCAACCCAAACGTCCATGAATCCACAGACCATATAATCTTATAAATTGGGTTCAGTAGGCATGACTTGGTGAATCCATATAGGCTATTCCCAATCACCTTGTTCTCTTCCAGCCATTTAGAAATAGGCTGTTCTTCCACTACTCCTGGTTGTTTACCTCCTTTCCCATCTTTGCTGACACCTGCACTTGTCATCCACTGGCTCACTTTATTCATGAAGAAAAGGCATCAAATACTTTGGCCTCGTTAGTAACTCAATTGCCTTCTTCATTCTTTCATGGACCTACACTTTCTTTGGTCTGTTACTTCTAACATACTTCTAGAGTCCTTTTTGAATTGCCTTTTCCAGTGGCATCTCAAATTGTGCCTTTGACTTGCTTCCTGCAGGCCCATGCAATAATATCCTCTTGTACACTTCCCATTCTTGCTTCTGCACCTCCTTAGGTACAGCTAATTCTCCTGGCCACCTTTTCCTGTCAGACTTACCTCTCAGAGTTCCCCAAGTTTAGTAAAATCTGCTTTTTTGAAGTTCAGTTTAAGATTGTCAATCATTTTATGGTTATTGTCACCCAAGTCACCCTCTACTTTCATGTCCTCAAGCAACTCCTTGTCTGTGAGCAGTATGTTAAGAGGTTCACCCCTACTTAGCCTCTCTACCATCTATACCAAAGTTATTCCCAATAAGAACATAGACTGCCTGGGCAAAACAGTTCTACTATTCCTGGTACCCAAGCTAGCTTGCATCTCCATACATGACACTAAGGGTGCCAAGGCCTACATTAATCAACATTAACAGTATGTGTCCTCTCTCTACAAGTCCTGTGTCTGTCCCCCCAACCCCCAATACACATTTTTTCAAAGCCCTGGTATAGATCTGCATAACATACTTCCTCTCATTTCCAGTATATTTTCTCATTCAGGAAAACATTCAACTTTAAACACTGGCATCTGAATCAGTACCTCCTGAGCTGGCTGAAAAAGCTGGCAGGTCAATTATTTCAGGCTCTTTACAGACATAAGCTGATACTTCTGCCCAGGTCATATTGGTTTATTTTAAAATATAGACTATAGAAAATAATGGATAAGTCTGTCCATGCCATTCCAACCCTTCTATGATCATAAAACACAACATTTTCATATTCATCCTCTATTTCAGATTGTTGGGATGTCATCCAAAAACAGTATTTAGCCATGTTAGTGGCATTACGATTTACTTGAGTTTGACTACTTTTTCACCTTTGCTATAAAAGATCCGCAAGTCTACATATTTTTTCTTTCTAGGTTACTGTTAATAGGTTACATTATTATTTTTGCTTCAAGAACGTGAGGTCAGCTGAACATCACAAAATACACCACTAAAGACAGCTGTAGGTACATACTCTATTAACACCTGAAGTGGAAGTGAATGCCTTAAGAAGAGTCCTTAATAAAAATCAATTGAATTACTTAATAAAAATCAATTGAATTAAACAGAGTCAAAACTTAACTAGCTGTATAAGAACTGCATTTCTTAATTACCTGGTAGAAGCCTGCATTAATTCAAGATTTTTTAACATGAATGAAAGAGCTAATTTTAATTATCATTAAATATTGAGCAGGTGAATAGGTGCAAGACTAACTTTACTAAAATAAATAAATAAATCAATCAATCAATCAATCACAGTAGTAAAAAGAGGATGTATCTACCCATATTCACATAAAGTAACAACATTACAACTACATAGTAAAATTCCATTTTTGCCTTCACTGGATTAGGAAGCAACCCATGGTTCTGGGAAAATTTAATTAAGACAAATTTTATTTTTAATTTAAAGTGATTGATCAGTAAAATACTATACTTTTTTTAAAAAAAGAACACAAGACATGAGGTCAAATGCTTCTTTTGTCAGTGTGATTCTGAACTTATTTCACCTTTCTGGCTCATGCCTTTCATGTACAAAACATCAAAAATCTCTTCAATTGAGCATAGGTAGTGTTAGCAAGTCAGACGCGGATGTTTACCCAAGACACTTTAACCATCTACTTGAGCTCCCTTTGATAACTGCAGCCTGTACACTGTTTTAAGCATTTATAGCTCTTTACATGCATAACATCAGTTAGTTATAAATTCTTGCATATATTACCAAAATCTCAAATGGAAAAAAGATCCTGTACAATTACAGAAGCCTCATTGTGGACCTGGTGTGATGTGTAGAATACTGCCATGCATGGTGCAGATCAACAGGGGATTGTTTATTGCTTGAATATAGAGCATCACAATTTTTTCTCATCCCCAAATGCCACTTACAGCATGTTAAGACTCTACTGCACATTTACAATAGCAATTATGCTGCATCTCTGTTAATACCTTGATCGTGTTACCTATAGTCTGGAAAAAATCTGAAAACCATCTTGTTTACAAGTCTTTTGTCATTATATTTTATACATAGCTTCTCCTTGTAACAGCAAGTCAGAAATCCCCATAAAGCTAGTCAGCTAAACACAGAGAAATCTGGTAACACCAGAGAAATGCAGTTATGATGAACCTGACATTTGAGAGCAGTAGCTACTGCACATTAGGTGGAACACCACCCAAAGCCAGAAAGCCCCTTGCCATTTATACAACTCTTTAGTTTCATTGTAGTTAATGCCATTAGATTACATTTGTCTTCTTAAAACATGATACAAAGGTTTAAAATATAATTTTAAAAATACTTCATTTCAGATGTCTTTCAGCTTCATGGTACAGTAGCAAGATTGATCAAACAACCTGGTACGAGTTAGACTTATAAAATGTATATATAATCAAAACATCCAGGACACTAGTCTACCTGATGAATCTGCACCTTGCTACTGCTTAATCTATTAATGTCATGAATTAACACAACTGTTTTCATATAGTCAGAAGCTGACATTGAGAGTAATGGATAATACAAATTCCAGCAAGCAGTGCTTTATTCTTTTGAGCATAAAATCTGCTCTGTTGCCTGACTACAGCTAATGGACAACACCCAAGTTCTCTGCATGATCCCATTCATGCCCCACACCAGAAGATTCTGCTCTGACAGTGAAACTCTCTCATAGCAGTATGTACTGGGGTGTCAACTCCTCTCCACTTTCCCAAAACTCTGAACATGAGGTTATGAAAGGGCATGGCATCAGCTCCTTCCATCTCCAGATGAACATCCACAAAACTTATTCTTTGGGTTGAGTTGGGGTTGTCCTTTCTTTAAAGAGGAAACACTGACTTAAATTACCAACAGTCAAGAAATAAGCTAAGTTAGCTAGAACTTGCTGACATCTAAAAGAGATTTTAATTCTGATCCTTCAAACCATGGTGAACTGACGGAGACAGAGGCAGAGGCACATAGTATCAAGAGGGGATTCTTCATGTCCAGCAATCCTTCCAGTATCATACACATACTAGATACTGAGCAATCCTCAAAAGGGAGTCATTTCCCCAGGGTGGTCAACTTTTAGCACTGTTACCTGAGAGTTTCCAACAAATGACAACAAACCACCAGCCTTATTACTACAGGAACCTCTGGCTGCCGAACATCCTGATCCAAGTATTCTGCTAACAATAAGGCCAAAAACACTACACAGCAAGAACCTCTCTGAGTAAGAGCCACTGGTTCAAACTCCTACGGTCTTAGAAATTCTGGCAATGTCAGCTTCTGTAATAGAAGACAAGCTGCAGCAAAAGCAGTCCTCATTGGTGGCTTTGGTTTAGAGAAAAGCTACACAAAAAAGGGCAGAGCTTCATTAACAAGGCCAAACTGCACTTGGAAGTGTCCTATCCAGATCCATGAACCTAAGATCCTAAATCAAAAGTGATATTTTTCATAAATCCAGATGTAATGGCCATATACTAGTTCCAAGGGAAGATACTGGATCCAAAATCCATAAATGATGCACCACCATCTATTACAATAGTAGCTGTAATTACCATATATGAATACAGTGGGGTGTGGGGAAGAACAAAGGAAAGCACATGCTAATCCTTGTATGTAAGCACCCCAAAAAAGTAAGTTTGAATGAATCATGACACCAGTGAACATTTTGCTTCTGCCCTGTAGAACACCCCATGCCTCTCAAAATTGTTTGCCATTCTTGATTTTAAGTGCCAAGGGCTTTGATTTCACCAGTCAGATCTAAGACAAGAGGAAGAATCTGAACATACAATCTCCCAGTTCCACTCACAGAGGAAGAGGAAGAGATACCCCACTTTTTAAATGTTGTTCTGTTCTCTAGAAACCGCATCTGAGATAGGCATCACCATGGGCAAGATCAGTGGGGACCAGCCTTCTTGGCAGGTGTGCTACAGATTAAGCCCATGCCCTCCTGGAGTACTACTTGGATCCCCTTCTCCTGCCTGATCTGCTGCTCCGTCTTCTCCGTTATGCTGCCTGCCACAGAGGCTGCTGTGCCACACTGGCTTAGGCTAACTGTCCTTTTAGCTTTTAGTTAAGCATTTTAGAAGTGTTCCACATCCTCATCCTAATGAAGAGCTCCTCTTTACTTTGAGATCCAAGATCTTGTTCTTAAGATGCAAAATTCTATTTTAGGAGTCTTTTTTTCCATAATAGCTCTTTATAATTAAGAGAAGAGAAAGAAGATAAAGGATACGGAGCCAGTAACAAATTATTAATCATATTCTAAACTAAAAGGTACGAGCTGCTTCAGCATCTAAGAACATGTTTGAATTCCATGGATGCAGAGTGAAGAATAACAATGTTGAAGTTTGGTTCATGCCATTAAAGGTCCAAGTTTGTGATATTCTGGGTTCTCTATTTAAATAAGGTGATTTGGGTACCAGTGGCAGTCTAGCCACAGTAGCTCATTAGCACACACCACACTAGAGCAGCTAGGCTGCTTCCAGTTCCCAAACTAGTGCATCACTGTAGTGCTGTGTAAGCATATCCATTATCCTGTTGGGTTTCACAATGCAAAAAGAAAGCTGCAAGTTTGCCTTTATCCACACATGCAGATGTCAGAACTCATACTACTGGAACAACAGCAGCTCTATAACATGCCTGTCACATTTGCAGGCTACCAAATTATACCTTTTCCCAACACTACTTACATGAAAAAATAATCTTCACGTAGCACAAAGCAAGTATAAAGTTATGGGAATGGAAATTACAGGTTTCCCTCACTTTATGCTGTACATGCATTCCTGGAAAACAGTGCATAACTTGAATTCACATTCACACTTTACAATGTAACAAACAGAGATACATTCCAAGACCTCGACTGTACTGTCCCCCAGACCCATTTCTACAACTTTTACGAGACAATTTTAGTGCTCCCCAACAGCAGACGAGTGGTGGTGAATGTTAGGCTGTCAGGGCACTTAGAAGCCATAATGGGGATGGCAGCTACAGAAACACGCGTCACAGACAATGAGCAAAGAGCACAGATCCACCCAGAAGACTATATTTTGGTGCACATCACTTGCACAATGCATCACAGAAAGCAGCTGACTGCAGGCTTCTACCACACTGATCAGGTAAGAGTGAATTTACCTTGCATATAATGAATTTTCGGTACAAAAAGGGTATAAGAGAAAATCAGCACATACAGAACCCACATAAAGCAAGGGAAACCTGGGCTCAAAATTTCTATTAATAATTACCAGAAAACTACAAAAGAATGAAAATTTTTTAGTTTGCAGCCTGAGCAGCAGAGGGAATGGCTTGTATTCATTGTTGTTTCTCTCTGAAAGCAGGGGCAGGTGCCTTATAACTGGTGTTTCATAGCTGGCAGTGGTTGCAAGAGATGTAGTTATCCTCTGACAATAAGCATGGTGTTTTCTGTTACAAATTTGCTTTTCACCTTCAGAGATGTCAACCATCAAGTTTAGTGGCTACATGTCAGACAGTACAACAGAATTTTAGCAGGGGTTATGCACTTATTAGGAGCTAAATAGCCATGGCTGAACTGTGTAAGTGGCAATACTTCCACATGTTATTTGACCAGCAACATCACTATTTTCTGCAGTCTTTTTTTTTTTTTTTTTTATACATGTGACCACACAACACTGCAATCTTCCTTCTCCTTATTTTCTAACCCTTCTACTTTTAACATTCACTGTTTGCGTCTTAACTAGAGATAAGACTATGAGCACCACAGGGAAGGAGTATATTCATTTACAAAAGTGTAGGATGTTTTCTGTATAACAAGACACAGAGATTTACACGGTTTTATCAAACATAGGCAACAAAAACAGATTTCTTCCCTCCCTAAGTAAAACCAAAGAGGAAAATAATTCTAGGAGGTGTGGACAGACTGACCTATATCTATTAAGTACATGATCCAAGTAATCAATAGAAGCAAGACTGCAAAAGAACTAAGCAAAAGTTAAAAGATTAATATAAATGAAAACAGTTAAACAGTCAAAAAAGTTAGCTAAGAGCCAAAATTAAGCAAAGTCTAAGGAAACTATTACACAAAACTGACTTCACAAGATTAATTTTCTGGTACAAGACATTTCCTTTTTGTTAATTTGTTGATTTTTAAAGGGAAATAGAAAGCAGAAAGAATTTTTGTACCTCAACAGATAGCTCTCCCTCATGCATACAAATGTCCCTTCTGGCTCTCATCTGAAACTCAATAGCCCACCATTAAAAAAAAACCAAAGCAGAACCTCAAAGAGATTCATAAAGAGGGATCAAATAAGTTTGCTAAAATTAAGTAAAGTTTGTGGGGTGTCCCCCCACATTTTTTTTTGCTTATTTTAAGAAACACAGAAATGAACTAGAAGTATATTTCTCCAAATGATTTTCTTTTACATTAGAATAGAATGATAAATAATGCCCAAATTTCTTCAAGATCAGGGACAACTAGAGCTTGGGGGGGAGGGGCGTAACCTAAAGTATATATTGCTAATTAGAAAGTATTAACAGGTAGATGTACGACTTCCTATGGAGAGGACAAGGAAGTTCCTAAACAATATCTTAAGACTTACATTTTACAGAAGCAAAAAAGCGCACGACCTTCAATTTCTTCCACATACATGTCACTAACACTTACAATTGAGCCACATTTAAACAAGTTTGCACTCTCCATAAATTTTCCTCAAAATTCCAGTTCTCTGTATGCTGCTGTTGCTTCTAAACGTCAATCAGTACAAAATTTCAGTTCACTTAAGAATGAGGTCTAAGAGTCCACACATTTTTTTTTCACCAGCAATAGACAGGAGGGGAAAAGCTGACACCCAGCACAAAGAAGTTAATCCAGTGTTTATTCCAGACTGATGGTTCTCCTTACTCAGTATACAAGTCATCAGAACAAACTACTAAACAGAACTGGACTTTATTTCTCAATAATGCATTCTGGCATTACTACTTCTACTCTGTTAAGAAAACAAAAACCAAAAAAACCCCAAAAAACAACCACCCAAAAACCCCCCCCACAAAAAAAACAACCCCAAAAAATCATGTTTCCCCCTCTGCAGGAGATGAAATTTTCAGCTCCAATTGCAATCTTATGTAGAAAATATCATTAAATTAAAAAGAGTACACCATCAAGTCATTTCTTAAATGTATTCCATTTATAAAAAATGCTTTGGAAGCTTGAACCTGAAACCCCTCTCAACTAAATTTCCTCTTTCCCCAACTCCCACCCAAAATCTTAACCACTTTCAGTTTAGGGTTATGACAAGTGTGAGATTACTGGACACTTCTTTAAATTTAAGTGGAGAAATGGTGTTGTAAACTTGCATTCTCTTTTCACAACTTTTCGAACAAATAAAATATGCATAGGTGTATATGGTACAGACCTACCAACACTAAACAGTGTCCCCTTGAGGTAGCATTTCTATTACTAAAACACCTCTAAACGCAATCGAAATCCCCACATCAAGAACTGGTACTCCTTTGAAAACCGATTCTCAATGGGACACTGTTGGGGATTAAAACATAATACAGCTTAAAAAGCTTTCCAAGACAGTAGGTACAATGGACACACAAGTTAGTTCTAGATCTGCAGCCCTCACGTACACTGTATGCACATAAATATCTCAGCTATAATACACATTCAAGACCCATCCCTAAGAAGCTTCTGCCATACTATTTTGCAAAGCACTGCCATGCTAGCTTCAGGATATAAACCATAATTCCACACCTACAAAACAAAGTAGAATGAGTGGCAGTTTATTGCCTTATACAAATTTTACTAGCATGGCAACCATGCCAAAGGAATTAAAACATTTTCAGGACATATGTACAGACTGTACATTTCAGAAACATTTGAACAATAAAAATGCAAGAACAATCTTTGCATTATGAATTAAACTAAACAAATGGTTTGAAACCGTCAATGCATTAAATGGGTTTACAAAGGCACTTCCCTACCCAAAATAGGAAATGACAATCTGCAGCCTAGAGGGAGGTTGAAGAAGAGTGCTCAACTACTGCACAATCTCAACTTTAAGAAAAAAAATAAGCAGGATTTATTCAAACATTTATAGGATTCAATGTGATCCACTTATGAAAGAGTTCACACAGTCTCATCTTTGTTTTTAGGTTGCTTTTCTTGGCTCTCTCGTTCTGTACTTTGGCTCCTTCGACGATCATGTTTATCTGAATGGTCCTTGCTATCACTGTGGTCGTGTTTATGGGATCGTTCTTTGCTCCTACTACGCTTTCGGGATCTCTCTTTGCTGGGACTGTGGTCTCGTTTTCTGGATTTTTCAACACTATCTGTTCTTCCTCTGCTTCCACTTCTACTTCGTTTATTTGATTTCTCTTTACTTTCATTTTTATGTTTGCTTGATTTCTCTTTGCTCCTGCTTCTACTGTGCTTACCTGTATTCTTACTTCTACTCCTACTTCTATGCTTTCTCTCCCTGCTTCGACTTCTACTATGCTTTCTCTCTTTTTTGGAATCTCTCTTGTCTTCCCTGTGCTTTTTTTCATCTTTGTCATCCTTGTGCCTTTTCTCTTCTACTTCACCCTTACTCCTCCTTTCTTTTGACCGTTCTCGAGATCGATCTCTCTCCTTGTCCCTCTCGGTACCCTTTTCCTTATCATAGTCTCGATCTTTCTTCCTGCTTCGTTCATTCTCTTTCTCCCGCTCTCTGTCCCTGTCTCTTCTATCTCCCTTTCTATCACGGCTTCGACTACGGCTTCTGTGCCTCTCCCTGCTTCTGCTTCGCCTCCTTTCTATTGGACGATCAGCACTTCGAGATCTGCGTCTTTCTTTCTCCCTCTCTTTGGCTTCCCGTTCTAGTCTCTGCCGTTCTCTCTCTCTTTCTAACTCTCTATCAAAACTAGATGATCCGTGGCTTTCACGATGACGACTTCTGCTTCTGGATCTTCTGGGGGACCTTCTGGGGCTCAGAGACCTTCTCGGAGACCTTCAAAAATAAAGGATTTACAAAGTTGAAAAAATTTTACAATGAATCGTTGTGATTTTTATCATGTTTTATAATACTTCACATTCCACATCCTGGCCTCAATTGCTAGCCATGTATTTATTTCAATATAATTTAATTATTTTAGCCATTAGTACAAACAACTGTTTTGATTTGATGCATAGGACCATTTCCTATCCCAGCAAAATGCAAGGAACTTTATTCCTGGTACCATAAGTTGTAAAGCATTAAATATTGGACTTTTAAAATTTAAAAACAGTATGTGTATAACCTTGAACGTCTACGTTCTGTGTGTCGATCTATTTCTTCCATTCCTTCTTTGCCATCCTTCTTGATTTTTCTAGGTCTGCTTTTAATCTGTTGATCAATGGCTTTCTGGACTGGCACAGGAATTCTTGGAAACAACGTGGAAAACCATTCAAGCTTAGTAAGAAAGGAACGTAGCATCTCCCCAATGGTCATAACGCAACCCCCACCTGCCTTCACATCCAGGTCCTACAAAACACACAAAAAAAAATCCTGACTGTCAAAAAGAGTTCTTTACTCATTTAAAAACAAATGCTGTTATATTTACTGCCATCTTGAAGTCTCAATTATGAAAGTTTACTTGCTTTCTGGTTTAATATTTTTCTGAGAAAAATTTCAACCTCTATATGGCTTTGGATTTGGCGTAGGTGTTACAAACAGGGAATAGGTCTTAATACATATGCATGCAGGAGCATACTAATCCTGCAGCCATCTGTATTTAAACGATTGTCAATGAACAGATTAATATGGAATCCCCTTACAAGTAAGAAACAAGATCGTACTGTAAATTGCCACAACATTAAAAATTTATTTTTCCTAAAACTACATTAACTACCTCATTTTGTGGATGCGTGACCTTATATAATCATACCCAACCCTGTGGCCTTTTCATATAAGAACATCATCGCCTATCTAAAAATGATCATAGAAAAAGTTCTAGTACGAAATGGCATCCTAACAAAATTGGAAGCAATAGCAAACCAACTGCCATGAAGCAGTGAGGTTTCTAATTTAGAAACATGTAAAAAAATAAATAAATGAACAAATAATTGGAAACGCATAATCCATGATGACCATTGTCTCTGAAAAGGGTCATTACCGCATGAAGGCCTTCTTGCTATGCCCTCTCACAGCTCAGGACATGTTAGTCAGCTATTGTCAGTCCCAAACCTACAGTGCAAGCACACAAGGAAAGTGAGATTTGTTATCTACAAAGGAAGAGAAAATCTAAATGTAAAACTGCTTGCACTCACACACATTTAAGTGTTCAGATATACAGTATTTCCAAATATAATCGCTGAACAGAGATCTAAAGAAGAAAAAATAAATTAACTTTAATGTAATACTTGGTGAGTATGTACAATTAAACAGAACAGACAATAGAAACATTCAGAAAAAGAATAACTGTAAATGGAAAGAAGTTCTCTTTCACAGGAGAGAATGACAATGCTGAATTGTTTCAACATACTAGATTTATGGACTGGAGAAAAAACCGAATAGAACAAAATTATTTTTATCCTGTGTTTACTTAATTTTTAAATAAGTTTGACCAAGAGCGGCCAGAAATTCCATCTGAATAAGCAGTAACCACGTTCTCCAACATAAAGGAGCCCAGGGGAGGCAGGTGAGTTTATTACTGACTCAAACTTCCCCTAATTTTTTTTTTTTGGAGAAACAGGAAACATGAATATATAATAAATAATGTATTAGGTCAAGAATTGTGCAATGTGTAGTATGTATAAACTAAACCAGAGCCTTGAAAAGTGCAGCTACCAATTAAGATGCGCAAGTCAAGTCATGTTCTGATTCAACTTGTCCTTATGAAGGAAAAAGCTTGTAAGGCACCTTAAAGGCCCACCACCATCCCCATCAAAAGATAAAACAACACGTTATAGAGGGTGATGTCTATACGTGCCTCTACAGTATCGTTACTGCGTCATGCCGGTGGTGCACGGTTATTTTTAGCTGCTACGTCGCCATAGTGATGTGCTACAGCAAGGGAGTGCATCACTATGGCGACATAGCTGCAGCATCAGTTTGTGTCTGACACTATATCGTCATAGTGCATTGCTACGGTGACATAGCGTCTTGTGTAGATGCACCCAATTGTTAGTGCTTATAACCCAGAGGTAAAATAGCACGTGGATAGATCCGTCTCATTTAAATTACACCTCATCTGGATTCTTAATTAAGGAATATTTTGATTCTATTACAAATGTACAATTAATACATGTTTACCTGGATTAATACATGTCTCCCTTGTACAGTGTTTTTGCTGCTTAGAATGAAAGTAGCTGCAGTAAAATAAATATACTGTGTTGTAGTCATATATATGCATCATTAGCACTGCATTATTGTTAAGACTATCTGGGCCTTACTTCTAAATATAAAACTTAACATTTCTCATTTAAAAAAAAGATCTTGATGTCAGACAGCAAGAGAGAGTCTCTTTCCTGGCCTATTCTTAAAGCTTACTAACAGTTTAAGACACACCCTGACCAAGTCTTACATAATTTCACAAATTATCTCAACCCTACAAACATGCTGCATATACTCCTACTTAACTTCTCCAGCTTGTAAATCCCATAATGCTTTTTAAAGCTCCTATCCTAACATACAACAGAGTCTTGTTGAAGGTGTTCAGAAATAAACACTGAACCTTTTCTTTTTATTACTCCAATGATGATAAAAAACCAAAAGAACATCTGGGTGGGAGGTACCATCTACTAAGTAACTAAGATGCTTCCTTCTCATCTGGTAAGTCTAGCCTCCAATGACTTGGAAACTTGGAGGTTAGTAAATCAGAGAAATGAGTCTGTTTGAAAACAAATTAAAATCTTCTTATTAAAAGCTCATGTTCCATCCTCTCCTACCCCAACAAGTGTTCGTTAAAACCCACACCACTTTCTAACATGTATTGGATGCTTGCAGACGTTAAAACACCCAAAAACCCAGGGCTTTAAACTTAGCATGCTCCCACACCGAGTCCAGCACATGCCCAGAAGAGGCATCGTGTTAGGTGGATCCAGCTCATCCAACAGCTGTACAGATCAGGTGTTTTAGTGCAACTTTTTTTGTGCTTTTATGTAATAGCCAATTGACTCAGCTTTGAAAAGTGCCAAAAAACCCTGCTGAAGCATCTGATCTATACAAAGCCAGGCTGAAGTAATGCACTGCTTCTTTTGATAAAATGTGCATGTAGTTTTATTGTGTTTTGGGTTTGTTTTATTTAAATAATTTTTATAAACAGCTATCACGTTTTATACTATTCTTACTCCTAGCCACTGGAGAATTCTGCCAGTTTGAGACAAAGAACAGATTCAATTCTTACATCAGATCCATTCACTCCTCACTCACAGATATGAAAGCAATTAAAACTGAAGGGGGAAAAAACAGAAGAAAAAAAAAAATCACAATGCTACAATGTTCAAACCATAGGAAAGGCTAAACTTTTAATCTAAAGAAGTAACATGAAAAGAAACAAAAGAAAACACTTTATTACCCTCGCTGACATACCTCTTCATCATCAAGAAAGGATTCAAACCAGTCCCATAAATCTGTAGGTGGCTGTGTGTACCTTGAAGTAAAAACAAACCATATAAATTTTATATAATTTTTTTTTGCACTTAGTTAGTTAAAAGTTAACTACATTTTTACCCACCTGATATACATAAATCCAAGAGCCCTAATGTACGGAGAGTCTGTGTGAGTTATAAGGCCCATCACTTGCTTACGGGTAAGTTTCAGAGTAAATAATTTGTAGAGCAGGCAAAAGGCTGTAGACACTATTCCTCCAGTTCCAACACCTCGTACCTTTAGCAAAAGAAAGAAAATATCAGATGTTTGGCATGGGACGTTACCAAGATATTACTTCAGCTGGCAACAGGAAAAGCTAACAAACATAAAAATGACAAGTCTCATTCTATGAACTGAAATAGAAAAACCCTCCCAACCCCTTCAGAACAACCACCATCCAGAGGAGTACTTCTTGCCTCCACAACTCCACATCATTAGAAGCGAGGGAGGTGTTTCTCAATCCTTTGTAAAATTTAAAACGTCTAGAGTCTGAGCCAAAATTAAGTTTTCACTATAGCTAAAATTGAAATTTTTACCTGCATTTACACTGTGCAACTCTACAGGTGAATAGTTATAAGACAGAAAAATTTAAGAAGGCACGTACTTCTACTTACCCCTCCGCACATCCCTGTCTGGCCTGCTGTTTTTCTGCTCCCTTTCTCCCATGGTTCAACATGAGTAACCTAAGAGTGAAAAAAATATATATAATCAATATAATGCATAGCTTTTAAAATATGTCAAAGTTACTTGAAGCAATCAAGTCTGCAAATACCATTTCCCAGAGGGGATAGATTTACTGTAGGGATCAGAAAATGGAAGACAAATTCCCCACTGGTCTTACTTTTATCTAATGCTTGAGCAAAAGTTTATAGTCAAAATTAAATTCTTGATTGAAAATACATACATAAAACATGCCAAAATTAAATGAAGTCAACCATTTTATCCAACATCACAAATGGTTATGTTCATTTTTTCATTAAACTCATTTCTAAAATGCAAACTTGTCTTCAATATCAATAATATGGAAACAAATGTCTAACCTGCTTTATCAGATACATCTACCATATTACATCATATAAAGGAGTTCAGAAATAGCATGTATACCATACAGAATTAACTGCATTGAAAACATACCAGATTATTCCTACTGGCATGCCTTCTCCCTTAAACATGTAGGCAGAGGAAAATGGTTATTCATTTAGTTCAGGGGTGGGCAAAGAACAGCCCGTGGGATGTATCTGGCCTGCCAACAGATTCTATCCAGCCTGCAGGTGCATGGCAGCACTGTGGCAGGCCCTGGACAAATTGTGCTTGGGCCCCAGCCTCTGCTGGCACCTCAGGGAACACTGAGCAGAAACAGCCCCACCCACCTGCCTGACCCTGTGCAGCACCAGCCAGGGCCTGAGCACAGCTTGCCCAGGGTAAGCCATGGAGCACCAGGCAACAGGGCTGCTTCTGCACAGCATACCCCAAGGTGCCAGCAGAAGCTAGAGCTTGAGCCCAAGCATGGCTCGTTCAGCCTCTGCTCAGCTGTAGGGAACATGTGCACATGTGTGGCCCTCAACAATTCACCAAAATTGGTTCACAGATTTCATAGACATTAGGGCTGCAAGGGACCTCAGAAGATCATCAAGTCAAGCCCCCTGCCCCAAGGCCAGAAAGTCAGCTAGGGTCAAAGGATCCCAGAAAGATAAGCAGCTAAACGTTTCTTAAGAAAGTCAAGAGCAGGTGCTTGCACTACCTCTGGAGGGAGTCTATTCCAGGCCTTGGAGCCTCAGGCAGTAAAGAAGTTTTTCCTTATGTCCAGCCTAAAACAGTCTTGGAGGAATTTGTGATAATTGGACCTTGTCATCCCTTGGGGTGTTCCGGTGAACAGTTGTTCCCCCAGATCCTGATGTACTTATAGGCTGCCACCAGGTCAAACCCTGAGCGTGCCCTTTTCCAGGCTGAAGAGTCCCATGGCTGTCAGCCTATCTTCATAAGACCTATTTCTCTTGCCCTCTGATCATGCATGTGGCTCTCCTCTGAACTTCCTCAAGCTTCTCCACATCCTTCTTGAATTGTGGAGCCCAGAATTGGATGCAGTACTGCAGGTGCGGCATCACCAAGGCCAAGTACAGCAGGAGGATGACATCCTGAGATTTACTTGAGAAGCGTCTATGGATGCAAGCCAGAGTTTGGTTTACTTTACCAGCTGCGACATCGCATTGATGGCTCACGTTCACCTTGTGGTCAGTCATGACCCCCAAGTCTCTTCTGGCCATAGCGCTAGCAAACATAGCACTGCCGAGCCTATAAGCATGCTGTGGGTCCCCTCCCCACCCCAGGTGGAGTACCTTGCATCTGTTGGTATTGAATGTCATCAGGTTTGTATCTGCTCACTTTTTCAGCCTATCCAAGTCAGCCTGGATCACCAGCCTATCCTCAGGTGTGGACCCTCTACCCCAAAGTATAGGTGTTATTGGAAAATGTGGCCAGTCCACCTCTGACACCAGTACCCACACTGTTGATAAAAGACATTAAAGAAAACAGGTCCAAGGATGGCACCTTGGGGGACACCACTGGTCACAGAGTGCCACGATGATTGCTTCTGTCACCTACCACTGGTTAAGTGGCTCTCCAGTCCAAATAACTGTATACCCGTAATTTAGTTCTTTGACTAACAATGGCAATGCTCAATCTTGATAATATAATAGTCTCCATCCCAAAAATAGACAGTGGCCCAATACAGTAAATACTGCAAATAGATGCGTGAAAGAAACCCTGGCATGAAACACCTATAATTTAAGACCCCAATCCTATGGAAGATTTGTGTGTAAATTCAATTTGATGCCATTTCTCAAAGTGTATACGTACCTTTAAAAAAAAAACAAAACAAAACAAACAAACAAAAAACACAACACACATCACTGAAGCATAAGCAGCTAAAAAGACAAGGGTAAGGGAAGTAGCAGCCCCATTTTACAGACTGAGGACTGAAGCATAGAGATTAGATGATGGATTTTCAAAAAAAATTGTTTAGGCATCTGAATCAAGACCATATTTTCAGTAGTGATCACACCCAGCACACAAGTTCAGTTTCCAAGAACACGGCTTTTAAAAGATCTGCTCATATATTTCAGTGCTTAAATGGGAGAAGGACAGCCCTCGATGGTAAGCTATTACTCTTATGAAAATTATACCTGTAAGTTCACTTGTCCAAACTTTATACAGGAAACTAGCATTAGAACAGGAAACCTTCTAAACCCCAATCTAATGCCTTCAATATAAAACCACCCTCTCTCACACCCATTCCACATGCACTTGGTAGAGTAAGAATTTGCCTACTTTCCAGTGTCACTCAATTAGGACCAGTCTATTAAAAGACCACATGAACAAATATTTTTTAAGAATAAAGTGCTGTATTTCTATTTGTCAACTTAATCTACTAGACATTTTCATTTAAATTAAGTGTATGAGAATTAAAGATATAAACAAATACTTTTTCCACAAGAACAGTCAAAATAAAATTTGATTAAGAACACGTTTATCATATTTGTTACCTGAACAGCTGGGCACAAATAGCAAAATGTTTCAGAATGCATCTGAAAAATAAGCATAATGAAACACCTCCCTGGACAAGTATACTGCCTATATCTATTCAGACATATACTTCTCAACCTTAGTGAGGACAAAAATAAAAAAGGCAAAAAAAAAGTTTGCTGCTTTTCATTCTCACAGTTTCAACACAGCTCCAAGCGAGGTGGAAAGCCACTATTTCTTGTTTAAACATCAGCAGGATTGTTTATGGAACTCCAACCAACAATTCCTTTAATATTTCATAGAATGTAATGAGTGACACGCACAACTGAGGTCACAATTTGGCCTCCAGAGTCTGTTACTGAAGACCATGTATGAGAATGAAGCAAGTTGTCTGGACTCTCTGAAGCCAGGCTGAATTAACAGAGGAGGAAAATGATGCCTTCTTTTTATCAGCAATCTAAAATGCCCCTGATACCAAAGCCATCAGGGCACAGATGTGGAAAACCAAAGCCATTATTACGGAAGTACTAGGCTCTTTGGTAATTCACTGTAAGCAAGTCTTACCCCTAAAGAACATTTAAACAATACAAGAGGGCAACAGGACTGACTTGGTGACATAATACAGTTAAGTATAATGGACACACTGAGATCAGTGCCTCCATACCTCCCTGCACATAACTGATGGAAAACAGTAGCCGCAACCATCCGCATTTAGTTTCCATTTTTTCAGGGCAGCGCAACAAAGTGTGATGACAACTCAGGGTGCGCAGCCCTGTCCCTGAGCTTGCCTTGATGGAAACCTGGTTGCAAAACTGACTGGGTTTTGCTAAGAAAGCAGGAACCACAACCAGTGACCCTAAGGAACTCAGCTCTGCCCCACCCAGCACACCCAGATCCCTACCAATAATAAACCTGATCTCCGGTCTGACCCAGAACGAGCTCATGCACAAACCCTCTCTGGGAGATGGTCACCCCCGGCACCTCCTGCCCCCTCCCCCACTTCCAGGTGGGGGCTGTTCGGGCCCGGAGGGAGGGGGCTCCGGGCCCGGACCTTTGGCGCCGCTTCCGCGGATGCGCTTGACCATCTCCGCTCCCCACCGCATGCCGACCTCTCACGCCGCAGCCTCGTGCAAGGGACCTTGAGCGGCCATTTCCTGCTCCCGCCGCCTCCCAGGCCTGCTCCCGGCCACAGCGAGCCGGCTGCTCCCTACCCGTCGGGGATCAGGCGAGGAAGCGGGGAGCGGCTCCCACCCCACCGCTCCGAGGTAAGGCGCGCGGCAGGGCCCAGGCCGCAGCTCGCGGGCCTCACCTTGAAGTAGATCTCGTCGACCACCTCGTGGTAGGTCTTGAGCTCGTAGAGCTGCACCTTGAAGTAGGGCGAGGAGAGGATGTTGGTGAGGATCATGGGGTTCAGGTTCATGGTCTTCTCGTTGCCCCACAGCGGCAGCACATTGCCCTGCTTGCCCGAGGCCGCCGGCTTGGGGCCCCCGCTCTGTAGCGGCTGCTGCCCTGGTGGGGCGGAGCCCGCCTGGTACTGGGCCGCCTGCTGCTGCTGGCAGTTGCCGGCACCCACGGCGGGGCTGTTGTTAGCCATAGCGACGAGCTGGGGGGGGGAAGGGGGGAGGGGGCTGGGGTGGCGCGCGGCCTGCGGGGCGGATGGCGCTCGAGACGCAGGCGAGCAGCCGAGCTGGGCGCTGCCTCCGCCAACTGCCCACAAGATGGCGGGCCTGCGGAAGTGACGTTTTCGGCTTCCTGCACCGAGCCGGCCAATCGCGGCGGGGGGCGGCCCGAGCCCGCTGCCTGCTTGAGGGGTGCGCGGTGCCCGCAGCTCGCACCTCACCGGTGGGGCGAGCCAACATGGCGGACCCGCAGCCTGCCTGGGCTAGCGTCTCAAGCTTGGCGCCGCGGCCGGGTCAGCCTGAGCCTCGGGCTTGCTCTGTGGCGCCAGAGGGGCCCGCGAGGAGGGCAGAGCGAAAGCCAGCCCAGGCCTGATGCGTGGCTGCGGCTCTACTTCCTTGGCCTGGGCCGGTGCAGGGGAAAACATTCGCCCCAGTTTAATCGGAGCGTCACAAAAATTGGCTGGGACCTCAGTGTGAAGCCTGGTAAAATGCAAGCGTCTGTTGGCTGACAGGTTCCCCAGCAGTGGTATTTTACACGAATAAAGTAGCATCATACTAACATCCAGTAGTGGCATCTGGTATGTGGGGCTCCTAGAGCAGCATTTCTCAGCTTGTGGGTCGGGACTCAAAAGTGGGTCGTGAGAACACACGAAAGGACTGCAAATGAACTTTAAAAATGGATTTTCCTTTAATGGAAAAAAACGAAAGTATGGTCTTTCCCTTGCAGGCTGGCAGAGTTCCAGCCTGCTTGGGGCCCTGCTGTGCCTACACATGCCCCACTTTCAAACACACTGAGGAGCAGGGGGCATTGGCTCATGAGTGAAGGGCACTGGGTTGGATTGGCCATTGATGTTTACAGATGGGTCCTGGTACAAGAAAGGTTGAGAACCACTGTCCTAGAGGGCTCAGGGATTGTGTTGTCCACCTGGCGCCACTTCACAGTTATTAAAGCAAAATTCCATGTGTTACCCTGGCTTTTTGCTTTAGCAGACCCTTTAGTCTCTTCAGCTTTCCCATCTTACATCTTGCTTTAAAACTTTGTTTTGTACTTGTGTTTGTATTTCTGTACAGTTCAGTACTACCCTCGCCAGCTACTGTGTAGGTATTAAACTGCTGGGGCCCACTGCTGAAACTGCGGGGCTGAAGCCCCATAGTGGATGCATGCAAGGGAAGGCTGAGCAACAGCTGCTTTAACCTCTGTGGCTTCCTGGTATGGCTCCCCCTACTGCTGGAGGCTGATAGAGATCCAGCCTGAGTAGCCCTGTGGTCCAAATCTGACCCTGAAGACCAAACTTGTTACATGGTTGCTTGTAAATTGAAGTGCAAAATAAAATTTTAAAGCGAGATGTAAAAAGGGAAAGCTGAGGACTAAAAGGGTCTAATGAACAGGGTAATGCATGGAATTTTGCTTTAATACGGAGCTGTGCAAAGTGGAACAATATAATTTATAAGTTGTGTGCTGAGAGATGAGATCTGCTTTAATCAACTTAGGTCAAAATATTATTGTTAAGATACCTTCTCAGCACCAGTGGTGATTTAAATGATGATTAGGATACGTCAAGCTATTAATAAGGGCATGAGTGACTGGTGCCTCCTGAATCCAGGGGGGCACCCGCAGAAGCCCTGTCAGAGGAGGCACCAGCCCTGCTGACAGCTTTGGTGTCAGCTGTTGGGGGCACATGCACCCCCTACCAGTCACCTATGAATAAGATACCAAAAGTATTGTAAGGAATTTTCCTTACTGTTAATGGCACATTAAGTTTTGGTCACTTCAGAGAAAATATAACAGTTTTAACTCCTTGATTCTGACATTTTAGAGTTACACTGAGACTGCCCTGACATCAAAGGAGTTCTGCATTACAGTCTAGCTGCAGTGGACCCTGTCCATGATGCCACTAGAAGTCCTGTCACTACAGCTAGAGCAGAGGGAGGAGTCAGGGCTCTGGCTACTGCTAGGGACTAGAGGCCTAACTGGCAGGGTTTGCATTCTGGGTCAGTATCCTGCTACTGGGAATACCACTGCTGTGGGGGAGGAGGGGTTTGGGGTAGGGGAATGGAGGTGTCAGCATGGCCAGCAGCCAGGAGGTTAATGCAGCATCTGTTGGGTATATTATAGACCCTCTGTCATCCTCATACTGTAGCTGTTTCTGCCACCTGTCAGCCCGATTACCTAGTGTCATCAGTTCCTTTAACCAGTGGGGAACAGTAAATTCAGCAGCAGTTACAGTAGGGGCTGCAAAGACACCTTCCCCAGCAACAGCATGAGGCTGATGAGGGGACCAAAGCTACTCAGATGCAACCCTACAAGCAGGCAATTCCTGCACTGCTCCTCCATTCCAGTGACCCCCATTGTGTCACCAGGGCTTTGGCTGTGATGAGAAGCCTTAGAAAAAGACAGCAGGTCAGATGATTTACTTTGATGATGTGTAACCAAGCCATGAGCTGAATGTACAACACTTTTGCTGAGCTCCAAAAGCAGGCTTTCAAGCTTTCTATACCCAACTGCTCCCACCTGATTTTCTTCATTCCACCAACTTTCCACCAAAATCTGCAGCTCCAGGTTTCTAGATAACATTTAGGTTTATTATTTACTTCATAGATCAAGCCATCTTGATGATCACTACAATCTGCTGTAAATATCTGCATACCATTCTGCCTATAGAAGAAAGTGAATAGCAAGCTAATAAACAATATAGAAGAAACTCTAGATTACAGAACTGAGTGTATGACAAGGATTGTTGTATGTCTGGTTTAAGTCATAATGCCAGAGTCTCAGACCAGACACCTATTTCTGTTTCCTTATGGCTGGAAATGGCCTGCTATACTTTCTGTGTAGAAATTTATTCTGCTATATCTTCAAATAAAGGATTGACTTCGGAAAAGTATCCACAGCTTGGAGTATGTTTCATAGTTTCATAATAGCTAGGGGCAGGAGGGACCTGAACAGATCATCTAGCCTGACCCCCTGCCACAGGCAGGAATGAATGCTGGGTTCACAAAACCTCAGACAGGTGATCATCCAACCTCCTCTTGAATTTGCCCAAGGTAGGGGCGAGGACCACTTCCCTGGGAAGTTGGTTCCAGATTTTGGCCACCCTAACTGTAAAAAATTGCCTTCTGATCTCTAACCTGAACATATTCTCCATCAGCTTATTACCATTATTCCTTGGCACCCCAGGTGGTGCTGGGGAGAAAAGGGCTCTACCTATTTGCTGTTGATCTCCCCAATGAGTCTGTAGGCAGCCACCAGGTCCCCCCACAGCCTCCTGTTGCTGAGGCTGAACAGGATCAGGTCCCTCAGTCTCTCCTCGTAGGACCTGTCCTGCTGCCCTCTCACCAAGCGGGTGGCCCTCCTCTGAACCCTCTCCAGGCTGGCCACATCCCTTTTGAAGTGCAGCACCCGGTATTGGATGCAGTACTCCAACTGCAGCCTGAACCAAAGTCACATAGAGGGGGAGGATCACCTCTCTGGACCGGCTTGAGATGCACCTTTGGATGCATGACAAGGTATGGCTGCCCTTGCTGACTGCAGTCTGGCATTGGTGGCTTATGTTCATCTTGGAGTCAATAATGACTCCAAGATCCCTTTCCGCCTCTGTGCTTTCAAGAGGGGAACTCCCCAGCCTGTATGTATGCTGTGGATTCCTTCTCCCAAGGTGCAGCACCCTGCACTTAATCTACGTTGAAGCCCATCCTATTCTCATCTGCCCACTTTTGTAGTCTGTCTGAATCTATTTGCAGCCTCTCTCTCCCTTCAAGTGTGTCCACCTTGCCCCACATGTTAGTGTCATCAGCAAACTTGGACAGCGTGCTTACCACCCCCTCATCCAAGTCGCTGATGAAGATGTTAAACAGTGCGGGCCTGAGGACTGAGCCCTGAGGTACCCCACTGCTCACATCTCGCCAGGCTGAGTATAACCCATGATGAACTCATGCTGTAACTACAACAGTCTCTAATTTTTCACTTTTGAAAGTAGAGTTCATTATTTTCCTTATGTTTATTAATCAACATTAGGAAAGAAATGTATACAAGTGACTTCCAGAAAAAAAATATTTTTCTGCTATGCTATACCTACTAAGCACTAAATCCACTGCTTCATGAAATTACAACCATAATTTCCTTGCTGTATAGCATCCTCAATTTCAACACAATAGAAGTAAAATATAAACTTCAGATAACAGGCTAAATTGTTTTCCTAGTTGTTTTTTCAGTAGCTTGGTTTTATAATTACTTATACGACTAAGCAATACATGAGGGCTTCCACAAAGATTTCCTTATGTAAAGCACAAGGCCAGAGTTTCCTTGTGTGAAGCACTGTACGTGCACATAATAAAATTTGATCCCTGCCTGAAAAGAGCTTCCCAACTACTGCTAGCATCTTCAAAGGAACTAATGGAAGCTAAAATCCTAAGCACTTAGGTTAATGAGTTGATAGAGGTTCCTAACAAGCAGCTTGAGCTCCAAAGATGCATGGGATTTCAGACATTGTCCTGTGCCTAGTGTTTTAAATTGTCCAGCTCTAGGAACTTCCATACTCAGTGCCTAATTCTCTCCATTGTCACTAAAGTGGTCCTAGGCAATTAATCCTGCCAATCTGAATCACCTTCCTGAGCCAAGGCGTGCAAGGTTCCTTGGGTAGATAAGGTATTTTTTATTAGACCAACTAAAATAGTTGTAAAAAAGTTCTTTGCAAGCTTTGGGGCACAAACACCCTTCTTCAGGCACTGGCAGGGTCTCGCAGGGTATTTTTAGATACCCAGAAGCCTAAATATTTACAAAGCAAATCCAGATCCAGCCCAGTGTGCCTAAACGAACAGGAGAATAACCTGTATCTCAAATAAACCAGTTGATTGCCATAAGCTGTAAGAATGCTTTTGTATCTGGCAGGTACTTCTTCCTAACCTCTGCCAGCTGATGCCTGATTTAGCCAGGAGCATGAGAATGTATGCATCCCTTTTTAAACACAGTATAATTATTATCATTCTCTCGGCAAGTTAAAAATCAGTCTGTGAACAATAAAATTATTTGGAATTGAGTGCTGTGTTATTAAAACTGTTGCCCATCTGCAGAGTGTTTTTCCTTTTCCTTTTCCCTTCTAATCATTGCAAAACAGCTTGTTTCAAGCCATTTATTCAATCATTTGTCTATCCCTATGAGAGTATTTTAGGTATTATTTTCTAATACTGCATGATGCTTGTCCCTTGTGTAAGACGCCATCTTTTAGATTCTCATAGAATCTCTCTCAGCTGGTGAGACTGAGGCCTTTGGTATAACTACAACCTATAAACCCAAAGTCCAAAATTAGACTTTTCTTCCTAGGGCATCTCACCTGATCTTCATCTGTAAGGCAACAGAAATCAAAAACAATCAATCAAAAAGGTTATTTTAACTTGCAAAGAGCAAGGAACTATATTTAAAATTATGTTTAAGGGGTAAGCCTTATCATGCGTTCACAGCAACTGATTCAAAGATTTTTGCTAGAAACAGGCTTGTTTTGTCAGTTGATGATGCAGATAAGAAAAATGGCAATCTTCTGTACCTTGTTCACCAGAGCATCCATTATGAACCCCTGCACAGAAATGTTCATGTACCCTTGAATTCTAAGTTAAGCAATCTTGCCATATGTATTTTCTTGTCAAATGTTACTCCCAAGTAATGCTTTCCGACAGCGCTGCTGCATCAGTTTTCTTGGCTGTCGTATTCCATTACAATTATGTCAGATTGAAACAAAAGATGTATGACAAGTGATAGCACCCTTTAAGATGCATTATCTCTGAATTGAAGCAAACAGCATGAAAGACTGATTTGGAAAGACAAGTTAGGATGGTTACTATCTTGCCCACGTCTTGCCCCCTTTGCAAAAGAGACTATCAAGAGTTCCGACTTCCTGTGATTTAGAATGTCTTGATGCTTGTGAAGTTTTGACCATCACAGTGCACCAGCTCACAGCTTTCTTGTTTTGATCAAATTGCTCACAGCTTTCTTGTTTTGATCAAATTGCTAAAATGGGCATGTGACAGGGAGCCAGAGGCTTTGGTTACTTTAAGGGGATGCTGCAGCAAGCCAAGCTTGCTGTCTGGGCCTGCCAGCTGGTTAAAGACTGGCTGTCAGGAAGTAAGCAGGCCAGAAACCATGGGGGTAGGGGCTACCCTTGGGAAATAACTATTCCAGGAGCTAGGTGCAAAGCAGGAAGCTACACAAGGGGGCAGACATCTAGGAAACCTAGGAGCAAAGAACTAGAACAGCTAAAAACAAGGTGATCATCAGGCCCAAAAGGAAACCCATGTGAGGAGCCACCTAACAGGAAGGGGTGGGGCACTGGAGGTACATAAGCCCAGTGCCTGAGCCCAAGTGGTCTGTTTGGGCTTGTAGGTAGCTGAGAGAGGAGTGTTTAAGCATGCTGATTATGGGGAAGGGGTTGACTGGCACCTAAAGTGACTCTGAAGGCTGTAAGGAAGGAGGTAAGGAGGACTTACAGCTGGCAGAAAAGTTATAGCTCAGTGTGGGGAGGATTTATGTTGTATAGCTGTTGTGCTTGCTTCTGTTTTACTTCAGCTAAACAGAGACCCAGGCTGTAGTTACAGGGGAGATCATGGAGGCCACAGAGGGGTGTTTTGTGGGATGTTTCCTGTCAGGCAACCTAGTTTGGGGTCAGAGACCCAGAGAGTTGTGGGTTGGTACAGGCCAAGGTGGGGAGAGCTAAGGCCAGTGGAAGTGGCCTGATGTGGGGTCAACAATGTAGGGGGTGAGGCTGGTGCAGACTGAGACTGGGAGAGCCAAGGCCAGTAGGAGAGCTGTCTGGCCTGGGGCCAGGGATCCTGAGGGCTGGGATAGAAGCACAGCAGCTATATGGGGGCTGGGGCCTAGAGGGTGCAAGGCTAATGCCATAGTAGGGAGACTAAAGCCTGAGAGAGGCTGAAGCTGGAGCAGGCTTAAGCTGAGGAGGGCTAAAGCCTGGAAAAGGGCTGAAGCCTAAAGCAGGCGGAAACCAGACTAGGGCTAGTTGTCCAGGGAGAAAAGCCTTGCTAGGGCCAGGAGCTTGGCAGGCCGGTGGACTGGTTGGCCAACAAGACCAGGCCCAGTGGATGAACTGAAAGTAACATTAGTCTGCCATGGGTATGACTACAGGGGCAGAAAGAAGCCATGAGTAGCCTCCAAGGCATCTGGTTCTTCTGAGGTAGTACTGGGCCTAGGAGAGCTCCTTACTTAGTGCTTGAGGGACAGGAGTAGGGCCATGCATATGGGAGAGCCCTGCAGGCCAAAATGTGCCAGGGGTTACTCTGGGACCCTGGAGCAGCCTCCTATTTTACAATAAAATGATTGCATCGAGGTGTGGCAGGAGCTATGGGCATACCAGGGGGTGTCATGGCTGCCCCTGGGCCCCGGCATATAGCAATACATCTTTTTCTTCCCTTACTTAAAATTGAAGTGTTGTGTTGTGTTGTGTTTTTTTTTTCTAATGGAGAAACCCCTGCAAAATGTGATGGTTCTGTAATGAAAAACACATTTTAATTCAGTCAATTGATTTTTTTTTTTTTTCTTCTTTTTTTCCCCCCCAGAGCTTGGTAGTGTTTTAAGACTTTTTTTAGAACAAATAGACTGTGTTTACTTAAATCTAAGAAGAGCACTCTTCCCCCCCCTCCCCCCCCAGTAATTAGATTCTAATATGGAAAATATATGAATTTGTTATAACTTTCCTTGTGTAGGATCTAATTATTGGGGGATCACTTTAAATGTGCCCCCTCCCCCACCCAAATGCTACAGTGTGGAAAGCAGTGTAGCTTGGGAGGTGTGCGTTGGGTATTGGGGCAAGGGGTCAAGCAGCCTGGCCCCCTTGCCCTCTGCAGCCTTCTCACCATTTGCCTCCCTTGCTATTTGCCTTCCCATGCCTGCACCCCCTGTTACCTGTCTTCTTTTCCTGCCCACCCCTGTGGAAGATGCAGCAGCACTGGTGGCAGGTCAGGGTGGAGCTACCACCACTGTATTGGCTGTTACCCAGCCAGGCTGGGGCTGGAGGAAGGATGTGCTCTGTGCCCCAACCTGGAGCACAGCCAGAGCTTGCCAGAACCAGAGGGTAAATGAGGAGGGGTTGCAGGGGCTGTAGGGAAAGGGTGGGGGGAGGGTGTGACAGTAGGAAGGGGTAGATGGGCTAGAAGGGACAAAGTTAGCCTCATACTCAAACCCTTGCCATGTAATCAGATCCAAGATGAGGGTGGGGGAGGAGGACTTGTCTTGGGTACCATATTTACTCAAACCTATATTTGGAGTTGATTTGAATCTTTGGTGTCCTGGATGACAATGCAAACTCTAACGTGAAAGAAAATAAGCTAGAACTAAAGAGTCCTGTTGTTTCTGCATGATAGAAATAAAAGGAACTTTAGGTAGCCGACTGAATCTGGAATGATTCTAAATAACTGTTAGCTGGCACAGTGGGTGATGATCAAAAGAGACTTTCTGATCACTGCAAATTTTGAAAGGGAGACCAAGCATTCATTGTTCTTCAAAGAAACCATTAAGGTTGAAAACTGCTGACAATACTCTACACCTCTTAGACTGACAGTCTTCAAAGACTCCAGTCCCTAACCTGTAATTTCTTTTTCCTAATTTTTTCCCCCTTTTATTTTTAGTAGGGAAAAGCAAAAGAAAACATCTTTCTGAATTTTTAAATATTGGGTATAGGTGACCTAAAAATAACTAGTTCTGGAAAAGGCCCTCTGTACAAAAAAAATCTCTCTCCTTTTTCCCCCTTTCTGGTCGTGGTGGGGGGGGGGTTACTATTTTGGTCAAATTATTTTGGATAGCTATAAAATATTTATCTGTGCATGTTCGTTTGCTTGTTTGTATTTTTCCTCCTTTCTACTCTCAAGTGTTATACTGAATCTGATACTAAGTGATAATTCTACCAGCTTACAGTCAATCAAAGCAAGAAATATAACACCTCTTAACTTGAAATGCCAAGTGGTTTACAAACATCAATAAACTCTCATGGTGTCTCTTTGGCGTGTAGCTAGTATACTTATTTCGTAGATGGTCAGCTGAGACGGTGACTGTCCTAGGCAATACCATGAATAAATGGCTTAACAGTACTTCTTGTAATAGTAGCAACAGACTCACTACCCAGAAGTTTCAAGTTTCCTCTTGTAATCTCAGGATAATGTTCCCTGACCAAATTAGAGCAAAATCATACCCTTTCTGAATTATTGGGAGCTTGCTTTTTTGTAATTTTAAATAGCTTACTCAGACACTGCATAGTACAGGTATAGTTGTGGAAAGGCATAGTCCCAACTGAATCAATGGGAACCAGAGTGACTAATTGCCCTTTGTTCCTTTTGAAAGCTTCTCATTGCCTTTAATTACACTATCACATGCTCTCTCCTAAACTACAGTATAAACCTGTTTGATGTTCAAGCAGGCAGATCTTAATACTGTGTATTAAATGGTCTGGGTCTTGCGTACTTAAGGAATTGTTCCATAAGAGCAATATTCTGCGAATACCATCTGTGGAGGAAGGTCTCCCAGAGGCAGTACTAGAAAGGGAAAAAAATGATGTGGACTCCCAAGATGGTAGAAGTTTGACCTCTGGCAGAAAGCAGAAATCATCATCTCTACCTGCAGTGGTTTGCCTGAAGAACAGATATGGAGCCATAGCAACAGAGGAGCATGTTCCATTGGTAGAGGAAGATGGGTCAGCAGGCTCCAAGGTTGGAAGGATTGAGACCACTACCGCTAAGAAGCAACAGGAGGTGGTGGCGATGGCTAGAGACTCCCTTCTGCAGGGGATGGAGGCTTTCTCCTGAAGCAACAAATCAGGCCAGCAGGTCTACTACTTGCCCAGAGCCTGGATCCAAGATGTCACAGAGGGATTACTGAGACTCTTTCAGCCCCCTGACTATTATCCTGTGGTGCCCCCAGGGTCATCAGTGATGTTGCCAGGGGTGACCCTGAGCCAATCAAAAGAGACTGCCAGGCTGTGTGTGCAAGGGTGAAGGACACGGGTTCAGGGGTTCTCATCAATCCTTCCAGTTGAGGGGAAGGCCCAGGTAGGAACAGATGCATTCTGTGGATCAATGAATGGCTGTGCAGATCATGTCCCCGTCAGGGTTCTGGCTTCTTTGACCACGGGATGTTGTTTGAAGAAGGAGGATTGCTAGGAAGAGATGGAATGCACCTGACGAAGAGAGGGAAGAGCATCTTCATTCTGGGCGACTGGTGCCACCTTAGTTGGGGCGGGGCCACCCCCAATCCCACTGACTTTGGGAAGGAAGTGCTCCTGCTCCCTGGCTGGTGCTCTCAGCAGGGGCACCAGCACTCCCGCCTGCCCACTGCCTGTTCTGTAAATGGAGAGTGTGGCCTGTCAGGGGGTGCACTGGCACTCTCAGCTCTCAGGTGCACATGTATCCCTATGCATCACCACTGATACTCCATAGACAGGCTTGCAAACCTAGTAAGGACAGTCTTAAACTAAATTTGCTGGGGATGAAGCAAAGCCATGGGGAAGTGGGTGATCTGGACAAAGCACAAACAGGAGGGGGGGCAACAGGGAAGGCGTTCTCATTCTTCCACAAAGTAGGGCAGTTGTCTAGTTAACTTGGGTGTCTGTATGCAAATGCGTGGAGCCTGAGAAACAAGCAGGAAGATAACTCATGACTGGAGCACTGTTATGGGCGTGTATAAACTGTTCAGGAAGGAGTTGCACTTGACATAAAAGAGCTGTACAGTTGCTCAGAGCTCCAGTGTAAAACTGGGGATAGACCTGTTCAAAGTGTCTTGGTTCAGGTCAGAGGGGAGAGCAACAAAGGTGATGTTGTAGTGGGGGTCTCCGGTAGATCACCAAACTAAGAGGATGAAGTTGAGGTTTTTCAAACAGCTAGCAGAAGTTTCTAAATCGGAGGCCCTGGTTCTCATGGGGGACTTGCTCTCCCAGTAGATGTCAAGGTGATTTAAGCACAGCAGTGCACAGGCAATCCAGGAGCTCTTTGGAGAGTGGTGGGGAGAACTTCCTGGTGCTAGTGTTGGAGTGGCTAACTAGGGGCTATGCTCTCTGATGAGCTGCTTGCAACAGGGGAAGAATTGGTGGGGAATGTAGTAGTGGATGGCAACTTGGGTAGTAGCAACTACAAGATGACTGAGCTCAAGATCCTGAGGGAAGGAAGGAGAGCAGCACAGTAAGGACCCTGGACTTGAGAAAAGGCACTTTGACTTGCTCAGGCAAACTAATATGCAGGATCCCCTAGGAAGCTGGTCTGAAGGGGAAAGGAGTTCAGGAGAGCTGGTTGTATTCTAAAAGTTGTATGCTAAGTGCATACAAGAATGATCTATCCTGATGCACAGGAAGATTATCAAGCATGGCAGAAAACCAGGTTGGCTTATCAGGGAGCTCTTCAGTGAGTTAAACCAAAAAAGGAAGCTTACAGAAAGTCAAAACTTGAACAGATAGCTAGGGGGGAATATAATAATATTGCTCGGGCATGCGGGGATGAAATTAGGAAGGCTGAAGCACAACTAGAATTTCAGTTAGCAAGGGACATGAAGAGAAACAAGAAGGGTTTCTACAAGTATGTTAGGAACAAGAGGAGGATCAGGGAAAGTGTGTGTCCCTTACTGAATGTGGGGAGGCAACCTAGTGACAGTATGTAGAATTGGCTGAAGTACTCATTGCCTTTTTAAACCTGTCTTCACAGACAAGGTCAGCTCCCAGACTGCTACATCTAGCAGCAATTTGGGGAGGAGGTGAGAAGCCAACGGTGGTAAAAGAACAGGCTGGGGACTATTTAGAAAAGCTGGATGTGTACAAGTCCATTGGGCCAGATAGAATGTGCCCAAGGGTGTTGAGTGTTGAGGGAATTGGCTAATGTGATTGCAGAGGCATTGGCTGTCATCTCTGAAAACTCATGGCAAGGAGAGGTCCCGGATGATTGGAAATGAGCAAATATAGTGCCCATCTTGAAGGAGGATCTGGGAACTACATGCCAATCTGCCTCATCCCCTGGAAAAAATCTATGGATCAGGTTCTCAAGGAATCCATTTCTGAGCTCACAACACCCCTATCTGAGCAGACTTGGACAGCAGCTCCAAACTAAGTCCAATAATTACCTGAAGATGCTGAATTCTTCCAAAAGGTAAAAGACTCCCTTTGCTTGCAGCCTGTGGGCATGCACCAGACTTTGAAAGACCCTTTCTGGTGCAAACTGATGCAGCCGACATAGCCGTAGTGTCACAAAAGGAAAATGGGAAAGAATACCTCTTTAGTATCAGCTGCAGGTTACACCCCCACAAACGAGTGTATGGTATCACTAGAAAAAAATGCTTAGCCCTAAAATGGGCGGTGGGGAGTTTCCATTACTACCTTTTGGGGGAGGAAATTCACTGTGGTAATGGACCATGCATCTTTAAAAATGTTGGACAACCCCCAACTAAATTGGTGGTACTTAAGCCTGCAACCCTATAACTTTACTATACATGACTGACCAGGAAAGAAGCATGGCAATGCCACCTTCCTTTCCCAGACGAGTAAGGAAGAGAGCCAGTGGGAGCAACTAGACTGTATGTGTAAAGGGGAGGGGGCTGAGGGTCTCTACGTAATGGGGCTCCTATATCATCACTTGCAGAGAGAGGGAGCCAGGGATCAGCTGGCTAGCTCTAGCCACCTGGGGAAAACTGATAGGAGCAGAAAGCCCTTTAATAAAATTGCTGCTCACCCCAGGTGTGGCCAGTACAGAGCAGCCAGTGATTGACAGACCTGGGTTGTAAGTAGTAGATAAGGTGATACAGAGGAAAACATATATGCCCAGGGCCTGAGACAAGGGGAAAAACCTAGCCTTGTAGCCTGTAAGGAGTGGGGCTCTGGGGAAGAGAGGCCTGATGGGCTTAGGGAGAAGGACTCCAGATTTCAGGGAAGCCCCTGCAACAGTAGGCATTTGGGGGTCCCAAAATTACTTAGGGCAGTCTTCCTGTCCAATTTATGACCTCTGTTAGCAAATAAAAGCCTAGGATTCCAGACTAGCTGAAGGGATTGACATGATGCCTCATTTGAGTGAGAGAGGCTTTATTTGACCCCAGCAGTCTTTCCTGCCCAGATCAAGGGGGCTGGACCTGCTGATCTCCTGAGGTCCTTTCCAGCCCTAAACTTCTGTGAATAACAGCAGAGCATAGCAGGCAAGACAACAGGGGGGAACCTGAGAGCCAGGGGTGGCAAGTAAAGCAGGTTCCAGGTAGCCACAAGGGGATGACTTTGCTGCCCCGGTGCCAGACCTCTACTTGCCCCTAAAATCCAGGGATTTAAACTTTAAAAAAAAAAAAAAAAAAAAATTTTAGTTCTAGAAAAACTGTCAAGTTGGTATTCTACAGTGAAAAGGAGAAAAAAGGTGCTTGCTTAAAAATGTACTGTATATTCTTGGAACTTGCTTAAAAAAAATCTCCTTCCAAACCAGAAACACTTTTTTGAATATTGGAGGAAAGTGCAGGTTTTATGAGCTTACATGTGAGAACAAATTTTTAGAAGCAGAAATGAGGAAAAGATGATTCAATTTTATATTGTGCAGAATTCTGAGGGGGGGGAAAAAAGAGGGGGTGAATTGTTAGCCATTTGTGTTTCTTCATCTTTATAATACAACTGAAGCATAAAGGAATTACCAAATTGAAAGGAAGAAAAGAACACAATGCTCCTATGGGCACTGGCTTAAGGGAGCACTGGTGGCTGAAGATAAATAAGTCTTTACACGTATTTTAAGAGACTGGCTATATATTGAAGTGTTAAATTTTGTTATTTGATGAGCTAAATTCATTTAACAAATGAAGTTTAAAATAAATGCACTAGTTAATATGAAGAATTCCATTTGCAATTTTTTAAATATAGGAGAATCTGTAGATATTTGGAGGAATACCAAATTGGATTGTTTGTATTTTTCATTAACTGGCATGGGGTGTAAGGACCACATACTTTTCAAGCCCAAACCTCACCTTATCTGAAATCCTATCATGACGAGTACTACTTAAGCAAGTCATGGCGAGTACTGGATTTATGGGACTTAAACTGACTTGGAAAGAAATCTGCTGCTGAATCACCAGCTTCATATTTTGCAATTCTCTGCTTCCTGGAACCCTGCCAACCAAGCTTTCATGCAGCACTATCCTTTTTGTATACTAGAGTGGAGGGAATGAGGTTGGGTGTCAGCAGGGCAACTAAAATAAATCTGATGTCCAAAAACTAATAGCCATAAATTTACAATCCCTATCAACACCATAACAAGGGTAGTGCCAATGGCATGACAGCACTAAGAGTGCTCTCACAGGAAGGGCTGAATCAACTATAAGTAATATTACTCAGTAACACATGGGGGAGGGAGGGAGACCCTGCACATGATCTGACTGAGCATTAAAATTCCTGGATATGGCTCTCCCATATTGCTGACAATGATTTTAAAGACCTCAAAGGCTAATTTTATAATTGGCTCATAGCATTTCTTGGGGAACATGGCAGGCCAGGAAATGTAGTAATAACTTTCACAATAACTTTTGTTATTTTCTAGAAACTCTGGGAAAAGTCATAACAATATTATTATCTTATAGGAACAACAAGACCAATTCTTAGCACACCTCCTACCTATGTCCAGAATGAACACTTTCCCTCCCAACTCAGCACTCATCTGTGTCTGAGGTGTACTTTAAACTGCAGTTCGGATAACAGAAATAGCCTTTGTCACCACAGATTTGCATTTATCTACAATTAAACTTGATTTGTTTGGTAAGCTAACCCAACCCAGCTTTTTGCTAGACCAGCTTTGTAAACGGCCATAGTTCAGTGCCAACCTTGCGTGTACGTAGCACAATGTAGTGTCAAGCAGAGATACCCAGGCTAGCTCTAACTGTGCAGTATGGTAGTGTTAGTATAGTGCTTTAGCTGAGCTAATCTATCCTGCTTCAAGGGTGGAAATAATGATGATGCAGAGGCACAGTGTCTTGTACTAAGACTAGTCTTTTCACAGCTGGCTTGGGAATATTTACAGTGTTCTGTAAATGTACTTAAAGAGCCCATCACACAAATTGCTGTTATTAGGAAAGTCTTGGATTTCCTTAGCCTGTAGGAAACAAAGGTCAGGATATACTGTTATGGGTCACCCAGAGAAATAGGGATGTTTATAGGGACACTGAAGAGGAGATATAGAGTGACAAGCAAAGTCGGGTGAAGGTAAAAGACCTGTAGCAAGCTTACCAGAAGGTAAGGGCAGAAACAGAAAACAGAGGGATGCTCAAGAGGCTTACCCACGTGTGAAAGACTTGATTGCCATACTTGACACAGACTGCCCCTCTCCCTAGTACAATGACAGACATCTTGTCTCCAGTTGGCTGGCAGGGAAGCAGAAAGGGACAGAAATACAACCTTGCTACTTCAGGTGAAGGGAGAGAGAGGTGCACAGACAAATTAAGACCCCTGGATGGGCCAACAGCTTTCTGACGCACAGCAAGACCAGAGAAGACGCACAACTGTCAAGCTTGGACTGGCAATTTAAAAGGAAGGGAATTCTTATTAGATGCATTTTTACATGTTTGTTTGTTTGTTTGTTTATTTATTTATTTATTTATTTATTTATTTTAAATGCATGACATTTTCCTTTTGTGGTCCCTTTTCTCCTGGAAAAATGCCCTTCCCCAATAAAAACTTTATGAAAAGTGGGGCTTTAATAGAAGCCCAGATTCTTGAGTCACAAGCAAGTAACTTTGATATGATACTTGGACAGAGGGAGGGAAAGGGCTAAGCAGTTTGTTTGGGGTCAGAAGGCTTGCCTCCCTCTTGATTTCAGTGGTAGTTAGGAATAGAGGATTGTGTTCATCTGCACCAATTATACCCCTGGGAGTTTCTTTTTGATCCATTCCATGAGACATCTAAGAATGATGATCTTGTCCTTCTATCAGAAAACTAAACCTAACCAGGCCTCTTAACTACAGACAGCAAACACAGTCTGGTAACAAAATGGCCAAGCAAGCCTTAACTCAGTCACCCACAAGACACTATATCACTCATAACAGTCACTTTCTGTTGTAAGTTTTAGAAACATTTACAGTACCATTCTTATAATCAGAACTCAGGATCCTCATTGCTATCCTTCCCGCTTCCTGGCCAGCAGTTTTCAATAGGAAACTTGTGGTTCCTAAGGCTACAAAGCAGTCCTGAGCTGAGCTATCCTCCACTTATAAGGATCTTTCCCTGAAAAATTCTCAGGAGTTTTACCTTCCCTTTTCCACTACACTAGAATAATTTTATCAGTTGCCTGTCCTGAGGTGTCTTGGAAAAGTATAACCTCTCCATCTTCTGGAAGACTGACCCAAATTAGGGAAGGAAAGAAACACACAAGATAATTTGTTTTGGGTCTTTTCCAGTGCAAAGAACCTGTTTCCTATGAGAACAGAAATTGGAGAGAACACATGCTCAAGAGATTGCCAAAGAACCAGGAGTGGAAGGAGAAAATGTCAGAGGAGAAGCAGTAGGTCAGAAAGGAGAAAAACGAAGCTGCACAGTAGAGGATAGAGAAGTATACAGAGCATAATGAAACCCCTTAAGCAACAAACAAATATTGCGGACTATTTTGAAGCAAAATGTCCAACTCCCCCGCCTCAGCAATACCTCATAGACAATCTGATGTTCAAAAAGCCGAGTACATTCTCCCAGATAAGATGAACTACATTCCTACAGAAACATGGAATATAGTGGTTATAGCTAACTGCATTTTATTAATATAGTTCAGTAAGCACTTTCCTATGTAATATATATATATTTGTGTAAATCTCAAAACTAATTTGAGTTTTGATTACCCTCCAAGTATGGCATTCTTTTTCCTTGTGTTCACTGACCGGTTTGTTATTTTGCTTAATAAAAGTATTTCAGCTGAGATTCAAAGCAAATTTATTTGAAAACCAACAGGAGTTAAACCCATAACAGAGAAATCATAATTTAAAACAATATATCATTTCAATATTTAAGTTAGACTCACAATCCTCTACACAAAAGCAGCTTACCTTACTACTATGGTTGATTGATAAAGTAATCCATTAAGCCTTCCCTTAGCTTTGCAGCTTGTGGAGGGCCTCTTGTGTTCCAAATCAGCTGATAATCTATCGATCCCTCTTTTTGCACCCTGATGGTAAGCTTTCATCCTTTGCTTCACAAATATTACACAATACAAGGTATGCAGGAATAACAATAGGATTACTTTCCTCTCTAAGATCTAACCTACTTTGGGAAGTATTGTCAGTGTCCTTTTAGACTACCAAAAAAACATTCAAAAATCATTCTGCCCTGGGCTATGGTTAAATCTTTCCTTGCTGTTGTCAGGCTATTCAGTGCATGTCTTAATGAATCATGCAAAGGTAAATCAGATCTTCCAGAATCACTATGGGCATTGCATCCTTACCAATCTGAATTTGCTGGTTGGGTAATAATATTGTTTCTTCCATCTTATGGAAAAATCATGTGTTCCTAAAGATAAGAACATAATACACCTTCCCTAGCAAGCTAATATTACTGCAGCAAAGTGTCTCTGGTGATCCTCCTGTATTTAGGTAAGAATGGAAAAAATATCCATATATGTACTGATCAACAAGGGTTGGGGGGATTTTGATAGTGGCAAGATATGTATCCAAGCTCTTGTCCAACCACAGTTCACAAAACTCATTATTTTATATTTCTCTTGTATTTTCTGTGTATTGTTCAAAACAGGACATGCTTAGTAACTTTACAGATTAGGATAATTAACTGTTCCAATTGTGAATTTCTCAACCCCAAATTGACTGGCCACTGACTGAGAGTAGGCCTACCTAGGTAGCAACTTCCCATATGCAGTTGCCATCTACCTCTCTGCTGTGAATTCTTTTATTTTTAGTCAGAAAGTAGGGCAGTAACCTTAGACGCTAACTGGTTCAGAGAGGCATACACTTTCATAGGCTGCAGCCTACTTTGTGAGATGCTGTGAATGAAATGAAAGGGTTTGATATATAAAGGGAAAGAAATAGGAGAAGAGGACACTGCTAAGAGAAATAAAACGTGGGTTGATTGGATCATTTGACATGAAGAAGGTAGTTATACCTTGAGGAACACTAGAATTAACAGCTAGTCCAAGCAATGGGATAGAATCCATAATCTCTTTTGAGAACACAGTTAACACATTGCAGTCTCTGGATGATTTCTTGTTCAGTAATTTTGGTTTTTAAAGGGTTAAAGGACAGCTACTCTCAAGTCAATGATGGAATGTCCAGGGAGGCTGAAGTGTTCTGCCACAGGCTTTTGTGTGCTCCTGGAATGGATGTTGGATCCGTGTCCATTCATTTTTTTTACATAGGGATTGCCATGTCTGACCAATGCAGATAGCAGAGAAGTGCTGTAAGCAGGTATGGCATTGGTGGAGGAGTAGGTAAATGAACCTAGATGTTATAATTTGTGTTGTTTGCTCCACTGATGATGTGATCTGTTTGTGTTGATGACAGTGTACAGCCAGCATGGGGGTCTGTATCAAGGCCCTGGTGGGTTAAGTGAGAATTGGAGTTAGGTAGCTTGTTGGAGGAGACCTATTGTTTGAGATTAGGGGCTGCCTGTAAACCAGGATAGCTTTGTTCTCCAAGGCTACCTTGAGATGCTCATCATTTTACAGGAGAGGTCAGAGGTCATTAATGTGGCATGCAGGGCAGGGGTGACCAAGATACTATCTGTGGGCTGGATCCGGCCCACAGAGCCATATCATCCAGTCCACAGGGCTTTCCACAGGTCCAGAAATTTGGTGGTGAGGTAGTGGTGGCAGCCTTAATTGCTACCATTCTTGGAGCTGTGGCAATTAATGCTGCTGCTGCTTGTCCTGCTGCCAAATTTCCAGACCAGTGGGGAATTCTGAGGACTAGGTGATACAGTTTTGCATGTTGGATTGGGTTCATGGACTTTGTACCACTCATAAGGCCCACAGAGCCTGAAGATTTGGGTTCCATATTGTACCAGTGTGACCATTGGAGTTTCACAGTGGTGTCCAAAACATTAATTTGTTGGGTGGAGTGTTCAAGAGTCATTTTGATGGAGAGGCGGAAGTGGTTAAATACCTCTCTGAACCAGAGAAATGCCACTCTGCCTTATCTTCTGCCTGACTTCAGGCCAACGTGGCTGACCACCTCTCTGATCGTAGTGTCTCGATAGCAGGGCCTGGAGCAAACTGCATTTTCTGATGGGTATCCCAGATCCGCCATGCAATCCAGTTCCTCCAGTCTGTTTTGTGGCCACAATCCTGCTCCAGTTGGTTCTTGGATTCTTGCAACAGCCTGTGATCTTGTTCCAGTGTTTGCTTCACCCACTTATCACTTCCATCAATTTCTGTTGCCCTGCAGCACATTGCCACCTGCTGGTGTAGTAGCAGTCATTGTAGGTTCAGCAACTAAAGGAGGCTTAGGTTTGTAAAAGGGACAGAAAACCTCCATTGAACTGTATGGGGTCCATTTTGACAGCAGCAGGAAAAATTCACAGGCTGTTTGGGCAGATGCCTGATCCAGCTGTAACTAAATACAATGTGCATTTTGAAGTTGACTAGAAACACAAAGTGATACTGCTGTCAAAGGCACTTTGACCTTATATCTCATTGCTAACTGACTCCAAATGGCGCTGCGCTTTCAACTAAGTGGCAGCCCGTTTTGAGGAAAAGCATCTTGCCATCAAAGTAGAGAAGAGAGCACGGAGGAAGAAAAAGAAGAGAAATCCCAGCCTATGGCCTGCCTTCCCCCTGGGGAAAGCCCTGCAACTTTGATGGAAAGATCTGTGGCTCAAGGGCTGGACTTTTACGTCACCTCAAGACTCATCAATGAGCTGTGGAACAATCATAGAGAACCAGTGCTGGAAGGGATCTCCACAGGTCATCTAGTCCAACGCCTGCCTGAGGGACCATGACATCATTGGCCTGTAATACCTCTAGGTATCATACGGTCCCTACTGCTGTCCTGATTGCCCAATTATATTAAGACTGAATCCATGCACAGGGTTTTCCTGTCATTATAAAGGGAAGCAGCCACAGCTGTGACCCATTTTGAATTCAGTGTAAAAGAACCTATCCACTTTGCACTGTGTGGACATATGAGAATGGAGCCAGTAGTCACCGCAGAGATGCTGTCCCCGTGGCTGCAGGACCCCGAAGCCCAGCATTGCCTCCTGCAGCAGCCACCGTGACATGCAGGGGTGGTGGGTGGGATGGAGGGAGCCTGGAGAGGGGCATGGGGTATTCTGTGGTGGCAGTGGCCACCAGGCAGGACTGCCTGGAAGACCTTGGGCTGCCTAGGCTGGGGGCTGGCTTAGCTCTTTCTTCCCCCTTCCTGGCACAGGTGATGAAGCACCCTGCCTGGATTGCATGATACCTGGAGTGGGTCTTCACTGTGCCTGTGCACAGGAGCCATGCTGGGAGGTGGGGAACAGGTTGGGAGAGGACCCCATTCTGTTCATAGAGTCATAGATGTTAGGGTTGGAAGGGACCTCAGTAGGTCATTGAGTCTGACGCCCTGCCCTGGGCAGGAGAAAGCGCTGGGGTCGGACAACCCCGGCTAGGTGCTTGTCCAGTCTCCTCTTGAAGACCCCGAGGGTAGGGGAGAGCACCACCTTCCTTGGAAGCCCCTTCCAGATTCTGGCAACCTACTTACTGTCAGGGGACAGCAGGGCAGGCCCTGTGAGGAGAGGCTACAGGACCTGAACCTGTTCAGCCTCCAAAAGAGAAGGCTGAGGGGGGATCTAGTGGCCTGTTATAAACTAGTCAGGGGGGATCAGCAGGCATTGGGGGAGTCCCTGTTCCCCCGAGCACTGCCAGGAGTGACCAGGAATAACGGTCACAAGCTGGCAGAGGGTAGATTTAGGCTAGATATCAGGAGGCGCTACTTCATGGTCAGGGCGGCTAGGATCTGGAACCAACTTCCAAGAGAAGTGGTGCAGGCTCCTACCCTGGGGGGTTTTAAGAGGAGGTTAGATGAACACGTTGCTGGGGTCGTTTGACCCCAGTACTCTTTCCTGCCATGGCAGGGGGTCGGACTAGATGATCTACTCAGGTCCCTTCCGACCCTAGAAACTATGAAACTGTGAAGAAGTTCTTTCTAATATCCAACCTAAATCTGCTCTCCGTCACTTTGTAGCTATTGTTCCTAGTTACTCCAGGGGGTGCCCTAGTAAACAGAGCATCTCCTATTCCATGCTGCCCTCCCCTGATGAATTTACAAGATCACCAATCAGCCTTCTCTTGCGAAGGCTGAAGAGATTCAGGTCCTTCAGCCCTAAGTGGAAAGAAAAACAGGGCCTGCATTTGGGAACACTACATGCAAGTAAGGTCAGATCTATATTTGGTTGATTTTGAATTCAGGGGGAGTGAGGGGCTGAATTAATTGTTGTCAAATCTGTTTCAGGAAACGTAATTTTTAACTTTCAGCATAGGCAGGATGGTGGATGCGAACCTGGTCAAGGGTGAATGTACAGGAACCATTAAGTTCACGCCTCCGCTGTACAAGCAACGGTACCAGTTCATTAAAGATTTAGTGAACAAATACAAACTTAGGAAGGTTGGTATATCATTCTTTTCACAGCTTCAGTTCTTAAAACTACAGTAAGCGCTTGATAGAAAACATCTTGGAGTGATAGAAATGCCTAATTGCCAAGCAGTAATGCTCTCGGGATTAAATTACTTTGGCAGACTCTTTTGGTGATCAAATGAGATTTTTCTCAAACATATAAAACATGTCAATTTAGGAAAATGCATTTAGAATTTAAAGGTATTCTTTTGGGTCTTACAGAGCGTAAATAAAATAAACCGTCACCTTTTCCTAGAGAGTGGCTGGCTTTCTGAACTTCTTAAAATTGAATTATTATGCTGGGGTTTGTTTCTACTTATCTTGCTTTTAGGCTCTTAGTGTCTTTGATTTACAGTCCTAACTGTAAAGAAGGGTAGTTAGGCCTGCTAGGTTAAAGTTAGGCACAAGACAGGGCAGAATGGCTCCTTAGAGACTTACAGACAAATTGTAAAATGCATGCTAACTTATCACTTTCATCTACACAGCAAGCTTGCACAAAAGAAATGGCATTAAGAATGTGAGACAGTATTGATACAGTTTTTTTTAGCACTTGTTTTAGGCAGAGGCATTCATGATAGGATTGGGGATTAGATTTGCTAAATGCTTTACCAGAAAGGAATGGGTTTGCAGTTGCTTCGGTGTAATAGAAAATACGAAGCCCTGTCTTGTTTCTGGAAATTTGAGATGCTAAGTTATGCAATTAATGTTTAAAAATATATTGAACATAAAAACTAATAACAAAGTAATTATTTTGCTTCTGGTGGTGGTCTTTATGGGGAAAAAATAGGGAGTTCAGGATAAATTTTGAAGTCCCCTGTTTCACTCTGTGAAACAGTGTCTTGGAAAGTGTGAGCTCTTATTGGCTGTAGTATAGATGGACTTTTTATGTAATCACATTATTGATGGCTAATTTACTGTTTTATAAAGCAGTAGTCTATGAAATCATGCCATTTTAATCTGATTTTGAACATGATGCATTCAGTAATTCTGTTGCATCTGGCGTTATAAAGGTTTAAAGCTCTTTGACATTGCAAATTTTATTCTAATTTCTTTTAAATTAATTTATGGAAAGACTGAAGTTCTCTATTTTTTAGCAGGCTGTTTCAGCTTTGTCACATCTGCTGTGCAATGTGTTTAAGTGCAAACCTTCAAGAAAGCACAGACCAAAGATTGGTATTTATTTGGCATGGTCATGAAATCCTTATGAGGGAATAGTGTTTGTTATTAAGCTATGGTTTTTGATGTGGATATTCCCTTGCCCTTCAGAAATAGGACTGAGATTATTTTACATAGATACCTCTCTATTTGGGTGATGGGAAACATGTTCTTAACTTTATGCACTGTAAGAAATTCCATCAAAATCTATTGGGCTATCCTTACTGCATAAAGTTAAATATGTAGGCAAGTCTTTGCAAGATCAGCATCTTCTGCTGTTAATGTGTTGTAGACCTTGTACATTTGAGACTTAATGTCTGCATAAACCCATCAGTGTAGAACAGTTTGGAGGATTGGGGCCTAAATGTCCCCTGTAAAAGAATCCTTTACAGTCCTGAGTATTCTTTGGTAACTTGCAACTAAAATGTAAAGTTACATAACAAATCAATGTGTTTCATTCCTTCTTCATAAAAGTAATAGTTAATATCTGTGTGGAATATTTTTCTGAGAGTTGTAGAAATGTCTTCATATACAATAATAAACGGCTGCTCTTTTGCAATCTAATTTACAGGTAGCAGATCTGGGGTGTGCTGATTGTTCGCTACTCTGGATGCTGAAATTCTGCAAGTGTATTGAAGTGCTAGCTGGACTAGATATCTGTGAGAACGTGATGAAGGAGAAAATGTAAGCTCCATTTTACATAAATTTTCTTACTCGAGACTCAGGATTCAGGGTTTGGTTCAGCCTCGTGGCATGTGACAGCAGTACTTGCCATGAGAACCAGTACAAGGAGAAATGGACTAAGGTTTTGAATATCACTATGTGAGGACAGAGTTTACTGGGAAGTGTACAGTAATTTGATAAAACTACTGGTATGTAGGAAAACTGTGTACTGATTTGGTAAAACTACTGTATGCTTATATTGGTACAAAGTGCCATGGTTCCATCACCAGTTTCAAAACTGACATTTGCACAAGCTATAGTTTGTTTTCCTTCCAATCAGCAGGGGTTAGACGTTGGTTTTGGTTTTGTCTCGTACTGTGTGAAAGTTATGTGAAGAGTCCTCGTTTTTGCCTTCTGTACAGAAGATGTTGAATTTTGTGATCTCTTGCAGCACTAAATCCCAAGTGTATGGACCAATTGTGGGTAAAGTTCTGTCCCAAACACACAAGAATTTGTCTTGAAGTTGAGAGTGCCATTGCTTCAGTGATAAATATAGGATATAAATTCTAATATAAACATACAAAGGAATTTAGCATCTGTGTTTACTGTGCTGGAATTTAGCTGGTATCATAGCCTCTCTTCAAAACTGATAGCAGAGTAGGATTTTTGAAACTGTGAAGGACTCCAACTCTTGCTCTTCTTCTGTTTTCTTATTTTATGGTAGATAACTTTGGACATTAGGCATTTGTCATTTTCCTAAGAAAAGAAGGAAGAATTTTGTAAATTCCAGGATGTTAAAATAGGTATCAGGTACACAGTGTTCAGTAGCATACCACATGCATCCATTTCCAGACTACAAGATTTTGCTTATTTCCAAGTTAAACTCCCTTTGATATAGGGGAAAAAAATCAGAGGTTTGTTCACCTTTTTGCCACTCCAGTTCTCAAGGAGTGTAGATGCTTCTCACAGAAGAAAGCAAATTACTCTGAATACAGTATATGAATTGGAAACAAAGCAAAAAACACCTGAACTTGCTGGCTTTCTTGCCTGCTTCTTTTCCCAACACTTGAACAGGTTTGGTATGAGCCTAATACTCCTGTATTTTCTATTTATTGTTGGGGTTAATGATACAGTTGTCTTTTCAAGGTTTGGCTTAGGTCAGGGGCCACCAACATGTAAAACCATCCTGGGGAGCTGCAGGCAGTGAATAGCTGTACCAGGGCTGGGGAGCTGGAAGCTGAGCCTGCACCACTGCTACTTCTCTTTACTAGGCTTGTGCGAAGTGGCAAGTATTCACTTTGGGTTCAGATTTGGACAATTCGGAGGGACAGTGATTCGATTCTGAGATTTGAATCACTGTCCCGATTCAATTTAGCCGAATCAGATTCACATCACAGAAGCAGCTTCCCACTCTCTGGTCCTGGTGCAGCTACTGTGTGGTTGGAAGCTGCATTTGCACTTCAGCTGGAGAACAGAGGGCTGGGAGAAGAAGTGGAGGCCTAGGTTTAGTTCCCAGTTGGAGGAAAATTCACCGGACCAGGGAACTGGAAGCTGCTTTCATAATGCTTCTATTTTTCCGTGTCCTCTTCTCTCTACCCTCCCCACCAAAGCCAGCCCTAGTGCAGGTTTCTTCCTGATGAAAGTTGCACTTGCACTGCAGTTGGGGAATGGGGGTGCTGGGAGAAGCAATGTGGCTGCAGCTTCCAGCTGCATAGCTTTTATGCTGTCAAATTGGGGACCCTGCCAAGTCCCTGGAACCGGTGCTGCTGGATAGGGGCCCCTGTGCTCCTCCCTTGGCTCCATGGCCCCAAGCTGGGGCCCTGTGCTACCTCCCTTGGCTGTGGCACTTCCCTGGGGCCCACCCTGCCTCTGCTCCTGCCCACACTGCAGAATCGGGCCCCACACCACCTCCAGCCAGCCCCTGTGTGCCTGCATGAGTCCCTGGGCTCCCTCTGCATGCTGATCTGGCATGCTATCCAGCCCATGGGGCTCCTCACAGGTCAAGAAATTTGTGAGTAGGGGAGCAGAATTGCTGCCACCATTCTCTTGCTGCCAAATTTTCAGAAGTGCAGATCCCTGCAGGCCGGGGATTGAGTACTTGTAATATAGGATATTATGGTTATATTTTCATCTTTTTAAAGTACTAAAGTAATGGGCTAATAAGGAAAAATGTCTGGGAAATCTTCATAACTTCAAAAGAAAACAGGGTGAATAAGATTTGAATTTAAACCTCCAAAATAAATCTTCTGGCCTGATTTTTGTTTTTGTTTTTTAATTATGATTTTACTCTTTGTTCCATGATATTTGTAAGTACAGGTGGAGACTGCCTGGTTGTTAATTGGATGCCTGAGCACCATTATTTGTTTCAGTGATTTTAATTAAATTACCTTTTAAAATGCTAGAGTTTCTTTTAGGTATCCAGGTTGTAGCCGTATTGATCTAGAGGGAAAGGCAATCCGGAGTTGTAGCAGAGAATATATCTTTTATTAGACCACCAAGATTTTTGCAGAAACATTTCTTTAATTGCAAGCTGTCAGTCACAAACACCCTTCATTGGGCATTGGAGAAAAGATTGTAAAAGTTATCGTGGGTAGAAATGAAAGTTCATATTTCATAGGATTTCACAGAGGAGTCAATAGATGGAAAACTCCTCTGGGCAGTCAGTTCATAGCTGGTATGAAGCCTCTCACCTCCTCATCACATCATCTGTGATGATAAAAATTACCTGAAAACAAAGGAAGGAGCAGGGTTTCAGGTCTCAGGTGGTCACAGTTGCTTCCTGCTTGGGAAAATATGAAGATTTCATTTAAAAAATTGGCTAAAATTCAGTATCTTCCATGTGTCAGGTATCCAGGTGTAGCCGTATTGGTCTAGAGGAAAAGGCAGTCAGGACTTGTAGTAGAGATGATATCTTTTATTAGACCAACAAGATTTTTGCAAAATTGTCTTTAATTGCAAGCTTTTTTTTTAATTGCAAGAGGTTTTTTTTACGTTTATGTGGCTCGCTGCTGACACACTTAAGATATGCATATTACTGTTTTTCTTTGCAAGAGACCATACTAATACCCATTTTAAGCATGGAATTAAGAAAAAAAAATTCCTAATAGATGTCACCATTAAATAAAGATAAAGCAGAACTGTACTGGATACTGTTTGTCTGCTGGTGGCATTTATCCTCAGTAAAAGTTTTACTGTGGTGTTTTTGTGAAGATGTAGTCTTCTTAGGTTTTCTTAATCTCTAAAACAATTACTAACGTCTTGCATATTTTTGCTTGAGGGTTGAACATCCTCTACTGTTGAAATCAACCAGTGCTGAAGGTACTTTATCTCATTGGTAGTCATTATTAAGGACATGTACAGGCAAAACGGCTTTGTCCCAAAGAAGTCCGTATGTCATTTTAATTTGTGATGCTTTGATGCTTTTCTAGGCATAGATTATCTCCACTTCCAGGCGATTATCTGCAACCTAGTGAAAGGACACTAATTGTTACCTTGCATCATGGCTCAGTCGCTCAGAAGGACCCCTGCATGCTTGGTTTTGACTTGATAACATGCATTGAATTGTGAGTACTAAGCTGATATACTTGAGTTTTCATTAATCAAGACACATTATAAAGATAAATATTTGTAAATAAAGTAGCATTTTGTGTTTTACTCTTTCTTTTGCGTGTACTTTGGCACGTTGCAAGATTGCTTGAGGTCACAAGAGTTTAAAATCCTTAATCTGAGTAGCCCTGTTCAATCCTCTCTGTTTACACTTCAGCAATTCAAACAGTAGAATAGCACTGCATTACTGCACCACTGACCTGGGTTGTATTTAAATTAAGCATAGTAAGAAACATTATTAATGGGGAGGATGTGAAATAATAAAGATTTGTGAAAGGGGAAGGAGACTATAAAAAATACAAAAGAATCTCCATAGACAAACAATTTATACCTACTCAAGTTGTTCTCCTGTTGTCATATATTTTGTTGAATTGACTGTAAACAAAGTTAAAAGACTTTACAGGATTTCATGTACTTTTGCAATCTTACCCTTTGCAGAATAGAGCACCTGGAAGCAACAGAACTGGAAAAGTTTCCAGAAGTGGTATTTGGTTTTATGGCTCCAGCCATGGTTGTTATCAGCACTCCAAACTCAGAATTTAACCCTTTACTACCAGGGGTAACACTATTCAGGCATCCAGACCACAAATTTGAATGGAACCAAGCACAATTTCAAAGTTGGTAAGTTAGCTAACTATGAATAATATGAAAAGCCATGGTACAGATTTAAATTTATAATTTGGTTTGTGTGGAGGGGGGAAGGGGACTGTGAAAGGGTATTAGACTGAGACCCAGTAAGCAACAAGATGTTAATGAAACCAATCTTCATTGCTGCAACAAAAAGTTAAATGCGCTCTGAAATTTTATGTCTTGTCATAGTTGGCTTTTTCCCATTGTCAAAAGTACTTCTTGAATCTTTTCAACTCTTTTATTGAAGAAACAAAAAGAAGGGGAACCAGTTAAAGCATTTAAAATGTAGTTTTAACAAAGCCTTAATGTTAAGAATATCCTGCATAGAAATATATCATAAACTCCCATGAGCTCTCTAGGCTCCTGTCCTTTCATCCTTGTTAATGAAAAATTCCATTAGTCTGGAATTCTTTTTGAAAGCATGGAAAGAAATGTATCACAACATTAAAAATAATCCCAATGGGACAGTATATAGCATAATATTAAGAGCATCTCCGTTGATGTTGGACTACATTTGGTACAGCAAGAGATGTTATTACTATGAAGGACTTGGTAGAGTTTGCACAAGATAAAGACCTTATCCTACTCTGGAATTTGTTGTTGCCATAATATAAAAAAGGGACCCTGATGCAAGCAGGCAGCTGTGGAAAGAGGTTAACACAGGAGTTAAAGTAATGCTTGACTTCAATAGGTAAGCTACTGCTGTAAATAATATCATAGGATACTTTCCTGTTAAGGCAGGTTTAGCCCTGCCACAAAGACTTTAATTCTTAAGGTCTGCTGTGAACACCAAATGCATGATTTTACAAAAATGGAAGAGTAGATTCATTCCTAGAATAAAGCAGTCATGTTCAGACCTTTCCAAGTTAGCCACTTACCAAGGTAGAAATTTATTATTTTGTATTGAAAATATTTGGCTCCTGTTTCAAGATATATTTGAAAAAAAGTTGTGGAGACTGCTCAAAGGAGACTGCTCCATTGTTCCCTTCTTTTTTCCTTTCTCTTAGTCCTCATCTCTTTCTTATTTTATTAGCATAACCTTCCAACAGGTTATGTTGACATAATTTTGTTTGGCCTTGCTGCTTTGACAAACTGTTAAAGTGCACAGTACTGTTTGGGAGCTTGAAAGGTGTGTAATATTTATAAGCAAGCAGTAAGTAACTTACCTTCTGCGCTGTTATTGTCACCCTCTGTCTTTAGGAAAATCAGTAAAAAATTATCCTTTCCCTTTCACTGTGGACGTTTTTTGTAAAGAAAAAAACAGTTTGATGTTTCAAAGACAGTGCTAATCATTTTCCTTGAGAAAATGAGATATTAGTTAGGATGGTCTGGAGTCCAGTCTTTTGATGGCAAACAAGACAAACACATAAAAAGAGGAGAGAAAAGAATGGCAAAGAAAGAAATGGCACTTTCTCTCTGGTGCTGACACACTCTTGCAGTCTCATTGCTGAGGAGCAATAAATAATGCCCGAGATGGTGGTGGGGGCACTTTTCTAGAATAACTTCTATTTACTTTAAATAAACATTCCAGGAATTGAAAATGGACCATCAGTCCTGGCTTTGAATTTTCTGATGCTTGTTGACTGTACTCCAGCACTTTTATATGTCTGTATCTGTTTGCTGCTTTAGTGTAAGAAGCATAGAAGCACTCACACATTTGTGTTGTGAGTCTTGCAGCATGTTTCAAAAGAAGTCAGTCATGAACTCGGTGTATACGTCCAGACGAGCGCGCATGTGCATTTCTCTGGGGACAAATAGCAGCAGCACATAGTTGTGCTGCTGCTACTTGCTCCAGGGAATGCTTGTGCACGTGTGCTCTGGCACATGACAAGTTGCCCCGGGAGGGGGAGGGGACGTGCACCTGGGGTCCTGGGGACCTCCTGGGGCTTCAGCAGTGGCAATCTAGCAGCAGGGACCCTGGCTGGCAGTTGGAGTGAGGCTCCAGCCAGCCAGGATCTGGTTTTGGGTGGCGTCCACTGCTGCCATATGTGCCACCCCACTTTATTCTAGCACAGGTTTTTTGATGGTGGGATCTCCCACTGTTAAACCTCCTCTCCCTCCCCCAGCCCTGGCACTGCAAATTAGCAGCACAGGGAATGCCTGCATGTGTGCGGTGCCGCAGATGGCTCTGCAGCACCACATACTGTACGTGTGTGCTTGTCTGGATGTGCCCAGTTTGATCTCTTGTGGTTGAGAATTCCAGCATTGGGTGTCTTGTCTCCAGTAAGTTTCTTCCTTGCTCCCTTTGACTGTTTAACACTTATTAGTGCAGTGGAATGGATGGACCTTTTTTCACCTTGATGTGATATCTCTGCACATTGTTACAGACACAAGCTGCTAGATTTCATTCTCTTTCTAGGTATAAAGAGCCTGCAAACATCAAGATTCAAGCATATGTTCTTATGTGGCTATTGTTATCTTTTAAATGATTTCTCAACGTCATTTATTCTGATGTTATTCTGAAAGCTTGACATAAAGTGCAGAAAGCTAATGATTTCCATACACAGTTCATTTTTAATGGTTTCTGTTCTGAGAGAGATGCCTTAGCTAGGAAAGATAAGGAATATGTATGTTTTATAGGAAATACTTGCAGAAAATTAAAGAAGCTTTTGGTTTATATAAAAATGCATTGATAGAAGTTGGTTTGCATTTCTACAATATTAAAGAGTAAGGCCCTGATTCTGTAAATGCTTACACGTGAGCTCAGCTTCAAAGAGGTTTAAAATCTCAGTGAAGTTATTATGCTGGAAGTTACATACATGCCCAAGGGGTTGCAGGATTATAGTCTGGTTCCTTTCAGGAAGATTCACATTTTAGCAGAATGAAATGCTGACCAATATATTTTGGTAAGAGTAAATTATTTTCGTAGGGCACTAGATGCAGCCAGTTGCTATGATTATACAGTGGAATTTACTGGCTTGGGAGCCCCACCACCTGGAACTGAGGATGTTGGATTTTGTACCCAAATTGCTGTATTTAGGAGAAAATATCCAAATACTGGTGAAACTATTAATTTGGAGAAATCCACAGAAAACCCTTATAGAACTGTAAGTATCTCCCACACTTTACCTGCCTTTTCACTTCACTTCGTAGAGTAATGAATAAATAAATACAGGAACACTTTTGTAAGGTAGAAGGGGTACATATATATCATAGTCTAGTCTACTACTGCTACATGGGCATAACTCCAGTTAATAATATATAATTTTACATTGCAAAGGAAACAAACCCATGGTTGTGTTTCTAATATCAAATATTGTGACTAACCTGGTGACAGAGAAATACATTTTGCTGTCACAGTTTTAAGATTCAGACCACTTCTTTAAATACTGAATGATTTCTTGGAAATTAGTTTAATATTTTAAAGGGCTTTAAAAAGACATTTTAACCCTAAAAAATAATTTTGGTATAGTTATAAGTCTAGAAAGGTAATGAAAGAGGGCAGGGCAGTGTAGAAATGTGACCTAGTGTCATCAGAACCTCATGGTTGTCAGCAATATGGAAAGCATCTGCTACATCAGAAAAAAATTAGAAGAGTCATGTCTGATCTAATCTTTAACCGTAACTTGTTAGGTGTAAGTCTGATTTTGTATAGCCTTACCAAGGTCATTGTGCTTGGCCTTGGTCAGGCCGCAGCTGGAGTACTGCATCCAGTTTTGGGCTCCTCAATTCAAAAAGGATGTGGAGAAGCTTGAGAGAGTCCGGAGAAGAGCCATGCACATGATCAGAGGTCAGGAAAAGAGACCTTATGATTACAGGCTGAGAGCCATGGGGCTCTTTAGCTTGGAAAAACGCAGGCTCAGGGGCGATCTGATGGCCACCTGTAAGTTTATCAGGGGTATTCACCAGGATCTGGGGAACATTTGTTCACCTGAGCACCCCAAGGGATGACAAGGTGGAATGGTTATAAACTCCAGCAAGACCATTTCATGCTGGACATAAGAAAGAATTTCTGTACCGTCCGAGCCCCCAAGGTCTGGAATAGCCTGCCATCGGAAGTGGTTCAGGCATCCACACTGAATGCCTTCAAGAGAAATTTGGATGCTTATCTAGCTGGGATCCTATGACCCCAGCTGACTCCCTGCCCTTTGGGCAGGGGGCTGGACTTGATGATCTTCTGAGGTCCCTTCCAGCCCAAGTGTTTATGAAATTTATGATTTTGCGGTTCTGTTGATAACTAAAGTAATTCTCCTACTTGTTATAGTATAAAAGTCTAGTGAAGTCTGGTGTACAGTTGTATAAGTGAGAGTGGAGTTTGGATCAACATGTTATTTAAATCTTTTGTACAATAAAATTATAACATTATACAATCATAACTGTTATTAAATATAATATTTTTGGATATCAAGATTAAAAAACTAAGTACAAATGCACTGTTTTTAGATGCATATTGTTTATAACATTTTCTGAACATGTTTTAATATTTAATCTTTTGGATTCTTTACTTTTCCTAAAGATTTTCAAAGCAGTGTATCCAAGTCTTAAAGATGAGAAGTACCTGCGGAATGCAGTAGTCAGTGAAGTTATTAATACAGCACAGATTATTACAAGACGCCTCTTGGACAGTTTGAAGTCTGACTATAAGGAGCATAGAAATGGTCTTCTCGAGCTGAAACCCGACTTCCAACTACCTCACTGTTTCACGAGGCATTCAAAGAATCCCTCTGTAGCTGAAGCTGAAAAACTTGCTGATGACATAAACATGGAGACATATGTCAGTGGAAATGCAGTCTACATACCTCTCATAAAATTCTTTTCTATCCCCAAAGTGAATAAACTTTGTGGCACCTTTGAGAACTTAAGCAAGCTGATTACTGGCAAAGTAGCACTAAGCAACGATGGTTCTGCTGTGGTGATCAGTACTGAACGTGAACATGAAGAGAAAGAAATCGAGTAAATGGTTTATGTTTCCACTAACCTAAGGTAATGAAGGACCCCTCTTCAGTAGACACATGCTGATATCTTCTATATGGTAGCTAGCAGCATTGGGTGAACTTAACCTTTTTTTTATTTCAAGAGCGGCAGGAGTCTATATTCTCTCGTAGCCCCCACTGGTTTCTAGGGTTTTAGCTGAAAGTCAGCTCTAAGGATTTGAGGACAGATTTTAAAAGTTAACCAGCTACCATTGGAATTCAGTAGTTTTATTTAACATTTTCTTCTGTTCCTCTTATTAATCTCTCAGATATATCATAATTATTTTCTTCAGATATGCTGAATAGTCACAACTTTCACCAGCTGAATAGAAGTTTTGACACCAGTCATGTGAATAATGACACAGTGGTAGAGTGCTGCTGTTTCATAGAATGATTTCAGTGCTGAACTTGGAAATCAAAATGTTGTCGTACATGAAGTATAAAATGAAGCAATAAGATGTTAGTTTCTGTGATAATACCTACAGTGCTTTTTGTTTGTAAGGATGTCCCTTGAGGGTTTTTTTGGTTTTGTTGAAAGGGTGAAAAGGAGAAGGATATGGAAATCCAGAAAGTCAGGGGTGGATCTGGTGGATGCACAGAGAGTTCTCTGGCAGACATGGCAGCATGTGCAGTTCCCTGTGGCCTACGAGACACCTAGGTCCCCTGCGTAGTGCAGACAGCAGAGGCTGAGCTCAGACTATGGGGATGATGGGCCCGAGGCTGGAGCTCCCCAGGTTGGCAGGGGTCATCTAGCGGGGCTGGACAGGGAGCAGGTGTAGGAAGGGAGGATTAGCTTGCCACTACCACAGTTCCTGACCAAGCTCAGTAACCCACACAACCACTCCCTGCAGCCCCTGGCTAGTGGGGCTCTCACCACCTCTGGTCAACTAGGGACAGTGAAGGCAGCAGGGGGTTCCCCCTTCCTGTACCTGCTCTCTGCTCAGCCCCACCAAGGTATCTCCAGCTGGCTTGGGTGCTCCAGCTGTGCCATCACTCTTGTGGTCTGAGCGCAGTTCCTCCTGCCCAGACCCACAGGGACCCAGGCATTGGGGGCCACGGGGAACTAGAACTCTAGCCTGAGGATCATGGGTGGAGCAGCTCAACTGCTGGCAGCTATGGTGTAAAACAAAGTGGTGGGGCACTGGGAATCAGGGGATCTGTAACAATCCTTGACACACCCTTTTCAAAATCTTAGATCTGTCTATGGAAAGCATATGTTACAGATTGCTGTTCAGCATACTTGGAAGAGGAAGCAGCAGATATAAAGCCTTGGTCAGTGGTATCCATAAAAAGGAGACAAAAGTTTGCACTAAAAACACAAATAAAAAACAGTCCTCTGGCAGAGGAAAAAGAAGGCTAGCCATTGTACCTTTTATTTGTATTATACATATGCAAGTTTTATATGTATGTATAGTTTTATTTCTTGCACCTTTTTTTCCCTTTTGGTCCTCTTATGTTAAAAGCACTGATCATAACTGGATGGAAATATACTTAATTGACCCATTTCTTGTGTACGTTCACTGGAATCACTGGCAGCTTTGGGTGTGCAAACATTGCACAGTCAGTCTTAATGTTTGTAAGATGTATAGGACATAAAAAGCAGAGCTTCCATATAGTACCAACTGTTGTTTGTTAAAAAGGTCCTTGGCCATTCCTGAACTCAGCAGTTGTTTAGGGTGAAACCAGGCAGAAGAGACAGCTGTAATTTACAGAGCCAGGGAAGAGTTTATAATCTGCGACAGGCTCAGTTTCTGCAAAAAAGGAGGGCACTTTACAGGAGCCATATGGTTTGGCTGTTATATTTTTCATAATTGTACTGTCTGCAGGGAAATCTCTTTGTTAAACAGCTATGTTTACTTAAAGTTAACCTTTAATAAAAAAAATATTTAGAACTAGTTTTTTGTTTGTTTCCTTAAACTGTAAAGCTAATCTGGTAAGTGTTTAAATGTGAAATTCAAAGCTTGTAAATAAACCCATAAACAAAATGAGGACGGCTGTCTAATGAGAATGGAGTTAAGTACCAAGAACTTGTCCTTTTTTTTTTTGAAAATACCACTGCAGTTCATGGCTTTGAGACATACATTACTTAGCAGATAATTTTAGATCTTTAGGTTTTTTCTTAGTGTATTTTCCTTTTGGCATTTTATTTAGCATACTTTGTAGCCTGATCTTTTAAAATAAGGATAAGGTGGGGTATATTTGGAACAGTAGTAGGCAACTGTGAATCTCCGGATCATGGTGTACATGTAAGAGGTCTAGTCAGATGCATGATGAATCCATTTGAGGCTGACAAGTGGCACAGGTTGTTACAAGTTTCACAGATCCATGTATTGTCTGAGTTGGAGTCCAAGTTTGCAGCACACTGCTTGCTTCTTTCTTGATTGCTTCCATCCTCTGGATCAAAGCTGCTTCATGTTGAACTGCACCCAGTGCCTAATCTTCCCACCAGATCAGATGGGATTCTCTGTGCTCCTCCTCACTTTCTACGTTGACATTAAACGACTTACCCTTTTACATACATTGTGGTACCACCATAGAGGGTGACCCCGCTTTTTAGAGCCATTGTGATTTTCACTGTACAAAATATTCTTGAGGATATGGTCTCCTCCCATTCTCCTGACATGGCCAATCCATTGCAACTTCCTCTTCTTGATAGTAATGTCTAAGTGTTAGTCTTGTATGCTTCAGTACCTCTGGGTGCCTGTACGTGAGCACAGAGGCTGCTCTAACATGCTGCAAATTAAAGTACCACCCCTCGACCCTCGTAGCACATGTAAAAGTTCGGTATTCTGTCTTCCCACTTTATTTTCAGGATCTTAGACATTTCATGTGGAAGTCGTTCAGTCTCTTGATGTACCTAGCAATACTTGCATTAAATATAATGTTTACATTGGCTCTAAGTATAGGACTATCTAAGTGTAGGAAGTGCAGATATAATTGTTTAAAGTTGCTATCTAATCTTTTCTGGCAAAGTCAGATCCCCTAAAGTTCTTTGCATTGTAAATTGAATTTTTATGGTATATATAGTAGCATTGGAATCGTGGGATAGCTGTGATTGGTCAAGGGAATATGTGAGAAACGAGGGGTTTTTGATACTATCTGTTATTGGACCATCTATGTAGTTGGGAGAGAGATTACACAAGAGTTCAGACAAGTTTTGTGTCTAACATATTTCCCGATTATACAGTTAGTGAGATAAAAGATACTACCAAAAGAAAGCTCTTACTTACGCACATGAATGTATATACATGTATCCTGGTGCAGGAATTGGCCACCTTGCCAATGGTCACCACAGGCTGCTGACATCCTCCTGTCACTTGATTCCTCCCACCCCTTCACCACACTTCTGATATAGACAGCATGGGGGTCACATCCTAGTAGCTCTGGTTCCCTTGTCATCCTCACTTCCCTTTCCCCACATCACGAGAAATGCTGCTGCTGCAGGGGAGGTGTCAGTACAGCCAGCCACCCAGGTAGCAACTGCTGGGTATAGGGACCTTCTGACTCCCTGCTACTGCAGCCACTGCTGAATTCTGTTGCCAATGACAATCAGCAAAGGTAAATCCAAGGGCAAGAAAGGCCCTGGCTGCAGTGTGGGAGATAGATTGAACCCTGGGGTTCTGGCCATGCCAATGTTGGCCTTCTCAGTCTCCTATGGGGAGGAGGAGGGTTTGAGGATACTGGGATGTGACTCTCTCCCCCACCCCATGAACACTCCTGCTGCAGAAGACTTGTACAGGCCAGATCCGGCCTGCCCATGGGCCACAGGTTACAATCCCTAGCCTAGTGTATTCTACATCAGTTTTTAGAGTTGCACAGATATATCAGTCACATATAAGATAACCGATAACAGGAAAATTAGCATTATCTGCAATCAGCCTTTTTTAGCTGATAACATCATTGGTAAATGCTGTGTGCACGCATGCAGCCGCAGTATGCATGTTGCCAGGAATGCAATCTGGCAGCTTGGAGAGCAGCATCATTCCAGTGAGGCTGTTGGGGGAAGGGGTGTAGGGGAGGGGAGAAAAGGGGCATGTCGGGGCAGATGAAGGCTCCCACAGTGAGGAAAGGAGTGGGGTAGGGACAGGTACAGGAGCTGACGCTGCCCTGTTGGGGTGGGGCACAAGACAGAGCCATGGGCAGCTTGCCTGGAGCTCTTAGGGGAGGAGAGGGTGGGGACAGCTCCCTGCGCTGTGCAGCCACCTGAAGGAGGCATGGGGGCATGTGGCTCCCAGATTTGTGTGCAGGGCAAAGGTGGGCAAGAGCTTGGGGCAGAGGCTATGCCAACCTCTTCCTGGTGGGGTAGCTAGGCCAGGGCTATGCTCAGGGCAAGTGGGGGTGGGGCAGACTCAGATGCATGGGGTGTGCAGCAGTGGTGGCACTGTGCTGGGAGGGGTGGCTATGGGGGGGCTCTACAGGGAATTCTGGGGTGGCTATAATCCCTCCTAGCGCTGCCCCTGCTCAGGGCACTGCTCTGTTGCAGCTGAGCCCATCCCACCCTGAGTGCAGCCCTGGCCCTACCCCCTGCTGGGAAGAGGCTGGCACACTTTGTGTGGCAGGCAGCATGCCCTTACCCCATGCACAAATCCAGGAGGGCACATGCCCCCCATGCCTCCCTCGGAGGTGCATGCAGTGGCAGGGAGTTGCCCCTCCCTCCCCACGCCCCCCCAGATGAGCCACCTACAGCTCTGTCATGTGCCCCACCCCAGGGTCACATTTCCCACCCTGGCTGGGCAACCCCTGCCCCACTCCCTCCCTCCCAGTGGGGGCCTCAATTTTTCCCTCTCACACCCCTTCCCTCGCCCATGCCTCTTCCCCACTACAGATTTAACAGCTGGACACTGCTCTCCAAGTTGCCTGGCTGCATTCCTGTAAATCAGCTATCAGACCAGTATTGGCTGATATGGCTGGTTAATAATCGGCCATTGGTATTGGCCAAGAAAATGTTTATCTTTTTTTATGCTGAAAATAGCCAGACATGTGGAATCTCTTCCAGAGTATCCCCTGTGGTAGGTGGCTATTTAGGTGCTTTGCCACAAAAAAAGCAAATAATTTCTCTACTGTTATCAATAGGTGCTCTGGGATGGACAAAATCTGAACTGGTGTAATTATTTCGGCAGAAGTTTACCCTCAGTCCTTCCAGGATACTCTCCCAGTAGATTGGACAAAATTATTCCAGATCAGAGATTTGCATTATCTGTCTACTCCTTTTTTTTTTATACTAGTGTAAATGTTTACTCTGTCCATGGCCAATGTGAATATTGCCCAGCTCTTTTGTCCAAGTTTGCATAGTGAAGCATGGAAAACTCTGTGATTCACTTAAGATGCTGCAGCTAATATCAGTTTACCTAGTAAAGTTGGTAGCTTACTGCTGAGAATTAAATGACTGTGTTTGCCCTCATTACGGAGTTTGCACTGGTCAGTGATTCTCAGCCAAGGATCCTTTTAGGGGTGCTGCGAAGTGCCATGCAATATTAGCAGTGTTAGGTATACAAACGCCTCCACACAATTCACAGGATAACCCCATAGATTTCAAATAGGAATTCATAGTCAGTATAACCTGGTGTAGTCTTTCTCAGCTTTTTGAAACAGAAGAATTGTTTTTTTCCAGAAGCAAAGGAAAATGAAGTGAAGGGTAGGAGCTGGCATTTTCTAAGGGGTGCCTTGAGTCAGAAAAGATTGAGAAGCACTGAATTAGATTAATTTTAAAATTAAGTGCTCTTTTCTAAAATAGTGAAGCTATTCCTCAGAATTCCTCATAATGGCACAGGATGGTTTGTGATCAGTTAAGTTTTAGATGTATTAAATATACTATTTAATTAAAACAGCTTATTTAATTTTCCACAGACCCAGTTTAAAATCTGGACTGTGCTGTCAGGCCATCTTAATCTTATAAACAAAGAAAACAAAGAAAACAAATCTATAGTATTTAAAGTTGTGGCTTATATATGACACTGCCAGTGACCAGGAGATGGCACACTTCTTATATACAGAATGTTTTCATGTCACTTACTATTCATGGCTCGTATGTTACAGACTTTCTAAAAGAGCCTGTCCTTATTCTTACCCTCTTTTGTAAAGCACTTTGAGGTAAGCCCATTATCACAATTGCAGTGGCAGTGAAAGAAAGGAGAAGGGCCTTTTCCTACTTTAACTTTGTCCAGTTTATGCCTATTCTGGTTCTGTTAAGATGTTTACATTCATTACAGCATGTTCAGTTATATTTATGTAACGTTGCAGGAGTCAAAACTGTATACGCTGAAAGCTGCATGAGGTGCTGAAGTTACTGGATATTTGAATCGCTGTTGGAGTTTGAGGGTGGAAGGATTCTGTTTGTTCTGCCACTGGGCAAGTTCCTTTGCCAAGTCATCTGAGGCTTTATGCAGAAATGTCACTAGAAAAATCGTGGAGCAGAGCCTCAAGGAATCCACCTTGAGGCACTTGGAGGACAAGAAGGTGATTGGGAATAGTCAGCATGGATTCACCAAATGCAAGTCATCATAGAAGACAATCAGGTTGGTCAGGCATGAAGTGACCGGCTCTGTGGATGTGGGGAGACCGGTGGATGTGGTGTACCTTGATTTTAGCAAGTCTCTCCCACATTTTTGCAGGCAAGCTAAGGAAGTACAGGCTGGATGAATGGACTGTAAGGTGGATAGAAAACTGGCTGGAACACTGGGCTCAGAGGGTAGTAATCAATGGCTTGATGTCCAGTTGGCAGCTGGTATCGAGTGGACTGCCCCAGGGGTTGGTCCTGGAGCCGGTTCTGTTCAAAGTCTTCAAAGACCTGGAATTCACTGAGCACAGAGGACACCCTTAGCAAGTTTGCAGACGATACCAAGCTAGGGGAAGTAGTAGATATGCCAGAGGGTAGGACTAGGATTCATAGTGACCTAGACAAATTGGAGGATTGGACCAAAAGATCTCTCATGAGGTTTGGTAAAGACAAGTGCAAAGTCCTGCACTGAGGATGGAACAACCCCATGCACCAGTGCAGGCTGGGGGCTGACTGGCTGGGCAGCAACTCTGCAGAAAAGGACCTGGGGGGTTACAGTGGACAATAAACTGAATATAACAGTATGCCCATGTTGCAAAGAAGACTAATGGCATACTGGGCTGCACTGGTAGGTGTGTTGCCAAGAGGTCAAGGGAAGTGATTATTCAGCACTAGCAAGGCCACAGCTAAAGTACTGTGTTCAGTTTTGGGCCCTCCACTATAGAAAGGATGTGGACAATTGCAAAGAATCCAGCAGAGGGCAACAAAAATGGTGAGGGGGCTGGGGCACATGACTTGAGAGGATGAGGGAACTGGGTTTATTCAACCTAGAGACAAGAAGACAGAAGGGATTTAACAGCAGCCTTTAACTACCTGAAAGAGGGTTCAAAAGCAGATGGAACTAAACTGTACTCAGTGGTGGCAAATGACAAAACAAGAAACAACGGTCTTAAGTTACAGCAAGGGAAGTTTAGTTAGATATTAGTAAGAATTTTCTCGCTAGAAGGGTAGTAAAACACTGGAACAGGCTACCCAGAGAGGTTGTGGTCTCTCCATCCTTGGAGGTTTTTAAGACCTAACTAGAGAAAGCTTTGACTGGGATGATCTAATTAGGAATTGTTTGGGCAGAGGGTTGGACAAGATGCCCTCCTGATGTCCCTTCCAACCCTAACTTTCTCTGATTCTAATGTGAGTTTGATTTTAAATAGTGGACAGCAGGAGGAGGACAAGAAGAAAGGAAATAGAATGTTAATTTGACAGGAACATTTATCAATGCAAGTAGATCAAATTATTGATATTTAAAAAAAATATTAGGGGCAATAAAAGTGAAGGAGATAATGAAAAATAGCCAGAAAATTAGTTTTGAGAAGATAACTGAAGGGGAAGAGAGAAATTACTTGGGTCCATCAGTGAGAGAAGGGCGCAGAGGAAGTTATCCCAAGCATGTGCTGTGGCATGAGACGAGGTGCAAGCAAAAATGAATGTATACACTGAGGGGGTAGGGAGGAGGATAAAGCACCAAACCATAGCAGTGACTCATTTTGAGCACTTCCTCTAATGTGGTATGTTTAGAAGAAGCCTATAGGGACAAATGTCATTAAAGCAACTGGACAGGATGTTTTTGGTACACCTGCAGTTCTCAACCTTTTTAAACTCAAGGCACAGCTTGGAAAATATCAGAAGTTTGTTTTTACTTGATCTTTAAATAAAGAAAAAAGAGCAATTCTTCTGTTGCAAAGAACCCTGACAGCAGGTCAGAATGTTTTTAAAACAATGGATTCCTATTTGAAATTGCTAGGTTTATCTTATGAGTCATGTTTGCATACCTAACAACACTAATATTGTGTGGCATTCTGCAGTAGTCTTGAATCTCAAGCCATCCAAGGGTGCTGCAGCATGCTGATTGAGTGTCACAGTGGAGACAGTGACATATTGAGAAATCCATGTGCATAAAATGACCTAGCAAAGGATTTGCTAATTATAAATAATATCCTGGACAAGTTAGGTTTAATTTTGAATCTTATAATTAAGCTTAGATTAGATTTGTGTAATACCACACAAAACTAAGGATTCTTACTGTAAATTACAGATGCAAGTTATGGCCAAGATGTACAGTGAAGGAAATAATCCTCTACCTGCTCTTCCCAATGCAGGAAGAGCAGCAGATGTGATATACCTTGAATTTAGCAAGGCTTTTGCTAGTTTCCCACAACATTTTTGCAAGCGAGCTAAACAAGTACAGGGTGGAAGAATGGCCTATAAGGTGGATAGAAAAAAGGCTGGCAGAACATTGGGCTTAGAGGGTAGTAGTCAATGGCTCAATGTCTAGTTGGCAGCCGGGCCAGTTTTGTTCGATGTATTCATCAACAACCTGGAAGATGGGATGGAGTACACCCTCAGCAAGTTTGTGGATGACACCTAACTGCGGGGAATAATAGATGTGCTGGAAGGGAGGGCTGGACTAGGATTGAGAGAGAGACCTTGACAAATTGGAGGACTGTACCAAAAGAAATCTCATGAGGTTCAATAAGGACAAGTGCAAAGTCCTGTATTTGGGATGGAAAAATCCCATGCACTGCTACAGGTTGGGAACCAACTGGCTAAGCAGCAGCTCTGCAGAAAAGGAGCTGGAGATTACAGTGGACAGTAAGCTGAATATGAGCCAAGAGCATGCTAACAGTATACTGGGCTGCACTGTAGGAGCATTACCAGCAGATAAAGGGAAATGATTATTTCTCTCTTCAGTCCTGGTGGGGCCATCTCTGAAGTATTGTGTCCAGTTTTGGGCCATGTGTTCAATGATCATGACATCAGGACTCAAACAGCTTCTTTAAAAAAATGTGGTAGCCCCAATTCTTCTCTCCACCTCTGAAGCTTGGGTGATGTGCCAAGACCACCTCAAAAGCCTAGAACACATTCACCAGTGCTACATCCAAAAGATTTTTGGCATAAAGTGGGAGGCTCATTGCACAAATGCCAGTGTCCTCACCAACGCTAACACCACCAGCACAGAAGTGTTGATTATTCAACATCAGCTGCAGTGGACAGGGCATCATGTGAGCATGCCTGATGTACATTTACTAAAAGAACTGCTATACTCCCCACTCAGCCAAAGACAAAGAACATGCAGGGGCCAGAGGAAACACTTCAAGGACACCCTCGAGGCAAACATTAAGTGTGGCATTGATACCACAAATTGGGAAAAAACAGGCTGGGACAGGGCCACATGGTGATGCCTTGCAAGAGGAGGTATACTGTATTTTGAGGAAGCCATCTCCCCATGGGGGCAGAAAAATGACAAAAACGGAAAGAAAGGAAGCAAGACCAAGAAATCCGAGTTCAGCCCTCCCTTTAACTACCACCTATGACATCCGCCAGAAAGTCTGTGGCTTTAGGACAGCATTTCCCAACCGGTGTACTGTCAGGCATGTCTAGGTGTACTATGGCAGTTTGGGCTAGAGCCATGCCCCCCACCTGCTGCTGCAGACACAAATGGATGGGGAGCATGGCTCCAGCCCAAAACACCGTCCTGCTGGCTGCATGCCACCCCTTCCCATCACCCCCCTCCCCCCCAGTCAGTGTCTGGCTGGCTGCCACCCCATGCTCCACATCTGGTGTGCTGTGGTGCTTTTTTAATTAGGCAAGTGTGCTGTGGGGCAAAAAAAGGTTGGGAAATGCAGCTCTAGGATCAGCTTCTTAGGTCATCAGTGGACTCATCTACAACCCTTTACTTTACCCATGGGACTGATCCTCCTTGACTATGAGGGATCACTGATTACTATAGAAAGGATGTAAAGAAATTGGAGAGAGAATCTAGTGGAGGGTAACAAAAATGGTTAGGGGACTGGGATTTATGAGGAGATGCTGAGGGAACTGGTTTTATTTAGTCTGGAGAAGAGAAGATTGAGTGGGGATTTAATAGCAGACTTCAACTACCTGCAGGTGGTTCCAGAGAGGATGGAACTAGACTGGGGTGGGCAATTATTTTGGGCAGAGGGCCATTTACCCAGTTTTGGCAAGCTGTCGAGGGCTGCATGGGTAGCCCCGCCCCTTGACAGCTGCCCTGCCCCTTGGTTACCATCTTGGGACCAATGTCCCAGGGCCAGTGCTGGCAAGGCCCAGGCTGGCAGGGGTCTGTGGAGCCAGGCTGGGCTGCACCAGCAGGGAAGGGGGGGAGCTGGACCAGCTCCATAGAGCCCCTGGCTGCTGGGACCCCATATCCCTGCCACTCTGCTCTAGGGCCTGCAACACCGGTGCAGACCCCATGCTCCCTCTGGCTCCTGCACCCACCCATTCCCAGTGCCCCCCCAGCCCCATGGTACAGGCTGGGGGAAGCATGCAGCCCTGACCCCCTGCTTGATGGCAGGGAAGGAGCTGGTGCTGAGCACAGGAAAAAGCGGCCCCTTTCCTGCCCCATGGCTGGTGCTCCCTGCTGCAGCTGCTTGTAGCGCATGTGGGGCTGCTTGTGCCTGCTTAGGACAGCCCCACGCAGGCTGCAAGCAGCTGCAGCAGGGAGCACCGGCCACGGGGCAGGGGAGGGGCCACTTTTCCACAGGCTCAGCTTTCCCTGGGGCTCCTTCCCTGCCCTCCCCCCCCCTTACCTGAACTTCTGGCACTAGTTCAGCCACACGGTCCCAGGCCAGAAGCACCTGCTGCGGCTTCTGGCTGGGGGCCAGGGCCAGGCGGGCCCTGCTGTTGCAGAAGCCTGCTGGGGCTCCCCTGGGTCCTACTGCCCCAGCTCCTATCATTTTTGACAGGAACCAAAGACCGATAAATATTAAATTTCTAAATGTTTTAGGGGTCCCATGTGGGATAGAATGGCTTCGCAGGTCAGATGTGGCCCATGGGCCATATTTTGTCCACCCCTGAACTAGACTCTTCTCAGTGGTGGCAGATAAGAGAACAAGGAACAATGGTCTCAAGTTGCAGCAAGGGAAATTTAGGTTAGATAGTAGGAAGAACTCTCTCACTAGGAAGGTAATAAAATGCTGGAACAGGTTACCCAGGGAACCTCCATCCTTGGAGGTTTTTAAGACCTGACTAGACAAAACCTTGTCTAGCATGATCTAGTTGGGGAGGGCCCTGCTTTGAGCAGGGGGTTGGACTAGGTGACCTTCTGAGCTCCCTTATAACCTTAATTGTCTATGATTCTATAATAATATCCTCTATTCAGAGTTGCTGTCCTACATTTTGGGGTTTTGTTTTATATTTAAGTTCTCAAGTAATTTTCATTTATACATTTGCAAAGTTCTTTACACATATCACAATTCAAGGATAAATTCTCAATTATGTTCTTGACCTGCAGTGTCAAATCGCTACCATGAGAACAGGTTTTAAAACACCCATCCCCAATAGTAAAAGCAATACTACTTTCCACATGTTGAACATCACTTGTTTTTACCATGTTTGATGAGTGCTGCAGAATAACACCACCGAAGCACACAGTGTGCTAATATGCAAGATCCACTATTTCATTCCCTTCTCTACCACTTTCCTTGTACAGAGGGAAAACAACAACATTTTCTGCTACAGGCAATAGCAATATTTTTCTCATTTGCCCTAAGCCAGTGTATATAGTCTTCTTGCTTCCCACCCCCCTACCCCCTTCTTCAGGATAAAATTTACTGTAGCAATCATCCCTTTACATCCTACCATACCTTAATTTCCAAGTATGTGAGGGATTCTTAAGGAGGTCAGGAGGAAAAACAGCAGGAAAGTATCATCAAACCTGTCTCAGTTCACAGAACAGGGGTAGGGGTTCCACAGCAGAAAGTGATATGAAAGGGTCTGTGACTTAAGACAGCTGAAAAAAAAAAAGTCATTGCTTTAGAAACCTGCTGTTGAATAGTTCTCACTGCTAGAAGAGCTAGGCATATTTTCCTAAGCTGTCTGTACTGTAGTATGTTATAGTCCTATAACCTGTTTAGAATTTCCTATTTGAGAACAGCATTACTTACTGTACGCCATTGAGTTCAAAACACATTTAAAAGTGTATTTAATATATTTTTAAAATATGCCTGCTAACAAAACCGTTGCTGTAAACTGAATGCACTTGCTAAGACGCATAAAAGAGAAAACAGTATTCTAAACAAGAGTAAGAAAACTAGTTAATCTACCACCCATCTCCCATGGGTAACAGAATTATGGACAATTAGTGAAGAAATTTAAAAAGTAGGGTTAAAGAAAGAAAGCTAGCTGAATATTTTTAGGTAAAGAATATTTGCTGAGTGCTGGGTAATGAAGAACTACTGACAGTGACTTGAGTTGAAAGGAATTTGTTTCCTTTCCCAAGTTTCTGCTTACTATAGATGTACTGCAGTGTTTTGTTTTTAGTGATCATTAAGTCCCATGGCTCAAAAAACTTCTCCAAGTCAACTTGCGCATACAGGGAGAATGGCTTGCAATAAAATGAACTTCCGGTGCTCCACTAAAATGGAGTTTACCATACCATGTGCAATAGATTCTACTCAAATGAGGGACATTATTGCTGAAGTTTAAAAGGAGAAAAGAGAAAAAACTATTAGAAAAAGTGTAAATGTTATTCCTTGAGTGATGAAAAACATATTTCAACTTCTGGCCATGGACTCTAACCATAAAAAAAAGAGCTAATAGAAGCCAAAAGGGGGAAACTATAGTCCAGAAATAGAAAGAAATGAAGAAAGAGTCAGCTTCATTTCAAAGCACAACAGAAACAAAAGAGGAAACAAAGCATGTCTCAACTCAAGACATGTACTTGCTTGACAAATAGAATTTTATTAGACATATGAATTAAACTTTACATTAAATATTTCACAATTTAAAAAAATAAATCCAACTTTACTAGCAGTCAGTGTCCGTTTTCACTATAATGCAGCTTAAATTAAAAAAAAGAGAACGTTAATTATGAAGGTCATTCTCCAAGTACAAAAGAAAGATACTTAAGGAATCACTTCACAAACAGTTCTGTGGGCAAGACTAAGAATAAGCCAAAGAAAACAATTAGAGCTTTATTCAGATTTACATAAAACTTGTACATAAACTTCCCTCCTTTTGGAGGACTGATGTGGCAATAGGCGGCAGCTTCCAGCAAACTATAAGAACTGTTACTCCATGATAGATAGCTTTATATATTTCAATCCACAATTGAAATCTGGGTTTTGGAATTTATTCAAATCAAGAAAGAGTAGAAGTGTTTAGACATGCATATTGCACACCAGTTTTTCCTAGAAAAATAATTCATTTCAGCTTGTCACTGCCTATCTAGTTATTTAGAAATTATGTGTGTCACAAATGTGTACCAAATTCACTACGGGAAGCATAAGTATTCAAATCACAAAAATACTTTGGCTTAGAGCTGAAATAAGTTGTATAAAATCAGGAAAAGATATAAAAACAAAAACAAAGTCATTACTGTAACCACCTCAAATAGTGATGCCACACCCTGCTAAAGGCACCTAACTAACATACCAGTTTGCAGTAACTCAGTGTCTTGGCCAAACGCTGGGACCACTGGTTAAACTCCCTAAAAAAACTGTATTTCAGAAAAATCTTCCAGACTCATCTGACGTAAATGACAATACTTGCTGCTATTAAAACTTAACAGTTCTTTCAAATAGGAAGGCTGGTGACAAACGGGTAGCTTTCAGGCTAAGTTAGCTTTTGATTAGTTTATACGTTCTGTAGCTTTTTAAGTGGTAGGACTGATCAGGTGGCACAGTTAAGTGGAGGAATACCAACATGATTTTTTCTAAAACCAATGAAGCAAGGTGGCTCAGTTTCAGTATTACTATGCAGAAGACAACATTATTACTTTTAAAATTGGTTAACTTTTTACTGACGTCCAAGAAGGCAAAGATAAGGCAATCATTTTTAGTAATAATTCCCCAGAGAGGCATAAAAATTTGTTTCAAGTGAAAAGTGGACATTAACTGAGTCATATAATCTTTTTGTGACTTGTTTTTTGTTTCTAATCAGTGATGTGACAACCCAAGTCCAAAAATCACCCCATGACACCTATTTAGAGATCAATTTTACTTATGTCAAAGTAAAAAAAATACACCCCCCCCAAACTACTTATAGTCACTGAAGGTTAAAGTTTAAAAAAGTTTTAAACCTTCAGTGACTGCAGAATTACTGCTAGAATTATGATATCATGGAAAAATCCAGATTTCTGTTGCAAGAAGATTTAGCCAAGGTGTCCACCTTTCATACTTTACTGCTATGGATTCTCAGTTTTAGTTTAAAACTTTAGATACTTTTTATTAAAACATTTAAAAAACAGGCATCTCCATCTTTATTACATAAATACATATAGAAGGATTGGGTTTCTGTGTTTGTTTGTTTGTTTTTTTTACATAAAGGATTATTTTTACATTTCTTGTAAACTTATTTTGTTCATCTCCCCATTCTCACCTTTTACTGTCACTAGCATTACAAAACAGTTGCATTTTAATACATTTTGCCCTTTAGAAAAAGATACAAATTAAAGAGATGTAATGGAGTAGAAATAGAAAAATAGTCCTTTTAAGTACCACAATTAAGAAATAGCTCATTTAACCATACTCAAGGCTTGAAGTCTAAAGTTTCCTTTAAGCTAATGTAAATAAATCATGACTTTAGTTTATACTACACATTTATGGAAAAAGTAAAGCCACAGGTTTTTCTTAATTCGGCCTAGCAATTAAGATTTCAAACTGTACTTTCACAGGATTCTACGCAGCAGTTGAATCAAACAATTCAAAACCTTTAAAAAAAAGTGGCTGCAGTACTGTTTTGAGTTATCCAAGCTTATTTTTAAAGTGGATTACTACATTACAGAACACAATCTTAATAAATATGGAGTTATATTGCAACTTAGAATTAAATTACAGTAAACACAAAACTAAATTGTTAGGTCTTTTCCCTTACCCCTTTAAAACAAACAACAAAGCTAAGATGCTTTTAGAGCTGTCAGTGAAACAGTCTTCATTAAGATTAAATTCTCACCTTTTACTTTTAAAATAGATATGTCAGATAAGCCATCCTGTGTGTACAAAATTTAAGTACAGTATGTTTTGATTAAAATATGTAACTGTTCCAAGGCAAGTCCTTCATACATGGGTTTTTTCAGGCTGCACAGCACATGTATACATTATAAAGTGCTTTAATTAGTAAATTATATTGGCAGTAATTGCAATGTCCAGTTGTCTTTGAGCTTAATTTGGCCTTTTCTTTTGCTTTCTCCCTCTAGTACAAGGCACCTTAAAAATAGGAGAAATAAATCACCCACATGTGAATAGCTAAGGTTGAAAACATTTGTTCATAATGGTGTTAAGCTACTGACTCATTCACATAGCACTATATGCAACACCCCCAAGGTTCACATATTATTGAAATCACCTAGGGGGGAAAAAAAAAAAAAAGCTTTTCATGTTTGTTTAGAGACAGAGCTAAATCTCATTTGAAATTGGTTCTAACCCCCAAACCATAGTCATACTACCACAAAGGATAGAAAACCTGCCTCTTGGGTCCAAGTGCTTTACTGCAACTTGGTAATTCTGATGCAAAATAATTTATTTTGCCATCTGTCCAGGGCCTGAAGTTACATTTTGATGCATTTCAGCTACAGATTTAATTTCCAAGGAAAAAGTGCATAGTATTTGATGTTATTAGATCTAATTTTTAAATATTTCTTGCTTTTAAATACTTGACCCCAGCATTCTGCTACACAATCCTACACTTGCAATTTTGCTCAAGCCTTTTATCTACTGCTTAATATTACTGAATTTATAATCTTGGACATATTTAAAGCATAGCTGGGTCATTGTGTGGAAGCTTTAATCCCCATCTGTTTGTAATTGTGGCTTGATAAAAGGAATTAGCTATTTTGACATAAATGGCAATATTTTTAATATTCTTCATGAATTATTATGGTAGAATAAGGTTTAAAGACTGACATTATTTTTCTCTTTAAAAAAGGCTTCTTTTGAAAACGAAGTTACAAACAGAGTACTTCACTAATGAACTTGCATACAAAACTATATTAAAATATTAACCATTTGTTTCCACAGAGATGCTTCACACCTAGGTTACAAAGCAAGTAATTCACTAACATCTGGTAAAAGTCACAATGATGGTCTAAGCACTTGTACAAGGCCCAAGAAGCTAAAAACTGTCTTGATACCATTATATAGGTGAAGAATCCTCTTAGCCGGAGGCACTCAAACAATTTAGACCAAATGAGAGCTGGCCCTTGGAAAGAGCCCACTTGTTCATCTCAGCTTCGATAATTGTTGTAAGTGAACAAGAAAAAAATCTTAAGTTATCCACTCGGGAGCTTCAAAAGATCCTCTTCAAGTCCTGCTCTTCTAGCGTTTTATCACTACTTGTTCATATGCTCTGAAAGAAGAACAAAAAAACCTCAGTTCTTATTTAAATGCAAGATACTAAGTAACAGTGAATATAGGTTAATTATTTATTTGCTTGCAAATTCTGAGTTCTTGGATTTTTTTTCTGAAAGTGCTTTAAAAAATCCAAGTATGAACTGCTGTATTACAATCGTGAGACTACAAGATTAAAAAACTCACTTTGCCAAATAGTTTTTATAAATTATATGGGCTCAACCATGCAAGATGTCAAATTAAGTCACTGGAATTCAACAATTCCTTTGTGTACACTGATTACATATTACCTATGGATTAAGACACACCGACACTAGCCCCATATGCCAGCCAAAGGATTATTTAATGGAAAATAATTAAAGTGTTAGTCTCCCCCCAGCAGATTACGAGGACGATGCACTGGTGGTCAGTTAATTCAGGAAGATAGCTCCTGAACAGCGTCTTAAAACAATTTTCCACTGGAAAAAAAAAAAAAGAACACACTGAATTAAGGTCTGCAAAACAGTTAATTGCAGTAAAAATACCCTAGCTCAGGGGTAGGCAATTATTTCAGCCAGCAGGCCACTTAATGAGACACATGATATCTTCTGAAAGATTTTATTTTAACAAATTACAGATAAAAACCAAATCAGACTAAAAATCAAACATCCGGTGTAACATTTTAATTTCATTTAAAAAGTCCCAATCTACGTTTTCTGTCCAGATTAAATTTTTTTTGAGCAATTGCATAATAGCTCAACGTCTTCCTGTAATATATTGTGTGTGGGGGGGAGGAGTATGTGATATAAGGGAGTATGTGGTGAGTGTATGTTGGGGAGTGTATGGGTGTAGAGTGCGGGGGGAGGGAAGAGGTATGGGGAGCTGCCCATACTCCAAGTCCCTAGAGCTGGTTACAAGTGGGAGTGCCTGCACCACAGAGCTCACCTGGGCAGTGCAGTACAGCTGCAGGTGTTGATGCAGTCTGCCCTCCCACATTTGGCCCGTGGCTGCCCCTGCAGCACTCCACATGGGGCCAAGCCCCACCCAGGGCAACTTGCGCCATGCTCCTGCTACATGCACCAACAGCTCTGACCCCAGCCAGCATGTACAGCTTCTTGGCAGGGCTACTCCCACTGCTGCTGAAGCTCTCTGGGTACTGCTTGGCTCCCCCAGTCACCAGCAGCTCCTCCTCCTGCTCCTCCTGTGTTGCTCTGAGTAGTGGGGAGCTGCAGCCAAGGCCACACCTGCCCCAGTGTGCAGAGCTTCAGCTCCAGCTCCAAGCTGCCTTCCACCCACTCAGCTGCCCACAGGTGGCTCATTGAGCTGGGTGGAAGGCAACCTGGAGCTGGAGCCCTGCATGTGTGGGCAGGCGCAGTTCAACTACAGCTTCCCCCCTGCCCAGAGCAGTACAGCAGGGGCAGGAGAAGGAAGAAGAGGAGCTGAGAAGTATCTGGGGGGCTGCAGCAGCAGTAGCAACAACCCTGCCAGGACACTCTGCATTCTGGCTGGGACTGGGGTGCTGCTGTTGGCAGGTGTGGTACAGGTGGGAGCATGATGCAGTCTGCCCTGGGTGAGTGGGTGTGGCTCAGTTCTATGTAGAACGCCATGAGGGCAGCCACGGGCCAGATTTTTAAGTCAATTGGCAGGTTAGATACAGTCCGTGGGCTGTATTTTGCTCACCTCTGCCCTACCCCACATGCAGTTGGCAATTAAGAAGTGGGAAATATAGGCTGAAGTGGGAATTATCAAAGTCAGGTCACAACTATCTAATACTTAATTCAACTTCACTTAAAATCATTCTGATTAGAGAAGTGTGTTCTGTATAATCCATGTTCTCCAAGTCCTTCAGAAGATGTGGAACTGGGAAATATTTAAGTGTTAATATTTATATATACTTTTGTCTCTTGGTACCAAAGAAATAGCAACTGCTTAGATTACATACCTATTGGGTAGATGATGATTTCCGAAAGTGGTACTCCCCCCAGGACCCACAAACAATCTCAGCCCCTCTTCTAAAAAAAGAAAAACAAGAAAAAAAAAGGGGGTGGGGAAGGTAAACATGTTTAAACAAGCACTTTTAAAATTTGTTGCCATGCAAAGAATATATATTAAGAATATATAGTTTAGAACCACCAGCTTTGAATTTTTTTTTTTAAGTAGTTTCTCTTCAAAGTTATCACAACCTGCTCTCAACAGGTATGATTTAAGGGAGGAAGATTTCCCATAATTTTATATAATCTGTAGAGTTCGTTGGCCTCCAAGGAAACTGCAAGGGTCACAGAATTCAGTTACGTGTCTCCCTACCCCCTCCACTCAGGAGATTGCCCCAGAAAAAGAAACACCTGGCAGGTGCCACCAATAAAAGTTCTCTTTCCACTGGCAAGAGCTAGGAAAGAATTAATTAAATTAGTGCTATTGTGGTCCTACCACCCAACATCTTTCTCATAAAAATACCTTCTGCACTGGAGTCTAAACTGAAGTCCTGACTCTGCAAAATTTTTTCAACGATATCGTCTGCATCCACTCTGGTAGCGTCAACCCGCTTCAACTGTGACTCCACAGAATCTTGCTTTACTGGATGCCTGCATGAACAGATGCACGCAGAAATTCAAAAAGTAATGGTAAATATGATCAATCAGAATATAAAAATCACAGCAAGACAACATTCAAGGTTTGTTAGGCATACCTGGAGAGTTTTTCTGAAGAAGCATCTTTAACAAGTGTATCAAAATTATTATCAGTTCCTTTTGGCTCACTCTCTTCACATGGCTCTAGAATACTTCCAATTCCAGTTGATGTACTTCCTACTGAGGTGTTTCTCCTATGGGAGAGCTCAGAGAAACTGGATGATCTGGAGTGACATGTACTATACCCTAGTGGAAAAAGTAAGGAGGAGGGATGCGTTAATTATCTTATTAGTGGCTAGGGTAGTGGCTCTCAACATTTTTAGACTCCAGACACCCCTCAGAAAATGACAGCTCTTAGCTTTCACTCATTTTCCAACCAAGGAAGAGATAGAGCAATCCTGTTGCAAACAACTCAGAAAGATCACACCAGGTCAGAATATTTTTGGGGGATTATTATTTGAAATTTCCAATCTTGTGAATCAAATGTAGGTGTTTGCATCGCTAACGGTGCTGTGTCACCCTTAAAAGTAGTTCTCAGCTAGGGTGCTGTGAGACCCTGGGTTAGGGGTTTTTTACTTTTCAATTTTCAAGGGGAAAAAAAAGTAGAAGAGCCCTCTCAAAAACAGCTGTCAAGAGGTTTCAGGAAAAGGTGCACACATCCCATGCACCTTACAGTTTAATGGTCTGCATCACCACTTTAAGTTTTCATCCATAGATTAGAAGCAGGTTTTACCTTACTGTACCTTTTTAATAAAACATGTATTAGGTTCACAATCATTCCATAAATGGCAGTACTAAATAACACCCCCCCCATGTCCATAAAGATAGCTCCCCCATCCCAAAAACTCAGATTAAGGTTAGTAAGAGAAAACCCACACAAACCCAGGCATTTCTACAAGTGTCGAATTGAGTTTTGTGGAATGTCTAAAATACAGAAGCTAGCAAAAGCAATAATTTGTGATGGATTTCTATAAAAAAAAAAAAAAAACGCTTCTACCTGACAGCTTTGATTGTTGGCTCGCATAGCTTGATGTTCTGGAATGTCCACATGCACCAAGTTCATCGGGGACCGAGGCACTCTTTGTTGAGAGATCTGTAACACAAAGTTAAAAATTCAGGAGTAATATCATACCAACAGAAATCTATGACTGATGAAGGCCAGAGATTCTTTCTGGTCTTGGAAGCCAAGTAAAGCTGGAACTTGATGCTGGTTAAATAAGAAACAGTTAAGGAAAAGCCAGATGTTGCAAAAAGTGCTATTAATGTTGAAGTAAACTGAACTCTAAAAAAAATTTGTAATTAACTCATTCCCAAGATGATCAAGAATAAACTCAAGTGCTCAAGTGGAGTTTTAAAGATGACATATAAGGCAAGGTCCAGCTGCTTGTGTGTCCTGAGCACTGTTAACCTGGCTATGATAGCTGGTTTCTAGATTGGAAGTTTCTTGAAGTTGGCCATACTAGTTTCAGCTGACAGAATATTTTTCTTCCTTGTCCTGAACTGTGTTAATGATAGAAGTTTGTAAAAAAAGAGTTTCACCTGACAATTAAATCATTTTTAGAACTAAGAATTATTTTAGCACTCAAGTTAAGTGCTATGTGAATTAAGCAAATCATAAAGACTTAATTAAACACAGTTTACTTGTAATGCATTGAATAAGATTATAGCAAGTTTCTGAAACATTAAGGGTCCAACATATCCATAAAAGCATGAAGAATTTAAAATGGTAAGGGCCAGAGTTCACAACCACTTCTACTGAATACAAATCCAGAGTAACTCCACTACAATGTGCTGAAAAGCAGATCTAAATTTTTAAAACACTAGGATCTTTTGAGACATTTGCTACATTAAATCTTTTCCTCCCTCCGACTCAGAAATAATACTCTCAACTACACCACTACAGATGAACAATTGTTAACACAATGCAATCACTGTATTTCTCAACAATTGGGGAGAAAAAAAAAGTCATCTGTCAGTGATTCACTATGCAAAATACGTTGCGAATGTATTTGCTGCTACTTATTCAAGTCTTAAAGAAACGAGAAAAGCCGCTAGCATCATTTCATACCTGATACACCTAGATGATGTACTTTCAAATTCTCTCCACCTTTCCTGTCTTCGTGCAAGGATTCTGATTCTCCAGCAATTGCTACAGACATTGCTGTGGAAGGAGGCCTGCAAGCAAATGCATACAAAAAAGGATTTGTTTACTCTGTACTTCTCTCATTTTGGATGAATCAGCATGGATAGTCTGTATGCATGTGCACTTCACGGTACTTCACTGGGATTCAGCAAACTTGCAGTATCTCCTGTCTTTAGAACTTCACCATGCCTGAAACAGCTCAAGCTGATCAACCTCCATGTCTGTCCTACCAGGTCCATTCATTTGCTGAGCCTTCTAGCAAAGGCTGACAGACTTTGAGGGTCCCTGGAAAGGTACAAATATTCTGTTCCTTTTTGTGACAGACTCCTATATAAATGTAACTGACTGGTAGTTTTCTTTCTTTTTTGGTTAATAGTTTTGGTACTTCAGAGTTCAAGGATTTTTTTTTTTTTTTTTACTGTATGAAGAGTGTTTTTGCCATGTATTGAACCATATGTAAAATACCCAAATACAACAATTAGCTTCTGCAATGAATATATTACACCAGTGAAAGACAGAAAGCTGAAGTGATCTTCTGATTTAAAATATACTCATTTAAATTGACTATTAATTCGTTTTATTTGGGAAAAAACATGTTGAACACATGCCATTTAGGATCACAGTACTTTCTTCTATATCACCACTGATTACTCAAACAATAGCAAAATTGAGTTATTTAATATATTTCCAGTTGGTAATGCTTTTCACAGCCTTCATAAGTAACAATTTAGTCATTACTCCAGTGGACCTATCAGCATATGAAGGCTCTGTTGACACTGAAGGCATGTGCCAATCTGTTTATAGGTATAACTTTAAATCTTTAAGTACTGTAGCACATTAGGATACTATTAAATCTTATCCCTCCTCTCCGATTTTTAGGTTAAACATATAACTAAGCAACAGGTTAGGTTACAGTAATGGATAAGACAGAGACAATCAACAAAGAGTTCAATTACTGAGCTACCACATATCAAATATTTAAAATCAGCATGTCAGCTTTAAGTTACACTTTAGGAAGCAGTGTGCTGAATGCAATAAGTATAGAAAGTGTCTGCTACAAAGTTCAATTCTGTGACTCTAGGTTTCTAACCAACTATTTTATGGTAGTGGCATTACTAAATTTAAAATAAATAAATAAATAAATAATTAAAAAAAATAATATATCTGTATTTTAATTGGATTTTTAAGTATTTGTATTCTTAAATAACCGAGTCCATTTTGATATTTACAGTTTAATATTATACATTTTAAACTAAAAGTTTGGGAGATAAAATGAGCTCTCTCTTATTTAGCACATGGTCAAAAGAACCTCCTCAAAAAGGTCAGGCTGCAGCTGGAGTACTGTGTCCAGTTTTGGGCACTGCACTTCAGGAGGGATGTGGATGGCCTGGAGAGGGTTCAGAGGAGGGTCACCTGTCTGGTTAAAGGCCTACAGAAAAAACCCTATGTGGACCAATTGGGAGACCTGAACCTCTTCAGCCTCTGCAAGAGGAGGCTGAGAGGTGATCTTGTGGCCACCTAAAAACTCATTGTGAGGGCCAGCACGAAATAAGGGATACAATGTGTATCAGGGTGCCTGTCAGTGTAACTAGAAATAATGGCCACAAACTTGAAGAGAGAAAATTCAGACTGGACATCATGAGAACATTCTTTACAGTTAAGGCTGCCAAAAAAGAGTGCAGAGGAGAGCCACGCGCATGATCAGAGGTCGGGAAAACAGACCTTATGATGCAAGGCTGAGAGCCATGGCACTCTTCAGCCTGGAAAAGCGCAGGCTCAGGTGTGATCTGGTGGCCACCTATAAGTTTAATCAGGGGTGCTCATCAGGATCTGGGGGAACGTCTGTTCACCAGAACACCTCAAGGGATGACAAAATCGAACAGTCACAAACTCTGCCGTGACCGATTCAGGCTGGACACGAGGAAGAACTTCTTTACTGTCTGAGCCCCCAAGGTTTGGAATAGACTGCCGCCGGAAATGGTTCAAGCACCCACTTTGAATGTCTTCAGGACACATTTGAATGCTTATCTGCTGGGATCTTATGATCCCTGCTGACTTCCTGCTCCTGGGGCAGGGGGCTGGACTTGATGATCCTCCAGGGTCCCTTCCAGCCCAAACATCTATGAAATCTATGAAAACCAGGAGCACACATTCCCCATCACCTGATTTAAGTTTATCAATCCCTGGTTAGACTCCTACACTGGTAACAGCTTCAAAGAGATAGTCCCTTGATGCAACATTTCCCTCCCATCATTGTTTTTTGAATCCTCCTGTCATACATACACCTTGTAAGATAGACTTTGAAAGTTTAGCTTTACATTGCCTACATAAAGATTAATAATTAGGGGTAAAATGTAAAAGCACTTAAATGTCTAATACACTTATGAAAAAATGGGAAAAAAGCCTCTCCCAAGATCAAATACTGAGCTCTGCAGATTTTTACATGTATTTATACAATATGTAGCTCATTTTCAGCTGATTAGAAAGTGGGCTGAGGAAAAAATAAATCTCAAAACCATCTGGATTAGCTAAAATATTTGCTCTGTTTAGGCTGAAAGTTTAGTATTCCAGAAAACTACTACTTCATTGGTTTGGAAGAAAACATCAAAACTGATTGTTAACCCATCATGAAAAAGTCTAAGGTTTAAAACCAAGTTAAAAAAATTCTGTAAGCTTCTAACAAATTATAACAAAGTCAAATAGACTGCACAATTGTCTTCAACCAGTACCTTTAGGACACAAAAAACCAGTTTGCAGGTAGAGATGACTTCACCATAAATGTCAGATTAATTTTTAATCCACATAATTAGATTTAAAGATTGACTCTGGCTTTTTATAAAAGGTACACATATAACAGGAACATTTCCTTTTATTGACAAGTAAAAGGATAGTGTCTGGTAACCTTTTAGGAAGCAATACTGAATCATTCAGTACCATGAGGTATGCAGATTTGCTCCAACTCAAAAAAAGTAAATTTATGAGTGTGAAGTAATCTGGCTCTCAAGTAAAATCTGTCCCATTAAACACACTGAGATGACAGACTTACTGCCTGTGTTCGGTAAATACTAGGCAAGATAAAATTCTTCTTGCTGTCCATGTATACTCTGCCCCTTTATGGCACAAGAAACTCTTTCAACACCCAGGGGAGGGGATCTTTCAGAGCCTGAGGCAGATGGGAGAATTATGCAAACCCCTGGGGGTGGGAGAAGGGGGAGTCTTACTTGACAGGACTCTCCTCACTAGAGTGGTGGCTGCTAGTGCTGCTGCCATAGCAGTACAGGCTCAGACTGCTCCTGAAGGACAGGCTGTGCATAGGCTCTTTGGGGGCTGCTCCTGGTGCCCTGTTCATCTCTCCTCCCTACCCAACCCCAGGGGCAGGGCTATGCCTTCTATAGTAAGGCTTCCCAGAAGGGTTGGAGTGGCAGGGCATACTGGTACCCCCTTTAAGTCAGTACCCAGGGTTGGTGCCTTGCTTGTCCCACCCTAGTCACACTACTGTAAAGGTTTAAAGAGGATCAGGATTGAACAAAGATTCCTGTAGCCCTGCTTATTGTCTATGCAGAATTGTCTCAATACACAAACTGATGGTTATATTCTAAGACCCCTACACAAGCCCCACTGTAATTGGTACAGCTATACAGCTATGCAGCTAATGTTGCAAAGATTCTGGTTGTCATAACTTAGATGCTTTCCCCCTCCCCCAGAGTCCAAGTTACCCCAAAATCCACCTAGAACCCGATGTAAAAAGATGGCCTAAAAGTCATTTTAGCTCACTGCATTTGTTAACTACTGGGCTACACTTGTTTCTTTTGTATAGTAGTATTTTTTTTCAGTCTAACAAAGATTACATTGCAACACAGCAATATTATGCTATACAAGAAGTAAACCAATAAGAATTGGTCACCATCCTTGGAAACGGATTGTTGATTCATCAAAATTTAATCCTTTATTTGATAAAACAGTAAACACTGAAAAATAAATACATATGGCACTTTAACTACTAAGGATTAACTGAAGACAGAAGCACTGCAGTATTTAGTTAAAAATGATGCACTACTATGAGTCATTCACAATGGACTGACCTTGGCTTCAGAAACTTTCAGAAAATAGAAAAAACACAAGTTAGACTCCTTAAGAGAAGGCACAGACAGCCAAATTAAGGAAAAGCAATCTGAAAATGCTATCTTATCTATGGATTCTTTCTTAGTTATGGATTACTTATCTATGGATTACTTCTCAGCATCACCTGAGATTTTTATTTATGGCCTCAGACCATTGGTTGAGAGAACTAGCTGAATAGTAGCTAGGATTATAAACTGAAGAACTACCAATAGCTGTGGTTGGCAACATTACAGCCAGATCCTCCCTGGAGAGCCTACAGATCCACACTGCAGAGCCAGAGGGCTTCAGCCATGCCCGTGCCAGGGCCAAGCAGCAATGAGCTGCACTGGAATGCCAACCTGCCTTGGACTTAAGCTGGGTTGTTATGGCCCGTGGCTCTGAAAAAGTTACCAACCACTGACACTGAGAAATTTAAACTGATGTTGTGTAAGAATGTTAACAATCCGTCCTGGAACAGGTTTAGTTAGGAATTCATCAACACTCCTGTTCTTCCACCTTTCCCATAAAATATGCCATGTACACCATCTTGGAGTAATAGCTCAACTTTAAAACAGTTGTTAAGCTTAAAATTGCCAACTTAAAGTTTTGTTTTAGTTTTAAAGTTTAAAAACAACACATTAAAAACAGGAGCTGATGGATCTGAAGTTCTAGGTGTGCATGTACACTCTGTATTAACAGCTTAAGTGGTCTTCGTGTCATCAACATTTCTAAGTGAAATGTGCAATGAATGCCATGGGATAGAGCAGCAGCAGACCAAGTTACAAAGGATAATAAATATAAGGCAAGGTACTCAGCATAAAATTTAGAAAGACTATTAGCAATCCCCAGGTCACCTTTATTTTCAACAGTTGACCTGGCCCAAATGTCATGTCTTTAAAGCTGCAGACGCAGAGTTGGATATTACTTCTTCTTTTTAATGTTTTAAGATTTATGACAAGTAATGAAGTATTAATTCCTAAAATCATATTAAATTTCACAAAAATCTAATAGGATTAAATTAATTTTACAATTCTAGTGTAGGGTTTAAACACAAGCCTGACAGAGCTGGTTGTATGGCCCCCTCTAGACATTAATCTTTTCATAACAATACAAAATTTTGTACAAAAATCTATGGGCAGCTAGATATTCAAAGCCCCTCAGCTTGATGGCAAGAATCACCACAAAGGCATACTCTCCAGCCAAAGGGTGATAAGGGGCTACCCTCTGTAGTTTTCTCCTCCCTTGCTACAGAAATTTTAAGGAGCTTACAAGCCAAATAGGCTCACTGGTAGTCTCGCAAGCCCTTTAATGTTAAGAGCTCCCAGGCAGCCCAAGAGCCAGTTAAAGCTGTTATCAGATTTCCCAAGAACACTTCAAATTTCTTGAGCTGCAGGCACCCCTGTCACCCTTACAGTTAGGTGGCAAGGGTGAAGAGACTCCTTGTAAGCCTCACGGGGTGGCAATGGGTGAGCAAGGGTCTCTGTCCCAATCAGCACCTGCTACTGCACTGGAGGTAGGAGTGACAGGGCTCCCTACAAGCGCTGGGGCCTCTAAAGAGAGTGTGCCAGCAGCTCAGCACTGGGAATGTCTCCCCAGCTGAGCAGCCCCTGTCCTGGCAGCCTTGTCCCTGTTGCTTCTGGGTGACAACAGGGACACAATTTTACCAAGTAGAAAAATGGTTGCATTAAAAAGATTCAAAAGATTGATTGTTCTATTAGATGGTGCATCTTACACGGTGTATCATATTTATGAGGAGATTCAAGTAACATTTGTGCATGCTGATGCCTAAAAACACTGTCTTTTAAAAAACAAGTAGGGTGCATCCACACATGCAAGCACGTGCACTTGCAGCAGCTCAAATAGAAGCGGTGCAAGTTTGAGCCTGGGGGTTTTGCCTCAGCGCACGTGCTGGGACATGCACTTTGTTGTGGAGCAAATTGTGCCACTTGGGGCAAAATAACTCTGCCTGGCTTCTCCCAGATCTGCAGCCAGGGGGAGCTAGAGCCCAGGGCCAGCACCTGTGCTGTCCCCATCAGTACAAAAGCTGCCTTGGCAAGTTGTTCACAGCTGCTTGCTCTCAGGAGCTTCTGGGGCCCAGCCAATTGATACCTGGGGACACTACCCCTTGTGGCAGCTGGACTGCTGAAGCAGCCCTGAGTTCACTGCACCCTTTACCTACCGCAGCAGTCTGGCAGAGGGGCCTGCTGCCTGGCTGTGACCTGCTGCACACCTGCCAGACCCAGATGGGGACTGCACAGCCAGCTGCCAATGGGCTGTGGCTGCAGAGTTGGCCTCTGTTTGGCACTACTGCCATGTGTGCCTCCTCCCCAGCCACCTGGGCAGCTATTGCCTGGAAGATGTTCTGGGTGTGGTGGCCTGCTTTGAACTGTCAAAACATGCCCTCCTGACCCCATTTGGAACAGCCAGCTGGGTCCAAGGTACCAGCTCTGAGCAGGCAGGGTCCTGCCATTGGCCTCCCTAGCAGGAATTCTGGTGTTCCCCATTGGAAAACTACAAAATCCCTGAAAAAAAAATCTCAGTCACTCTGTAAAATACCCCAAAATCCATGTTCCTCCACAATTAAACAAAAGACCATGAGAGAGAAGGAGAGAGAGAGAGAAAGAAATTGGGCAATGTTTTATTGATATACCCACAGTGTTAAAGCACTTTTGAAGACTACCAGCCTCTATCATAATAAAGTGAACTCTAAATACATATTTCATGAATACATGAATATATATTTTGCTCCCCCCCACAGGGGCTACCACACCCCCTTCAGGGCCTACATGCCCCACCCCAGCCCGATTGCTGCCCCACCTGGCCCCATCCCTTGCCAGCTGCTGCAGCTGCCCCCGATGGCTGCCCCACCCAGCTGCACCCCTCCAGGCCCCCATGGCTTCCCCTCCACAACCCCAGGCATTGTCACTTAAAAAAAAAAAAAAGATGACAAAAAGAAAAAGAGCCTTTACTCACCCTAGCACCAGGGGCTGTGGGGACTCTGGGGCCTCCTGGCAGAGCGCCCCCTGGCAGCACACAGGGTAGTGGGGGGCAGCAGGGCCTGTCCCCCTGCCCTGCACTGTGTGGGCAGGGCCCCAGTGACACAGATGGCAGTTGGACTGCCAGCAAGTGCCAGGGTTTTTTTGGTTGGTTTTTTTATTGTGGGGATGCTGGGGTGCAAAGGGCAGGGATGGGATAGAAGAGCCTGGGGGGCAGGCAGGGGATGGGGATAGACAGGGAACAGATCGGGGGGCTGGAGGGAGTGGGTGGGGCCAGCAGGGGTCCCCCCATAGTCCCCTCCCCCTTCCTCCAGCCCCCTCAACCCCTTACTTACCGGCACTGGAGACCTGCTGCTGGCACTCTGCCTGCCCCAGCACCAGAGTGCATCTGTGAAGGACCCAGCCTCCGGTTGCCTCACGGCACAGTCAGCCCTGCTTTTGTTAACTCAGTTTTTTTTAAGATTTTAAAATTTTTCTAATTTTGCCCTCATAGTGCAAACTTGCAGCAGGGGAAAGCTTTTCCTGTTCCTGCATGTGCCTCTTGAAGCATCTCAAGGGGTTTAAATGCTGCAACAGGAAATGTGCGGGCTCATCTGGATGTACCCGTAGTGTTCAGGATACTATAAACATGACTTTGGGTGGTAATGTAGAAGAGCTCTTAAATGCTTACTGACCATGTTAGGGAAGTTGTGTTTATGGAGCTGTGACTCCACTGAACATCAGAAGCTTGCCATTTTTGCTGTTAGAGTTGGGCCAACAGCCAAATGACCTAACTCACAGTAAGATCCCTCATTAATCTAGAAAGAAGGCAAAATCCATATTAATAGCTACATTTTTCCCTATAGGTGCAGCATACCGTTTTTTGTTTTGTGGCTAGATGCAGAGGTGTCTGTATGCTGGAGTAGAGCTATTAGACTCCCACAGATACAGATCAAGTGCCAAAGTGCAAAGCACCAAGAGCACCAGGGCACTATAGTCCCTAAGTCCGGCTCTGCCCCCAGCCTCCAGCCCCCTCCCAAAGAAACCACTTAAAACCATAGATATCAAGCAATATGCTAATAGGCTTTCTAAAAATAGGTATCAGTGCAGTTACCTTCCAGCAAGCATGTTTACATAGACTTGGTATATTTGCCCAAGTATTTTCTTGTATCTATTTCCCTAGTGTCACAAGTTTAGAATGTACTATGTTTTTCAAGCGGGTAATACAAAATTTCAAAGCAAGAATTGCCACACAGTTATAAATATTTATACGTGTTATTGTTCATCTGTCATTTGATTTTTATTCGGTTTATTTCTTTAAGCTTAAGATGTTACTGTCAAGGTATAAAATGTACTTCCAGTTACATACCCAATTTTAAACAAGACTAACTTTTAAAATTTAAGATTTAAACGTGCATTTTCACAAACGTGCATTTTGCACATTGGCTTCTGTTCTACCCCGGAGAGCACACAAAACACCAGCAGACTCTCCCTATACCTGAAGAAGGGTGTTGTGCCCACAAGCTTGCAAAGAACAATTGTTCCAACTATTTAGTAGGTCTAATAATAGATATCTACCCAAAGAACCTTGTCGCTTACGTACTTAGATCAACATGGCTACAACCAAGAGAGCTTTAAACAAGATTTGAGTATCTAATTACTAACACATTGCTATTCCACATGAGGCTTCATAAACTTACGTTTTAAAACATGGGTCTCCAGACATTAGCTGCATGTTGATCAATACCTACAAATCAAAAAAGAAAGAAAAAAAGCCACAGCATAAGATGACAGCAGAAGCTGTCTGCAGTATGACATGTCACATTGTGGTAATACTTGCTACAATTCTTACATTTACAACTTAAAAGTGCCACATTCATATCAAATTGTTACATGCTTATGTAAACAAGCATTATTTTTAAACACCAAACTATTAGTACAAAACAGCTGAGCAATTAAGACCTTGCATGGCAGTCCTCTAAACAATATTTCCAGAATTGGAAATCAGTTATATTGTTGCATTTCCAGTTTAGGATTCTGCAAGAGGGACATAAAACCTTCCTAAAAATGTTTAAGCATTGACAGCAAGTAGTTCAAGAAAGTGGAGGACTTCAAGGAATGTTATCTGTTACCCTAGATCAAGAACATAGCTTTCTCCACTGCATAGAATTAATAATTTCAAGATGTGGCTTGCTAAGGAATAAGAGTCTGTGCTACCATCACAGGTAGCAAGAACTACAAAGGCAAACAATGTGCATGTGTGTTGTGGCACAAAATGTCATGATTCAAATGGCCAAGAAGTTAAAATTACTGGTAGGAGTTTTGGAAAGTTTGTCTGGAATACAGGCATACCTCGGAGATATCGCGGGTTTGGTTCCAGACCACCGCAATAAAGCAAATATCGCAATAAAGCGAGTCACACAAATTTTTTGGTTTCCCAGTGCATATAAAAGTTACACTATACTGTAGTCTATTAAGTGTGCAATAGCATTATGTCTAAAAAAAATATACATACCTTAACTAAAAAAATACTTTATTGCTAAAAAATGCAAAGTGAGCAAATGCTGTTCGAAAAATGGCACCAATAGACTTGCTCAACGCAGGGTTGCCACAAACCTTCAATTTGTAAAAAACGCAATATCTGCGAAGCGCAATAAAGTGAAGCGCAATAAAACAAGGTATGCCTGTACAAGCCTCAAGGCAGCAGAAACCGAAGACCTAAACTGTATACTTAATGATAAGGACTACCAATCCCAGTATCCCCACTTAACACTAATTCCATTTCAAATTATTAGAATTTCAGACAAATTTAAATCCCTTCAGCATGGCAGGACAGACAAGTACATAATTTCTGTAAATCACATTCTGAAGCATGAGATTTACAAAATGCCCATAATATTTTTGGTACTGCTTAGTGTATAGAAGTGAGCAAGTGGAGGAAAGGCATTTCCATTCCCCATCAGAATCCACAACTGACCTATAAAGTTAGTGCATTCTATAGAGAAATCAGCCAAAGCAGTTGAAACAGCTACACTTAAAAGAGCGATCTGTACAGTGATTATTAGTGGCTCTCAAAGAAATCAGAATGTCATTGCACCATACAGTTGCTTGTCCGTATCTACAAGGAGCAATTATTGACACAAGGAAAGTTCAGTAACAGCAAATATATTTTCCACAGCATTACATGCTTGAATGAACATGTTCAGCTTTATGACATATACAATTAGTAGAAATGCACTTCTAGCTCAAAAGAGTATGAGGGGGGAAAACATGAATTACTTTGAGAATGGAATTATCTTGTCTTGTATTTCTGGTATCATAACCTTCCAGTAAACAGCGACGAGTTGTATTCCCTGATCCAGCAAACTCTGCAAGATTTAGATCTGCAAAGCCCAGCTATTAAGAAAGAATAAAGAGTTAGAGTACAATAAAGGGGTGGTTACCGCATGCACAGTAATTTAGTTTAAGTTATTAGCACTTTTTCACACTAATGTGAACTATATTACTTAGCATAGAAGAAACAGCCTTAAGACAAAAAGTGAAAAGTAGTAAAAATATAGTAAATTCTATAGCAACTTGTAATATAATTGGACAACTGATACTATTCAATATGTCTAAATGCCAAACATATGGCTCTAGTCTTCATTCAACTTTCACCTCAAAAAAAGAAACAAGGAAGTCTTTATATTTAAAAATCCTACCTCTCTGCAAAAGGGTTAATAGAAATAAATCCTTTTATCACTCTTGAAAAAGTAAGGCATGAAGAACTTGGGGGGGGGGCATGTGGGAAGAGAGGGAGAGAATTAGCATACAAGCATTACTACACTTGAGCCTGCTAAGAGTTCAAACAGTGCCACCTTTGATTTGGAAGAATACTGAAATTAAAAGCATATTCTAGTCTATTACTGTTCTAAGAAAACACAAGGCAAAAAAAATCAGAAAAGTGTTAGTCTATAAGCTGGATAATGCCCATTTACCTTTGCATACGTCTTTCCACCTTTTAACTCCTGCAAAAAGGAAAAGAATAAATGGATGCTGGTAACTATGCATCTCAAAAAACTTTTGAAATATTGCCTTTAAGGGACGTAAGCAGTAAAGTACTTTTCAGATATTAAGTGAATAGATCACTGCCATAGCTTTATTAGTCTTTTGTATAAATGACTGTCAAAAGAACAGATCTTGTGCATTTTGCCCCTAACACTTATCCATCAGGAAAAATATCTGTAGTTCTTGAGGTCTGATTTCTCTCTACTTACATTTTATAGTCATAATAAAACTAGTGTTAAGCAAATCACCAATAAGAGTATTCACCTAACAAAGGCAGTACAATAGCATAGAGCTTCCTTTATGTGGAAGCATCATCGTGCTATAATTTGCCTCTGCTCTTGATGCAAACAGACACTTCTTCTGGATGCAATTGTAACATGAGAAGCAATTTTATTCACTGGTAAGGAATCTCTTCCCAAACTACCTGAAAGAGCTGTTCCTGCAGAATACACACAACCCAATGCCCCAGCTTCTAGAAACCTAATGATAGGTCTGAATGGAATGGCCCTTTCCACTACTGGCTTTCCCAGGGACCAAGGCAGAAAGCCACAGGAAGGAAAGAGGGGAAGAGGAAGAGAATCACCAGGTACATAATGCTCTCCAAGTTCTTCCTTTTCCACAGGGAGGGAAGGACCCATGCATGTCTCTGATGCTGCTGAGCCCAACAGTTTCACACCCCCATTAGTGAGGTGGGCACTTTTGCAAAAAGAATTCCAGATAACTTGCTGAATACCAAGTGCATAAAAAGTCTCCAATTTATGTTCTGAAGGACAGTTGAAAAGCTTACATAGTAGTAGGAATACCTACTACAACAACTCCTTACTACTGGTGGCAGAAAGAGTCACCTTGAGGGAACGAGAGGCAGCAATCCAGTGCCACAGCAGCTATTTATTTCTGCCACTAATGGCGGGCAAGCAGGAAGCATACTTCTGGAGGGGGAGTAAAATCAGGTTAGTACATGGGTCTCTAAGCTAACACCTACATGATCAAGCCAGGCTCCAAACACATCACATTAGCCATGGCCTTTGTGCACATTTGTGACATGCGAGGAAGCATGTCCCTCATTAAAGTGCAATAGGCAACTTTGTATTTACTATGGGGAAAAAGAAAAAAAAAAAAAAAGGTGCATGCACCTGAACAGTTAGAGTAGCTAAGGTACTATAAGTTTACATCTTAGCCTTAGTTCATGACAATTTGGCTGTGCAGCCACAACTTTAGCGAGCTACTTCCTACTCTGGGTTCCTATCCATAGCGTCAGTCAGATTTGGCTGTTTTCCTCAGGAAGAAAAAATGAAGCTAATTGGTGTTTCTGGATCAACAGTTAGTTGATTCTAATTTATTCAACAGATTCTGAAGACCAAGGAGAAGCTGCCTGAGCAGACTAGGGAGACATTACCCATTTACCACAGACTAAGAGGACGATGACTACTGACTAAGAGAAAAACCACTAAAAAAATTGCTCAGGCAGTGTGACATTTTATTCAGATTTAAAATTCAAAAGAACTATGACTAGTCAGTTATAAAAACTGGTCACTGAAATATGAAGATAGAAGAAACAATTAATGAACTAGTCATGTTAGAGTTAATAATTAATGATATTACAAGCATATATTGATTAACAAGGAATACTTAACTTGGTTATAGTTACCATTTGTTTTATGACGCCTACCAGCTCTATAAAAATACAGGGGTCAGTAGAAAGTTAAGAAAGCTATTAAGGAAACAAATTAAAGTCTAACAGTGGGGGAGGAAGGAAGGGGAGGTGCCATTTTTACCTTCCGTACAGATACTCTGCAGACACAAGGATCTAGAATCCCTGTAGTAGCACTGGCACTGATTTTGCAAAGAAATACAAACTTCTTCTTCCAGTGAACACAGTTTGCCTGTACTACCTCCCTGCAAAGAGAAAAAGTGACAGAGCCATCATTAAACAGCTTTTAAATACCCAGGCATTCATGACCACAAACAGCAATACTGAATGAATTAGCAAAAAAAAAAAAAAGAGTGATACTAACAGTTTTGCTCCCACAGGCCAGCTGGATGGTGTCAAATCGGTCCATGGACCTGACGATCAGGCTCCATGCCTCTTCCCACTCAGTTAGGATCAGGTCCTGTACCACTAGACACAGATCTGTGGGGAGCCCCATAAACTGGATGACAATGCATTGGGGGGCCAGACCTGTCCTGTGGGTACCCCAGCATAAACATAGTCAGACTTGTGCCACTTTCACTAAGCCTTTATCAACTAACCTTCAGGATGGTTTGACATCACTTAGACACTTGCATAAACATTTTTCATTTATTTTTTTTAAAGTTGTCTAAGCATATTCAGCATTTCCAGTGTTTCAACAGGCACAATGCAAAGCTCTGAGTACCAAAATGTAACAGGAAGACAATAAGACTTCAGGAAAAAACAATGGCATAGATAAGCTGCCTCAACCTGACATGGATATACAACAGACACCAAGGAGGAAGAACCCCTGTCACCTGCTAGACCAGCAACAGGAAAAACATTTTTTGTTTTTTTAAATGACAAAAATCTAATTTCCAGCAGTGAACCTCAATCCTGATATATAAAACATCCCATTTTAAGAATCCTGGGATAATTAACAATCTTCACGAAAACAGCCCTCCATTTAACAAATGGAGTTCACAAATGGAATTCTAGGCAAGATTTCAACCCTCTTAGAGGCAAGAGATGAATGCATTCACTTACTGTACAAAAGGAAGCCCTCTCCCCCCACACCCACAGGTTTTCTATTTGTATGCCTCTTTCAGCTTTGAGAGAAAAAAAAAAAAATCAAGCAATACTTAAATCGACAAATTTAAAACATTTACTATGGGGAGGCAGTATGTATATAGGCAGTTAGAGTACCTAAAGTGTTCCAAGTTTACATCCTAACTTTAGCACATGGTAACTTGGCCATAGGTGGGAATCAGGCCATAGATGGGAATCCAGAATAGGAAGTAGCTAGCTAAGGTTATGACTGCCTATTAGCTGCATTAAAACAGGCAGGCTCAGCAGGCATCTACATACTAGGCAGGCTTAAGTGACAAGTTGAATTAATTGGGATTGTTCCAAGGCACAATGTTAATTGCATGAGCCAGTTGACCAACAGGTATATGATTTCAAGTACCAAAGCTAACTTGTTTAGTGCTAGCTCAGGCACTTCTGCATGGCATTACATTGTGCTGGGTAGATTCTCCATACTACTAGAGGCTGATCTGGCTCTTCTCTTGTCTTTGTGACTCAGGTTTAGTGCCTGCTGGAATTTGGCCTGGATGGCATCAGAAGTCCAGTTAGATGGAACAGAACTGAGTGGGATAGCTAGTAGAGAGGCTGAAAGGAACAGGGGAAAAAAACTCCAATTCCTATACTTACAGCATTGTGCAACCAACCCAGACTTTCTTCTTTAAACTGCACGCTGTAAATACTACTCTCGATTTCTGAAGTAGCAGACTCCTCTCGTTTCTTCTCCTCTCCTTCCCTCCACCCAAAAAAGAAATTTCTAAGGGTAGAGGGAAAAGATATTACTCCTAAAATTTCCAACTGTGGGGAACCCTGGAAGGCAAATAAATAACTTGCAGAAAAACTTGGCAGTTACACAGCTTTCAGTTTCTACAGCTAGATTAGTGTAGCAGGAGGCTTGGTGCACTAATAAAGATCCCCAGGGTAGGGGATCCACCACCACTCTCTGGGCACAGCCCTCCAGCCAGTTAGGGACCCATTTGACTGTGTAGGCGTCGAGACCACAGTCCCCCAGTTTTTTTTTAATGAGAATGGGGTGAGAGACAGTGTCAAATTCCTTCCTAAAGTCTAGAAAGACCACATCCACTGCTACCCCTGCATCTAAGGATTTTGTGACCTGGTCATAGTAGGCCACCAGGTTGGTCTGACAGGACCTGTCTCTAATGAACCCATGTTGGTTGCCCCTAAGCATAACCTCCCCTGCTGGCCCTCATGGACATGTGCCAGGATAATCCTCTCAAAAAGCTTCCCCAGGATCAAGGTAAGACTAACTGGCCTATATAGTTTCCTGGGTCCTCCTTCCTCCCCTTTTTGAAGATGGGAACCATGTTGGCTCTCTTCCAGTCCTCTGGCACCACAACAGAGCACCATGAGTGCTCGTATAGCTGTGTCAGGGGTCCTGCAATTTTGGTTACTTCATTTTCAGCATCTGTAAAAGCCACAATACTTGCTCAGGTTTTGAAGTACTTGTTATCTCAGTACCGCACATGTTGTAGGCATAGTTAGAAATGAAATACAATTATCCGGGTTTTAGAATATACCTTGCATCAAAGCATCATAAATGTTTTCCACCACTGGTGTATTGTTTGTTTAAAGATTACCAAGTGTTGGGAGGGAGAGGGAAATACAGAAAAGTATGTGATGGCCTTCAAGAAATATTGTCCCTTGATCCTGCATGGGTTATTTTAAATAGTCTGTAATCTAAACAAACTGTTGATGCTCTCACTTCACTGTATCGGAGCTCAGAAATAATTAAAAAAGTTACCTGACCAACACTATGTAGTTGATTTTGCTGTTTTTATTCAGAAAGTTGAAATGTATTATTTTTTTGTTTATAATTTCTGTGGTTCTCTGGTTGTGGCCTGCACTATAGGAAGACTTTTCAGGTAGCTCCTTATTCTGTTCCTTTGTTTTTTAAAGCAAAAAAAAAAAAAAAGCTGCTTAGTAAATTTACCTTTCTGCTCTTCTCCTGTCCTCAATCCTTAACTCTCTCCAAGTTTGTCCACTGTAAATACATTTTTTTATATATGAAGTTTCTACTGCCTCACTAGATTGGTTCGGAACAGATAGGTGCTTCTATTTTGACTAGCAGCAAACCTTACAGACTGACAAGTACCATGTTAAATACTTGTGATTATTTAAATTAACATTGTGCCTTGGAACAATCCCAGCCAATGCAACTTGTCACTTAAGCCTAGTCGCTTCTCGGCCTCTTGAAGGCTCAGATCAAGTGTAGATGGCTGCTGGGCCCTGCCTGTTTTGATGCCAGTCATAATCAGGGCTGTATCAAACCCATTGCTGGCTTTTTAGCTAAGTGAGACCAGGCCACCATACCATTGTAGGGAGGAAAGAAAAGTCCCAGGCAATGGGTAGCCTGTTATACGTATATGGACTGGGGAAAACTTCATGAAATATTTGGTGTCTCCACAACCAATAAAGGGTATCAAACAATAAGCATGCATTTTTTGTAGAAAACAATGATTAAATTGAGACTTCCTGACCAGTGATTTAAATCAAATCCACCCTGCTCTCTGGCCAGCAGGCCAGATAGGTAGAACCCTGGCTGCCCATGGGCTGGATCAGGCTGTTGGCCTCAATCATGCACAGGGCAGTCATGACAGGGCCGCATTCAGCCATGTGGAGGGAAGCAGGGACATCCCAGGTCCCATCTAGCTCAGAAGGTCGGAGGGAGCCGGCATGGTCCATCCCCACCAGGGGTGGGAGGAAAGGGGACCTGAGCCAGACTTAACCCAGCTCCATGGCCCCAGCCCAGCCCGGAGGTAGGAGCATGACCCAGCCTCATCTAGCTGTGGGGGTGGAGGTATGGAACATGACCTGGCCCCAACCAGCTGCACAGGTCTCAGCAATTAGGGATTTGGCAGTATGGGAGGGTAACCATATTTAGTTTTACTGCTCCCTTGCTGCCAAAATTTCCCAAACCATGGGGAGCCCCGCAGGCCAGATACCTATGGCTCCCTGGGCCCTGTGTTTGAGCACCCCTGTCCTAATAAATCCTTGCCACTCGCATAATTCCTGTACCTTCACAGCTACAACACGACTCTTACACTATCATAACATAGAAGATACTAAAATCTGCTGCTTACAATGAAAAAGGCAAAACCTAAAGAAAAAGGAAGCCAGGCTACACAGTGACATCTGCATTCAAAAGCACCTAGTCCAGTAAAAGATGTCATCCTAAGAAATCCTTGCCTATTGCAAGATAAAAGTTTCCCTGTTATAAGTTAAAAGAGCCAGGTATGTTAAAAAGAACATATACAGAACTAGTTCTACTCAAAATGCTGGGAGGAGGCCGCTGCCTGGTGCCAGGCCGGGTCAAGCCCCCACCCAGGCCCCTACTTGGCCCAGCCCCCCAGGGAGAGAGAAGAGAAGGAGGGGGTACTCACCAGTCCCCCTCCTGTAGGGCAGGGCCCCCCAAATCCCAGGCAGGGCCCCCCTAGCCTGAGAAGCCAGCGTCCCCCGACGGCAGGCCCGCTGCACATGCGCGTAGTTTAAAAGGGCCCGCCAAACAGGGGAAAAACCCCCCCAAAAAAACACTCAGGTAGGCTCTGGAGTGGTGAGAGACACGCGGGTGAAGCCCGCTGCGCCCCCGCTCCCCCGAAGCCCCCCAGACACCCCCTCAGCAGCCGCAGAGCCCCCTGCCAACCCCCAGCACAGCCGGAGGTAAGCGGGCTCGTGGTGGAAAGGGGTTAACTCCTCGCTTGCTGGGAGGAGGCCACTGCCTGGTGCCGGGCTGGGTCAAGCCCCCGCCCAGGCCCCTACTTGGCCCAGCCCCCCAGGGAGCCGCGCGACCGGAGCTGTGCAAACAGGCGCCTGAGTTAGCGCGGAGTTCGTGCAGGGGAGGGCGCGGGAGGGCACGAGACCCTGCCTGCGACCCCCCCCAGCCACAGCCAGCCCCAGCCGTAGCCATCCTACCAGAGGCATGACATGGATGGGCAGACGCCGCACCCCGAGGGTCCCCTCGGGCTCTGTGGCCCCTTCATTGGCCACCTCAGAGACGGCCACCCAGACGGAGCCCATGGTTCTGGGCTCCACGCAGACGGAGCCCCTGGCTCTTGGCTGCGGGGGCTGCCTGTCCCTTTTTCAGGCTCTGGGGCCCGGGAGCATGGCCACCTCCCCTTGCGGGGTCTTCTCCCTACTGGGGTCTCTGGCACGCCAGCTGGAGGAGCTCCAGGCCACAGTCCAGAGACTGCATGCCATCAGGGACTGCGAGCAGGAGATAGACTCCTACTGCCAGGCCCTTCTCCCTCAGGAGCCGCAGGGGAGAGCTCCGTCTCTCTCCACGACTAAGGAGGACTCTGGGACCTCCCGCTCTGCCCAGTCAGGGGCATGGACCCAGGTGGTCAAGGGCCCCAAGGCCCGCCGCACCAAGGCCCCTCCCTCGCCGGAGCTTAGCAACAGGTTCGCACCTCTTGCGGCCCCAGCAGAGCCTGCTCAGTTGCCGGCTCCCGCAGGCAACCCAGGCTCAACCACAGTTACTGCCCCTGCTCTCCCCAAGTCAAAGCGAAAGGTGTTTGTTGTGGGAGACTCCATCCTGTGGGGCACTGAGGGGGCAATCTGCCGCCCCGACCCCTTAGCCCAGGAAGTCTGCTGCTTCCGGGAGGCCTGCATCCGAGACACTGCGGAGAGGATCCCGCAGCTCCTCCGGCCCCCAGACCACTACCCCATGCTCCTTATTCATATGGGCACTAATGACACGGCTCAGAGCACCCCCAGCCAGGTCATGAGGCGCTACAGGGAGTTGGGAGCGGGGCTTAGGGTTCTGGGAGCTCAGGTGGTGTTTTCGTCCATCCTCCCAGTCTTGGGCTATGGGCTGAGGAGGGAGAGGAGGATCCACACAGTGAACCAAAGACTGCGGCCCTGGTGTCATCGGGAAGGCTTTGGCTTCCATGACCCCACCCCGCTCTTTGGCGAGAGAGGCAGTGAGCTGCTGGGAAGAGATGGCCTCCACCTCTCTCCCCTGGGGAGGAGGCGGCTCTTCTCAGCCAGGCTGGCTGACCTGCTCCACCAGGCTTTAAACTAAGCCCGCTGGGGGGTGGGGGGACTACTGCCACTGCTGGCCAGCAGAGCGACCCTTGCAAAGCCAGCAGACCAAGGCACTTAAGGGAGCCCACCCCTGCCCCAGCCATGGCACAATCTGTGGGCAAGGCAAGAGCCCCCAAGGGCACACTTGCCTGCCTGTACACTAATGCCAGGAGCCTGGGCAACAAGCAGGACGAGCTCATCCTCCTGCTCAGTGCAAAGAAATATGATGTCATTGGGATAACAGAGACCTGGTGGGACTCCACCCATGACTGGACCACAGGTATAGAGGGCTATACCCTGTACAGGAGGGATCGTGTTGACAAAAGGGGCGGGGGTGTAGCTCTCTCTGTCAAGGAAAGCTACACGTCCCTGCAAACTGATGTTGGCGACTGGCATGGACAGCTAGAGACCTCCTGGGTAAAAATTCGTGGGGAATACGGCACAGGGGACAATGGTGGGAGTCTACTACAGACCTCCCACTCAAAGTCCCGAGCTTGACCAGGAGTTCGCCCGGGAACTGACTGAGGCCGCTTGCTCCAGGACCTTGGTTGTCATGGGTGACTTCAATTACCTGGACATCTCCTGGGAAGATCACTCAGCAAAATCCGAGCAGTCGCAAAGCTTTCTCTCGTGCGTGGATGATCTCTACCTGACTCAAGAAGCCTGTGGGCCAACGAGAGGCAAAGCACTGCTCGACCTGGTACTGGCTACGGGGGACGACCTAATCGGCGACCTAGTGATCGATGGGAAGCTGGGGGACAGCGACCACGAGCTGATCACCTTCAACATCCGCCGTAAAGCTGGCAAGTCAGTCAGCAACACAGAAGTCCTTGACTTCAGAAAAGCCGACTTTGACAAGCTCAAGAGGCTAGTCAGTCAGGCCCTCAGGGACCATGACCCCAGGGAGATGGGAGTTCAAGAAGAGTGGTTGCTTCTCAAGGAAGCGATCCTCATTGCACAAGCTAAATCTATTCCAACATGGAGGAAAGGCAGCAAGAAGGCACAGCAGCCTCCCTGGCTCTCCAGGGACCTAGCGGACAATCCTGAGGTTGATGTCACATATCTTGACTTCAAAAAAGCTTTTGATCTGGTATCCCATGATCACCTCTTGGCCAAACTGGCCAGTTGTGGCCTTGGCTCCACAACAATCCGCTGGCTGGGAAATTGGCTCCGTGGTCGGACCCAGAGGGTTGTGATTGATGGCAGTCACTCATTGTGGTCCCCTGTGACCAGTGGGGTGCCTCAAGGCTCTGTCCTGGGACCCATACTGTTCAACATCTTCATTAACGATGTGGACACTGGAGTCAGGAGTGGACTGGCCAAGTTCGCCAATGACACCAAACTTTGGGGCAAAGCATCCATGCCAGAGGACAGGTGGGTGATCCAGGCTGACCTGGACAAGCTCAGCAAAATCGGCAGACGAGAACCTCATGGTGTTTAACACCGAAAAATGCAAGGTTCTCCACCTTGGGAAGAAAAACCTGCAGCACCCTTATAGGCTCGGCAGTGCTACGTTGGTTAGCACTACAGAAGAAAGAGACTTGGGGGTCATCATTGACCACAAGATGAACATGAGCCTGCAATGCGATGCTGCGGCTAGTAAAGCGACCAAAACGCTGGCTTGCATCCATAGATGCTTCTCGAGCAAATCCTGGGACGTCATTCTCCCCTTGTCCTCGGCCTTTGTGAGGCCGCAGCTGGAGTACTGCATCCAGGTTTGGGCTCCACAATTCCAAAAGGATGTGGAGAAGCTTGAGAGAGTCCAGAGGAGAGCCATGTGCATGATCAGAGGTCAGGAAAACAGATCTTACGATGACAGGCTGAGAGCCATGGGACTCTTTAGCCTGGAAAAGCGTAGGCTCAGGGGTGATCTGATGGCCACCTATAAATTTATCAAGGGTGACCACCAGGATCTGGGGGAACGTTTGTTCACCAGACCGCCCCAAGGGATGACGAGGTCGAATGGTCACAAACTCCTGCAAGACCGTTTCAGGCTGGACATAAGGAAGAATTTCTTTACTGTCCAAGCCCTCAAGGTCTGGAACAGTCTGCCAGCGGAGGTGGTTCAAGCACCTACATTGAACACCTTCAAAAGTAAATTGGATGCTTATCTTGCTGGGATCCTATGACCCCAGCTGACTTCCTGCCCTTTGGGCAGGGGGCTGGACTCGATCTCCTGAGGTCCCTTCCAGCCCTAATGTCTATGAAATCTATGAAAATGATAGCAAGTATAAGTATATAGATTGAATAAGTTGCACTGAAAAACCCAAAGTAAATGCTAAAGAATAAGAGTCAATTGTCTATTTTATACCATGAGAAATTATTTAAAATACAAAAGCAAATTCAGGAAGTGTGACAGAGACCATCAGAAGTGATCTGTTCTATTAAGTGACATATCTCTAACACAGCTCCAGAAGCTGGAGACGATTCTATAACCCTTAGTGCTGCAATAGTTTAGTGGGGTTTTCTGTTTTTCTTTAAAAAAACCATCCTACAAAAAGTTGAACAGTTTTGTTACAGACAAGCTGCCTCCATCTGCTATTTAAAAAGGCCAAAAATAAGACTTTATCTGGTTTAACTGCTCATATTTTAAAGAATGTAATGGTCTTCAACAGTTGTGAAAAAAAAGCTTGGTAAAGATGCAACAAATCAAGTCACAAGAAACTAAAAAACAGAAATAAAACAAAACTTTTCATTATCTAAAACATGAGAGCTCAAGGTACAGCAGACTCTACAAAGGCTTACAGAAGTTATGCATACCTAGTACGTGTTAATGAGTTATATACGCTGCACAGTTTGAGGTAATTTTAAGAATTCTTGAGTTTCAGGAGAATATGGTCTTCTTCATGAACACCCACTAACTTCCTGAAGTAAAGAAAACTTATTTTGATGCCTGCAGATAAATTGAAGTTTAATACATCAAGAACAATGGGAAAGAACAAACAAGTCAGTCATGAGCTGCCTTTTTTCTTTTTTTTTTTAAACTTAGAAGTCACCATCAAGCATTAAAGTAGATTAAACTAGCTTGTAATAACACGCTTCTATTACACTACACATTTCTGTGTTATAAAAACAATTACAGAGCATCTGGGTATATGTGTCGTTATTAAGTGTATGCTTAAAACGCATTTACTTTTTCTTTTAATTATATAGAGCAAGTTCTTCACATCAGGACAAAATTTACTTCCCTTTTTCTATTATAATCTAGGAATAAGGATTTGGCAAGATGTTTCTAATGAGCCACAATGCTGTAGCGGTCTGGAAAGAGTTATTCAGTCAGATTTTCCATTTTAAACAGTATAGCAAGTTTAAAAGCAGCCAAAATGTGTTGATGTCTGTATGAAGACCATGAGTAGAATTCTGACTCCAGCAAAATCAATTGCAGAATTCACCCTGAAGATTGTAGCATATAACACTAACACAATCTGGAAGAAAAGAACCAAGGGCAGAGGTAAGGAGATTTTTTAACTGTCTGCCTGCACAGGGAGGTCTTATTTAAATGGCTGAAAGTTTACTTCAATAGGTATAGTACTAAAAGTGTTTCCAATCAATTGGACCAGTGAGCTTAACTGCTGATACTTTGGGAAACACTTGGTCTCCTGGATCTGGGGCTGAATGAATACTAGTCCAACTCCAACAAACGTTATAATTCGTATTTCATTTTGCAAGTTGCTCAGTTGCTTGTTCTTTTAATTTGTAAGACAGCTTGATGGAATATGCTATGCTAACAGTTCTCAAGACTGAAATACTCCAATGAGGAAATACAACTACTCCACTGTATCTCAGCCTAGGTTTGAAGTTTTTGACACCCGTATCCTAAAACACCCTTGATATACTGGGAGTCACATAAGCAATTTAAGGCTGGGCTCCTAAACTTCAGGCTCAATAGGAAAGAGAATAGATCTCTCTTGTTTATTAGGCTGGGAGAATCAAGACGATTGAAAATTGCTATGTGTCAAGTTCAGATAATTCCTTGTGAAACATCTAAAACAGATAACAAAGGGTTCATCTGTATATGTAAATAAAAAGAGAACATGGAAAGTGTGTGTGGGGGAGGGGGAGGTGAAAGCAAGAATGGATTAGACATTAACAATGCAGATATAGCCCAGAAATTAAACACCTTTGCCTCAAGTTTTCAATAAGGATAATGAGGTTGAACATGGAAGCAAAGCAACATGGCTAATGGGAATGATATGGAAGTAAAACTGTGAAGAGCACAATGTATTTGAATGGGGAGGTGGGGATTATAATAGTTATTCCAGAACTGACCTAGCTCATGCAGTCCTAGGGCTAGTGTCAAAAATATTACTGAGACTTGGGAGTGACAAAGGTAGGAATCTATATTTAAGAAGGCAGGGGGAGGGAAAAGAGTAATAATAGTAATAGTTATGGTTGCTTATTATTTAGATTTCTCTCTCTCTATCCAGAAAGACTCAGAGCAGCTTTCAATACAAGATAAACAGCAATAGCAGACTTCTCAAATGACACCCCAAAACTCTAGCCCACATCTATCACCTTAAGATCAGACCTTCCAGCAAATCCCAACCCCATAGATATGTGGGCTCTATCGCTGTGGTATATTTACTCTCTCTGCCCTGCTCCCCTGTTTAATACTCACTTACCTCAGTAGCATATAACACTAACACAATCTGGACGAAAAGAACTAAGGGCAGACATAAATGGAAAATGGGATATCAGATAAAATGCAATGCTAGTTCATCAAAGATCTTCTTGCACCCACTGGCTCTGATGGGCTTTGTTGCACATTATGTTTGGGCATCTCAAAATAGTCATTAGTATTAGTGTTAGCTCAAGTTTGGAGCAGTTACATATTTAGGCAAGCAGGGGCCTGGAAAAGTGAAAGGTAAGAATCTCCCACCTTCCATTCCAGGTTTCCCACCCTGTCTCCTACTCCTTGCCCTTACACCCCATCTGCACCCCCTCACTCACCTGTGGTTGCCACTGCTGTCCTAGGCCAGCAGGCAGGGAAAGCTAACCTGCCTGCCTGGCCACCAAGTTGCAGCTGTGCTCTGGGCTGAGCAGGGTAGCAAGTCCAATTCAGGCTGGACAGCAGATAGGGTAGCCAACATGTAGCCTAGAATGGCCATGCATTAGTGTAAGGGCTTTGTTACACTATATGCTTTAAGCTTCTCAAATGTTGATTGGTGTTAAGTGTTACCTCAAGTTTAGGGTAACTGCACAGTCAGACTAAAAATCTCTGACTATCTGCAATGTATAGCTGTGACTTGTCACCAGAGTGCAGACCAGCAGAAGCCTGACTGGGAGCTATGGCTGTGAGTTGCTACTATAGAGCTGGTGAGCCAGAACAGGCTTCTATCTTTTACATGGGATTGTGTTAGAGAGATGGGTTGTGGGGGTGGGAGTATGAGACTTGAAGGGGTAAGAGTTTTAATGATGGGGACTGGGTAGTGAAATGGGAGGTAGAGGGGGCAATGGATGGCAACTCGGGGATGGGTGGGGAAATGAAGGAAGTCAGCCACTGAAGGCACTAGGAGATGAAATGAAAAATAGTAAAAAATGGATTTAAAAAGAAACAGAGCAAGTAACATTAAAGCAAGTCTCATGCTTTAATAAACTGGGACTAGGAGTGCATTTGGATAGCCCCAAGGTCACAAGGACACTGCCACTGACCCAGGAGGGATGCCCTAGCTCATGGGGATCCCCATCTGGCCTCACTCTACAGTCCCATACCCCACAGCCCTCCTTCCCAGACCAGTCTGTGCCCCTGCCAGTTGTCCAGCCAGGTCAAATCCCCCGAAGGGGAAGTTGGCTTGGTGCTAGTGCCACCTCCTGGGCAATACAATTCAGGGGGTGAAAAGTCTGTCCACACAGAACAAGAGGGTAGGGGGAGGGGACACTGCATCCTGGGATGCTGGAGGACTGAAACTTGGGCAGCTTTTCTCTGGGGAATGGCCATACATTTATGGAACATGAGGTGGGTAACATGCGTCAGAAATTTGACTTTAAGATGCCTGAAGAGTGCTAAAACCTAGTTTCACACATTAATGTTAAGAGCTTCCTGAGCTGCCAAAAATCAATGTGCAATAAGGCCCTAAAATGCTTAGGACATGAGTTTCTGTAGCCAAAGATGTATGTAGGAGCAGTGTGGCTAGGATAGTGTCCAGCCCTTCAATTTCCCAGCCCAAATAACTGGATATCCTTTTAAAGTTTGGTCAACAGAGGCCACTGGTACAAGTCTCTAAGCAAGGCTCAAATTCATCACACTCTGCAACACATCCTAACAGCTCTATCACTGTATTGCTAATTTTTTTTTTAGTTTAAATAACTAGAACCAAAATGAAGTTCAAGATTAGCAAATCCAGAAGATAAATGGGAGGAGGGAAAAGAAAAGAAAAATAAATCAGTGAAAGGAAGGTGAACATAAGTAAAGGTTAGCCAGTAACTACTAAGATTTGTAATCTACAGAAGGCTTCAACATCCACTGTAGTATTTCTCATGCAACAGTTACTTATCCCTGCTAAGCAAAGATAAATCAGCATCCATTACATCAACTACCCAGCAGCACAGGCCTCTATCTACATGATCTGAATGAACATTTGTTTCTTTTGCACACAAAGGACTGCCTCAGATCCAAAGTCACTGTGTGTTCAATATGCTCATCTTCCTTTCGGTGCACTTCTACTTCCCCCATAACAGCGGGGGCAAAATACAGACCTCCAAGGGATTTTATCTGGCCCACAGCAGTTCCCTCAACCCTGCCCAGCCCAGTCTTGGGTGACAGCCTGGCCCTTGGTGCGTACAACAAGTCCCACAATCCCCAGCTATGCAGCAGGGCTGGGGTGGTATAACAGCCAGACTCCACTTCCTGCCAGCCCTGGCTGCAGCAGCTCTTTCTGGCTGCTGCTGCTAGTGTCACCACTGCTGCCTGGGCACCCCAGTCCATTCGCCCCACACCCACCGCCAGGGGTACCAGACTGAGCAGGCAACTGGAGTCTCCATGGAGACCAACTCAGGACTCCCGTGGATAGGCTGTACTCCACCAGGCAGATAGGATGGGCCTGCGAGCAGGTGTTGAGTGGCATCTGGGAGCCAGGCAGGGACAGGATTGTGGTGCTGTGACACAGCAAGGCTGGGGCAGAGCCATGATCTGCTCCCTAAACAACAGATCATGACTAGCATGACCTTGGGAGGGGGATAGAGCGCATGCCTGTGACCTGGCCTGTTGCCCCCACCCCAGCACAGGTGTGCGTGGGGTAGCCCCAGTATAGCATGGCTGCAGAGCATGCATACACACACTCTTAATAAAGCATCAGGAAGAAAGAGCGAGAGAAAACTGATCATTCATAAGGTGAACACATAAGACTGTCCCACCAAATGATAGCTGCACAAGCTATTCATGTTTACTGTAGCACAGACTGGTCTTTTTTGCAGTGGATTGAAAAGGAGGCTAGCACATACCATGTAGGGCAATGTAGCTGATCCTGAAAGGCATCATACATTTGCCTACACCCATAACCTTTAGGTTGTTTCTTTGACAGCTGGGAGATTGTTAAACTTAAATGACTAAGTGGGAAGAGTGAACTCAAGTGCAAACAGACTAAGCAAAATGTTTCATCAGGGTTTTTATTTCAAGCAAAAGGGCAAGTTTTGACTTTAATAGAAGAGACAGCCTGCTGCAAAATTACTTAAGGCCAACATGCAAAAATAATTACTGTAATTTGTAGTCAGATGCAAGTGATTTAATTCTATAATGAAATCACCTTTAAAATATTTGAAAGGCAGATGCGCCTAATTAGTGAAAGGCTGACACTTCTCATTACATACAGCCTCTCACTTCACTCAGATTTTTCATCCAAGATCATTGTATACCAGCCGTGACCAATAATTCCCAGGGAGCTTGTACATGCCTATGTGTATACGTGCATACAGACATTCATTTCATAAGTAGCCACTCACTATTTTGAGCCAAGATTTTGGAGGCTCAATCAGTTCCAAAGGATGTTAAAATTCCATTCAGCTAGAGCGCTCATTTACACAGCTAAGCAGGAAGAGCTCTTTCAAGGATACAATGTAGATTTACAACTTTGTTACAAGGGTATGAAAATACAGTGAGGAATGGAGAAGCTGCTGCTGGCAGGGGAGGGGGAGAGGGTGGAATTGCAGATCTGTTTGAAGGGAGACCCAGCTATGCAGCCATAAGTGTGGGTTGTAATCTGGCACCCTCCAGGGACTGGAGACAGGTCTCAAGGTTGCTGTCATGTTCACTATGTTGCACACTGGCATAGCCAATAATCACTGTTATTACTTCATCTCACAGTCAGTCCAGTGCACATGCATCTTGGAAATCTCAGCTTTTAAAACAAAAGCATTATTTTTCTAAAAGGGACAAAATATTGTGAAACATACAGTTGACACATACCAAGATTTTTAAGCAAATCATCTCTATTTTTGAGATTATGATGCCATTGTTCACTACTTGGTGAAGGCAAAGCAGCAAGGCAGAGGTCCTCAACTTCTGTAAGCTAAGAAGGTTAGTAGGAGAGGCACTGGGGTCTCGGAGCTTCAGTGAGATGGGAGTCCAAGACGGGTGGCTGTTCCTCAAGAAGATGATCCTCTGAGCTCAAAGGGAGTTAGTCCCAATGTGCACCAAGGGGGGCAGGAGTGCTAAGAAGCCCCCATGGCTTGGCAAAGGCATCCAGGGATGCCCGAGGGCAAAAAAGGAGGCATACAGTGGAAGCCAGCGGCTATCACCAAGGACGATTACACATCCGTTGCTCAGGACTGCAGGGAGGCTGTTAGGAAGCCCAAGGCAGAGATGGAGCTAGGGCTAGCAACCAGAATTAAGGATAATAAAACGTCCTTTTTCAAATACATAGGAAATAAGAAGGCACTGGGTAATGTGGGGCCCCTATAAGATAGGCTTGGCAATCTAGTGATTGTGACAAACAAAAAAGCAGATCTCTTTAACAAATTCTTTGCCTCCATATTCCTGAACAGGGACTGGGACATCTCCCCCACTAGAATTGCGGATGAACCCAGGGGAGGCACCGCCATGCCTATGTTCAGGGACGACCTAGTTAGGTAACTTTTGGAGAGGCTGGACATGTTTAAATCAGTAGGTCCAGTTGTTTTTCACCAAGGGTGCTGAGGGAATTGATGGGGAGGTCATAGCAGGGTCCCTGGCATGGCTCTATGAGTGCTCGTGGGGCACTGGCCCAGTATCAGAGGATTGGAAAAGGGCCAATGTGGTCCCCATTTACAAGAAGGGGAGACTGGAGGACCCCAGCAATTACAGGCCAGTCAGTCTTACCTCGGTCCTTGGAAGACCTTTGAGAAAATTCAAGGAGCACATCTGCAAAGGCCCAGCAGGGGAGTTAATGCTTAGGGGCAACCAACATGGGTTCATTGAGGGCAGGTCCTGCCTGACTAACTTGGTTTCTTTTTATGATCAGGTCACAAAGTCCCTGGACAAGGGTGTTGGGGTGCATGTTGTCTTCCTGGACTTTAAGGCCTTTGACATGGTTTCCCACCACATTCTCTAAAAAAAAAAAAAAAGGACTTGGCAACTCAAGCATTGATGCCTACACACAGTCAGATGGGTAGCAAATTGGCTAGCAGATGGCTGCACCCAGAGAGTGGTGGTGGACGTGTCATTTTTGACCTCGAGAGATGTAGGCAGTGGAGTCCCCCAGGGCTCAGTCCTGGGGCCTGTACTGTTCAACATCTTTATCAGCAATCTTGATGCAGGTGTGGAATGCACGCTGTCCAAATTCACTGACGACACCAAGTTGTGGGGCGAGGTGAGCACACTGGAGGGGAGGGACAGAATCCAGCTAGATCTAGACAAATTACAGAGGTGGGCAGATGAGAATAGGATGGAATTCAATGTAGACAGCACAAGGTACTGCATCTAGGGAGAAGGAACAAGTAACACCTATAGGCTGGGGAACACCCTTCTTGTCAACACAGTAACAGAAAGGGATCTTGGAGTCATTGTTGACTCCAGGATGAACATGAGCTGCCAATGCAAGGAAGCAGTTGGTAAGGCTAACCGTACCTTGTCGTGCATATACAGATGCATCACAAGCAGGTCCAGGGAGGTGATCCTTCCCCTCTATGTGGCACTGGTCAGGCAACAGTTGGAGCACCACATCCAGTTCTAGGTGCTGTATTTCAAGAGGGTTGTGGCTAGCATTGAGAGAGTCCAAAGGAGGGCCACTCGCATGGTCAATGGGCAGCGGGGCAGGCCCTACGAAGGGAGGCTAAAGGGTCTGAAACTATTCAGCCTCCACAAGGGAAGGCTGAGAGGGGATCTGGTGGCCATTTACAAACTCACTGGGGGGACCACTGGGAATTGGGGGAGGCTCTGTTCCCACGGGCACCATCCAGGGTTACTAGGAGTAACGGCCACAAATTGTTAGAGAGAAGGTTCAGGCTAGACATCAGGAGACGTTACTTTACAGTTAGGGCTGCCAGGCTCTGGAATGGGCTCCCAAGTGAGGCAGTACTTTCTCTTACCTTGGGGGTCTTCAAGAGGAGGCTGGACAGATATTTGGCTGGGGTGATATGATCCCGACACCTGTTCCTGCCCGGGGCAGGGGGTCAGACTTAATGATCTGTTTAGGTCCCTTCCGACCCTAAGGACTATGATACTTCACTTTTTTTCTCTACAGCAAGAACAGTCAAAGCACCTTTGAATTACTAAGGTATTAGTTAACAGAAATTGGAGGACATTTTTCACTACAACAGCTCAAAAAGACTATTCAATAATTTTCCTCATTTAATATTAATTCTTTACATGCAGAGAGAGATATTAATAAAGTAACCCCAAGGATTTAACTAAAGATACACATGGAGGGAGGGCGGATGAAGTGGACTTAAGACATAATGGACCATGAAAGCACAGTATTTTTTGAAGAAAGATTTAATGCTTAAAAATTGTTTGATTTGATTGGGTTTATAAAAAAAATAATAATAAAAAAAAAAAAATCACGATTTCCTAGTGCAAATAATAAGCAGTACACAAAAGAGTTAATTCAACAAATATGAAACAGGATTACCAGCTTGTTAGGGATAAGAAATGCTTTATAAATACATCAACTATTAAAGGTACATCAATACATTTGTGCCATATTAAATAGGCACCAACATAGAGAACATTGACAGCATCAGAAACCGGCTTTTTTTTTTTTTTTAACCTGATGTGACTGATAATGTGGCCAATAAATGCCCTGTGCATGTGTGCAACCGCAGCATGCATGCAGCCAGGAGCTCAGCCCAGCAACTTGGAGAGCAGCATCTGCTTGGTAAGTCTGTTTTGGGGAAAGGAAGAAGGCATGGGGGCAGGGGGGACAGATGGAGGTCCCCACAGTGAGGGATGTGCTGGGGCAGGGGCCGGCACTGCTCAGCTGGGGCAGGGCGGGGCACAGGACAGAGCTGCAAGCGACTCATCCAGGGGACAGCTCCTGCCCTGCACACCCCCCAGGAGGGCATGGGGGGGTGCCCCCAGATCTGCATGCAGGGCAGGGCAGGCTGTGTCAGGCTCTTCCTGGTGGCGGTGTTGGGCTAGGCTGTGCTCAGGGCAGGTGGTGCTGGGAGTGGAGGTTTGGGGGAGCTATGGTGAATTTTGGGGTGGCTTTAGCTCCCCTCCCAGCACCACCACAGCTTGCCCCACGTGCAGCCCAGCCCAGCCCCCACCAAGAAGAGCCCAGCGCTGCCCTGGCCCCAGCCCACAGCAGCAGCCAGCCCCAACCCACGTGCACATCTAAGGCACACACCCTCATGCCCTCCCAGGGTGTGTGCAGGGCAGGAGCTGCTCTCCCCTGCACTCCCCGTATAAGCTGCTCATGGCTGTCCTGCACCCTGCTCTGCCCCGGCTGAGCAGTGCCCGCCCCTGCCCCACTTGCTCCCTCACCAAGGGGGCCTCCATCTACCTCCCCCCATGCCCCTTCCCTCTTCCCACCCCTTCCCCCACACCAGACTTACCAGTCCAATGCTGGCCTCCAAGATGCCCAGTTGCATATCGGAATTGGATCAGTATCAGCCAATATGCGTCCTTAAAAATCAGCTATCGGTATCAGCCCCAAAAACCTCTATCAGTGCACCCCATCAAATGCAGATATTGATTTTCTTTAAATGGATGCTTTTACAGGGTAAGTGCCAGGGAAACAAAACAAGCAGATGAATCATCCTCCACAAAACCGTCAACTGCTCATGAGAATTCCAAAAGTTACTTCATGGGGAAAGTTACGTCTCTTCATTTCACTACTACTAAAGATTCTGTTACATGAAACCAAGAATTTCCAAAACTTATTTAACAAAACAAAAACATGTAAGCCAATCAAAATTGAATTGTATTTATTTCTTACTTCAAGCACACTTTTCTTAAGGTTTAGAGGTGTTTAGCCTATTTCCTTTCTTTTACAAGATTTAAAGACGATTCATAGAGCAGGTATTTGAATGCTTGCGATTCCTTTTTCTGTTAAAAAGTAGCAAGTTACCCCAATCCAACAAGTACGGATAAATAAAATACTAAGAGTTAGAAGTGTTAAGAGCCTCATCAAAATTTCTAAGATTATATTAATTGGTTACTATGGAAAGGAATCCAGATAACTTCTTGGCAACTGATGCTGCTAAAGGGCATATTGGTGAAAGCTTTCCATTATGAGTCAGTTTCCTGAATCGCATAGTAATTTCACAACATACAAAGCTAACAGTTGCTAATGTTTTACAAAATCAAAACATATTAGTAACTAAGAATTCAAATCTCTATGGAATATTTTAGAAAATGAACAATGCCACTAGAAACAAGAACAATGCAAAAAGCACCAATTAATTTTTAAAAAGCCTTTCCTCCCCACTTCCAAATAGTACGTCACAAGATGCATCACAGTAAGTTAAATGAAAATAAATATTGGGTATTAGGTGACTTGCTCTAAAGGATTCTCTGTTGCTAAAATACTCTGGTTAGTTTCTATTTTAAAGCAACTACTGTATCTTATTAAAACACTGATGTAGAAATTTTACTAGTCTTTTAGCCCAAGCCAAAAATCACAGAATAGTTAAATATTGAGAGATAGAAATAAATACTTATTATGTTATAAAATATATAATATTTAAAAAAAAAACCCAAATTGCACTCCAATGCCATCTTCCATCTCATTTTACCAGGTATGTTTAAAAGAAAAAAAAGCATGTCACACTACTCATCAGCTACACTATTTTCTTATGCATAACATGCTCCCAAAGAAGACACCTTATTTTTGAAGGGCAGAATATAGGAAAGAAAATTCTTTCCAGACTCCTGGTTAAGTGTGTGGCAGAGTAATGCCTCATATAAACAGGCTAAAAACAGACTTTGATCTGGGGACAAAGCCTTTTATGCCAGGATCCCACAGATAGACGAGTCCACTGTCCCACTTCAAGTACCTCTGTAGTACTGAGAAAATCCTTCCTACCCCACTGGACAAGTGGAACCAATTTGAGTTAATTGCCATTCAAACTGTGTGTGCAAATGACCACCATGTGCCTGTTTTGATACGAGTCAAAGCCCAGGACAACAGGTGTTTATACACATGCTCTAGAAGGCAGGGACAGGGGAGGTGCTTTAATAAAACCGGGTCCAAGAACCCATCTAATTAAAAAAGTGCCCAGAGCATTACATGACTCAGCATTCCTGCACTGAAAAAAATGGAGTCAGAGGTGCTTTAACTGAAGTGCCCCCACTGCCGTTTTTCAACACAAGGATGCCAATATATGTGACACTATTGCAACACATGCAGATTACACAAACAACAGCTCTCTTGCTGTGAGCCAGCTCAACTGTTCCTTCAGGCATGTGCCAGAGTGCTTAGCCAATAAATTAGATGCGAGAGGGTTAACACTGGACTCGGTCTCTTCTGCCTATTGGGGTCAGAAACAAGTTCAAGCCATCTTGGCAGCATTAGAGCACAGTATCTGAAAGATAAATAAATAAAAAAGTTCCCTGCTTATGATGCACCCCAATTTGCTTGCTTACCATACAAACTCTCTCCCCAAAGGCAGTATTACTGAGAGGAGGACAAGAAATTCATTGAATGAATTTCTGTACAAAGAGTTAAAATAAATGGTTACTTCTTCATACACTGAGTCTAAACAACAATATAATATCCTACCCTGTGGTTGTTTTCTTCAGAATACTATTTTTAATAAGTCTAAAAAGAAAGAGATCTGAGATTGCACTAAAACCAAGAACTAACACCAGCAGGTCTTTTGCTTAAGTAAGCATACTCCTGACAGAAGAACTTCCTTACTCACTCCATGCCAAAAAGCAGGGTGGTGTCGGAGCCGAGAGCCCCGGTGTCACAGTGGGGCCGAGCACGGATCCAACAGGTGGGATTAGCAGCGAGGAGTCAGAGCGGGTGGGACGCGTGCGGTTTCAAAAGGTAACTTTTATTGTTGTCTTACTTACGCCACTGATGGTATTGTAGCATAGGTCTGTTCAGCTTGGTTACAATCAATCGAGAATGGGAAATGTGAGACGGTAAACGATGAACAAGGCCGATTGGTAATGGTGATGAAAATGAGTTAACCAGAATGTAGACGAATGAGGTAACCGAAGACGTGAAACCAGTGGCTGAAAACGTGGAACGAGTTAACTGGAACGTGAAGCAAGTAACCGGAACAAAGACGTGAAATGAGTAACGGGAACGAATGAGCAATCAATCGAGTAACTGAATAACCAAGACGAAGAAGAGCGTTTTTAGGAAGGGTTACACCGGGACTTGACGGTGGCGGGGAGACCAGTGGAGCTCTGCGTTCAGGCGAACCAGGGCCCTGTGACTCTCCTGAGGCGGCCTCTGATGTGTCAGTCTCCGCTCAGGTCTGGTCTGATCTCCGACTGGTCTAGTCTCTGCTACGGGCGGAAACTCCCTAGCCTTAAATATGTTTCGAGTGGCCAATTACACGGCTTCCCCTATGGAAGTTTCTAGCTAACTTACATCATGCTGGAACAAGACTGGGCACGTGCATGGTGTCAATTCAGATTACCTCACTTCAAATTTACATAGAGGTCAAGCATGGGGCATGCTCCAGGCATGCGTACTGGTCTTTTGGGGTTTTTCCATTGACATGCCCATACATGTTATGCTTAACTCAGCGTTAGCCAGCACTTCTCATAGATTTTGGTTCTGACAGGTGGAAGTGGGGGGATGGGGGGGGGGGCGGGGAGAAGAAAGGAGGGCAAATGCTTTTTTCTTTTAATACCTTGTAAAAGCATTAGAGTGGGAATTTAGGATGCTCAAAGTGAGTAGTACCGCAGAAATAAAGATTCATCATTTTGTATAAATGTAGGTCTGGTCTACCCCATATATGACTCAAAGTGATGACATTAGTTCCTATAGGAACTATGTTGTAAACTGCAATATTGTTCTCCTTCCCAGGTACATTTACTCTTCCACCAAGCACCTTACTTCAAAACTGTAAAATGTCCCATAGATCAGAATAACTTTCCCTGGTATTTCTCCCTAGCATCCTCTTTTGTAAAACATAGTGTACAATTTTCACCGAGTTCTGAAGTGTTGAAATATGTGAGCAAGTGCTGGATCCTGCAAGTGAATCTTGGCAGGTAGACTTCCATATTGGCACAGAAACTCACTGAAGCAGACAGGCTTCATTGGGCTTGGGGCTCTGCACTTCCTTATATTGCTTCCTAATAACATAAATTAAAAATATATTGAGTCACTAGACATTAGAATGAAGCAGAAGAGAAAATAATGATAGAGAAAGCATGGCTGGAGTGTTGTAGCTGTGATGGTCCAACAAATGGCAAGAGGCAAGCCGTTTCTGTAATATATTTTATTAGATCAACTATATATCTGGGAGAACTGGTGGATACACTTTTCAGAACAAGGTGCTCCTCCTCAGGGGGCCTGAAAACGCATGTTTTTGAACTGCTCTGCACATACTAAGAGCTAAAGTAGTATAACTTCTGTAATATGAATGCTTATACACCATATTTACCTGAATCCACAATTACCCTGAATGCAATGACCCATCCAATAATTAGATTCTATACATGGAAAATGTATACAATTGTTAAACTTTTCAACATACACAATCTAATTATTGGAGGGTTGTCTTAATTTCACCACCTCTCCACCACTGTAGCAGGGAAAGCAGTCACAGGGGCCAGTAAAGTGGCAGGTAGTGGGGAGGCAGTAGATGGGCAGGCAATGGGGGGCTTAAGCAGCTTGACCCCTGCCACTTGCTACCCTACACCTTGCCCCCTGCTTCCTGTCTGCCTCCATGACTTGTCCCCCTGTAGCTATCTCCCTCCCACGCCATCACCAACAGCTGCAGCCCTTCCTTCCCCTCCCCATCACTTACCATTGCTCTAGTTTCACCTCCAGCTTGAAGCACAGAGCCTGCCAGGGGCAGGGCAGGTGAAAAATAGATGAAAGGAAGAGTAAGATGCAGCAGGTGGGCAGGGAGCCTGAGGCTGTAGGGGGGAAGGGGCACAAGCTGTAAGGGGTACAAGCACCAGCTGCAGCTGGAGCTCCAGCCCCATCTCAGAGCCAGAGCAGCTGCCTGCCCCCCGCCGCAATATCTCAATTAGGGAGAAGGGGCTTCCCTCCCCTCTGTGTTAAAATGGGGGGGGGGAGGAACCAACCCCCCTATTTTGGATTAAAGTAAATACATTATTGATATACTGGACTTGAGGAAGGGCACCTGATGCCCAACAGTAAGGCTATGCAAGCTTCAGTCCCTGATTCGCTTCAACAGAGATTCAGCCTGATTCAGTGGCTGAATCTCTGAATCCGAACTGAATCTGTCTGAATTGAATTGGAACCCTCTGAATCAATTCAGTGAGATTTGGAAATATTTGGAGATCTGGACATAGACACAGCTTTAAATGCTTTTTCTATATATCTCTACGTAGCATGGGCTCATGAATGCTGCAATGCTAGGGCACATGGTGTGTCTCACAGAAGCAAGGGGGGCTCCAGCAGCAGACCTGGAAGTGGACCAGAAGTACTTCTGATCCACTTCCAGGCCTGCCAGGGAATGCATTGTGGGGGGCGCTCCACACACCCCCTACCCCAGCTCACTGACTGGTGCCTCCTGGGTCTGGGGGGACACCCAGGGTTCCTGCACAGCCAAATCACTGAGCTAGGGGGGCATAGGGGGCCCCCCGCGTGCTCCCCAGCAGACTTGGAAGTGAACCAGATGTACTTCCAGTCCGCTTCTAGGTTTGCTGCTGAGCACATGGAGAGCCCTCCATACTCCTATGGGATGCTCCATCTGCCCCATCACTGCAGCAATAGTGAGCCACACCTGCTACTTCAAGGGATGTAGAAAAAACTTTTAAAGCTGTGTCTATGTCCAAATCGCTGTTTCTCCAAATCAGCATCGATTCTTCAGATTTGGTTTTGACTGAACCGAATCCAGTACAGTGATCTGAATCAATGAATCAAATCACTGTCCCTGATTTGGGCTGACTCTGAAGTGAATAGGGCCCACTTTGCATACGCCTACCCAACACCTCTCCCAACTATAGAGTTAGTCCATTAAAAATACGGGGGGGGAAAAGCTTTGCTTCTCATATAAAGTATAAAAACAAAACAACTGTAGTACTTGCCACCTGATACACATTTAAAGGATTTTTTCTACGTATTTGTTTAAATGCCATGTCAAACTCCAGATTGTATATAAGCTTCCCTATATACAAAGTTTAGTAGAGTGTATCTCAACATATCCAAGCTGTTTACTATTTGGGACATGCCACTGCTTATCTCGTATGCAGTGACGTTTTTGTAAGGAGGCAGAGGGCTTTTACCCTTGTAGGTTGGACTATATATATAGGTTTGTTTTCAAGATAATTTTTTAAAAATTTATTGATTTGCTTTAGTTTCAAATGGCTGGAAATGGTGTAGTTTCCTGATTTAAGGCAGGCTGTAGGAGCAAGTGTTATTTATTTGCTCCAATAATGGAGCAGGTCACTAGCTCTTTGAAGATTGCTTTACCATAAAATAAGTCTGCCTCACAGGCAACCACAAAAGGATTTAAAACATGAGAGGTTTAAAATACTGTAAAGGCAGTACTCATTTTGTTTAAAAATACATAGTAGGAGTGTCCAACCATTTGTTTGGTTTAAGGGTGAACTTTGTTCTTATCCTGTGCTGAATGTTTGCACTTTCCTCAGTTTTCCAATAAGCTTATCTGATGGGGAGGCCCAGTGGCACTTCATAGTTTCTAGGGTTGGAAGGGACCCGAGTAGATCATCTAGTCTGACCCCCTGCCATGGCAGGAAACAATACTGGGGTCAAACAACCCCACCAAGATGTTCATCCCCCAATGCCTGCTGATCCCCCCTGACTAGTTTATAACAGGCCACTAGATCCCCCCTCAGCCTTTTCTTTTGGAGGCTGAACAGGTTCAGGTCCCGTAGCCTCTCCTCATAGGGCCTGCCCTGCTCTCCCCTGATCATGTGAGTGGCCCTCCTCTGGACCCTCTCGATGCTGTCCACATCCCTCTTGAAGTGCGACGCCCAGAACTAATTCAGATACTAACTAATTCAGAAAGGTATAATAATGACAGGAAAGCTGATCAGAATTAAAGGCACCTTTTTTCAAATTAACCAGAGTCCTTGGTATGGCATTCCAAAAAGTAGAAATGAAGTACTGTTAGAAGAGTGCCTAGGGAAGCTGGGAAATCTCCTCCTTCGGAGGTGTTCAGAAGAGGTTGGATAGTGCTGTCAGGGATTTTTATCTAAGAGTAGCCATGCCTATGCTCAACTAAGGGTATTTCCCATGCTTCTGGGTTTAGTGGTTGCTGCATTTGGCTGATAAGGACTTACACTGCCCTCCCCTCCCCTCTACACACGCACGCGCACACATACACGCCTCCTGTTGCTACATGCGTCAGGGGTTTTCCTTCATCTTCGTGAGAAGCCCTAGGTGTTGGCTGCAGCCAAGGCTGGGGATTCTGACTGGGGTGTACCAATGCTTCTGCTGGGACTAAAGCCAGGAACTTCCTGGCTAGAGGGTCTTGCTCAGGTCAGACCAATAGTCACTTCTGAAGTCAAGAAGATGCTTACCCCACAGCCAGATTAATACAGGCTATTGAGAAGTTTTCCCTTCCTCTGTAGTCTTGGACATGGTCCTCTTCCTTGCATCTCTTGAACATATTTTAACAATCCTTGCAGCAGCATGACATTGTTCACCATTTTCCCCCTGATATACCCATGGCAGATTAGGGCGATATGCTTTGTGGCTGTGTGGCAGTTGCTCATGTAGTTTCAGTAACAGGTTACACAGTGATTTGGGCTAGATTGAATAGGGATGATCCTTACTTAGCCAAGGGTTGTACTATATGATTTCTAGAGGTCCGTTCTAGCCCTACTCTTAAGATTTCTACAAACAGGCCCCCTTTCATTAAACACGCTGCAGCTGTCCTTAACTACCAATACCATGTTCAATATCTTCAAATACTCTGGGGTGTTTTTAAACAGAAACCATATACATCCCTTAAGAATAACAAGTTGCTGAAACCTTAAAAAAATTGTAATCTTCTCCCTAAGCTTCAGTAAAGGATACATTTTCTTAATAACATTCTGAAATGAATAACTTTAAGAATTTTAAGTTCTTAAGTTAAAATGTAAGAATTTTCTTAGTTAAAGAAAGATGCAAGCCAAATGTACAGTATAACAAAACCACGAACACACACACTTCCACTACGGGGTTTTTTATGCTGAACCAACTATATGAAAGGGTACTTTGTTTTTTCAAAGCAACATGCATATTATTTTCTTCCATGGTTCAGAGGCAGACAAGATGGCATCCTCTCCAAAAAACAGAATTTTTTCAAGCCAAAAAACAAAACAACCCCCCCAATAATTCATAAATACAGGGCTTTGTTATTCCACAAATAGCTGTACTGAACAAACCTCAAAAACATCTGGCTTTATTTTTTGTGGGAAAGCATTCACTTGTTTGCATTGCCATACACTTTTATAGGGACAGCCCTGTTACTAAGTTTAAAAATTTTATACCAAAAATTGTTGTTGTCCTGTACCCTATATTCACTCACAACTGGACTAGACTCACAGGGGCAGCACTGTAATGAAATACTTACATACAATAAGTATAAGCCATTTACAGCACAGTACGATTTGCTTGGAATAGTGTTCTTCTATGATAAACTGTTAAGTATTAGCAAAAGCAGAAACCTCAAACTGCTGGCTCTATCAGTACAATGCAGTGGTTCTCAACCTTGTTAGACTCAAGATATCCCTGGACAGAAATGAACAAAATGCCACCTCTTAGTTTGTTTTTTGACTACAGAAAGGTAATAAAACAGTTTTTCTGTTGTAAAAGCTCAAGAAAAACCACAATGGGGCAGAACGTTTTTAACACTGCAGATTCTCATTTGAAATCTCTAGGTTCATCTTGTGAATCATGTTGGCACACCAACCAGTGCTAACGTTATGCAGCAGTCTGCATCCTCCCTGAAAGGATCAGAATCCTTGGTTGAGAATCACTGCTAGAGTGGCAACAATCCTTATAAAATCTAGCCTATCAACCTGTTTGGAAACAAGGAAAATATTGTGCTCCATATGCATTGTACTAAAAACCCAAAGATACTCACCCGTTCAGTATCTAGGAATAAAAGAAGAACTTCATATCTTCTCACATGAGAGAGGGTTATTTTTTCCCCTAGATGCACAATACGCAATTCATAAATTCATGCACTTTCCTGGAACAACTGGCTGCTGCAGCTCTGTAGAGCTTCTGCCAATTAATTCAAAGTTGTAGACATCCCACAAGGAGCTTAGCAGTCTAAATTAGTTACACCTCCGTGTCTGGAGAAACATGCACACACAGGACCCTTTAGGTACTCCCCATCAATTCTTCAAGCTAAGTTTTCAGTCTCCATCTTCCAGGATGACCCCACTGTGTCTAAAATCCTCCTCAATCTTGTGCATCACACCACCTCTCTCTCAAGTCTTCCCACTTCAAAATACACCAGCAGCAGCCTCTCCATTCCTCAGTTCTTGAAAGTTAAGTATTAAAGCCCGAGCTAGATGAAAAACAAGCAACCTCATAATTGCTGCAATGAAAGGCAACAAAAATGGTTAGGGGACTGCTGCACATGACTTCTGAGGAGAGGCTAAACGAACTGGGCTTATTTAAGTCTAGAGAAAAAAAAAGACTGAGAGGGGCTTTAACAGCAGCTTTCAGCTACCTGAAGGGTGGTTCTAAAGGGGATGGAGCTAGTCTGTTCTCAGGGGCAGCAGATGACAGTACCATTGAGCAATGGTCTCAAGTTGCAGCAAGGGAAGTTTAGGTTGGTTATCAGAAAACACTTTCTCACTAGGAGGGTAGTAAAATATGGCAGCAAGTTACCCAAAAAGGTTGTGCAATCTCCCTCCTTGGAGGTTTTTAAGACCAGGCAGGCTAGACAAAGCCTTGGCTGGGATGATATAGTTGGGGATGGTCCTGCTTTGAGCTGAGATTGGACTAGATGACCCGAGGTCCTTTCCAACCTAATTTTCTATGATTTGTTTGTATGACGCTTTCCTGTCCCTATGTCTAGACAGGACTCTACAGCTGGTGCTTGAAAGTTGTAACAGCCTCTTGACAAGGAAGGAAATGATATTATTGCTTAAGAAGTTTATTTCACAGCATGAAACAGCGATCAACAAGCATGATGTAATTTGTAGTTAGATAATTTAAGTTTTTTGCTTACTAAAACAAAAAATATACTTTACTTCAGATTTTTAGCATCAGTCAGATTATAGGAAGACATGCCAAAAAAGCTCTAAATCCTTTAAATTCTGTCACCAGCAATCAGCAGTTGACGGGGAACTCTTAGCCCTACTTAAATCAATGACAGCTTTCTTTTAAAATACAATTATTGGAGGTGATCTACACAATATCTACCCACCTCCTCCACTCAAGGAAGAAATTAATTATTCAGCAAGTAACAACTCAGGGCAGGTAGCATTTGCACTGAACTGTGGCTTGATGACCTATTTCCAGATAAAGGCCTGACATGGCAGTTTTTTTCCTTTCAGCCAACTGGGAAGGGGCTACATGACAAAAAAAAAAAACCAAAAGCTTTTTAGTATTAAATATGCCAGAAAACTGGTCCCATCCAGGAGAGAAGCTTTTATTTCCAGGGAACTTCAAAAATACTTTCTTCTTGTACCTACTGTGGTTAGAAAGTAAGTTTTCTACAGAAAACAGCTCATTATTTCAAATGAAGTTGAAAGTAAAAACAAGCAAACATAGCCCTTTCTTTGTTCAGAAAGCATCCTTTCAAGTTCAGGTAAAATACTGATTAGCAGAGATGTTAACATATCATCACCAAAATCCATCTTCTTTATAAACAAGAGTCTGTTCCCTTTTCTATTTTGATTAAGAAGGTTTCTCATCCTTTTCTATTTATTTCCAGATCAAGACTACTTTGAGCTTTGGATGATCTGAAAGAGCAATTACATAGATACAAAGCTGCACCTCCTTCAAGTTTCAGCATCAGTTATGCCACCACATTGATTTAGTCTTTTAGAAGCAGGAAAAAAAATACCAGTCAAAACAAACAAGCACAGGAAAAAATAATATGTAAATTTAGGGGAAGTAAAAACTAATTTGAATGCATCTTTGAAGTAGTCTTATTTAATTACCATCAGTTAAATTAACCATGGGGCAGGATTATAGCAGTAAGTTTGGTAGTTCCATCAGTCTTGTTTTAAAAAGATCGGTGCACTTGCTGTTTCACAATGGAAATCTGCATAAGCAATGCCTCCACATGGAAAATTTTCCTCTCTAAATTTGTTGGTGCCAACAGGGGAAATAATGATTAAGCCAAAGCAACAGCAAACAGAGCCAATGAAGCAGAGAAAAATAAAAAGCAAAAAAGGAAGTTATTAGTTTAAGAAGAGGCAATGAAAGAAAAACAAGAAGTGTTCCAACCTAGAAGGAAATACATGACAGATTTTACTTTAGACATACAGAGGGAAGTCTACTTCTACCCTTTGTATTGGAGCTAAAACCATATTTCACTAAGCAACCTAAGTATGTGAAACACTATGAGCATGTACAGACATTATCTTAGTCTAAGTCAGGGGTCTCCAACCTTTTTAAGTAGATCATCTTTGGCATTTAAAAGCAACCCAAGATCTATTGTGTGCAGCCACCACTCCTCCCCTCCCCCACCCAGCAGGTAAGTCAGGGTTGGGGAAAGGGGGAAGGAGGGCAAATCGAGGCAGAGGGAGAAAAAATTACTTGGGGGGGGGGGGCACCTCCCCAGCAGGAGTCCCACTCAGCCAGGGCTCCATTCAATTTACCCCTGTTCCTGCCTCTGTGGCATGGTCCCTCACTGCAGGGGCCTCAATCTAGCCCTGCTCCTTCCCACCCACCATGGACAGACCTGCTGGGCTGGGGTGCATGCATACATGCGGGCACTCAGCCCCCCACGCCAGCCTCGGATCGACTCCAAGAGGCTCCGAGATCTACTGGTGCATCACGATCCACTGATTGGTGACCACAGGTCCAAGTAAATTTAAATCTACCTAAACCTGTAGCCATACAGAATTTGGCGCACAGATGGGTCTAAAATGGTGCAAGATCTGATGCGAGGTACACAACTGAGATTGATTTAGATTAACAGATGTATCGAACTTCTGTACTGTGCTCCTATATTTATAAGAATTCAAAGGCTTGCAGTCTCACTTAAAATAAAGCAATCGATCTAACAATTCTTAGAATCTGATGAAAGACAAAAATGTTCTGAAAAAACAGAGCACCTACTATCACTCAAATTCAAAATTAGAAAAGTTGGCATTTTAATAATTCCATCATCTTGGGTGACAGTTCTGTAAAAAAGGCCTGCTGTATACTAGAAAGTTTTGTCAGTATGAGTTGACTTCTGTCAATATGACTTTGTAGGCATCCACACACAAATTTGCAGTAAGCTAAAAGAACTCCAGGTTTGTGCTGACACCTCAAGTATCAGGTTTGTAAACATACCATGCATATTTAAATCTCTAAGTTTACATCTGTTGCAGGAAGCACCGAGTGAACCTTCAGACAAAGTTCAAACTGAAACCCTTATCCTCCTCCCTGAAGTACTAATATGAATTGCTATATTATTGTTTTTATAATCCATGTGCTAAAGATGCAATTACACAGACCACATGACCACAGCAAGGTGAGGCAGCCCAACACCAAAGGTGATTTCAGTCAAAGTTTCCATTCTGTTATCTTTATTCAAGGTGAGAAAGAGATCACCAAGCGTGTATACTAATGGCAGTCTGCCCCTTCCCTATAGAGAAGGTTGATAGCATTGCCTGTTAGGTGTTCTTAATACTCTATAATAAGACCTTGTGTTTGCAGTCATTGAAATCTTTGCCAAGTTTGAAATTTCAGCCAAAATTGTTACTTCTGAGTGCCTGGGCTTGGGCTAGGACTCTTTTTGAAAATTTTCAGCCAAAACAGCTAATCCATTTCCAAGAATGAGGTGGGCAGGGGAGGGGTGTGGAGGGTGGAAAGAGGTGAAAAGATGTTTCACTTTTGAACATAAACAAATTCTTCTGGTCTTTTTCCAGAAGACTCTAGTACCCATTATGTTGTGTGGCAAGGACTCTCAAATTTGCAAGGACGCAAATACTGCATGTAAATGTTAGCACCCAAGATCTCCTAAGGATTTTACCTTCACCTCGCAGACAATTACAGTTCCAAGATGGGACAAAACTTTGTTGTGCACAAACTCCCAACAGAGCAAGAAAATGTGCAATGACTATTGTGGCATTTGCTATCATCCCTTGGGATCCATTGTTTGTCTACCAAATGTCACAGTATAGGAAGTGTACTTTGTGAAGAATGAAAAGTTAATATCCTTGTTTTTAGTTGCTAGATTATGCTAGCTTTTGCTTCGATTTGGATGGAAATCACAACCTGTTTCCCTCACTGCAACTGTGTTATGTTAAAATGTGGGAAATCCTGATGATGGATAAACTATCCCATCAAGTTAGATTGAGAGAAAGAAGGATATTTAGAAATATGAATTCCACTCCTGACCTGATCTGTGTAAAGCACAAATTCACCAGCTGGTAAGCCAGAGTCTCTAGTCAGATTCCTTGAATACTACTGAAAGTTATATTTACATATAGCCTCATATTAGTAGTAGAGGTGATCATTTATAAGAATCATTGTATATTATTTCCTTTGCAAAGATGCATTAACCTCAACTCACAGAAACAAAACTCTAACAGGAATTTGCATCACTGCCTGAAATAAAAACTGTGTTCAAAAAATAGTTAAAAGCACAAAATCAAACATGCAGAAAAGTCAGAATTAAAACTGGCCATTTAAAAAAAAAATCTTATACAATTTACACACATGCAAAATATGAATGTATAATAAGGGGGCTAAATTAAAGTTGCCATAGCCAACCTTAAAGCTGGCATTTCCAAGCTTTTGCAACTGTAAGTAGAGTGTCATGTTAAATCACAATTGTAGTAATATCTATATGTATTATCTACATGTATGATATACCTATGTAGATGTGTAATACCTATATGTAATATAAGTTTGGATGAATGAAAGATCTTAACCATGAAAAATGGTATAGGGAAGGGGAATTACAAGTGAAAGCTTACAATTTATTAAAATCTAAAGTGTATTATACTCCAGAAGTAATCCAAAATAAACACTAGCAACAAAATCCTTCTTTTATATTAAATGAAAGACCTCTCCCAGGCTTAAGCATTAAGACTATCTATCACTTCACTCTTAAGCACAATGTAGAGTATTTTAATGTTACATATTTCCTCACTTGGATTTAGATATTTACCAGCAAGTATTTTAGTAAAAGTCTTGATAAAAAAAGTATTTACAAATATCCAGAGGGACAGCTTCAGAAAGGAAAATCTTAAAAGTACCAGACAATTAAAAGTATTAGAAGTTATCCTGGTGCCTGCATGACAAAAATAATTTCCCTCTATTTGCAAACCAGATCTTCCTTGTAATCATTGTACAAGCTGTTCTTCAATCTAGTCCTAGAACTCCCAAGTACTTTAGTCAAATCACAGCTGTGTCAGCTAGAAAAACATTTTGGGCTTCCATTGTAAGCCACTGCAAACAGAGGCCAAGTCTTCAGCAATGTATTTGTTTCACAACAAAGAAATGACTGTGCTGAATAAATATTTTTCAATATCCTGAACTTCTACTTTAAGTATTTCCTACTTTCATATGAAACTGCTTGCAAGATTAGGACTTCAAATCAGCCCCATAATGCAATTTAGAAAGATAATTTCTGAAAATAAATCTAGTTGGATCTGTTCTACTTATAATACCCACACAATTTTCCTATGACAGTCAAACATGTCTATTTTTAGGAAACTGACTTTTTCTGTAAATCTGTTTGAAGAATAAATCTGGAGGAGGAAGTGCTAGTCACCTGTAAAATTGTTTTACAGTTTTGTAAAACAAGACTGTTCTTGAAAAAGTGTATTTTCCAAGATACAGAGCAGTAAGGCACCTGATTTTAATTCAAGGTCAGTGGCAGCCAAGCACCTAATTTCCCTATAATAACTAAAATGTCAGCAAACATCGGGTAAACACAATAAAAGACTGCTCAGGAGACAATGTGATCAATTTCTGTCAAACTTACACAATATTTTGGGAAAAGAGGTTGTATTCCTAAGTATTGTACAGGCGTCTCTAAATATCTTGAAGTGCTACAAATTTAACTATTTTCAGTACATGCCTACCAGCTGTGAAATAAAGGGTAACTTTAGTTTTCTCACATTAGAAGCAAAAGTTAATATAACAAAGGTAACTCTGAAAGAAATTAAACTCTGCATAATATCAAAGTCCTACTGTTCACCTGTGTACTTAAAATGTCTCTTTACACATGCTACATGTCAAGCCCTTCCTTTTATTGAGGGCATTTGTTAAACTCTCACCCCTGGGAATCAAGTAATTAATTCCAGAGACAATAGGAGTGACACTCTCTAATTTGGCATTGAAGGATCACTGCAGAAGAATTCTATACCTTCCTGTACAAGTGCAGCAATATTCTGTGACAAACTGCAGGACAGTTCTCAACTGGGCTGCAGGACAGAGTTGCTCTCTTCTGCCATAACACTCACTGCTGGGTACAGCTTTTGCACTGTAAGTACACTACACTGAAGTAGTTCATTTTTTTGGTTCCAATCTTGGAATGCAAGACAGCAGATCCCTGCTCTCCACTATAGATACTACTGACATTGCTCATTAAGAGTTAACTGTCTACATCACATCATAGAATCAGGACCTAAAAACTTCTGACTGTGTACACATAGGATATCATGTATACATGCAAAATTAAGTACATGTATTTTCAAGATCAGGGCCTCACTTCCTCATCACATAAGAAGGTAAGGAGGGAAGGAAAGGATGAAGTTTGTAGCAATATACTACATGCATCTGCCTGACTGTGATCTATTTTCTTTAAATTAAGGTGTCACCCGGATGATATATGAAAACTAGAGAAAATTACTCTGTAGCAGTAATATGTATATAACAACAGCAAAAGTAAGTTAGTACCTAAATTATGCCACCCTATTAATGAAGCAAAACCATTCAGAACCATGTTAGAACTAGAATGAAAACATTGCACTGTACCCCCACAACCTCAAGTCTCTTTTCTCCCCCCCACCTCCTGCCAGGTCCCAAAACCCATCCTGGATCCATGCTTCAGAGTAAAAGTGCATTATTCAACATCCCATTTAGAGGCAGGTACCCTCCTTGACTACTTCCATTCACAGAATCAAAGCCAGGAAATTCAGTAGAATCCATTAGCTAACAACAATTATGATGAAGGAATTGATAGCAATGGATTTTTAAAACTCATTTCTATCTGTCCTCAAGAAATATGGAAGTTTTTCATTAAGTGGTAATGACATTAAGTGACTGTGAAAGGCACAAAGACAAATACAATAGGGCTGGGTGCTTTATTCTCTCCCAAGTAGTTGTGGAGTAAGGCTGGCTGCCAAAAAATAAGAATTTGTAACAGTCAACACGGCAACGTCAACACATTTTGGAGGGGGGGGGGAAATAGCCCAAGGTATAATCTGTCCTGTGCATCATCACCAGCAAATCAAGATTCTGTAAGCAGAAGTGAGCTGACAGTTCATTTAAAGCAGAGACGGTTATCCAAGTCAGGTACAAGGCAGGGTAGATTTTCACCTTACAGACTAACCAAATGATGTTGTTGTGTGTGCGTGCGTGCATGCACACACACACACACACACAGCTTAATTTTACAAGGTGCAAATCTACCCTGCCTTCTGGTTCAGTTCAAGACAGAAGGAACCCAGCTGTGTCAACAATTGTTTCCGTTCACCTGCCAGAGCAAATGCAATGTCATTTGTCAGTAAAGTAAATGATTCGCATGTGTACAGGAAACAAAAAGCAATTTTTCTATGAGCACTTATGTTAAATATTTTATTGCAATCTCCAAGGTCAATATACATGAAGATAAAATGCAGTAAAGCATCAAATGGAATAAGACATAAAGAGCACCATGCAGATCGCATAAACTAAGAGTGGGCCATTCTCTGGTTATAACTACTTTACACTAATTGAGGTGTAAAAACGTATCTTGCCCCTGTACACTGTACTTGCACAAATCCAATTAGACTCTATAACACAGAAAATGTATAAAGTTTAATAATTTTCTACGCAGAATCTTATTATTGGAGAGTCATCTTAGCAAGGAAGAGGGCAGTAGGCAGAGCAGTTTTGGGTACAAGCAGTAGTGGTAGGAGTCAAGCAGCTTGCCCCCTGCCACCTGTTCTCCCCGCCCCCCGCCTTGGGCTCCCAACCCCCCCCCTTTTCCCCCAACCTCTGCTTCCCCCTTCACTTTTCTCCCCCCACAGCCTATACCCCCCTTCCCCCCCACACTCACAGCCTTTTCGCCCCACTTCCTCAACAGTCTCTACTTCTCTGCCTAACCCTCTTCCCCACCCCCCTCTATTTCTCCTCTGCCTCTTCATTGCCCTACACCTTCTGGTCCCCCACCTGCCCCTCTTACCTGTCCCCACTCCAGCTTGGGGCACAGAACACAGCTCTAGCCTGGTCCCATAGCAATGGCAGAGAGCCAGCACTGCTGCTGCAAAGCTGGGCCATGCTCCATGCCTCAGGCTGGAGTGGGGATGAAGCCTCCTGGTGCTGGAGCAAAGGTAAGTAGGGGGCAGGAGGCAGGACATGGGGAAATGGAGCCAATGCTGGGGGGGTACAGAAGTGGTACACAGGAAAGATGGGGAGAAAGAGCGGGGAACCCAAACCTGCAGGGGGGCAGTGAAGGGGAGGAGGCAGGGGGTGCATAGGAGGTACAGTCTCCAGCCCTCACCTGGATTAGGGGCTAGACTGAGGCTGCAGCAGTGGCTTGCCCCCCCACCCCGCTTTGTACTTAATTCCAAAAGGAGGGGCTTCCCCCCCATATTAAACAGGGGAGAAAAAACCCCCAAACCCCCCCAGAAACCAAAATTTATCTTGGCAATGAATTAATACAATATGCAATAGCCAAACTACTTCTGTTCCACTCCTATAAAATAACTGTATTAGGAATTTCACACACTGAAGAGGCAAGGATTTTCTTTGTGGTATCATTTATTGGACCAGTTATACAGTTGGGAGAGGTGTTAGATAAGCTTTCTGGCACAATGTGAGGAAGGGCACCATGTCCTGAAAGTCTGTCTAACCTCTCCCCCAAATTGTACAATTAGTTCAATAAAAAACATTAACAAACAAACAGAAGTCCTTGCCTTGTATTTTTTGTCATTGTGGTGGTCCGGGAAATACACTTCAAACCCTAGTGCTAGTAGAGAGAGACAAAAGTCAGAATTAATTCGCACACAGTCTTTATTTTAGCTTCTTAGCATTTCTTGAATGACAGTGGGTTTTTAACCAGTGTGGCAGAGGCATTCATTTCCTTGCCTTTTTCTCTGTAATAGTACTTCTGCAGAAGATTGCCATTTTTCACTCTTAACACCTCTTGCTGGTATGTAAGAATTCAAGGAGATGAAAAACTCACCTGATGGACCAAATACTGGGAGCCTTTTAAGTCAATTTAGGAACATCTTCCTCCCCACCCCACCCAACAAAAAGAGGCCAGGCCCTTAGACCTGTACAACCACCCTCCCATTTATTCAGCTGGTTTCTTTAAGTCACCAGAAACCGGTGGGAGAGACCAGAGGACAAATTATGGCTCTACTGTATAGGCAGAGCCTAGTCAAGTCTTTCTGGATCCTCTCCCAAGCTGGGGCAGCCCAGAGACTACTGGGCTCCAGCAGAAAGGCAGGGCTCAAATTACAGGGGGGCTCAGGGGAGAGACAAGAGGCAAGACTCCCCCACCCTAAGATCTGACCATCATAACTTGGGGGGGTGTCTCTGATTTTATTAGGCATTGTGATAGGGCAGCCCAATTTTTTTTGCAGCCCCCAAGAGTCTAGGTGTAATTCAAGCCCTGCAAGTAAGAGATGCTGGGAAGGCTGCTGCCAACGCCTGGAAGGGCCCGGCAGCACCTGAAAAGCGGCCCGGGAAGGGGCCCCGCTTCTCGGACCCGCCGCAGCCAGGGCGGCGTGGAGGGGCCGGGGCCGCCCGCAACAGGAGAGCGCGGCGCGGGGGCAGGGCTGCGCGCAGGAAGGGCGGCCGGGCTGGCGGACCCCGCCGGGGGCAGCCCGGAGAGGAGCCCCGGGGGGACAAGCCGGCGGGGGCCCCTCGATGCGGGGGGAGCGGGAGAGGACCGCCGGGGGCACGTACCGGGACGACTCCCCGCTGAAGCTGCCGCCGTCCAGCAGGCGCACCTTGCAGAAGAGGATGCCGTTGACGAAGGGCACGGAGGACAGCTCGTCCAGCTCCAGCTCCACGCGGAACTTGAACTTCTTCTTCTTCATCACCATCATCATCATGAAGGCCATGGGGGGGTGGCGGAGCGGGACCCAGCCCGGCTCCTAACGGCGCCTCCCGCCCGCCCCGGTGGTTTATATGGCACCCGCCGCCTCCCTTTCAAACCGCCCCGCCTGCGCTCCCCCGCACCCCGCAGCCGCAGGGCGCCGCCCGGGCGGGGCGGGGAGGGGCGGTGCCGGGCTCCCGTGGGCTGCGCCGCCGCGCCGCTGCCCCCAGCGGGCCCTGCCGGCAGCACAGGCGGCGCCGCGGGAGGCCAGAGGGAGGCGGCGCCGGCAGCCGGCGAGCGGCCCTCTGCACCCCGAGGGCTTCCCGCGCCCGCGCTCCTCCGGCGGTTTGGGTGGGCGGACAGAGCCTGCGCACCTCGGTCCCTGACGCCCGCGCCCCTGCGGCCTGCAACGTGGGCGCCTGGGGTTTCAAAGACAGCACGAGTGGGTGCCACTTCTCACAAGGCAGCCGGGCTCTCTCCAGCTTCTCTGCTGCCATCCCCAACGGGGGTGTACAAAACATCTCTCCTAGGCTAGCCTGTGAACTTGGCTTCATCAGTCTACTGGAAACAACCAGAAATCCTGGACAGGGTTCTTTGGGTGAATCCCAAACTTGAAGAGTTGGGGGGAAAATTTTTCTTAGCAAGCTTTCAGGTTTAAAAACCCTTCGTCAGGCTGAGGAAGCACCTGCAGTTGGTGCGTGCTCTTCCTGCATGGAAGGAGTAGTCAAGAAGCCAGGGGCTGGCCTGGTATGTGTGCAAGACAGGTAGTCAGTGAAGACTAAACATAGACACTGGATTTATATTATAACCTGCCCACCGTCTGATAACCCCAGGTACCTGTCTACATTTTACCAGCTACATGCCATCACCAGGTCAATGTGTCATCCCATTCTCCACCCCATCCCACCTGCCACACACCTATTGTCTGCCCTGGCCTCTGATCCTTTGCATTTGCACACAGCTGCATTTTGCATTTTGGCTTCTGCTCCATCGAAAACACCAGCAGACTTCTATGCCTGAAGAAAGGTGGTTGCGCCCAAAAGCTTGCAAAGAACAATTTTTTTCCAGTTGTTTAGTTGGTCTAATAAAAAATCTCATATTTACTCAAAGAACCTTGGGAGCCTGGAGCAGAACTGGACCATGCAGGACTCATGCCTGCCAGCGTGCTCTGCTGCGGCTAGCACAGGCCATGGGGTCATGGCTTAAAGCTCAGAACTGCTGTAACTTCTGTTGCTTGAGGCACCCCTCCTTCTCAGTGGCACCTTCAACCCACAAAATGCCTCCCCTGCTCCCCCACCCTGAGCCTCCAGACAGCCTCAGACTCCTTTAGAGCCTCCATCTATCAAGTAGCTCTGGGGCCACATTCTCCCAGAGGTTTGCACCACAGCACCAGCAGCTGCTGGTTGTAGAGACCATGGATGACACGTAGTGGGTGCATGCAGGTGCACATGCAACCCCTGGGCATGCCAGCATACCCCCTGTGAAAAGGCACCAGTGGTGTCTCGAGGTGGGCTTTGGCTTCCTAGACAATGACCCACACATCAGGATGAGAGACATGCTTGGGTGGGATTGGCTTCACCTTTCCCCCAAAAGTAAGTGTGTGTTCTCTTCTAGGCTGGCGGATCTCCTCTGGTGGGCTTTAAACTAGGCTTGTCGGGGGAAGGGGAAGACAAGGGCGGAGGAAGTCTTGGACCACTAATCCAAGCATCACCCACAAGAACAGCTCAGCCTAGACCGGTGATGAGCAGTACAAATACCCAGGTAAGCAACAGGGGCCAGGGCAGTACTGAGAGTAGGGGGCCAGTGCACACATCTTCAGGAGGCCTCAAGTGCCTCTACACAAATGCTCATAGTATGGGGAACAAGCAGGAGGCACTTACTCTCCAGCTAGCTGACACCAACCCAGACATTGTGGGGCTCACAGAAATGTGGTGGTACCCAATGCATGACTGGGCAATGAATATCAAGGGCTATAGGCTGTACAGGATTGATAGGACAGGGAGGAAAGGTGGGGGTGTGGCGCTCTATGTCAAGGAGGAATACACATCCTCAATGAGTGGCACGGGGTCAGAGGAGGGGCACACTGAAGTGCTCTGGGTTAGAATACAGGGAAGTTGAGGGGAAAGGGACTTAATGGTGGGGGTCTACGATAGACCACCCAACCAAGGGGAAGAACTAGAATGGGAATTCTTAAGTCAGCTCATGGAGGTAGTTAGGTCAAAGGGTGTGGTTATCATGGGTGACCTGAACTTTCCAGACATCTGCTGGGAGGAGCAGTCAGGTTCCTAGCCTAGATACAGGACCTCCATCTAACCCAGGAGGTGCACAGCCCCACCAGAGGAGACACCTTGTTGGACCTGGTCCTGGCCACGGGTGACAACCTGGTGGGGGGGCTGCAGGTGCTCGACCACCTGGGCAACAGTGATCATCGCCTGCTGGAATTCACCATCCAGCACAAGGTGGCAAAGGCCTGGAGCAAGGCAGCAGCCCTGGACTTCAGGAGGGTGGACTGCAGTGAGGTAAGGAGAATAGTCGGGGAGGCACTGAGGTCCTGGAGGGGAGAGGAGTCAGTGGTCCAAGAAGAGTGGTCGTTCCTTAAGGAGACAATCCTTCAAGCCCAAAGGGAGGTAATCCCAATGCAGATCAAAGGTGGCAAGAGGGCACAAAAGCCCCCATGGCTCATCAAAACACATGGGAATGTCTCCTGGCTAAAAGGGAGGCGTATACTCAATGGAAGCGAGGGGCCATCACCAGGGAGGACTATACTGCGGTTGCTCAGGGCTGCTGGGGAGCGGTCAGGAAGGCCAAGGTGGAGATGGAACTGGGAATAGCTACCCAGATCAAGGACAACGAGAAGTCCTTTTTTAAATACATAGGGGGTAAAAAGAAGGTACCAGGTAACGTGGGGCCTCTGCAAGACACGCTAGGAAATCTGGTCGTCACACCAGACGACAAAGTTAACCTATTTAACAATTTCTTTGCTTCCATTTTCCTGAGCAGGGACCAGGTCACCCCCCCACCGGGACCTCTGTAGGCACCAAGGGAGGTGCACCCAGACCTAGGGTCAGCGAGGATCTAGTCAGGGAACTTCTGGAGGGACTGGATGTATTTAAATCAGCTGGTTTGGACAATCTCCACCCCAGAGTGCTGAGGGAATTAGCAGAGGTCATTGTGGGACCCCTGGCACAGCTGTACAAGCACTCATGGTGCTCTGGTGTGGTGCCAGAGGATTGGAAGGGGGCCAATGTGGTTCCCATCTTCAAAAAGGGGAGGAAGGAGGACCCAGGAAACTATAGGCCAGTTAGTCTTACCTTGATCCTGGGGAAGCTTTTTGAGAGGATTATCCTGGCACATGTCCATGAGGGCCAGCAGGGGAGGTTATGCTTAGGGGCAACCAACATGGGTTCATTAGAGACAGGTCCTGTCAGACCAACCTGGTGGCCTACTATGACCAGGTCACAAAATCCTTAGATGCAGGGGTAGCAGTGGATGTGGTCTTTCTGGACTTTAGGAAGGAATTTGACACTGTCTCTCACCCCATTCTCATTAAAAAACTGGGGGACTGTAGTGTTGACACTTACACAGTCAAATGGGTCCCTAACTGGCTGGCGGGCCTCAACCAGAGAGTGGTGGTGGACAGGTCATTTTCGATGTGGAGGGATATGGGCAGTGGGGTCCCCCGGGCTCAGTCCTCGGGCCTGCACTGTTCAACATCTTTATCAGTGACTTGGGCGAGGGAGTAAAAAGCACCCTGTTCAAATTTGCAGACAACACTAAGATGTGGAGGGAAGTGAGCATGCTAGAAGGGAGGAATAGGCTGCAGTCGGACCTAGACAGGTTACAGAGGTGGGCGGATGAGAACAGGATGGGATTCAACACTGACAAGTGCAAGGTACTGCACCTGGCGACAAAGAACCAGCAGATCTGGAACTACCTTCCAAGAGAAGTGGTGCTGGCTCCTACCCTGGGGATCTTTAAGACAAGGATAGATGAACACCTTGCTGGGGTCATTTGACCCCAGTACTCTTTCCTGTTATGGCAGGGGGTCAGACTTGATCATCTGCTCAGGTCCCTTCTGACCCTACAGACTATGAAACAATGAAACTATGACACTGACAGCAGTGCCTGCAGGCAGTTGCCACTTGACCCCCATCCTTGCTGCTGACAACTCTGGTCACCTGAGGCTGGAGGAGGAATGCCCATCCAGAACGATAGGTGGGGCATGGCTCCAGTGGAGTGGGTCAGGCAGACACAGAGCAGGGTCAGGAGGGGAGGTGGTATGGGGGCCAGATGCAGAGTGGGTGTTGGGGTGGGGTGGGCATAGGCAGACTAATAAATGGGCCAGCTGGGCATGAGTGCCAGGGCAGCCGCACGTGTGCAAGCAGGGGAAGGCAGACTGTGCCGCTGCCTTGGGTCCACCCAGCTCCTGCCAGTAGGACATGGGGGGCTGCGGAGAAGCCCCAGCCCTAGGGCTGCTTCCCCACTTCACCCCCACCTGCCCACACAGCCTTCAGCCCCCCTGTCCAGGCTCCTCGAGCCCAGCCTTGCACTGGTCTGAAGCTAGAGCTGCCAATACCCCCATGGAGCCTGTGGCTGCTGATCCTGTGGGAACATAAGTGCCTGCTCATCCCAGGACTCCAGCTCCTCTGTGAGTGGTGGCTCCGCCAAGTGTGGGGGCTGCAGAGGTGGGCAGTCCTCAGGAGGCAGAGCGGGAGGTAGGACTGGCCCTGCTGGAGGCTGCAAGGAAAGCCCATCTATGCAGGGGCCGGGATTTGCTGCCCTGGGTGCCCGGTGAGGATGTGTTGGTGGAGAGAGTGCAGGGATGAAGCAGCGGGAACTTGGCAGGTGCTGGGGGACCCCTCCCTCTAGTCGGTGATTGGCTGCTGGGGGACCCCCCACCCCCGAGACTCAGGAGGCACCAGTCACCCATGGTAGGAACAGCACAACCGGCCCAAAAGTTAGGCTGGTTTGGGGCTCCCAACATGAGTCACACCACTGGAGGTGCCAGCTGTAAGAAAGGACCACCACTGCCACTGACAACAACACCCAGTGTGGTTAGCAGGTCAGGCAACAAGTATCCAAGGATGTTTCCTCACCTTGGCCACAATCCTGCAAAGACTTATCTTTCCCTTGTCTGTATGTAATGAATATTCTCGCTGACATTTTAATATAGCATGGTCCCTTTCATACTAAGCCAAAGACAGCAGGACCACCATCCATAAGGTGAAGCTGAACTCCTACAATATGCCCATGAGTTCACTATACTTGGTAAGGATGCTTTAGGCTGGGATGATACTGCCTTGAGAAGGAGGCTGGACTAGATGACCTTTAAAGTTCCTTCTAGCCCCACTTTCCTATGATTCTGGGACTATCTTATTTTAGGGAGTATAGTCTGCAAGAAAATACAGTAGCTCCATCTGTTTTCCTTAACGCATGTTACCTAAATTCCCATCAAGCAAGTAATATTTTAAGTCCTAGTGCCTACCGTGCCATTACTCAAACTGTCTAATCAGAGCAGACAAAAGTCTGGAGCTAAACCTTTAGTCTGACCTGCATCACAAACCATCTGTCCCACACTACAGTTTCCCACCTTACCCATTTACTTATGCAATTGTGTTCAAAATTATGTATAGAAATGTACAAAATCAGTGAGTAAAGAGCAAAACTATAGTGTTAAATTTGTACTATCCTTAGTTTATATAGTATCATATACAGGCCTGATTTTGGTCCCAGTGAAGTCAATGGCAACATTTTCCCTGACTTATATGTTGCAAGACTTCCTGACACAGAGCATTTTCTGCAGGGTATTATATTTGAGGACACAGCACCTTGCAGGGCTGGCTCCACAAATTGTTGTATTAGTGTTAAAATGTTTCCTGCTTCCCTTTAAGAAACTGCAAAAATCTTAAGAACCTGATCTTTCAATGGACCTATTAATATGCTTGTTGTTAGATATGTCCATCAATGTTTATAGCAGGGCTGTCCAACTGGAGGCCCACCTATATACTGCATGCAGCCCCAAGGGGTTATTCTGCAGCCCCTGGGCTCCTGGTCCTGGTGCCACTCCCCACCTCACCTCCATGCCACTACTGCTGGAGTCCCTGGGCTCCCCCTCTCACCTCCAGCTTCCACTTCCTGCCCCTGGAAGTGGGAGCAGTGTGGTAGGACCAAAGGAGCCTGCAACCTGACAGCTCATGTGCACCTGTGTGGTATCAGGTTGAGGAATACCATGTGGCATGGTACACAATCAACACGTCATGTTACCAGAGTGCCTGGTGCCAGCGGCCACCATTCACTCAGAAGCTGGACAGCCCTAGTTTATAGGAATGGACCTTAAGTGTATATCTTTTAAAACAGAATACCAAAACCCCCCTGTCATTATTGTGTAAGGTATCCAGGTTGTAGCTGTTTTGGTCTAGAGGCAAAAGGAATAACAACTCATGGTAGAGGTGATACCTTTTATTAGACCAACTAGATTTTTGCAAAAAAATAAAATTTTATTGAAAGCTTTGGGGCACAAGCACCCTTCTTCAGGCATAGGAGAAAAGATTTTAAAAGTTTTCCTAGGTAGACATTAAAGTTCAATATGTGAAATATGAAACATCATAACCAGAAAGAAATATGACTACATCCTGCTTACCACCAAACAACTTTGAGGTAAACAAACTACTCCAACTTTTCCCTGAGCCTATTCTGCATATAAAATAAATTGCTCCAAACAGGAGATTCTACCACATCTTCGACTCTCCTATGAAATATGAACTTTCATTTCTACATAGGAGAACTATTACAATCTTTTTTCCTATGCCTGAAGAAGGGTGCTTGTGCCTGAAAGCTTGCAATTAAAGGAACTTCTTTTGCAAAAATCTAGTTGTCCTAATAAAAAATGTCATTATTGTAACACTTATTACTTACATACATTTATTTACATGACTTAAAGATAGTGATTTTATCTTGTAACCAGTTTGAATATTTGCACTTTCAGATACTCTATGTATATTTGCATATTTTGACCTCTGTAATACTAATAAAAATAATTACTACTACTGTTCTGTACACATTTTGTATTATGTTGGATCAGACTAGCGGCCCATCCTCTAACCTAGGGATGGGTAATTATTTGGGCTGGAGGGCCACTTAAGGAGTTTTGGTTAGCTGTTGCAGGCCAGGGTGGTGGGGGTGAGTGTTGACCCGGCCCAGCATGCTGGGGGCTGGGGAACAATTGATCCTATTTGGCCTGAGTTCTGTCTGTCCTGCACCCACTTGTGGGGCACCAAATGAAGAACACGGGAAGGTGGGGTCTCCATGGAGACCAGCCCGGGACCCCTGGGGCAGGGTATGTTCAGCTGGACAGATGGGATGGGGCTGCAGGCAGGCAGGGAACAGTGTCCAGGACAAAGACAGATGGGTGGGGCCAGAATCTTGGGGTGCTGACAGTGTGTGTTTGGGACCAGGTATAGAGCTGCAGTCTTCTCCCTGCATGTCCTTGCAATGGGTGCCAGTTCCACAGGCAGAGATGTGTGGGGAGTGGATCACGGGTCTGCTCCAGGCCCCAGCCCTAAGTTGTCACTACCCAACAAACCTGGTCCCCACTCCCACCAGCTCGTCCCACTCCCACCAGCTCGTCCCACTACCAGACGACACTTCCCACTTGCCTGCCCACTTGTGGCCCCATCCCATCCGCCTGGCCGAGCATGCCCTGCTTGCAAAGGTCTCAGACTGGTCTCCATGGAAACCCCACCTGTTCCATCCAGTGCCTCTGGTGATGGGTATGGGGTGGACCAGCAGTGGCAGCTGATCAGTGAGCCACTGCCCCAGAGGCTGCTGGGAAACTGAGTCTACCCATAACCTGCTGTGTGACCAGAGGCAGTAGGACCGGCTGTACGTGCCACTGCCCATGTTGTCTGCCTATGCCTAGGCTGGAGGACCATAGGCCAGACAGAATCCCTTGGTAGGCTGGATCTGGCCCACGGGCCATATTTTGCCCACCCCTGCTCTAACCAGTTTTTGACAGCAGCTGTTATCAAGTGCTTTGGAGGGTGCAATTAGGAATCTCACAGGGAACACATATGAAATAACTTGCCCTTTGAGCAAATTTCTTCTTAACCCTTTTCAGATCCAGGTTTGCTTATGGCTCACTACAGGAGGGCATGCAGCCTTTTTTTTAATCCCATCTAAAGCTTCGGTGGAACTTGGGAAACATTGAGGTTTACTTGATTAACTGCAAAATACTGCTTGAATCATATCCAGGTTATTAAAGGCTTTCAAAGCTTTCCTCAAATTGAATTCATGAGCTCCAACTTTTAGAAAGTATCAGGAAAATGTATTCTATAAAGTATACATTTATATTCAGGATGATCCAGAGTTGTGACATTGTGCTCAGTATTTTTCCTTTATTTAAAGCTCTATCTTACTTTTTAAGAGAATTCCCCTTGATTAGGGGTTCTAAATATACTAAGAAATCCATACTTCTGACATTTTTTACTTAGCCAAAATAGTCCAAGAAGGTCATATTAAGTGTGAAAGACATTTCTCCTAGCTATTGATTTGAGACTATAAATATAGCCCATCTGTAAAGCAACTGATGTATTGAACAAAGATAGCGTTTGTCGCAAAGTCTTCTGAGGTAATTGAGGATACTGGTATTTCCATTGATATTAATGGGCCAATTTGCATCAAGTCCTTAAAACTTATATTATTTGTGGGAAATATATTAAAGTTCTACCAGTTCTACCCAAACTGTGGCTTACTTGTATCAGTTCTGTACATACGCACATTATGAAATTATAACCAAATATTATTTTGTGTTTGTTCTATTTATGTTTTAAACAAGGACCTTTTGGGCCTGCAGGATGGTAGCAGTGTCTGTCCCCCAGACATGGACCATTTCTAGCATTCCATGCCTATTGTCTTCTGCATGCTTACCCCAGGTCCAGAAATACATCCGTGAAGACATTCTGCTTGCTTTGAAAGTGGCATGTTTGGAACCATTTCTGTGGGGATATGCTGTTGCTGCAATGTAGGCATGACCTTTGACTGTGAAGTGTACTCTACCTTCCCAACACAGGCAAGGATTAAATTCACCTCAAGTCTATTCTGTCTTTTTCTTCAAGCTACCATCTATCAGCTGCACCATTAGCAAATGTTATATCATTTGTATCATTGGGAAACTCCAAAATAAAAGTTTAGCACCAGTCCTAACAACTACCTTTCCCTGACCAAAGCACTTCTATGGGCCATCTGTTTAGAAGAAACCATGCCTCCTTCCTGTAGCTTTTTCAGTCTTTACTGCTCATCAGGCACTAATGTGCCCTTTACCCAACTGGTTCTAATAATCCCCTCTATACCTCTCTTTATATAAGTAAAACAGACTAAAATTAGCTTTTCTCCTTCCCTTCTGGAGTAGAAACCTTCTCTGCCATGTCATTTTTTTTAGCCCTGGGGTCTAAAAACTCTTTTGGAAAGGTGTCAGTGACTATACAAAGTGAAAAGTGGTGGAAAATCAGTCCCAATATTTTTTTTGAGATTATTTTCTTGAGCTGGTTTCCTTTCCTTATCTATTCCTTGTCTTAATCAAAACCCTAGCAGATACTATCATATGTGTTTGCATTATTCATGAACCTTACTTAATTCATAAAACTTAATTAAATCAAAACTGTCCTTTGTCATGTCTAACATTTCATATATTTCCAGAACTTTAAATAAATTGTAGCAGGATGCTGCTTTATTGTGCAAACCTTTACATACTTCTTTTAGCTGAAGCAGTATTTGAAATGCCCAGAAAGAAAAAAAAATGCATATATCAGGGTCTAAGTGGAATAATTACAAAAATGTAGTGTTTGTTTGTATGTAGTTTGTACGTAGCACTCAAAAGACTGCTTCTTAAAGGTACCTGCCTCAAAACAGTGCGAGCCTGTAAAGGGTCAGACTACTCTGTTACATCATGGTTATCATTTGATTACTACACTGTATTATTTGATTTTTCACTCTGAACTCATGTGCTAAATGTGTTAACTGCTGGATGTAACTCCATTTGAGCTGATTGAATAACAATGGAGAATACATAGCACTATAAATAATTTAGCCCAATATAAACTGTTTCAATCTGTCACAATCTAGTAAAGAGGTGTCATTTTTTTATAAAAGTGCACATTTGTTTCTGACCAAAAAATGTTGTCTCCTCTTGCTGCATTTCCTCCAAAAGAGAACATCACGTCTGTGTTACTGTAGTTGTGGTTATCACTTTTTATTTAAGCAATTAGCCAAAATGTCAGTTCTTGTAGGTTGTTCCTATTAGATGATGTAGTCAGTTTCCTTTCTTTTTTCTGGTGATGCAATCCTATTTATTTGCAGAGAATGTACATAAATTCCATTTTTCCAGAATATACTAGACTCAGACAGCACGAGGCAGTTTCTTTGCCCAGAGTCCCAAGCTTATTTCTTGCCCAACAGCTTTTTTCTTACCTTTTGCAAGATCATGATGCACTTTTTTCTCTGGCTTTCCTTGGCTTCTGACTGCCTTCTAAAGAGCTTTCTTAGATACACAAAGCTACCCCAGTCAATTTCCAGTCCCTCTGTTCATTACCTGATCACTGAGAAAGTTCCTGAGTTGTATGACTTAATTCCTACTCCAGCTTTGCAGTTTTCCTACTCCAGCTTCTGTTTTGGGCAAAGACTTTTATGGTTTAAGTTTTCCATTCCCAAAAGGATCAATTGTTTTTTTACATTTTCCTGAGGGACAGGTAGCTGCTATGCTAACCAACTTCAACAAGGCTTCATGAGCCCAGCATCACATTATATTATGACATGTGCCCCTACATGTTACTCTTGTCACCAAGTTCTTTCTCCTAACATGAGAAAACAGAAGCTATTTTGGATACAATGATAGAATGTTTTTAATTTGCTGGTAGGCATTGCAAAGTGAGCTGAAGAGGAATTTGCTCTTTGTCTTGGGCTCTTATTAGAATCAATTTATGAGGCAGAATTGCTCCCTGGAAAGCATGCATTCACGTTGGATTATGAGTCCTGAGAGAAGGGATAATGTGCATCCTGTTTGCAATCACCTTTGTGCCAGGACTTTTCTGTCTGTGTAACTACAAACATGTAAATTTCTTCACTCAAAAGCCAACTTGCAAGACCCTGGACATCTGCTACCGCAACCAGAAGGGCAATGTTGGTACTAGAATAAGTAGTAGGAAAAATACAAAAATTGTAAAGGGTCAGCTTTACACAGAGTAAGTTTATGTAGAAAGACAGAGCTGGACCTTACAACATTTGACTTTAGGCACTTCAAGGACTCTTGGCATTTCAGACTTGAAGTTTGGACTGCTAATCTTCCGGTAAAAAAAAATATGCACAAACCTCCAAATATTCAGATTTACTTATTTGTATTGACATTTTTTCAAATACAGTAACACATTTAAAATCATGATCTTTATGGAAATAAGGGGCTTTTCTGTTCCTTCATTGGCAGTGGTGTGGAGCTTACCACCCCAGCAAGGCCTCTGGGAAACACTGTCACTCATCACCCACAGGCAGATCACTGGCTCTTCAGGAGAAAACTACTGTTAACCCCTTCACAGTTGCTGTCAATTCAGCAGTGCTTCTGCAAGGTTAACACTGGACTCCATCCCTACTGTTTGATGGCCCAAAGAGAAGCAGCAGCCATTACAGTACAGCATCTCCATGCTTCTGCTTCATTGAAGAACATCAGCTTTCTGCTTAAGATATACACCTCAGTTTCTGAGGGCTGATTTTTTTTGGAAAAGGTGTTTGTGGCATGTGACGAAATTAACTTAGTCCCAGATTTCCAGGTTACGATAAGCAAATATTTTTATTATCTAATATTCAGATTCAAAACCATACATTAATTCTCAGACATCTTACATCATCTTACTAAAGTAGAATATATTTGATCTGTGAAGCAAAGTGTCCTGGGGAGGGACGTGCAAACAATAAGAAATACTTACCCACAACAGGAGACACAGTGCAACAGGGGTGGAAGAAAGAGCCCGTGCAGCTCATCAGCCACTTATTCATTCAATTAAGGCTGGCCAGTGACATCAGCCACAAGCGCCAGCTGGCAGTCATAAAAATGGTGGCTGATGCCACAGAGAGGGAGAGAGAGAGGCGGGGGGAAAAGGACCCCAGCTGGCTAGGGGAAAGGAGGAGACCCCGACCACAGGTCTGGCAGAACCCGGAGAACCGGGAGTGAACTGGGGCAGTGGAGAGCAGGGTGGCATGCTGAGAGCCCGGGACGAGAGGGCGTCAGGCAACAGGAACCCCAGACCTGAACAAGGACCCAGGGATGAATCAGAGACCTGGCAGGATCCCAGGTGGGAGTGTCAGAGCAGCCTGGGTGAAAGGGGAACCACACCGGAGGGAAGAACCCTGAGGGAAGCCCCAGAGCGGTCATGGTCGGGACGGGTATTGCCGTCATTTTTGGCCGAGTTGATGGCAGAGCAGGAGAAAGTCCCAGGGACGGCTGATGACAAGAGGAACACCCTGAGCTAGAGTAGGGGTTAGAGAAAAGTAGAGGAGCGGGGTGTGGTCCTGCCAAGGAGTGGACCTGCATTTAAGGTTCTGTTGACGAGTTGTTTTTTTTCTGTTTCCCCATGCGAAGGGGTTGAGGAGGGATGGCCTTTTGAGTTTCCCTGAGTATCGGGGCTGAGGGGAGAGCCTCAGAGATTTTCTTTATGCTTCCCTGGGGGAAGGGACTGGAGGGAAGGAGGAAGACAAAGTAGGACTAGAGCTGAGGGAACAGGTCCCGTGTTGGCTACCAGTCGAAGTAGGAGGCTGGCAGAGGGGCACAACTCCACAGGTGAGGCTGAGGCCAACGGGAAACAATGCACACAAGGTGGAGTGAGGCCGGGGTATAGGGGTGGCGGAGCCCCATGAATGACCGCTAGGTGAACCATGGGCTAGTGAGCGAACCAGACGACTGACCCCGTCCACTGAGGAACCAATAAGTCATGGCAGGCAAGAGGGGGATGGCAAATCGTGGAGGACACACCTGCTCGGCAAAAGACGTGAGCCTGGAGAATGCCCAATGCGCACCACCCAGCCGAAGGCCGGTGGAAAGCGGATACCTGGAGCCCAACGGTCACACAAAGCAAACTTTACTTTTATCACCTAAAACAAATTGTCTTGAGTATTTCCCCAAATTACAACTGTTATTGAGCACTGTAGTCATATCTCCTTGTACTGTGTCCCTCAGGATAATTACTACAAAATTCTTAAAGCAGCTTCAAATGAACAGATGTGACTGACTGACCAACAATAAGACCTCTACTTAATGCAGAATTCACTCAGTTTCTTAAATGTTGCAATGCTTTGCTGCAGTCAGTGGAGTTAAACCAGGACTGACTTTGGTTTATGGAGTAAACAAAGTTTTCATAATTTTAGGGGTATTATTGTGATTCTTTACATAGAAAAAGAGCAGTGATATCTGGCACAGACATTGAATCATGAAATTTAGCTGAGTTATCATTGTATTTTTCAGGCTATTATTAAAATATATTAAGCAGACTTGTAATCTTTTAGATGTAAATATACAAAGGCATAAATGGGAGGTATTGATGTAATTTAGGCAATTTACCCAATGAAGCCACATTAATTAAAAGCTTTTACTTTACTAAATTAAATATATATTCTTTCCAAGACTCATGTATACATCTCACATTGATTTATCCAGCATCGACACCAGTTAAATCATGTTATATTTAACCAAATCAATTCACTGTTTTATAAAATGTAAAATCTGAAAGTATTTCAAATGTAGGTTACCCACACAGATAGATCTTACAGTTCAATTTGTCCTTCTTCAGAGCAGAGAGAAAAAAATGGGACAATTTACTGTTTGAGGTTCCCTCTGGCAGTCTGGGTCTTGTAAATCATAGCTAGTCCTACCTTCTGGAAATGTTTAGTATTAGATGGCTGGTACTGGAAATAATACAATTTTGTTAATGTAAAATTCTTAATAATGGGAAAGATGTATATTTAGTCACTGGAAATAAAGACAGGAGTCAGAACTCCTGGGCTGAAGTCCTGGTCACTGACTCATTTAGGAGCTATTCAGGGTCATTCACTTAAATTCTTCCTTAATGAACGTCTCAGTTTTCCCATGTGTAAAGTAAGAGCAATACATACTTCAAAGGGATATTACTGATTCATTATTCATCCATTTTTGTAAAATCCTTGAGATCTTTGTATGAAAAGGATAAAATATTAATTTCTGAGAGCATTCTGCACTACTTCTAAAGCCAAAATATTTTGTTTACTTTCCACCCAATGTAGACTCACTATTTACAGTAGTATAAATTGAGAGTGATTAGAATAGCCTGCTTTACATCTTATAGACTTAATTAAACCCACAGTGCAGTTATAGAAATGTAATTTGTACTTGGAAACCACTCTGCCAAGAAACACAAATCAAACCAGGATTTAGTGGGTAAATACTAATTTTCTAACCAATCGGATACTGTTGCATGCCATCTTTGCTTAGCGTGTTTTTCCCACTACAACGCCTAACAATGTAGCACACTGTACAAGAAGAATAATTGAGCTCAGTATAGTTATATAAGTAAAACAGACTAAAATTAGCTTTTCTCCTTCCCTTCTGGAGTAGAGAGCTTCTCTGCCTTATCATTTTTTTATCCCTGGGGTCTAAAAATTCTTTTGGAAATGTGTCAATGACTATACAAAGTGAAAAGTGTATAGTTGCAGTATTTTTTTTCGCGATTATTCTCTTGAGCTGGTTTCCTTTCCTTACCTATCCCTTGTCTTAATCAAAACCCTAGCAGATACTATCATATGTGTTTGCATTATTCATGAAACTTACTTGCTTAATTCATAAAACTTAATTAAATCAAAACAGTCCTTTGTCATGTCTAACATTTCATGTTTCCAGAACTTTAAATAAATTATAGCAGGACGCTGCTTTACTGTCCAAACCTATACATACTTCTACTAGCTGAAGCAGTATTTGAATTACCTCAAAAGTAAACATTTTAGGCATATATCAGGGTCCAACTGGAATAATTACAAAAATGTAGTGTTTGCTTGTATGTAACTATGAAAACATCACTGTCAATGGATATGGATTCCTATGAGTATTTGCACGCAGTTTTATTGATCAAGTGGAAATGATTTGCCTATGCTGAGCATATGAATGACTCACTGGTTCAGCATGCAAGTTAAAACTGCCTGAGGTCAACTTAAAATTTATGCACCCGATGTTTCAGTGTTCATTTTTGGGCATTCTAATTAATCTAATTGTAGTATTTGTACATAGTACAATATTTATTATATTACCTTACCACAAGAAAAAACAACTACATATTTATACCCGATCTTTGTATTATTGCTGCAGTGAAACCAGAGAAATTGAATCTGGTTGTGGCTTTGTTGATGTAAATCAGGAGTAGGTTCATAGACGTAAATGAATGATACCATTATCAAATTGGCATGAGGTCATATTCAAAGTTGTCATGTTAGGAAAGTTCAGTAGTACTGCTCAGAAAACTACAGCTCAATATACCCAGGTGAACATTAAAAAAAAAAATAACCATTGCAAAACAGGTAACTCACTGGCTCTTCATGCAAAAAATACTGTTAACCCTTTCACAGTTGCTGCTAATTCAGCAGTGGTTATGCAAGATTAACACTGGCTTCCGCCCCTACTACTTGATGGCCCGAAAAGAAACATCTGCCATTACAGCACAGCATCTTTTTTCTTCTACTTCATTGAAGAATATCAGCTTTCTGCTTAAGAAACATATCCCAGTTTCTGAGGGATGATTTTTTGGAAAAGGTGTATGTGGCATGTTACTAAATTTACTTAGTCCCAGTATGATAAGCAGTTTTTTAAAATGATATGATATTCATATTCAAAAGCAGATATTAATCTTCTTCACAACACCTTACATCACTTTATTAAAGCAGAATGTATTTGATGTATGCAGGCCAGCAGATGGCAGCTTGGTTTTTGGAACCCCCATACAGCTGGTCAGATACCAGCCTCAACCCAGCCTGGTTCCTCCCATGAGGACATTAATGAGGAGTCAGGCGACCAGGGAGAATGATATAGACTATGAGCCTCTGACAGAAGGTCTGTACGACTCCTCCTACTTCCTGTGAGACTTGTCATATAACATGGCGTGTGTGTGTTCATGTGCGTGTTTGTATGTGCACATGCATGCACTCCTTGAACCTCTGCCCCACTCCTGCCTCAGCACAATCCCTGCCCCCGGTCTGTTTGGACACCTTGGCTCTGATTTACCTTCTGGCCTGACCACAATACTGGCCTGAAGACCCAGCACCACAACACTTTGGCCACAAGACCCAAACTGAGACTGATACTTGGCATGACCCCGGTTGCTTATGGTATTTGCCAAGTGACACCCTGTAGCCCTATTGAACCTAACAGTGTGCTACACAATGTTGCAAAAAATAAAATCAGTGTGTTGTAAAACCTCTAAGACGTTGGTTTTAAAGCTGGACATATAAGTAGCAATCAGTGAAAGAGTTTAGAAACCAATCCTTTTTTTTTACTTTATTAAGCTCCTACAGGAGTTTGCAACCTTTTTTGATCAGCCAGATGCGGAGCAGTGTACTCCAGGTGGCTGGAAACTGTGCTGGTGGTGCTGCGGTGCTGCTGCTGTTGCTGGCCTTCATGAAACGTTTTGGGGTGCTAAGCCCTGTTAGCCCTGGCCTTCTGTCACCTATGGGAAGATCTTAATTTTGTGGAATGGGCCTTTAAGGAACATGTTCTGGATTGGCATGCATATTTTTTTCCAGTGGGGGGAAACATTTTCTCCAAATAACTGTCAGGAAAAAAAAAAAACTTGTACTCCACAACAGGTAGTAATGAACACAAATGGGAAGCATTCCACTGCAACTTCAAGGTGACCCTTTGTGTTGAAAGGTTCCAGTAATTGTAGGTCCTAGAACAGGGATTCACAACCAGGGTGCCAGGGTACCCAGGGTTGTGCGGAGATACGCAGATAAGCACAGGCTCAGGATCAGGCCCTCCCTGGTCATTCCCCGACTCCAACCTCTTGGCAAGGAAATAAGCACAGTAATACGTTCATTTTTTAAATAAGGTACGACTCAATTTACAAAACTTAAGAGGCATGCCTTGAGTCTAAAAAGTTCAAGAATCTTTGGCCTAGAGATACAGCCCATGTTGTTCTTTGCTTTTATGTAATACCTTAGCACAGGGGTTGGTAACGTTTTTGGGCAGAGTGCCAAAAACACCTGCAACCTCAACTTGTAATGTGTTGGTGTGCCGGGGTGGATGGCAGGGCAGCCATGAGGGGCTGAATCCTTGTGGCAGTGCAGCCTCAGCCCCTTCCCCACTGTCTGCCCCAAGGTATGCGTGCACCAATTGCCAACAACAAACCAGGCTGTGGATCCCCGTGTGCTTGCATCTTTCCGGCTGCCTGCCGATGCTGTCCCAGGTGCTGGGTAGACCCCTGCTGCCCTGCATGGAGTTCGGGGTGCTCACAGAAGGCAACAGGGAGGCTGCAAGCAGCTGCACTAGAGTTAGGGTGGCCATCAAGCTACCTCAAGACTAGAGGACAGTTGTATTTTTGCTATGAAATCGTGTTCTTTCAACCATTCTGAGTTGAAGGACATGTTTCGCTTGCGTGTTTTGAATTGAGGGTGATGTCAAACAGATTTTGAAGACAAACATTTAACGGCGGCAAGCAACAGCTGTAATGTAAGGACATCATTAGGAAGCATGACAAATAGAATCGCTGTTGGCATTTGCACGACCAGTACAAACACGGAATTAATTAAATGACAAATATATTAACCAATGAAGACAAACAATCTGAATTTCAATTGTGGGTTGAAAAGTCGGGTGTCTCATGAGAAAAATAGCGGACATAAAGGTGTCTGGTTTCATATCAATAGAGGACAGAGGACAGAGTAGCAGAAAACAGGACTGTCCTCTATAAAACCAGATGAATGGCTACCCTAACTGGAGTCCACAGAGCCCTGGCATGGCTCATTGCCAGTGGTGGGTGCATGTACACCTCATGGCAGATAGTGGGGAAGAGGCTGGGGCTGTGCTGCCACAATGATCGGGTCCCTCACAGCTGCCCTGCCAACTACCCCCAGGTGTGCATGCCAAGGAAAATGTCTTCACATGCCACACTCTGGCATGTATGCTGGGGGTTGCTGACCCCTGCCCTAGCACAGGGGGCCCCTTATGGGAGCTTTTGAGTGCTACTAAAATACAAATAATCAATAGTAACCGAGTTTAACTCTGGAAACCTCAAGTTCTACAATATCAGCTCCTTAGGAATCTAATAGAAGCAGCACCGGATTGTACTGAATGAAGCAAAATGCTGTACTTGACATTTAAGGAAATGGTTTTAGCGTGAGCAGGGCCTTTTTTTTATTTGCTAAGTTCTCTCCCTATGCCTCCTTTATCATTCATGCTCACTCCCTGATTGTAATTTTGTTTTGTTAAAGCATATTTATATATTGTATTAGCTAGCAGACTTTAGTCAAGAAAACATCCTGATGTTTTGTATTTCTCTTAGAGCAAGTGAATCACCGTTGGCAGCTTACATGGGAGTGTTCTTAAAGTTTCAGAAAGGCAGGGCTATGGTTTATTCTATGTAGTTACGCAGATACTTAGCAACCTCTGTGTACTCTATGTGGTCACATACACTGGTGAAAAGATAAAATGGTAACTTTAAAATGTAAGTTAGCTTGAATACATTTGTAAGAGCAAAAGGCAATCAGGACTCATAGCAGAGATGATATCTTTTCTTAGACCAACATGATTTTTACAAAAAAAAATTTAATTGCAAGCTTTCGAGCACAAATACGCTTCATCAGGCATTTGTCAGAGCAATACATTTTAAAGACAGCATATCCTCATTATTAGTAAGCTAACCAAAGATTGAGAACACAATTTCTAAACCAGCTCTGGTATTCATTGGTAGGGACCTACCACAATTGCGGAAGCAGGTGGCCGATTTCTCTGGCTTATTGCAACAGGGCCCACTCATGCCACCGATTGGCTGAGGGGCCCCAGCAGTCTCACTCCTCACCACAGATTGGCAGATGGCCCCAAACTGCAGTTTAATCACCCTGATTAAGCCTGTAAAAGCCATTAATTGATACGTTATTAAGCAATCTAAACTTAATTAAACTCTAAATTGAAAATATGAAATTAAAGCTATACACACCATCAATTGTAACAAACACCATCACCATACTTTATTAAATTACATTGTAAAGAAGTTTACTCAATGCTAACTTTAGACAGGCAATTCAGCTAGCTGTTAAATGGTAGCATGCAGCATCCAGTTGCTGCTGACATCCTCTGTCTCTGCAGGGTGAACACTTGTCTGTACACTGAGATGGCACACTCAGCATCCACTTAGTTGGCATAGCAAGGCAGCATTTTGCCAGGGTCTGCAGATGTGGAAACCAATCACAAACAGAGTCCCAATACACAGGCACCTGGCACTTTTTGACAGTTTGTGTAAGCAGCAAGTTCTTTGTCATGCTCCTTCCCCCATCCAGGGAGTGATTTCACTAGCTGAGAGTCATAATTCAGAACAGGTATTCGATTGCTATCTAAAATACAATGACAATACGGTGGCAGCGACAGGTCATACCTGTAGTACTTATTAAGCTTCACAGCTATTGCCTGGAAGGGGTCCCTCCTCTGCTGCTTTTCACGCTGACGGCTTGACAATTCTTGTGATGCCATGTCTTCAACCCAACTTATTAAATCCATTAGCTTGTGTGTGTGTGTGGTGAATGGCAGCCTGCCAGCCTTCAAACCACATTAGTAATTCCATGAACCAGGTGCCATTTTCTGCCACAAACTTCACTTGATCTTGAATCTCTCCCCATTCCAGGAGATTGCATAGATTAAGCATGCACTGTGAGCTAGGTGTGATTTCCAGCTCTTTGCTCACAAGCTGCTGGTAGTACTGTATATGGTTGGCATGGTAACAGATTGTGTCAAACCACAAATTCCACCTTATGAATGCAGGCTCTGGTGGCAGCAACACATTTGCATGTAGGTTCCCACTGACTGGCAAAGGACTCCCTGTACCAAAGCTTTCAGGCTGGACGGTGCTTGAAGGCTTTCTTGAAGGAGGACACGAGGCTATCCACATCAGGGAACTGTGCACCAGATGTTACTTACTAAAGACTGAATGTGCACATTGCTGGTGACATGAATTTGATGTGCACTCCTTGAAGCACATCAAAGAAAGCCTTGCACATATGCATGGCATTGTTGGACAGAAATGCTAAGAGTTTGTTAAATTCTAAGCTGTAGTTGACAACTGCCTTCACTACAGCCTGAGCCATGGTACAAAAATTGACAGATGTGAGGTGGACTAGCTCTGAAAAACAAGCAGGTCCTGATCTGTCCAACTCCCCACTACAAATAAACTGTGCAGCATGGAGTTATCTTGAGGGTTGGTGGCTTCATTGGCCACAATGGAGAAGAATTCATACTCTGTCAATGCAGACTTTATAGACTGTACATGCGAAGCAGTCACTGGAGGGAGATAGTTTTGGCAAACCTAGTTTGCAGATGAAAACTGCTAGCATATTGTACTTTTTGGTTCAGGTAGTCCCTTAACTTAGGGCAATGAAGTTTCTCCACTGGGATGTTTGCCACCACGAAAGGCTCCATGAGGAAAAATGCTGATGCTTGCCTTTGCCAAGCTGCTTTCTGTGGTCCTTTTAAAGAGTGAGAACACAGTCACTTGTTTCTTGCTCTGTCAGCCTCTGCAGCAGCCTTTCATTTTATGTGAGCTTAAGACTAAGTGTCAATCTATGTTGGTTTTCCTCAACACATCCAGAGACATGTATCAGGCGGTACAGAACAGTCTGCTTCACTTGCGTGCAAGGTCATGCAGGTACTGCCTTACCTGGTCCAGATTTGAAATGTATTTGGCCCTGTTGGAGGATTTCTTCTCACTATCCATCCCTGCTCAATCCACCTCAGGCTGCAGCATGCTGCAGATATCTCTGGCTGCTTAAAAGACAGCACCAAAACCATGTCACTTTCCTGACTGGCCCTGGACTGGTGCTTGTACTGAGCCTGTATCACAGACCCAACCTCTCATTTGCTCCCCCCACCATCCTTCCCCAAGACTTCAGGGATTCTGGCCCTTTTCTCTGCCTACCAGTGTGTTTTGTTTTGTTTTTTTGGGGGGGAGGGGGAGGGTTGCAGCAAGACTGCCAAAATTGCAGAGCCCACCATTTTTTTGTGGCAAATGCGATTTCACGGTTTCCTTGAAAAATGCAAAATCATGATTTTGGTAGGTCCCTATTCATTGGTGCTGATGTAAGCAGGTACAGGAATTTTAAGACACAGATGCAGCTGTCAGACAGACTTCTAAGAGTAAAGGGCTAACACAATTATTGGTGCTCCATAGTTGCAAAGTTAGCAGAGACTGCTGTTTTGATAGCATGGAGAGATACCTGAGTGCTCTATACAGATGCTGCACTTGGCAGCCAGTGTGGGGCCATATATCTATATGCATGATTCCCTTCTGAGACAAGAGCAAGGAGCATTGCTAAGGATACTGCCTCCAGGCAAGCAAGTAGGATGGTTCCTGGATCCTTACTACCCTGTTGCTCCTTTTTCTCCCACATATAAGGGTAGGGCTTTTTTCCTGTCATAAAACAGTAACATATTACTTGTGGGAAATTACTATTTTTAGTGATTCTTTACTCTAATTGATAGAAGTGTGACAAAAGTAGGAAGAAAATGCTACTTCCTTAAGTACTTATTTAATTTCTATAGGGGTAGTTTTAATGCAGGGGCAGGCAATTGTTTGGGCCTGTGGGCCACTAAGGAAGTTTTGGGGAGGTGTCACTGGTCCCCCCATGCAACAGCTGACCAAACCTACCTATGTGGGATGGAGCCACAGGCAGCTGGAGAGCTGCTGTGGACACAGACGGTAGCTTCAGCAAGGGCAGCTCAGTCAGGGCCCCTGCCGCCACCAGTCTCACCTCCAGGCCGTCCTTTTATCCCCAGAAGGGGCTTGGGCAAATGCCCAGATCCCCAGCAGGAACCTGCCAACACTATCCACAGCTGATGCTGATGTGCACCTGGCACTGCTTCCGGCATGCAGGATGGGAGCTGGTGTAAGCTGTGGATGGGGCTGGGACATGCCTGCCTACGCAGAACAATGCAGCAGCTGGAGCCCCTTGATCCCCATGGGCCAGAACCCATGAATTTACAGCCACTGACATGTGGGCTAGATACAATCAGTTGGCTGACTGGATCTAGCCCTCAAGCCATATTTTGCCCATGCCTGCTTTAGTGTATACCACTGCAATCACACCTAACCAAGTTCTCTACTGTGCAAACACTTACATGCATGTTTGACTTTAACCAGTCAGTTGCATTTGAAATTCCACATTTGCATAAATGTTCACAGCTTTCGGGTCCTGGTAACCAAAAGAAAAAAATCAAGTTTAATTCACTTTTCATGCAGTGGAAGTAGATTTTTTAAAAAAAGCCTCCTCCACTGACCTGTTAGCATAATTTTGTGAGCCTACAGAGCTTACTGTGCATCATTGCTTTTGGATCCGCTCTGACTTCTTTCTCTGTTCCTCTTGTAAATTATACTTCTCAAAAGAGACAACATTCCGGATGAGTCTGGATTAGTATCTCAAGATCTGATCCAACATTCACTGGGCTCCTAAATTGCCAGTCCAACTCCTTGCTATTGCAATATGCATTTCAAGCAATCAAGCTCTATGTTAAAACTAGCTAAAGGCTTGCCTCCTGTTTGAAGACCCTTCCAGCTTCTGTGGCAGGTCTGCTAACTAGAGCTAGACTGTTTTTGGTGGTGACAGATGACAGAACAAAGACCAATGGTCTCAAGTTGCAGCAGGGGAGGTTTAGGTTGGATATTATGAAAATCTCTCACAAGGAGGGCAGTGAAGCACTGGAATGGGTTACCTAGAGAGGTGATGGAATTGTCATCCTTGGCTGGGATGATCTAGTTGGGGATGGTCCTGCTTTGATTTGATAGATTTAATAGATTTTCAGGGTCGGAAGGGACCTCAGTAGATCATCAAATCCAACCCCCTGCCCTGGACAGGAAAAAGTGCTGGGGTCAGATGACCCCAGCCAGGTGTATGTCCAGTCTCTTCTTAAAGACCTCCATGGTAGGGGGGAGCACCACCTCACTTGGAAGCCCATTCCAGGTTCTAGTAACCCTTACTGTTCTTCCTTACGTCTAGTCTAAATCTGCTCTCTGTCAGTTTGTGGCTGTTGTTTCTAGTTACTCCAACAGAGTTTCTTGCTGTCCCCCCAGACAAATTTGTAGATGGCCACCAGATCCCCTCTCAGCCTTCTCTCACAGAGCCTGAAGAGATCCAGGTGCCTCAACCTCTCCTCATAGGACCTATCCTGCAGGCCCTTAACCATGCAAGTGGCCCTCCTCTGGACCCTCTCAAGGTTATTCATATCCCTGTTGAAGTGCGGCGCCCAAAAGCGGACACAGTACTCCAGCTGCAGCCTTACCAGTGCTGCATAGAGGGGAAGTATCACCTCCTTAGACCTGTTTATGATGCACCTGCTAATGCATGATAGAGTGCGGTTAGCTCTACTGATCACTTTATCACACTGGCGATGCATGTGCACCCCCTGGAAGCGCCAGCCAAGAAACCATAAGTGCTGGCAGAAGTGCACTTCCAGTTTCTCTGCTGGTGGTTCTGCGCTCGGTGATCCCTTGCTGAGGGGAACCCCCATCCCATCTGATATCGGCGGGGGGGGGGGACTCCCCCAGTTGGTGATTGGCTGTGGGGGACCCCCCCCTCGGTCAACGATCTGGTGCCCCAATCTCTGGGTCCCCCTGCAGCTGATCATGCTGACCAGAAAGTGACTGCGGTGCACCTTGAAGTGCCAGCAGTGCTTCACCTGGCGCACCCACACCCCAGCTGGCGCTCGCAGAGGGGGGCACTGGTGCCCCTTCCTGCCAGTTGCCTAAGAGGGGAGCGCAGGCTGTCAGGGGGTGCACTGGCGCCTCAGGGGGTGCACATGCACCCCTGTGCACTTCCTACATGTTGCCACTGGGCACCAGTCACTCGTTCATCTTTGAGTCAACTATGATGCCCAGACCCCTTTCTGATTCTGTGTTGCTGGACGGGGCTGGTCTCTAGACGAGCTCCTGAGGCCCTTTCCGGCCTTCATTTCCTGTAAAAGTCCGCGATTCTAACTCCCTGCTGTCCGGCTGAAGCAGGGGTTATGTAGCACTGCCATTCATCCCACCCATCAGATCTGGAGCTGCAAATGCGGAGCCCTGAGGTGCATTAGGGAGGTTTTTGATTACAAAAGGAAGAACCACCTCTTGCAATCAGGTTTCTCAGCCGGGATCTAAGCCCGCCTTCGCCAGCCGCGGGACGCCGTTAGGGAAAGAGCGGCAGCAGGTCTCAGGTCTCCCGGGCGAGCACCGCCCGTGTCCATCCCGAGCGGCCGGAAGGGCCCGGCCGGCCCAGGCGCGCCTCACGGCTGCACAGCGCTCGGCCGCCCCCGCGCGGCCGGGAGACAAGGCGGGTCGAGGCGAGGCGCGGCAGGACACGCCCCGGCCAGCGCTGCCGCTGCGCTCTCTCAGTTTTCCTCGCCCGCGCCCCGCGCCCCCGGTCTCGCCATGCTGCGGCTCCTCCGCGGCGCGCTGTTTCCCGCAGCCGCCTGTGAAGAAGGCGGCGGCGGCGGCGGCGGCGGCGGCGGCATCGGCAGCGAGAGCCGCTACGAGAAGCTATTCAAGAAGCTGGACGCCAATGCGGACGGCAGGGTGGACATCGCGGAGCTCCAGACCGGCCTCAGCGCCATGGGCATCCCCCTGGGCAAGGATGCCGAGGAGGTGGGTGCTGGCCCCGGCCCGCCGCTGCCGCCCTTGCTTCGGGCTGTGCGGGTGGCGCCCGCTTCCTCCCTCGGCCCAGGCCTCCCCGGGCAGGAGCGGGGCCTCCTCGTCTCGAGTGTGGCAGGAAGGGCCGGCTCCTCCTCCCCTCCGCGCGGGAGGAACCCGGGCGCTCCCCGGCTTCAGGCCAGGGCTGCTGGCTCTGCTCCGCCGGGGGGAAAGCCCGGCCTGACAGGGTGGCAGGGCCATCACTCAGACCCCCGTGGCAGTTCTTGCTGGGAAGTGCCAGGATTGAGTTGTTGTAGAAAGATTATTATTGTATATTTTTTATATTATAATAATAATATCATTATAAAGAGGGACCACCCGAGCAGAGTGTGGGGCCCAGGGCAAATCAGCCTGTGCGGGGTCTTGCCCCCGGATGCAAGGAAGCTGGCAGTCGATTTGGTGGGGGTGGTGAGTGGCCAGACATAACCAGAATCAGTAGTGGATTTGGCAGATTTGGTGGGGGAGGAGGGTGCAGGCATCTGGATGTGCCAGATTTGGCAGTGGATTCAGCAGCAGGGTGCTGAACAGCCAGATGTGACGGCAGTGCGGAGTCACTGTGCCACTCCACCTGGCTTTGCAAGGCCCCCCAGAGCACTGGGCCCAGGGCAGCCCTGATACCCACCCGCCCCCCAGGACAGCCCCAGTTATAAATGGCTCTATGTTTCAGCAAGATCTATTGCTGGTGATGGGGAAGCTCACCTAGATCCAGTTCAAGACTGCAGCCTGTGTTACCAGGTCTTTAAGTAACTACTATAACTACACCCCAGGCAGGAAGAAGGGCCCTTTGTGCCCCCAAAGCTTGTCTAGTGTCTCTCCCAACTCTACAGTTTGTCCAAAAAAAGATGTCACAAAAAGCCTTTGCTTCTGGTATGTTTTCTGGACTGTCAGTGCTACTGCTGCAGCTGCTGTCATTCATAAGTAATCTCCATAAGACAGTTAAATAAAGTATCCTGAATAAAACCATGATTAATAGGCCAGCAGTTGGTAATTCTGAGGATGTGGTGTGGTTTACCTCGTGGTGTGTCATCATCCCTTGTATTTCACCAGCTGTTGCTGCATGGTATATGATAGGACAGTCCAAAACTGTCATCACAGAGACTTAACTTCTAGATTTGGCTCTTACTTCAAATTAGCACAATCCGATTCAGAGTTGTCTAATTTTATATGGCTGGGTGCTGCATGCCAGGGTGAGCTGAATCAGTGCAAGCCATGGGTTGCTCTGGCTGCACACTGTAAGGGCATCCCCTACTGCACAATACCACATGGGTGTCCAGGCCCCCACCCTTAGCTCCCCAGGCACGCTGTGTGGGCATCCTGGGCCATGGGCTTCCTCAGCACCATACCATGCTACCCCACCCAGAAGCTGGAGGAGGAAGAGTGAACCTGGAGACCTTGACTGTTGCTGGCGTGATGGGGAAAGCAGTGGCTGGGTAGGAGCCCAGAGGCCACACATTAACTCCTTGTGATTAATGTGGGCATGGGCTTCTTGTGGCCCAAAGGCTGCCAGTGGAAGAGCCTGGATCTAAATCATGTTGTTGAAACTTCCTCTTGAGCAGGAGATAAGAGAATGCTGTGCACTTTGCTCCGTCGTCCGCATGTCAGTGGGTTGTAACACCTGTGCTGTCTAGCAAATAAATGCAAATCAAAATGACTGTCTTTGTCCTTGGCCCAGGAAGTGACAGTCATACACTGGTGGAATTGGAGTTCTTTTTTTTTTCCACTTTAATGACTAAAGAACTTGTTTGTGGATGCATTGCATAATTAAACACAGAACTCATATATGGGGTGTGGTATTGTGGTCTTACTAACCATTGTTCTTTCAGGCTTTTTAGTGTCAGCGATATAATTTCATTGAGGAATGTAAGTTACGCTATGTTACAGAAATAGTCCTAACTCTCAGTAGATGAAAAGGACCATAGTTGCATTAAGTTTCAGCTGCTGAGTTATAGCAGCCAAAACTATTCCTTATCTATTTTTCATCAGTGTCTGAATGTGAAAAAGCCTATCATGCATAACTCTGTATGGCAAGATGACTTTGAATTAGGTGGTAGCATTTGGCCCAATGTTTGACATTTGATTAGATTTCTTTGTTACTAAAGCTGGTGGTGTTGGTATTAGGTTAATTGTAGAAGTTTACATTTGCCATTTGTCTTGAAGAAAATTTGGAAAGTCAGCACAATCAAACCTGAAGTTAGTTTGGCAAGATGGAAGGCTCTAGCTACACTCTCAAGGAGGATGCAATGTATATTTTGGACTTTTGCTTAACAGCCCATAGTGCAGCATTACATGTTTCTCTCATTTTTCTGATATGGAACAGTTTTTAAAAATATTAGCAATGCCATAAGTTTATGATTAGATCTCCACTTATGCAAATGTGTCTGTATGTGCATCCTGCAAGGGGAACAGGAGACAGGGGGTGCCTCTAAACATGAGCTTTGTTGTGGAGTTGACTAATTGGCTCTGCAGTAAAGTATTATCCTCTAGATGTGTGCTTGTAACTTGCTATACCTGTCCTGAGCTCCCCGCTTAGGTTTTTCTAGCCTCCCAGAGCTAACCATGGTCTTGTGGTCAGATAGTTTGGCTCCTGGCACCAGTTATCAAGACCACCAATGCTTCTCACCTGCCGTGTCTTTGCTGGAATTTTAGTCTTGGGAATGCTGTTAATCCTGGTTCAGCGGTATCTTGCTTGGTCTGCTTTTTAGCATGAGGACATTGGGGCTTCACCTTCCCTACACCCTGCCTAGTGCCAACCCGTTGTTACTCTGATGTTGCATGGATGCAGGTTTTTTGGTTTTTGTTTTTTTTACCAGTTGTCACTCTTGTCTTGTCCTGTGGGTCTGCTGGTGTCTTTGCTCCACTCTCTGTGGCTGGACCTCCATGTCACCTCTCCAGGAAGGTGAACTGACTTCTCTGAGTCAGCCTGGAGGGGGCATCTCCTTGTTTTGAGGCTGCAACCAGTTGTCCCTGCTGGGATTTCTGTCTCAGCTCTAGCCGTCCCTTGGCTACTGGGGACTTCCTTCCAGTCCCCCTGTCACACTGGAGCGTGGGGCTTTTAGCTGTGCCCCGCTGTCCCTGCTGGCAAGTCGGCGTTGCCACACGCTTACAAAGCACGGCTATGCCAGTGCTGGCTTTTATTTTTTTTCAGGTGTCCCAACCCCTATTGGCTATGGCTCAGGACACTGCCATGCTGCCGGTAAGGCCTGGGGCGTGGTGAATCTGCTGCCACTGCCATGCTTCTGTGGCTCGGCATGCCGCAGTGCGTACAGGGCAAGGAGACAGCTACTGTTGCAGCTGCTGATCTCTCCTGGCCCCATGTGTGTTGGGACCTACCCGCTGCTCCCTGCCAGCCCTGCGCTCCTCCTGGCTGCTGCAGGCAACCAGAGCAGGGTAGCCCAACCTGTATTGGGCTGCTTCCATTGGGAGCAGATTTCAATCCGTAAGGGAGCATATGTAGAAAGCTTATTGCACAGTATTTTACTGTGCACTAAGCCTTTATAGCATTAATAGAACATCAGAACCAGTGTTTCAGTAGAACTGTTATAGGGTATTCCATGGTTGTACATAAATTAGCCATTGTACAACTAAAGAATAATATGAATGGAGTGTAATAGGGATGCAGGCTCAAGTTTTGCCTGGACATTTGGGGACCTTGGCCCTGATATAGAGTGACATAGTTTTAAGGATGCTATGTTAATTTATGCATCCTGGACATCTGGGTTTCTGTGCATATTCCTTCTCCAACAGTCTTACTGCTGTTCTGTATCTTTTTTCAGTTTTCATCTTTCATTGCTAATTGAAGGGAAGAAAATCTAGTAAGCTGCAGTAATGAAGTATTGAAATATACTTGTGTGCAAGTATAATGATTAGGAGAAAGTGAGGGTGCTCTCCTAAAATCACCATTGCAGAGCATAAATGTGTTCTGGATTTTTAAGTTGTATGGGGGTGATAGTAGTTTATTTGCTCAACTATGATAATTGTCAGTTTGAAATTGCATGTGAGTGAGGAACTTTGGTCCCACCACGAATGCTCATTGTTAAACCTGCTATACTGGTTTGATAACTGTAACAAACTGGGCCTTTTAGTTAGTGGAGAGGGTGGGAGTCTCCAGCTTTCGTGATGATTTGTGGAGACAGTTTTCCTACTTAGTGCATAAGTCAGCAACCTATTTAGGCTGTGGGCTGAAATGACCCAGTCAGATCAGACATGGGCAAGCGGGCATAAAGATCTAGCCACTGCCATTGACTTTCCCCGCAGTGGCACAAGGAAAGCAAGCTCGACTTTTTCCTACAGCAGCACTGGAAAAGTGCCTGCCACTGCTGTGTTCTCCCCACAGCAGCAATCGCCACCAAAGGCTCCTACCACCAAATGCTGTGCAAACCTCATGTCTGCAGGTTGGATCAAATGGCTCTTTGGGTCAGATCCAGCTTGCAGGCTGTAGGTTGCCAACCCCTGACCCTAAGGCATTGAAAGCCCTGGCAGACAGAGCACGAAAGGTAGTTCTGTTTGATAATTTGCTTAAAGCAGACAAACCAGTGCAGAGACCAGGAGCATCTGCCAAATCCTGCTTGTTTACATCAGTATGACTTGGGAGTTAAAAATCACTGAAGTCAACAATTACTCTGCACTTGGATGTTGCTAAGAGGAGAAATTGATCATGTCTCTTAAAATAAAACCAAGCTATGTATGTGGGTGGGTGGGAAATCTTTGGATATACTGAAATTTCTGCATGTTGGCTCACTTTTATTTATAGTCTATGCATAGTGTAAATGACAAAATGACTTCTGTCTATCACAACAGAGCCTTAGAAAGGCAAGTACTTAATTCTCTTCCAGCTGCTTTCTTATGTATAGCTACTCTGTGGGCGTGTCTACACGTTACCGTGCAGTCATTTAGAACTTGTGAAATTATTTAAAACATCTAGTTTGAAAGTTTAAAAAACAAAACAAAACAGCACAAACCTAAATGAGACCTACATTTTGCTTGTAGTGTAGTAGAAACAACATTAAGAATAGGGCTTGAAATGAAGTAAGGTGGTAGGAAAGGACGATTTTGCTCTACTTAGACTCAGGAAATGGTACATCAAACAGGGTGCATAAAGCCTGTACATAATGATTGCTCAGAAACCGCCATTACTGTGCAGTCCTGATGGTGCACAGGTTATTTCTGACCCTACTGCACATTAGTATCGGTGTCACAGTTTGTGCCTGCTGACACTATGTCTCCGTAGCGATGAGCTTGTTGCTATGGCGATGTAGCGTCTCATGTAGACGTGCCCTGTTTTGTATACCATTTCCTGAGTCTAAGTAAAGCAAAAATGTCCCTTCCTACAATCTTACTTCATTTCAAGCCCTATTCTTGATGCTGTTTCTGCCACAACTATGAGCAAATTGTAGGTCTCACTTAAGTTTGTGCTGTGTTTTTTAAAAAACACTTTCAAAAGAGGTCTTTAAAATGATATTTTATGAGAAAACTGCTTCTTGAAACAGCATTTTTGTAGCAAAATTAGAATTGTAATGATTGTGCTTTGTATGTATGGCTACACAAGCACACACTTGCAGAGTTCTTCAGTACATAGATGACAGGAATTCTGCTGAGTAAAGATACTTAACAAAGTTATCAAACTCTTTCAACTCCTATTCGTACCCAGGGGAGATCCTCCTCCCATCCCCCAGTGTCCCTCCCAAATCTGTACGTCTTCTGTCTTACAGAGGTCTGTAAGCCAGAACACACAACTCCCCCCTCCCAACAAGCTCAACATTACATCATAAAGAAACATGAATAGAAATAACAGGAAGACCCTCTGTCCTTCATGAAGTACAACACAGAAGGTGCCTTTAAGCATCGCCCTTTGGTAGCATCTGCCCAGAGATGCCTGTAAGCTCTTCAGGTCTAAGGATCTGGCTAGCCTGAAGACCCTCAGGTCTAGTGGCCAAGATGGTGCTCAGGAGGAAGGGGGCAGGGGAGTGAGGCCTGCTCTGTAGGGCTCTGCGGCAATTAGTGTGGTCATGTCTAACTTCTAGATACTTGGCTACTGAGTAGAATCTGTGGGTGATTCACATTCCTGATGCATAGTATGAACAAAGACACCTGGGAATGACAAGTGCCTTCCTTCTCAGGCCTAAAGTACCTAAATCTGGTCTGCAGAGAAAGGTATATCTCAGACTGAGATTAAAAGTCTAGAGTTCTGGTTTCTCTCACTTCTCCAAGGGCTGCTATGTTTGATATTGTAAACAGCAAGGTGATTAGGACACTGTTGTAAGAAGTGAGATACAGGCCTGAATTCCTTTGAACTAAGCAAGGCATTGAATGCAGGCATCCCACATTCTGGTTGAGTAATCTAACAACTGAATTACTATACAAGTAAGGCAGTACATCCTTTTCTGGCTAGGTTTTTGAATGAAAGCAGATATGATTCTGTATTATGTATGCAGCTCACTTCTGTATGTGTGTGTTGAGAGTACCCTACTAGGTGGAGCCTGTCTGGGGAAGGGTTAAATTTGAGGATATCAAAAGGGTTTAGTCATAACTTAGGCACAAAGCTGTTCAGTCCTGACAACATAGTGCAGGGGCTGTCACCTGGGGGTACTTGGGAAGGCCCTAGGGCAGGGGTTTTCAACCTTTTTTGATTGGTGTACCCCTGGCAGCTGGTCAAGAAGCAGGGAGTCCCCCGGCCTTGGTCAGTGGGGGGAAGTGGGGGGGTCCTCCTAGCGGCTGATTAATGAGTGTCGAGGTTGTGAAACGAGAAGTGCCAGCAGCGAAACCAGAAGGGTCAGGGGCTTAACCAGAAGTGCCACTGGCAAAACTGGAAGTGCCCCTACTTCTTTGTGTCACTGCCATGTACCCCCTGGGGCCTTCCCAAGACAAACCCTGCTCTAAGGGGTATGTGCGGGCAGGTGGGGATGGAGTGTTCCTACCCACCACCCCATGCTGCTGATTTCCAGGAGCTGGGCCGGGGTGAGGCGAGGGCAGCAGTGCCTCTCTGTGAGCTTCACAGGCACCCCCCGGCCGGTTGGACATGGGGTGGGTGGGGAGAGTTTGCATGCAGCGGTGGCTGCCATTGCTATCCACCACCCCACGCTGCCACCTCTTTGTCTAGCTGCACGCCACCCCTGTCCCCTCCCCCTGCACTCTGTGTCTGCTTGCCAGGGGTACACTTAATAAAAAAGGTTGAACAACGATGACATAGTGCATACTTTAGGCAACATTTTTGATGTGTACAGAATATTAATGGTGAAAGCAAAGGTGCCTAAGTAGCTAGGCAGGGGTTCTGAAGACCTATTTGGCTAAATTCTCAGGTCAGGTCAGTCTTGAGGCTGTTGCCACTGTTGGGGCACCTTAGAAGCTGCAACAACCTTCCTCCACTCCGATGAAGTTAGTTAGGTTGCTTTGCATTACTCGTGATTTTTTTGGGCAGAATAACCTGGTGGCGCCCATGTCTTTTCCAGGTATGGATGGCCATTGGCTCCCAGGAAGTTCATCTACCCTTTGACAGATCTTGTTTTTAGTCCTGCTAGGTGTCCACACCCCCTCCTCACCCAGGCAAGCCCAGGCAGTGGTGTGGGTTTAGTTTTCGACAACCCAACCATGGAACAGGCTATACTGGTTTATATGGTACCAGATAGCAGACCAAGAGAAGCCTGGCTTAACAGGTGCCTAAATTCTACTTTATTCTTAAGAAAGGATGACGGATCTCATACTTGGTGGTGTATGTTGACAAAGTATGTTGCTCTGTTATCAGTTGCCCGTTCATTCTGTATACTGTGGCCTGTGTAACTTGATTTCTTAAGCCTCATATAAAAGCTCTGGTCTGTTTCAGGGTAACAGACTAATGATGTGCTCTTGTGTTTCCCATATACTTGTCCAGCTTTATTAATGCTTTATTTGAGTAAACATTTTGGCAAGTGAAATAACTCAGTAGTTATATCAGAATGTATGCACACCATTAAAAATGGACACATTTTCCTCATTAAGAGAGAATTTCCCAGAAATCAAACTACTAAACTTTTAGTCTACTTGTCCTACATCCTGTCAGTTTAGAACAGACAAAAGAAGACTCCTTAAAACCTGAGAGAGCATTTCTTATGGGCTTTTGGAATGGTCCTGGTTATAATTTGAAGTACGTGCTACTACTCAGAACTGAAGCAGAGGCACAGCTAACATTACAAATTTGCCCCAAAGCCACAGAGATGCACTGTATCAAGCTGAACAAAATGTAAGTAACAAAATGTAGTCTGGCTATAGTATCAAATGGCTCTATAAGAGCATTTTTCTAATATTATAGAAGCCTAAGTCTGTCTGTCTGTCAGTAACACTTTGTTTGTGCTTTGATTGGGTGACAGAACCAGCCAGTCAGAGTGCTCCAAGTGTGGGGGAGTGCTGCTGTGATTCTGAAGCTGTTTTGAGGACTGGACAGAGGGTGGGGGAGCTGAGGCCAGCAGTGTTGGCCTTGGCTCTCCCACCCCGGTTCCTGCAAACGGTGCTGAGGACCAGACAGGCTGGGGAAGCCGAGGCCAGCTGCCCCACCCTGGTCCTTGCAAGAGGCAGAACAGTGGCAGCATGGGGCGTTAGGTGGCGGCACTCCCCCCCATCATTCTTGATGGGCAGTTGGCTAGTTGTTATTATTATAACAACACTTTACTGTATAGTTAGTTTGCATTGTAGAATGATAGGAAGCAAAAAGAAAATAGATACTGGGTCCAGATTCTTTGCTGATCATCACCATGACTGTTGCTCTTGTCCTTTTCTGACCTCAGAATACACTGAAAGTCTCTTAGTCTAGAGCAATGGAGGGCCAAACTTTTTGGCAGCATGCCACAAATTAACCCTTCCAATTACCACTTTGATCCCTTTTGCTTTCCCAGTCTTCTGTTCAGCTTTCTGCTCCCTACCTGATCTGCTGATCTGCTGTCTTCTCCCTGCTCTGTCTATCTGCCACTGTACTGCCTGTCCCCTCCCCAATCTGTCACATGCCACATACACACACACATTCTCCTTTTGGCACCTGTGCTGTGGGTTGGCCATCCCTGGTTTCCATTCACTTCTGTGGTACTTTTAAAATATTCTGTCACTTATTAATCCTGATGATAAAACTGTAGAAAATAGATGAGAAATTTCAAGGACAGCTGTACATTCAAGTTATAGTATATTGCAGTAGCCTCAAGTTACTAGTGAGATGTCATGAGGCTGTCATTAGAACTTAAGCATTTCAGTTGATTGTCTTTGTTAAAATGACTTATGTAATATCAAAATATAATGGCTCTGATTCCCTTTTATACTATGGGCTTTCAGTGCTGCAAAACTGGTCTGAAGGGAATTAGCATAAATAGAAATTGGGTGCAATGACACTTAGCTGTCAGCAAATGCTGCGTTACCCTTTTAGCAGTAATTGACTTCATTAATGTAAATTGATTTTTCTTTGCATGTTGGCAATAAGCCAGAAGCCTACATCTCAAGCTTCGGTTCAAAATATTTTATTTCTAGATCCAAAAATATTGTAAAGCCTTGAATTTTGTTATAGCATCTTATGTGCACAAACAGTGAGTTCAGAATGCTTTGAAGCAAATGTATGTAAAATTCTGCAGCCATCTTTCTGAGAGCATGTTGTGCTATTAATATACAGAATATTAACAAGCCAAAGTTTTATACAGTATTATATATACTAATGAAACTTGCTAAGGATATTCCTAGCCAAGAAAAGCACTTTCATCCTTTTTCTTAGTTTCTGAACTGGAAGAAAACCTTCCACATCCCCTTCCAATATCTGCTGTACAAACCTCATGTTTTTAGTTCATTTCAATTACTTTTCTTGGTATGAACCAAAAGTAAGTTATTAGCATCTTTGCCTAAATTAATCTGAATTAGCGCTTCTTTATTCTGACATAATCTAGATAGTAACATTTTAATAGTGGCTATAGATATAGCAATTGCTTAAACACAAAATTAGATAGCTGTCCAAAAGCAGATGGTCTCTGTGCACAGCATCCATTCAAAACAGTGTTTACTTAAGAAAATCTTATTCTTGTGGTTTTATTTTTCTCCATGGACTACATAATACTTTGTGATGTCTGTATCCTTTTCTCACTCTCACTTTGCTTATTTTTTCCATGCTAGATAAGTTTTCTGTTTTGTCTGATTGTAAACTGTTTTTTCTAGCCTATCCGTCTCACCATCCATCTCTACACTCCTACACTTTGGAGGCAGATTCTGGTTTTGATTAGAGCAGGTTACCTGTGTTAAGATGAGTGGAATCTTTCCTTGCTTACATTAAAGTCATACTGGAATCTGGCTGTGATTAGGACTAAGTACACATGTTATTTTTTTTTTAGTAGTGAAATACTTTTGGGTCCCATTTAAATGAAAATTGTAACTGCTTAATTCTCTTCAGAGCTGAAGGAGCAGGCATAACAGGTCCAAAGTTGTACCAATAACTAGTGTAAGCTTATGAGGATGTAATTACGAAAGCTCACAACAGTTTCCCCAGTAATATCTGATTTTTGTTTTAATAACAGATTTGATAAAAAACAATAATACCTATTACCTTTTGAATTAACACACATATACAGTGGTGTTTAGCGGTAGATCCAGGGGAGGTACAGTGGTACAGTCTTGCCTTGCTTTGATTCCTGGTCTAGCCAAAGTTTGAAACCAGCTGTTTTGTAGCTGCAGCACTTCAATTCTGGCAGCAGTGAGGGAGTCAATTGACTTCTTGGATCACTGTAATCTACTTAACTCTTTCTAAACTTTTCAGTTCTGAGGTGCTAATGACCCTCTCTCCATTTTAATGGTCTCGACATTCCACTAATTAAGCTACTCTTTCTTCTGCAATTCTGCTGTTAGCTGCTCCTGGTAATGCTCCTATTTCATAGCCCTGTGGTCTATTTTTAATCCTAGCCAAAAACATTAATTTGGCTTAATGTAGGTGTTGAAATAACTTTCAGTGGAGTATTGGATGAACTATCAAAATGCTTGTCCTAGATCTTTTTTTATGAAGCTGAGATGTATACTTATTTCCAATGAAACATTGTGTTTTGATTATTTTTGCCTAGTTTGTTGTGTTTTTAATACATTGTATATGATGTAGCCAATTTAACGTGTGTTCCAATAAAGATACTTGTTTTTGCTTCAATCTTGAACTGACTGATATAGTGCTAGGCGACTTGCACTATAGGAAGCTTATAGTTTCTGTTGAACTGGAGAAAAATGTGTTGTTTTATATGTGATAATGTACCTTCTGCACCCCCATTTTCAAATTCCTAGTTCTGTCCATGGTTGAGCTTGAGTCTTCATGAAAAAGATTACTTTATCAGATTTACTTAAGATACTTTAAACATCTAAGAAATAACATTTTTAATATTAAGTTAATAGTAGTGGTGGTGGTGATGATGATAGTGACTGCTTCCCTGCCCCTCCCCACTCTAAAACAGGGTCCAGTGAAAAGGCCAGGATTTTTTGTAAGAATGTTATCAGGGATTATAATTCTTTCTTTTTGTCTAATTTGCAGCAACACAGATTAGCTAAAATGGACATCATTTCAGGAAATCCTTAACCACATATTTAAGTGCTTTGCTGAATCATGGTTTTGTAATGGCATGAAAAAATCCAAGCCAGTGAAAATCTGTTGACTTTTTTAAGACAAGTGTTTTAAGAAGGAGATGGTTCTGTGGTAGCCTTCCTATTCAGTAGAAAGGTCAGTTTGCCAAATATATGCGGAGCCAAAACACATGTGCAGCTGTAGTTAAGTGGTTGATTTATAAGACAGTTTGTATCTCCCATTCTGTGCTGTTTTTGTAGAGACTCCATTACTATGAATATAGGTGGGTGAAATGAAGACCCTTGGTACTGTAAAGAGGGTGAGGCTAAGGTGACATACTGTATGAAGTGCTGTCCATGGTGGCCTGGAATGCACTTGTTATTAGTGCAGTTCCTTTATAGAATGGCTCTAGCATCCTCTGTTGTGGATGTGGATATTGCCTCTAACGGTAGAAAAGGCTCTTTGTACAACTTACACTATAGGAAAGAAAATAATAAAAAATACAAAAGACATTTAGGAAATCGTTTTTGTCGGGTCTGGGTATATGACTAGTGCAATGCCTTGTAGTGACACATAGATTGGCTGAGGTACTGGGAGCACTCGCCATGTTAGTGTACTGCAGTGCTGTGCCACAGCTAGTTATCCCTGATGAGAAAGAGATTACAGTAATCCATTTGAAATTCTCTTTTTAACTGGAATTTGTGAAGCAGAGTATTCTGGGTTTAACTATTCCAAAATTGGGGGTCAGGCAATTTAATCACAAGGTGCTGCATATGTAGTTCTTTACAGATATAAATAGAAGGACAAAATATCAAAGTTAGACTTGGTATAAGAAAGTGCACATCCAGGGAAGACACTAGAGTTGCTTTTACTTCTGCTAGGGCTGAATTTGGCAGCCTAGGAAGCTTGCAGTCTAATAAGTGTTAGAAAAGTCTGCAGAGTTAGGGTGCTGTGGTAGGGGTAGTAGTATGTGATAGGAGTGGGTGAGCATGGCACCAGCTCTGGGTGCCCACTTAGAGGAGGTGTCAGCAGCCCTGTGTCATAACTGTAACAGCAGCAGTAACCTCTCCCCACCATCATAGTCTGGTGCTTGGCCCCTTCGCACCCAAGCAGGGCTTAGCCCAGGGCTGTGTCCCCTGCGCCACTGCCGGGGTTTTGCCCAGGATGTAAAACTTGCTAGTTACACCTCTGGACAGGGAATTCAATAAGCATTTTTTTCTCTAGCATTTCATGGAATGGAATGGCTGGTCAATACATAAGATCTGTCTGGCATTAACAGGTCACATGAACATTTCTGGTTGCAACTAGATATTATGCTGTCCTTTTTGAAGTGCTTACCCCTCCCCTCCATCTATGTTATATGTGAAACTGCATTTTATTAGCTATAGCCATAGTTTACAGAATAATTGAGTCACTAATTGTACTAATTAAGTCTTTAAATGCTATTCCCTTCTACTTGTTATCTTCTCTCCATGAAAAGGCAGGAAGTTAGGAACACCCAGAAACTGCTAAGTGAATTCTGACTTTTTAAACATTTTATAAAATGCCACTAGTCAGTTAAAATAACATTGTAATGACTTTGTGATTAAGCTGATTAGTTTGGTTTTATAACCTTCCTTCTCAGTTTTGGGAGCAGTAAAAAAAAAAAAACACCTGAGCCTGATAAAGCTGGAAAAACATAATTTCAACATTGAAATTGATGATATAGTTATAACATTTTCAGAAATTCAAAAGACAATATACATTTAATCGTAAAATATCTTTTGTCCTCATGTATTCTCTATTCCCCATCATATAGAAGATGTGAATGTATAGAAGTTATCCTTGCTCCATAAAGTAAAGGTACATAATATTTAGGGTTTAAGAGAGTGTGTTTGCAACTTTTTCTCTTTGGCAATGAGCATCTTGGTTCATTTATGAACAGCAAAAACCTTAGTGATGGGTGTAACTGAGAATATTGGAGAGAAGCTAAACATTGCAGTGTCATTCCTACCTTTTCTCTGTTTATCCTTAAAAAAAATGAAGGATCTTAAGAGCTACATGCCCTCTGCAGCCTCTCAGGCACGTCTGCCTGGTTCTGCTAGATTAAAAAAAGGTGGGTTTTTTCATTAAAAGAAGAGGAGCAGAACAATGACCCTGTTAAAAAGCCATTGCTGTACTTAGGTAGTCCAATGCACGTCAAACCAGGGTATCCCAATCAGATGTGAAGGGTTTTAGCATTAAAAGATAATACTACTGTTTTTTGGCATTGTGGAGTTTGGCTCTCTCAACTAGTTATCATTACCAGTGCTCTGTGTGTGTAATGTGTTATCTTTATTGCTTGGGTTTAAAGTTTTTAAATGACAAGAAATTAAATGACACACCTTGGAGAAATATTTTTTTTCTAGTGCTGTAGGAGCTCAATGAGGGTGTGGCAATTCCTTAGCAAGTCTAGGCAGGAAATGCAGTGCTTGCTCTGCAGGCAGGTCAGGCCATCAGCCTAATACCATACCTCCCCCTATGCTGTGGCTGCAAGCCAGGTATCTGCTCTTTTAGTGTCTGGCTCTGAGCAAGAGCCGAAGGGCCATACACTGTAATTGATTTAATTTCACCTTGTGGGGAATGATGGAGAGCAAGGAACAGGAAGATAAACAGAAATCTCTGTGGCACATATGCTTAAACAGTCATGTATCCAGGTTGTAGCTGTATTGGTTTAGAGGCAAAGGGAATCAAAACTTGTGGCAGAGGTGATATCTTTTATTAGACCAACTAGATGTTTGCAAAAACATGTTTTTTATTTGCAGGCTTTCAGGCACAGGCACCCTTCATCAGGCATAGGAGATTGCAAGGATTGTAAAAGTTTTCCTCGGTAGAAATGAAAAAGGTTTAAATAGGACACTGGACAAATGCTGGAGTCAAGGGATTTCTTGAGGTGATCTTGGGAGGGCATGTCTTGGACAAGTTGTTTTCAGCCTTTTTAGATTCAGGGCACCTTCTATAACTTTTTAAAATTTAGCATCATCCCAGTTGAGAACTGGGGGCCTGCTGCCACTCTGGTAGCCAGGTGAAACTGCCCCGCGCACCTTGTACACAGCCAGATAACCCTAATGTAATCAGGAGCAACTGCCCTTGCCACAGCCCTTGTGGATCCAGCCCTGCCATGCTCCTCCTGGTAAGAGGTGTGTGACAGTTCCCCCTGCCTTGCTTGCTTCTTTTCTGGGAAGAGCATAAGGGGTTGGACTGGGAAGGGTTGTGGCAGTCTGGGGTCTTCTGCCTGCTTTCGGTTTATCTGGTGATAACCCTGCAGGAAGGAGCATGCACTCATGCTTGAAGCCCTTCTTAATTTGACAGTGCAAGAGGCCTGTGTGGCAGTTCCACCTAGCCTCTAGCACCCTTGAAAGGGTATCTGTTGCCATGGAGTTGTTCTTTTTTGACTCTCCGTAGGCTTAAATGGGCATAACTGCATTGATTATAATTGTGGAATACATAAGCCTCACTGCATAATTAATTTCTTCCCTGTGAGTGCTGCTGCTTTTTTTCCTTTCTTTATTTGTTTTTAAAGTTAGGCAGAGGGAAGAAACTGAGTCTTTATGCTGGTGATAGACTTCATCCAGCCGGAAACATGGGAAGAATCATTTTAATCCAAAACTGCGTCTCCAAAATAATCGGTTGATATTTTAGGTAACAGAAAAGTTTCTTTTTTTTTCTCTTCTGTTTTTCTTTCTCTCCTCCTCCTTCTTGGTACTTTCAAAGTTCTAAGATCAGCAGAATGGGTGTCTGCTTTTCCCTCCTTCTACCATGACAAAAATGGTGAAGGCTGACCAGGACCTTGTAAAATTATGTGTCACTTTCTCATGACTTCAGTTTTCAAATAAAACAATTGGGTGTTTTCTCTTGGGTTTTTTTTTTGTCCCCCTCTGCCTTCCCTCCTTTCTTCCTTCCTCCTTTTCCTCCACTAATTGCAGTCTCTCCATACTCTACAAGGAATCTGTGCTCTTTTTGGCTGATATCCTTTTGAGCAGTAGAAATTCTCTGTTGTTGGCAGTTAGCTCACTGGGGCTATGAGCCAGAACAAAGTCTTGCTTATATTCCTATAAGTCTTTCTGTGGAATGCAGACAGAAGTAGCAGCACAGGTTTCCCTTGCTTTATGCTGTACATGCGTTCCTGGAAAATGGCACATAACTCAAATTCTCATAAAGGGACCCTGCTTTACAATGTAAACAATAGGGATACGTTCCAAGACCTCGACTGTACTGACCCCCAGACCTATTTTTACCACTTTTACAAGACAATTTTGGTACTTGCCAGGAGCAGACAGTACACACAAGCACAGGGAAGTACCGTAATGGAGGTGGGAACTACAGAAACACATCGCAGACAATGAGTGAGGCGCATAGATCCCTACAGAGGAGACTATAATTTGGTGTGCATCACTCCCACAATGCACCGCACAAAGCAGCTGACTGAGGGCTTCCACCACACCAATTGCATAGGAGTGGATTTACCTTGTATATAATGAATTTTTGGTATAAAAAGGGTGAACTCATTGGATAAGAGTGAGTTTGCACATACAGAACCTGCATAAAGTGAAGGAAACCTGTATAGTAGCAACTTACTGTATTTATTCAATTATAAGGGAACCCCCCCAATAATGTGATTTGATATATGGATAATTTATAAATTTGTTATAATTTTGCAGGTATAGAATTTAATTATTGGAGGTTTGCTTTGAATTTGTCCCCCTTCCACTGCTACAGCAGGGAAAATGAATTTGGAGGGGTCATGTAGCCCCTTTGCCCCCTGCCCCCCCCCAACTTCTTCCCCTACAGCCCCTTCCCCCTCTTGGTCATGTCAGACTTTGTTGAGCACATGGAAATCTGAAAACACTGACTTTGAAATAAGCATGTCTGTAGTCATTTATGTATTGGTAAATTACTGAGTACCCATAGGCTTAGTTTATCCAGAATTGATGCATTTTATCTTTTTTTGAAATTGTTGCAAGTTTTAGCACAGGTACTCCATAAACATACTCTTAAGCAGAGCTTTTGTACCGACCTATGTATAGTACAAACTGGGCGTATCTATACGAGATGCTATGTTGTTACAGTGACATAGTGTCGGCAGACATGAACCGTGACACGGCTGCTACTGTGCAGTAGCGTCAAAAATGACCCATGCAGCACTGGGACAGTGCAGTAAGAACTGTGCTGTCAAGCACATGTTGACACACCCACTATGTATGATATTAGTCCAAAGCCAAAGGGCTCATGATTTACCCTATAGTGCATTGGCCTGGGCCCCAGCAGAGTCAACAGAATTTCAAGCCATGGTGATGACCCCAAAGCTCAGCATTGGTCAGTATGTGTGTGTACTTCAGATTCACCTCTCCTCCTCCCCACTCCACAGCCATGTGTTAATTAGTCCCCACTCATGACTGGAGCTGGGTGATCTTGTCACAAGTTCTGGGATCCTCCAAAAATTTACATGCAAATGAGATGCAGGGCAACATGGTCTGGCTCCACTTCATGGAGGTAGGGGCCTCTCTAATCATATGCAACAGGCTGAGAGAGAGGGTGACAAAGGGATTCTGGGTAAACTGTTTGGGGCCCCATTTGATGAAGTTTGCCAGACATTTAAGACTGGTGAAACAGGAATCCTTGGAAATGGGAAAGAAAAGCACAGATGAGCTGTGGGAGTGAAGAGGAAATAAAAATGTATTCAGAGTAGTAGCTCACCATGACTTGAAAAGGAGTAATCGCTGAGGGGTCTGGCAAGTTCACGACTAGGATTAGCAATGTGGACTATCAGTTGTTTAGCACAGATACTGTATTGGAGGCACTAAGCATTTTCAGTTATAAATTATATCAATCTATTTAAGCAATTCTTGCTTTTTTGAGAGATTTCAAGTGAACCATGAGGTGCTTTGGAATGCTGCAAATTAAGGGAAGCATTCTGTTCTCTGATCAGTATTCTAACCACAGTGCATTTCTCATTCAGTGTTCCATCTCATTAAGAGCTCTGCATGTCAAAGGAGGGCAGAATACAGAAGGTGATATTTGCTCGGAAGAGCTGAGAGTAGAGTGTCACTGTAACTTCTCTGCTCCAAGTGATTAGCATGCTGTAACTCCCTATTTATCAGTTCTCCAGACACAAACATGGCAAGGTGTTCTGATGCTTCAGTGATAAATGTAGAATAAAAGCTGCTTAGAAAGTTAGGTCACAACTTGAATATGTGTTTTTCTCTCAAGTATGTACTCCCAGAGTGTGACTAGGTTAACAGCAGAAGTTCGTAGGAGGGTAGGGGCTGGAAAGGAAGGACCTTATAAGGTCTCAATGTCCTTGCAGGTATATTGTTTACATGCCCTATTTCTACCTCATTGTTAATTTATTATCTAGAATTATGTGAAAGGATATTTTATCTCTATGTTCCTCTTTATAGTTTCTAATTAAAGTAGCATTCCTGGTGAAAAATGGGACAAAAACAGTATTTTCGTGTTCACTCTGGGTGTGGTGTAGTGTAGCTATGGGTGGAAATTGTTAAGAAAAAAGTGTTACCTTCTGAAACTCTGCCCTTTTGAGATACCAGTGTAGATGACTTCAGAGCTGCGTATTATGAAGCACTTTTCTTCTATGCAGTGTTTGAGTACTGAAAAGGCCAACTTTGCTGTCATTCACATTGTCATCATTAATTTTCATAATTAATAACTAATTTAGGTGGATAGCATAGATATAGCTGTATTGGCTACACTAGGTTCACATTTTGAAAGTTTTCCTTGCAATACAAAAGCTTAGAGACTTTAGGTTGAAATTTGGCCTTTTCCTGGTTTGCTTTGTTTTGCTTTCAAACAAATGTATCTTGGAGTGCAGGTTGGCAGCCCCCAGGAGAGTAATGGTTGGGACCCTGATATATATATTTTGGGTTAAAGTGGTATATATGCTAAATAATAGAGTTCTGGAATTGGGACCATATCAGTTTAAGTAAGTATTCAGCATGTGCCTAAATCTTAGAACTTGAGCACAACTATAAAGTCAATATTTGTTAATATTAATTAATATTCTGTTAATTAGAAAATATTTTCCTGAACTGGGATGAAAATTTGTTAATTTTGACCTATACTGTGCCATGCTGTTGTATGGCATTATTTGGAAAGGAGTATTCAAATGCATTAATATTTATTATACTAATTTGTATTGACTTATTTTTCTCCAACAGAAAATTTTTCAAGCTGGAGACACTAATCAGGATGGACAGCTAGACTTTGAAGAATTTATGCAATATCTTAAAGACCATGAGAAAAAGATGAAACTAGCATTTAAGAGTCTGGACAAAAACAATGATGGTATGTCTTGATTTCCCCCCTTTCCCCCACTTTTTCCTAGTGTTCAAAATGCTTTTTGAATGAAAAGATACATTGTTGTTCAGTACATATACTGAACTAAATGTACAGAATGCAACATGTGAACATGAAACCTGTACTTGCTTCCTTTTTTATGTTGGTGGGATAAGGAGAACTTAATAATTTTACTATCCATCTTGGATTCACAGACTAAAAAAAATTAAAGGCTGTAAAATTATTATGTTCTCCTTCATTTACAGGCTTAGAGTAAGCTTGCCTGAGGATCTTTGCTCCATAGCTGGGGTAGCTGTGAGGAAGTCTCTAACCAGAAAATATTTTTCTCAGTCTTTGATAGAAATTGACTAACTAGATATTTATATCCATTATTCCTATAGCATGTTAGTGACATCCTTATGTATAGGGACCTACCGGAATCAAGAATCAGGTCATTAGTTTCATGGCCCGATTTTGTGGGACTGCCCGAATTTTCATGGGTTTATAGTGGCAGCCCTGCCATGCCGCCGATTGATCAAGGGGCTCTGGTGGCTCCCACCCCTCACTGCTGGTTGCTGAGAGGCCTGTCCATCATGTGGCCTTGTCCCTTGCTGCTGATTGGCCAAGACAGCTGTCCATTCTGCTGCCCTGCCCCTCACTGCTGATTGGCAGAGATGGATGGGGCTGTGTGATGGGCAACTTTCTCAGGCAATCAGCAGTGGTGGGGGGGGAGGTGGCTGCCATCTTGGCTGCTCCTCTTTGTGCCAGTGGCTTCCTCCACCCCTCAGCGGGTTGCAAGGCCGAGCCACGGTAGCTATGAGGACTGTTAGCTCCCACTGGGGGGCAGCGAGCAATGCCTGATTTTGCAAAATGTCCATTTCCACAAAATCGCAAATTGAATAGGTCCTTATTTATGTATTATAGTGACTTAGCAGAGATAATGAAAGTATATGTTTATAAGCTTATAAATTTAAATGCTCTGTGCTGCTTTGAATGTACCGTATAATGCTATTTAATGATTTTTCCAAGTCTTTTAAGTGGATCAGAAGTCATTGACTTTGCATTTAGCAAGATCTGAAGGAACTTTTAACATTTCCTTTTTTATAACATTTTAAGGAAGAATTGAAGCATCAGAGGTTGTCCAGGCACTCAAGATATTGGGTATAAATATTTCAGAGCGTCAGGCAGAAAAAATCTTACAAAGGTTTGTGTTTGTTTATTTCTACTCAGTGTTCTTGATGCATTTCTAATAAGCGTTAATTATTGCTTAAGAAAATGCAGTATTCATCTTTCATTCTTAAATGTATACAGAATAGTATGAGTTATTCTAATATGTAGCCCTTATTCCATCTTTGAGACTAATGCAAGTAATACATTTTCTGTTCATTCATTTATTAAGTTAATGTGCAACTCTAAAAGCATTTTTTAACAACTATCACAGCTGCCCTATTGTAATCTGATATGTATATTATAAACTCTTGTATTCTACAAAATGAATAGTTATTGGCTTACAATTTAACAACAAGAATATATTCTGTTTGCTTTGTGCAGAGAACTAAAGTTCTGTGAAGCCCTTTCCAAATGTAATAGTAGAGATTTTTTACGTACTTCTGTGAGGCTGGGTTTACATGTATGGATAGGACTTAAAGTCTTAAAGTTTGTAATCAAATGAAATAATATTTCTCATTGCTAACTGGTTGACACAGTGATTAACAGGGATCCAGGTTTTCTGTTTCATGTGGGGAAAATGTAGAAAAACACAGGTTTTCCCTTTTAAAGGAGAAAAACCCGGATTTTCCCCTTTGAAGTAGGAAACTGCTGGCAGGGAGCGAACTGTGGGCAACGGGCAGTGGTCAGATGCAGCTAATCTGCTAGAGGTTGCTGCCCAGCCATGGAGCTGTCACTTTCCTTCACTCTGATGAGCAGGGGCTGAGGTTGCGGTTGCGGACAGAGCCAGGGCTGTGAACCTTTCTTGTGCTTGGATCCTGATGCACAGAGAGGAAGGTGCTGAGCTCCCCCATAGTGGTCAGGCAGGGCCTTCCTATCACAGCACTGAGACTCCCAGCCATGCAGGGGGTCTGCCTGGCCCCTCTGCAGCAGCGCTAGGGCATTCCTGAGGGGCGGTAGCATGGCAGGGATCCTGGGGACAGCATTTGGGCTACAACAGTGGCCTTCCAGGGTGGAGCTGCTGTGTTGCTGCCCCTCAGAAATGCCCTGGGTCTCTGCTCACTGCGTGAAGGGCCAGCAGCAATCCCATAAGACTTGGCAATGCCTGCTCCAGCTGCTGCAGTGGTTCCTTGGCCTGAGCCAGCCATGCACCCAGCCCCACCTCAGGGCTGGACTAGGTGTCACGTGGCCCCAGCGTCACAAGTGGGAGGGGGAAGGATGCAGCATGCCCTGTGGAGGCTGCCCCGCTAAAACCAAACTGCTTCCACCCCCACCTCCCCCCACAACCTTCCTCGGGGCAAGATGGGGAGGGCTCAGCCTGGCAGCATGGAGGAGCATGCCAGATACAGGCTTCAGCAGCACAAGCATGATGAGAGGTGCAGGGAGCCGGTCGTCCTGTCCAAGTCCTGCTACTGTGAGGGGGCAGGCAGACCCATGGTGCAGCTGGGAGTCTCAATGCTGTGGCAGGAAGGCTCCATCTGGTCCCTTCATGGGGCCTTGTACCTTCCCCCTGCTCCCCATGGCAGCAGGATTGGGATCTTGGCACAGGAGATGTCCACAACCCCATCCCCTGCCCCTGCCTGTGGTGGCGAGGGGAAGCCACAGCTCTGTAGCTGGGCAGCACTGCCTAGTGGCTCAGCTGCACACACTACCCCTTGCTTGCAGCTTGTTCTCCACCATCAGTTTGGGACCTGTGCAGCACCAGGAGCACAATGAAGAGGTAGGGAGCTGGAGCCATTCCTCCTGGAGGTCACTAAACTATGTATGGCCTATCTGTTAACCATTTAACCAATATAATTGGAAGAGGTTAAATGAATAGTATGTTAAATGATATTTACATTCCTACCTGCAGGGAAAGCCAGCAGGGCAGGGGGGTGCAGGTGACACTGCCAGGGCTTGGGGGGTGGGCTGTGGCTTGGGAGTGAGGGGCAATGGCATGGACAGGGGCAGAGCATTGGCATGTCAGGGCTGCTCAGTGCCACAAAGCAATGGGGTGGGGAAGTTGCAGTTGGACCCGCATCCTGGTGCATCGGGGAGCTGCTGCTGGTAGAGAGCAAGTAAGAAGTAGGAAGGGGCTGTGGGTTGGCAATGAGGGGAATTGGCAGGGCTGGGGGGACTGGCTTGGGAGTAAGGGGCACCAGCATGTCAGGGCTGCTCAGTGCCACAAAGCAATGGGGGGACAGCTGCAGCTGGACCTGCATCCTGGTGAGCAAAGGAGTCAGAGGGAGCTCTTATTTTCCATGATAAAGAAACCTAAACCAAATGCCAAAATATATAGGTATTTAGAATTCATTTTATTATAACAGTTGAGGTACTGGTAGGTTTCCAAATTGCATTAAAATTGTAAGTATATCAATAAAACTGTGTTCAACTATTCAACTGATATGTATATTTAGAGCAGTGTTTCATTTTAATCACAAAAAAATTGTGGATTTGGGTTTTTTTTTAACAGAGAAAACCAGGATCGCTGGTGATTTAAATAAAGTTTGTATGCTAGGGATTCTGTGGTATGTCAATGCTGGAAATAAAAATAGGCTTCGGGTGTAATCTTGGGTTTGAATAACAAATATTTCTTTTGAAACATGGATGTAATAAAGCCAAAAACCAAAACTGAAGACAGTTCTCACAGGGGAGTGGCAGGTGGAGTGATCAGAATATGAAAATGGAGACAACTTGTGCTGTGAAAGTATACTTATTAATTCTTTTAGCTGGCCCAATCCTGAACTTTAGGTCACAATGCAGGGTCTTACTTTTGAAGATTATAACAAGAATGACCCCACAAGACCAAAAACTTCAGGCATAGTTTCATTCTGCCTTGTGGCTGCTAGAGCAGAGAGAGTATTAATTGAATACTTGTAAGAGGAAGCCTAATCACAGGCAAGCGTCTGAAGAAACGGGTGGCTGGAATACGTTGGTACTTCTTTGTAAATAAAGCCCAACTCCTGGAAAAGAACAAGTTTCTGCCCTATACTGTGTGTGTAGCAAGGTAGGATAATTCCAGTCTGGGATAATAACTTTGAATTTGATGATCCCACCAGATGTGGAGTAGATACTAGAGCACTATTATGCGGTATGTTTTATTATTCCTGATTTACAGATGGGAGAAGGTTTGTCACACAGATTAAGTGCCTTGCTAAAGGCTACTTGTGGAAGTGGTGGAAATGGGAAGGGAACACAGGAGAACTGGTTATTGGTCTCCTGCTTTTGACCCCATGGACATGCTATTGAATTTCCTATATTCCTTCCACTTACTTGGCTGGCAGAAAATGTCATATTCCAGGGGAGTAAACCTTCTTATTTTGCATCCAGAATTGAAGAATGCAACAATAATGCTCAGAGCTGGAGATTATGCAGTACTGTATAAAGGGGCACATATTAGATGTGCTAGGAGATGTGGCTTATTCAGCCTGAGTTATAATGTGGAAGCCAAAGTTAATTATCAATGAGGCTGCTACTAGCGCAGTTCTCTTGTTTAATTTATTTTACTGTTCCCCAGAAGTAATTTATTTTGTACTTTATTTTGATTTTGTTTCAGCATTGATGCTGATGGGACAATGACAGTGGACTGGAATGAATGGCGGGATCATTTTATGTTTAACCCTGCTACAGACATTGAAGATATAATCCGTTACTGGAAACATTCCACTGTAAGTTTGGCTTGCGCTTTAGTGCAGCTCAATTTTATACTTATTACATGTGATTTTTTAGGCATCAAAGAATGCCTCACCTGGATTTTGCTCTTAAACTCATGTCTCTGGAAACTAATCTTAGTATTTCAAAACTTCTGAGAAGCTTCAGGCCTACTATATTTCAAATAATGTACTATCTATGGGCGTTTATACATGTGCTCTGGAAGTGGATGGGAGAGGCACTTTAATTAGAGTGGCTTCGAGAACTGCTCTAATTAAAGCACCCAGCTCCAAGAGCTGCTGTAATTAAAGCTGCTCTAATTAAAGTTTTGTCAAGTGAGCTTTAGATAAAGCGCCCCCACTGCCATTTTTAAGTGCTGGGACACTGATATACGAGATACCGGAGGCTACTGGGGCATGCTAGTTATCATACTTGATAAATCAAGTCTGCTCATGTATAGACACTCTAAATCACAAAACGTTTTTTCTCCAGATATGTTTTTATTCTCATACAGATATTCCTGTTTGAGTTTAAAATGCTACTCTTAAAATATTTGTGAATTAATATGTGTGACTAAGTTACCTCTAAACCTCTTCCCCAGTATTCTGAATTGTTTTTATTTTTAAACAAAAATAAACATCCAACCTTCCTGGTAATCATTACCATTCCTATTTAAAAACTTGTTTCTCTCTCCTTTTAAGAGCAGATGTAACTTATTTACTAAATTTGAACTAACAGTGTTAAATAGAGTAGTGCCTTTTCTTTGTCATATTTATGCATGTCATGATGAAAATGAAGGGCTGTATTTAAGCTACTAAAAAAAGGACAACCGTAAACTTCTGACTTGGGCAATTTGGTCACTATTACTTGTAATATTCCTCATCAATCCAGTCGAACAGTTACTTTAACTAAACATCTGTAAGCAAAATTTCAGATTTTTCTAACAACCATTTGGTTGTGAACGTATCTGTAGCAAAATTGTTGGTAAAAGGAAGAAACAGCACAATGCTTTAGCCAAATTAATGATGTAGTAAATTGACACAAAACAGCTAATGTAAACTCTGTTTTAAAGTATCAGCTATAACAATATTATGAAATGCTGTTTTTAAAATATTTGTGAATTAATATATATGACTAAATTACCTTGAAAAACCAGTGTTGTGACAGCCTCCGTAAGAAATTAAAAAACTAATTTTGAAGGCAGTATTGGTGAAAGGTTAGCAGTAACATGTAAGGATTTTAACCTGCAGCATTGGCTGGAAATGCTTTTTGAGCTTGACATTTTCTGTGTTACAGATGTACACAAGACAGAAGTTTGTCATCATTTTAATGATGATGGTGCCGCCTTTGAAATGGTGGATGTAGGGGAGAATTATTCTATAATCTGTTTAGAAGGAAAAACAGTTATTTGCATTCTTGTTTTTTAGAGCTGTTCTTAAGTGAATGACTAGGAAAATCAATATGAAGTTAATTGCAGTATGTGCATTATAGAGTCTTAATTTCTTTAACTTCGAATTTTTTTTGTACGTGGTAATTTATTTGGCATCTGTTGTAGGTCAGCCAGTCAGAGTTGTTAGTAAAATAACTGAGCAGATGATAGCGGACCAGAAGTTATTTGTACTTTGCTTTGCATCCTAACAGGTGTTGGATATAGGTGATAGCTTGACCATTCCAGATGAGTTCACAGAGGAAGAAAAAAAGTCTGGGCAGTGGTGGAAACAGCTGTTATCAGGAGGAGTGGCTGGTGCTGTGTCTCGAACAGGAACAGCACCGTTAGATCGTCTTAAAGTCTTGATGCAGGTAGGTTGAAACGCTGAAGTACCTTTAATTCTAGCAAGTCATTTTGCCATTTTCAACAGGGAATTGCTCTTGAAAACTAGTGGCATTTTAATTCTAGAGAAGCTTTTGAACTATTTAATATGTTGTATTACTTTAGGATCCAGATCCTGAAATAATCCATGACTAGCTCTTGTAAGTATAACAGGTTGCAGGGTTAGACTGTAAATTTTAGAATATTTTTTTTCTGCCTTGCTGTTGGTATATAAGTTATTTTGATGCTTTTCTGCATGTATTCAAAACTTGCACTTTAAAATAAGGTTTTGTTTACAGTGTTTTGTGGAGCACTCGAATTAATTTTTTAGCATCCAAAAAAGTTAACAAAAAAGATAGGAAATGAAGGTCATCAAAATCAATCATGTTGGTATAAAATAACAGTGTATTATTACTATTATGGGAGAAGGTATGTACAACAACAACATAATTAACAAATTTATATGAACTTTACATATACTTGGAATGACAGGAATTTAATTAATTGCTTGCGTACCACTGCATAGAAAATACAATATATCCTAAAAAAAGTACATTCCACAGTGCATTTAGGTTATGCGTGTTGAGGCATTTTCTGCATTCTACAGAAAACAAGCATTCATATTTCTTTTTGACCCAGTATTAGATTTGGAAGAAATACAGCAACAGCTATAAAAACAAGAAATACTGGTGATGATGATTTTCAAAAGAGTCTTTAATTGATGGAAAAGGCTGTCAATTAGATTGTAGTATTGGTGATCTAATACAGATATTTGACTGAGACCTGTTAATTTTAGTAATCCTTTCTTGGGCTTTTTGATCAGTTAATTTGTTTACTTAAATTTTACGCTTAAGTGCTCTGTTTCTTGACTCCACGTATCTAACTTGAGGTTGTTTTTTTTTTCTTACTGTTATTTTAGGTTCACAGTTCAAAGTCAAATAAAATGAATATAGTAGATGGTTTTAAGCAGATGCTGAAAGAAGGAGGTGTCCGATCCCTTTGGAGAGGAAATGGTGTTAATGTTGTTAAAATTGCACCTGAAACAGCTATTAAGTTCTGGGCATATGAACAGGTAATGTATTAAATCAAGGGGAGTGCTGAATTCTAAAAACAAGTAAACAAAACCTGAATGCAAATGATGATGATCAAAATATTGATGATGAAGTTATTATAGAATATAGGAATTCTGATCATTGACCAGGAATCCATTTTGCTAGTTTAGAATGACTTGATTTGACTTCATAGTCACATTACTTGCTAAGATTATGCAGATTATTGCTTTTATATCGTGACCAATGTATGTAAGAAATTAAATTTGTTGGACCTTTTTAAACAGTCTGCCTACCTGCATAGCTTTTATGGAGTGGTGCTGTAATCTTAACTGCTTAACTCTTGGTTCTACATGGCAACCACACAAAAATTATCATACTATTTTATTCTAGCACATATCAGTGTACAGGATTCCAGTTAAATCAGATGTCATTATGCTACCGTAAGATGTCCTTGCCCTCAATTTCAGAGTTATATTTGTCTCTTAATCAGCATTTACAACATATTAAAGGCCTAATCTTTTTTTTTGGAAAGAGCTCTCCTTTTCAGTTATGGTTTAGGATACTAGAACATCCACTAATTGATCTTTGCTTTAGTGTTTAAGATGGCTGCATCTTGCCAGAGTCCTACAGTACATCACTTGCATTCACAGTTCCTGTACATGATTCTGAATACCATATTTCAGTGGTATTTCGTAGTCTTTCACTAGTGTCTAGTTTTGCCCATCTTCCTCCGCATTTTGCACCTTAAGTTTTGCTCAGCTTTTCAGTGACACATGTTGCCCTTCGTTCTACCTGAACATAACATTTATACTACCTCCTGCACATAATACTCAATCATTCAGTCCTCAAGCAATTTGAAATTCTGGGTCTGCCCCAGAATGAATTCAGTGTTCTGCCCCATTACTTACATGTGATTTTATGGGAGATTAGCAGAATTTGGCTCTCTTATTGTTTGTCCCAGAATTATTTGAGTCAGCTGAGGATGAGGTCTATAGCTCTTTTAGTATAAAGGACATATATGGGTTGAAAAACACACAATACTCTTCTGAATTGTAATGCAAAGAATTGGAGTGAAAATTTTGCTGGGTTTATTAGGTTAATTAGACCCCTGTAGTGCATGTGCTTGGGTTTGTATATTGTACCATATTTCTGCTTCTTTTGATGGAACCTGCTTGCCTTAGACATATGATACCTTTGTTTCTTACCTACACAGTATAAGAAGCTATTTACTAACAAAGATGGAAAGATAGGTACAATCGAAAGATTTATATCTGGTTCTTTGGCTGGCGCAACTGCACAGACCGCTATTTATCCCATGGAGGTAAGCAAAACAAGACCTGTTTCCACTGAGACCAATGCCCAGATCCTGGTGACTTCAGCTGTGCCTAATTACTATGTTTGCTTATATTCTATAGACTTACTGTTTCAGAATCACCCATAATGCTCCTACATATTTTCTGAGAATCCCATGTGGTATGTTCTACACCTAGGTTTTTTTCCTTTCTGGTGCTTTTATTATTTCTTTGCCGTTTTCAGATTTTTATTTAAATTGACTTTAAAAGGTCATTTTTAAAATTGGGACTGAGTCATTTTCCCCTTTTTATAAGCCATAAGCTAGTGTTCTACTTCTTGTGGCATGGATTTCATATTAATTCCCCATTCAGAAAAGCACTCACATTAAGGGCAGCTTTTAAATGTTTGTTTTAAGATTAATTGAAACAGGGTATATGTAGAATGATCCATCCCCTCATGCTGTCTTAGGCAGCAGAGGTCTTAGGCTTAGGGATGTTCTTAGCCTGAAATTACATCCTTGACTGAGTTTAATAGTCCCTGATAGACTCTTCTTCTCTAAATGTGTTTAATGCTTTATTTTTTTTAAACCCAGTTATACTGGACATTACCCATATTCAGTGTATTATATTGACCTCCACAACATCCTGTAGCAGTGAGTTCCACAAACTGATTATGTGTTGTGTAAAAAAGTACTTTGTATTGTTTTCTGACTGATAACTTCACTGGCTGTCCCCTAGTTTTTGTACTATGAAACAATGCACAATCATTCTTTACTCACTTTTTCTACATCATTAATGACTATTGGATCCCCCTGTCATCTCCTTTTTTGTTTTTGAAGCTGTGCAGAGAGTGGGAAGTGGGGAAAGATTTAGGTAGAGGAGGTGAACTGTGCAGAGGAGGTTAATCAGCTCTGAGTTTCCCTTTAGTATAGGCTTTGTAGATCCGCTTGTTATTTCTTCCATGCTACATAGAACCTGAGAGAATAGTTCTGTAGTAACTTCTGTTGGGAATGCAGAAGGGCTGCCTAGTAACTTTTTCTCATCCTACAGTCTGGCTACAAGGTACAGTATTTTCCTAAAACCTCTAACTCATATAATGCAGCAGAGGTGCTTGTGCTGGGGCCAAGATGTTGGGATTTTTGTGGATAGCTTTCTGAAAACTTCAGCCAAGTGTTCAGCAGCAGTCAAAAGGACAAATAAAATATTAGGAATGACTAATAAGGAATTTGAAAACTAAACAGAAAATATGATCATGCCACACCTGTATTTGAATAATGTGTGTAGTTCTGGTGTCCCCCTCCCCACATTTAAAAAAAGGATATAGTAGAAGTCAGAAAAGTACAGAAAAGACACAAGAAGGATGCTGAGCATGGAAAGGTTTCTATACAAGGGGTGACTAAATAGGTTAGGACTTTTTATCTTAGAGAAAAGATGACTGAGGAGGGGATATGACAGGAGTCTAACATGAGGAATGGCATGGAGAAGTAAATAGGGATTGGGTAGGATACTGCTTCCTGTCTCTGCGCTAATATAACCTGGGGCTGATCCAGTGGAATTGTTAGGTAGTAAGCTTAAAACAAAAAGAAATTGTTTTCCCTCCAGTGTAATTAGTCTGTGGAACTGTTTGCCTTTAGCTGTTGCAGAGGTCAGCAGTTTAACCAGATTAAAAAAAAAAATGGATTCATGCAGGATAGGTTCACTAGTGGATATTAAACATGATGGGGGGCATCTTCTAAAATAGGGCTTCCTAGGGCTCTGAGCACTGGAAACTGTAGGAATAGAGGGGCGGGGGAAGATCAATCTGACTAGGCCCTACATTTTTTTTCCTTAGTATCTGCTCTGCCACTATAAAAAACGGAGTACAGGGTAGATAGACTTGTTGTCTGACCTTATACAGCATCTCTTATAGTCTCAGGTCTATTTCAGCACAGACTCACCAGCAGCCAGGTTTGAACCTATGTTGATTCATACTGATAGTATCTCATAAAGGGGAAAAAACCAACTGCATTCTGTACTAATGGTGATGGTTTTTAAATGAAGTCATTTCCCTCAGTCCAGTCAAATCATAGATGGCTTCTAAGTACATAGACATTTTGAACTATAAAACAACCTAAATGCTGTGTCATAGATCAAGTATCTTAGTATGTAAGAATGGACAAATTGTTCTACTATAAAGTACCCCTCTCTTAATACTACCTTAATACTACAATTAAGTGGCTGGTATGGTGCTTCTGACCAGAATAGAAAGCTAAAGTGCCAGCATGAGGGAACTGCTTCCTGTGAAATCTATAATTAGGCTGAATTCCTGCTGTATTCTTCACTTCTGTATGCTAAACTGCTGTGTAGAATCATGTGTACTGTTAAATAGCTGTAGCATGTCAATAATGAACAAAGTGATCTCTATGTATTTTAATTTCCCAAGGTGCCTTGAAGTTTAATCTTTAATCTTTCTGTGTTTCATCATTCTCGGATGCAAAATCATGATCCTAAAGATTTTAGAAGAAATTAGTTCATGTTCCTTCACAGTCGCTACTTTTATGTGTGGTTTATACAATTATTGTAAACTAGAACCTCAGTTAAAAGTTCAGCATTTGATGCCTTCTGAATTTATTTTAGAAAAAAGTCTGTCTTGTAGATAAGAAGGGGATGGGAGGACAGAACACAGCTTTAAGAAATTAATATAGGCTTTCACTGTATTTGATTCTCAAATTTAACTCCAGAGGGAGGTGTTCCTTTTAGAAATAATAAAACCAGATGTGACCAAACCTTAAATGTAGTTATTACAAGAGCAGGAAAATGTAAAGAGGTTGTCTTTTGAAACCATGGTGTAATATGCTAGATATTAGATAATCCTATATAACTGCATTTTTCTCTGTTAGGTCTTAAAGACTAGACTGGCTGTGGGCAAAACAGGACAATATTCTGGGATGTTTGACTGTGCCAAGAAGATTTTAAAAAGAGAAGGTGTAAAGGCCTTTTACAAAGGTTATATTCCCAATATTCTGGGTATAATTCCTTATGCTGGCATAGATCTAGCTGTTTATGAGGTGAGTAGATCAGAGACACAAGTAGAGTAAAAATGTAAACTAACGGTAAATTATACCTCGCTTGCTAACATCTGTAACTTGCTTGTTCAAGTGTTTCATGCAACTGATTATAAAACAAACAGCCCATGTTGTTGTAATCTGTACCAGTTTATAACATCTTCCTCATCTTTATCATGTGTTTGTTTTTTTTCTGGAAGAATCTACTTTGGGGGCACAGAATAGCAGTCTTGGCTTCTCCCTGTTAGCTTCTCTCTCCTTGGAATCACTAAGTACTCTCCTGGCATGAGTAAAAATTACTCCTATGGATAAAGATCTGATTTACTTTTAGGAAGTGGATTTTAGTGACCTTAAATTTGGATGTTGGCCACCTAGTGGTTTCAGTGCAACATGTTCATAGCCTTCCTAGACATCTCTGGCGCCGAGCATGTCATTGTCTTGGATCATGTTAGGTTACCAAACCCTGTACTATTTACAATATTTTTTTTCACAGTTCCTCTCATGAGTGAGTGGATTACAGTAATCTGAACCCATCATAAATATGGTTTCTCTGACATGTCTGGCTACCATTTTGCTTCTACAAGGAGTTTATGGTATTGCTTTTGTCCTTTAGAGCCCTAAATAGGACCCCAAAGTTGATCTGGATCAGCCAACATGATTGTGAAAACACTGGCTTTCTCTCCATACAGCGGAAGGTGTATTTAAAAACACTGTAACACAAGTCTGCTAACACAGTAAGCAACACTCATTTTTTCCAGTCTAGACAGGGGCTTGGTAGCCCAGTGCTTTCCTTGATGTTAACTGTTCTAGAACATCACTTTCCAGTTGCCTCATGGTGCGAAATACCCTGTCTTGTCATTCCCTGTCCATGGTTCATAGCACATGTATATTTCAGTTGAAAAAAATCTAAGTGGAGTAGAGCCAGTAAATTTCAAGTAGAAATAATCTGATGTTCACAATAAACTTTGAAGATGCATTTTAATACTAATTTATTTACTACATTTTTTTTTTACTTAATTTGGGGTGCTTGTCATTCAGCCCCAAAGCACTTTTTTCCTCATGGTGCTGAGTGTTCTGTCTGTCTGATCAAGCAAAGTGCTTAATTTTAGAGAGAAGAATAATGTCATAAAGGTCAGTGACACATGGTTAAGGGCTTTGGATTGGGCTAGAGTGCTCACTGAGTACATAAATGGAAGCAGATGAATTGTTCAAAATTGTAGCTTACTATAAAGTCTGCATAACTATCTCCCTATAAAGTTTTATGTACATTCCATGTAAATCCATACTTTATTTTCATGGCAGGCTTTGAAGAATACATGGCTAGAACATTATGCATCAGACTCTGCTAATCCTGGTGTCCTTGTGTTGCTGGGATGTGGTACTGCTTCCAGCACCTGTGGTCAGTTAGCCAGCTACCCTCTTGCACTTATCAGGACTCGCATGCAGGCTCAAGGTAAGTCTCATGGTACCAGTGCCTTGGGCCCCAACAGGAGCAGAGATTTTTTAAAAAAGTAAAATAAGACTCCTGAGGTATCACAAGCCTTCACTCCAATGCAAAAACCACCCAGGGTACAATATCCACTTACTGTCTAAAAACATTCTCAAACCCTGTACCACTTTCTACTCTAACCTATACCTAGAGGTCCTTCACACACCATGAGCACCTGACTTTGCCACCCAAAGCCCCTGCCACCTAATGGCTTCCTCATGCAGTTAGCTCACACAGTGATCAAATGTCCTTTCAATCCCCTCTTGGGGATATTAGCAAATTGAACACCCAAAGCCTCATATTAGAAGTGTTAATGACTATCTCCAAGATGATTCCTATCTTACCATACCAATCCATTCATAGACTTTTTATGCAAATTTAATCTTGAAACACTGTATTCCTTGTTCCCAGCATCTTGTTCAGAAGGCCCTTCCAGGTCTTCAGTGGTCTGGTTAGAAACCTCCTGGATTTCTAGTCTAAACTTACCCATGACCAATTTATATCCATTCAGTCTTTTTACCAGTATCATTATTACGCTTGTATTTTTTCTCTCTCTGTTTTCCTCCAACCATCCCAATGTATTTATAAAGATAATGTATATTCCCTCTCAAAATTTAACTTGTTTATGGAGCTCCAGCCCCAAGCACTATTTAGTAAAAGCAAAACACCCATTTCTTAAAAAAAAAAAAAATTAAGTCCAATAAAGTATTAACGAGACCAACTACATGATAGAGGAACTATCTAAGGAACCAACTAAGGAATCTGTGACCATTGAGGAAAAGAAGACCACCACTGAAAGAGATCAGTTACTAACTGATCCATCTAGATTGGAAGAAGAGAGATGACAGAAATTTATAAAAATGAAATATATTCCCCCAGCAATGGAAGTAAAACAAATGAGACTTGGACAACACATTGCTAGGAATTTGCTCCCTGGGGAGTGTTTCATGGAGGGAGTTTCATAGCCACGGTCTTCAGCTGATACAGGCCTACCCCAAAACTAGATATGAAGCCCATAGTCCTCAAAAGTATTCCAGCAGCAAAACTCCCTTTTTGGAGCACACTTGCTTGCTGTACTAGAGCAGTGGTTCTCAATCACAGTGCCATGGCACTCAGGGGTGCCACAGCATCCTTTTAAGGGTGTTGCACAGTATTAGCACTACTAGGTGTGCAGACACCTACATGATTCACAAAGGGCACATACACAAGTGACAGGTCCCTGAACATGCTCTACCGCTGTGACGTAACACACGTGCATGGCTGCAGAGTGTTTTAAAATGACTGATCACACAAAAAATAACCCTGGTCAAATGAGGTATTAGATTAAGGTGCTCTAAAGCAGAGCACCTAAGGGAACTTGTGTTCCTTCTAAGGTAATTTTTTTGTGCAGCGGGTGGTGCTACCAGCCCAGCCCTGCCCACTGGGCTGTCAGGGGGTGGGGAGGGGAAAGCGGAGGAAGCTGCAGCTGCACTGAATGGCTAGAGCTGAGGTGGGGGTGGGAATGGAGCCCCCTTGTCTTGTGGGCCTGGCCCAGCTCTCCAAACCCTAGCCAGACACCTGTATTATGATCGTTTTTATAAGTTAATGTTTATATAATGTTAATGGAATTTTTGATGGAGGTTGACCTCGTTGTAATTCTTTCCTTTTCTAGCCTCAGTGGAAGGAGCCCCACAGCTAAACATGGTTGCTCTCTTTCAAAAAATAATTTCTGCAGAAGGGGTCCAAGGACTGTACAGAGGCATAACTCCTAATTTCATGAAAGTGCTTCCAGCTGTCAGCATTAGCTATGTGGTATATGAAAAAATGAAGCAAAATTTTGGAATAGCATGAGCACAAGAAAAAAGGGGAGATGTCTTTACCCCTGACAGGAAGATTCAAACTGAAATGTTTTTTTGATTTTTTTTCTCTTAACTGGAGAACAGATCTTTGTGCAAAAATTCTGTAGCTTTTTCTTTTCACTTCTACCCCCAAGTTGGAAGAAACTGCCATTAGTTTCCATCCCACTGTTCCAAAATAGCTAGCAGCCCTTGCACTTTAAAAATATGTCCCTGAATTATAAAAATCAAGAAACACAGCATCTTTAGTCAGTTACCAGTTAAAACACTATGAGGAAATCATCTGTAGTTTAGCTCCGAGCTTTCATTTTCTTATCCCCTTACTGTGTACTTAACTGGGGTGAAGCCTAACTTGGATAAATTTTATATGCATTTGTACTACAAAATTCAAATTTATGCTGTCCTGCTTACACTGCGAATACTCAACCAATTCGCAACTGACCTTTTGTATTTATCTTCTGTAAAGAAAATACTGCTTTTTGGTATATTTAAAAAAACAAAAAAGTCCTGTTTTAAAGCACAGGACCAAAAACACATTGGTTTAGATGCAGGCAAGAAAGAATAATGCTTAAAAATTAGTCCCAATCATTTTGTTTCCTTGAAGAGAAAACTCTTGGATTATATTTCAACAAATGAACACATGGGAAGATGTTGCTCCATGGTATTAGAATACCTCAAGCTGAGTCAAATCCTATTTCTTTTGATGGTCCAGTTAAGACCTTTATAGGTTTTTCACTGGGTTGCTTTCCATTTCATTTGTAAATACTGATACCATTAATCAAGACAGTCTTGCTTCCTGGTGCAATTGTTATAACATCCTAACATATAACAGCATAAAATAACTTTTGGATCACACTGATTCCAAGTCTTGCAAGTTGTGAACTAAGAATTGCAATTTCAGGGTAAAGAATATATCCAGTATTACACTGATGCCACCTGCCTTGCTTTTATACTCATACATTCCTGTTAGTACAGTCACCATAGCCAACAGCTCAGGGATAATCATGATTGCCTTAGTGGGGCTGGGAATGCTTTCCTTGTTAATGCTTTAGGACAAATCCCTTTTTCTTTCCCCAGACGGGTTGAAATTTAAGCATTATCCTTCTAGGTGGAGAAGTACTGTTTATAATCCAGGGCTCACATTCACTCCCGTGCCTCTGGATCCATCTCCAAGCTCAGGGTGTGGTATTAGCACCAGAAAAAGACTAGTTTATCTGAGTGGCTGTTAAAGCAAACCTCAGGCTTCTCTTATTAACAAGCAAAGATCCCAACAAATCACCCACAGCTTATGCATTTGCTTATTAATGAGTCACCGTTTCCCAACTTCCCCTGTATCAGGAATACATATATTTATATATACACACTTCCTGAATGGCTTCCTCATTTTAAGGCCTGTTTCAGGTGCCTGCTAGCCTGAACATTGGCACAAAGAATTCTAGGGAACGGAGTCACAGGCAGAATTCCAGCCTATCCATACCATAGGCACAGAGGTAACCTTTGTCATTCCTGAGTTGTTAACAGCTATGTCTCAGTTTGCTGCCTTTGTCTTGCACCCTGAAATTGAGTTGGTTTGAGCAGAACCTACTTGCATACTTGGCCTCGCTGTTGTCAGTGCAACCTCAGTGTGACAGCAAGTGGTCTGCCTTGTCTCAATTGTAGCATCAGGGCTATAATTTTCATAAGGACTTGAGCTGTGTCCTTCAAGTAATACAATCTGTTAAAGAGAATCTGTGGTCAATGCAACTTCCAGCTGCAATGTATTTTCAGTTGTCCCATGTCTGATGTTTTAAAATGGCAGCTTTTTCTGGCTTTAACTTGATCTCAATGAGTCTTCTAGGGTAGCGGTACTTTGGGGGGCTTTAGGAGGTATGTGCAGGTGGGCAGGGATGGGAGGGGGGCAAGGGCAGTGGTGCCCCTGTGGGCTGCACATGGTGGCTGCAGCTGCTTCCCACCGCCCTGTGCTGCAGCCTCCCTGCTGCTCCTAGCCCGCCCTGCCACTCCACATCTGGCTGCGTGCCACCCCCACTCCATCCTCACCCTCCTGCTCGGCGGCTGAGCTACTCTGCTCCATGTCCAGCTGCCTGGGGCTACAATGATGGAAAGAGGTTGAAAACCCCTGCTCTAGGGAAACCTCCATGTTCTGCATTTATTTTAAAAACCAAAGAGTAAATCACTTCACACCAATCATAGTACTTGAGTGCCACATCTTTCTGATCTGAATGTCTTTTTCTTTACTGCTTTCTCTGTATTTACATGTGATTTACAAGATCAATTCTGTTTCTCAATCATGTTGTTTGACCATAACCTTATAGTAGGTGTATTCAGTGTGCAATGTGAAGATGACCTAAGCAGTGTCTGTCTACTAGATGCTGTCCATTAAGTTAATATTTAAGTGCTATTATGAGTGATAATTGCAGCGGTGATATTTTCGACTTTGGGAATACATGCAACTTGAGCTGTAGCTTCTCACAATGTGCCTTCAAAGGGCTGTGTTCAAATTGTATACTCTTAGCCTGTTTTAAAAAAAACAAAAACCCTGATGTTTACTTGTATAGATCTGTAAATCTACCAATTTATAATAAATGTCTTTTTCCTAATCTGGCTTGTGTAAATATTTTGTAGCTCAATAAGGATATGTAAAGGTGACAACTTCCCTTACTCCAGCATGTATGTGTATGTTAATGTCAAAATAAAAATAGCTGTTCAGAAAACAAGTATTAAGAACATTATTTGCATGCATAATTTGGAATTTTGGAGCATTATTTATGGCCTACACTACAGAATCAACGGTTGTAGGACAATTAAGATATATGAGACTATGTAATATCTTGTCGCTCTAGTTCCAGGCATTAACATGGATCAAGGGAGATGATTAAAACCAAGATTTGATGTTGCTTATGCTTGCAGATAGAGCTATAGTTTACCCATCAGAGCCACTGAACATGTAAGAGTTACTTGCCATGGTTGATGCTTGTTATAACTCAGTGCTTTATCCAGTAATCAAAGGATTAATACAAAGCTTTTTCAGAGCTGCTGGCTTAATTGTACAGGTAGCAGGGCTAAGCAGTGAGGAAGCAGCCAGAATTAAGAGTTCCTTTTTCAATCCCCAGTTCTTTGCATCACCTCTTCATTACCCTTTTTAAGGCCAATATTTCAGAGAGAAAAAAGTCCCAAATTTGAACAGCTTTTGTCATCTATACCTCTAAACAATTTAAAAAGATTTAGTACTGACTGTTTTCTTATATACTAGGGATGAGTTAAGGACTATGAATGTGATTCCTAATTCAATGGCCATTTTATCGTTCAGTTCTATCTGAGACACAAATGCATGAACATTCAGGGCTGTTATGGGACAGACTCAGTCATGACTGCGGAAAAGGATACAAAATGTCCCACCTGTTTTATGGTGAAGTTGGAGATGATGGCAGGAAATGTAATGTTGTTTGTATATTGATAGTTCTGCTATCTAGCATGAACTTGAATGTTTTGTGAGATGGGACTTGAATGTATGATGGAAAAGAATATCAGCTTCTCCTCAAACCAGTAAACAAATTAGTACGTATAAATATATCAGTATTAGGGCTGTCAATTAATTGCTGTTAATGAGCGTGATTAACTCATTAATCTGTTATTTTTTTTTAACGAGCGTTAATCGCTGCTGGTACTGGGGGGGAAAGTGACTCTTCCCCACTCTGCTGTGTGCCTGGCTGTGCATGCTGGGGGAAAAACGGCCCCTCTTTCTTACTGCTGCCAGGCTGCACGCACACATGCACAAGCACAGACACCCAGCCAGGCAGGATCCTGAGAGCAGACTTGGCAGCTGGATGCAGATGAGTGTCTGGGGGGCAGGGATCAGAGGATCAGGTTTTGGGGACTGTCTAGACCAGGGGTGGCCAACCTGCAGTTCTGGAGCCACATGCAGCTCTTTAGAAGTTAATATGCATCTGCTTGAATCTTTGCACAAGCGCACAGTGACCAAATGGAAGCATATCTGATTTCAGGCTTGAAGTTATGTCACTGATGGGTTTGTGAGGCTACCAGCAGATGCCATGCACATAGTTTCCTACTTTTCCTTGTAAACTGGCTGAATTCTGGACCTTAGTGAAATGCATTTCTTTTTCTTCTGTCTGTTTACATTATATTCTATATCTGACATTCTGCAGTTTGATGAATATTTTCTAAAACAGCTTAAGGAATGCCTTACATATATAGAAACAATATTCTAAGGATTAAGCTGCAGTACACTTGGGCATTTTTCATCTGTAGATTTTACAAGATGGAGATAATTACTATCACTTTACAGTTGGAGAAACTGAAGCACAGAAATGGTAAGTAACTGTCTCCAAGACATCAGGATGTCAATGGCAAGCTTCAAAGCCTAGAATCATAGTATAGAGAAGTAGGGTTGGAAGGGACTTTCAGAGGCCATTTAGTCCAACCTCCTGCCTGATTATCCCTATCTACAGCATCCCATATAAATCCATTGTCTAATCTCTTAGCCAAGTAAGGCCCAGAAGCATGTTAAATACCCATAGTCAAACACAGGTATAGCTATTCCAACATCATCCCTAACTCAATACCTGTCCAACCTCCTCTTGAACACCTCCCGTGATGGGGATTCAACTACTTCTTTAGTAGGTTATTCTATTCCACTGCTTCACCTGTTTTGCTGCAACTTCAAGCCATTGGTTCATGTCCTGCTTTGCAACAAGAGGGAAAAGGTGTTTTCTCTCTTTATGGTAGCCCTTCAAGTATTTTAAGACTGTTCTCATGTCCCCATCATGGGTCTGCTACCCCATTACTAAGGAGGAGAGGGTCGGGGAACTACAGGCTGTCTCCAGGACTCTACAGGGACTTGGGAATTAAGAGGCTCTGAGAGAAGCAACCTGGGTTTGTTCCCAGACACTCATACTACAGCCATGGAGGCACGAAACATCTGGACTCAGTCTGGTCTTTGGATTCTGTCTCCTTGGCCTAAAGGGAGGATGGAAGGTCTGGATGGCCTCCACTCCTCCAAAAAAAATTCCTGCCCAGGCATATGCATCAAAAGTCTGGGTGGCCCTCATGCAAACACCGTGATCCAGGAGGACTGACAGTTGCCACAGAGAGAAGCAGCTGCTCTGCCCTGTGTGGGAAGCAAAATCAGAACCTACAACACAGAGGCTGCAGGGGCTCCATGCCATTTCTAACAGGCTTGATGGGGAAAAAGCCAGACAGGTGAACCAAGGGTATATAGCTAGAGCCTTATAAGGCCAAAACCCCTGGGTGAGGCCTCATTTTGGCCCTTGTAAGGCTTGGGGAGGAACTCCAGACCACAGGGGCTAAAGGAAGACAGGCAGTGATCCTGCATGGAAGTTAAGTAGTTTGTGTATGTTTATCTATATTAATGTGTTGTGGCTGTAGGGTTAGATAGAGATCGTGAGGGCAACTGGGGAGGCACTGCCAATATATGGGGGAATTGAGTCTGGTAAAAGACGATAAACTGGGAGAGGGCCCTAAGTCCAAAGTAGGGAGAGAGAGTGGGGAGCCTGAAGCTTCTAGGAGACTGAGTGAGAAGCCCTGCTTGAGTGAACATATAAGGATCAGAGCAGACTGGCAACTTGATGATGATCAGGGTGGCGCAGGCACCAAGGGTGTTTTTACATGTGCTCGGGGGGGATGGGTGGGGGAGGGCTTTAAATAGAACATCTCCGAGAGCCACTCTAATTAAAGTGTCCATAGCTTCTCGTGTATCAGTGTCCCCAAAATGTGTCCTTCAAAATGGTGCTTTATCTAAAGTTTGTTGAACAAGCTGTAGTTAAAGTGCTCCTGCCACCATTTTGAAGATTGGGGATGCCGATTCACAAGATGCGGAGGCTGGCTGGAGCACACTAACTAACATGCTGCAGTGGACTCAACTGAGTCTGCTCTGACACGCTGTAATTACAGCGCATCGGAGCAGCCTCCCAGCTCATGGAGTTAGGCACCCCAAAGGCCTAACTCCAGTTTCTGAAGCCAACCTCCTAATATATGGAGAAACTTGACCAGCAGTGATATGGCAGGTGAGAAACTGAAGCTAGTTCTAGAAAACAGCAGGGATACTAACCTAGTGTGAACACCCAGGGGTGCCATGAGCATCCCTGAGAGCTGCTAGGTGCTTTAACCTTTTAAGTACCTTTTCCACACTGAATATGCCTAGGTTTTTCAGCCTCTCCTGGTATGACTTGCCTTCCAAGTTCTTTATTATTATTGTCACCTGCCTCTGGACCCTCTCTAACTTCTCCACATCCTTTTTTGAAACTTGGAGCCCAGAAGCATACACAATACTCTGGATGGGGCCCAACCAGTGCAGAGCAGAAAGGTATTATGATATCCTGTGTCTTGCACTTAGGGCTTCTAGTGTACCTGGACTTCAGCAAGGCTTTTGAGACAGTCCCACATGACCTTCTCATAAACAAACTGGAGAAAGGTGGGCTGGACAAAACTACTGTAAGATGGATAGGCAATTGGCTCAATTGGTGCAAGAAAAAGGTAATTTATAAATGGATCCATGTCAGAATGGCAGGAAGCTGAGTGGAGTCCTACGGGGAGGTGGGTGACTGGTGCCACCTTACTCGGGGGGGGCACGTGCCCCCCTACTGACCAGTCAGTGACTGGGGAGGGACCCCCCTGCAGCCATTTTTGCTCCTGCCTGCATCCCCTGCCCACTGCCTAAGCACCCCTGGGTGTTACCACTGACCAGGGCACCTAGTTTAAAGCCTTCCTTACTAGGTTGGCCAGATACCTCCAGTTCTGCTGAGATGGATCCCATCTCCTGATAGCAGCAGGGCTTTGGTTTCTTTGCCCAGGGATGGTGTTCCAGGAAGGACTGCTGAGAAGAAATGAGATCCACCTGACAAGGGGGGTGGGAAGTTTTTTTTGTGCATGTGCTTGTTTTTTAGATCAACACTTTCTGGATGTGAAGGCTAGAATCAAATACCCTCTCTGTCCTCTCTCCTCTAGACTAAATAATCCCAATTCTTCCCTCAGTAGTCATGTTTTACAGATCTCCAATCATTGCATTCCTCTGTACGTTCTGTAGTGTATTCACATCTTTCAGGAAACCATGGCAAATGTAGATGCAGTGCTCCCTCATGCTAAACCAGGTGGAAAGATCATTTCCCACGATCTGTGGATAAGAAAACAAAGTTAAATGTCTCCTATGAGAGAGAAGGTGAAGGCTGGAACGTTTTTATTTGTGTGCTCAGATGATTCATTTCCTATGGTGTTTTCCCAGGTGAATTCTTTGTTGCAGGTTCCCCTTCAGAGTTGGGCCTGCTGAAGCTGATAAATTATTTAAAAAGATATCAAGGTAGTTTGTAAATGCGGAGTCATGGTTCCTGGTGCTGCCTGGGGCTGTTTCAGAACAGGGAGAGCAGGGAACTGTCTGTTCTTTGAGATCTGGGAATGGAGAGCTGAGGGTAGGTCACCCTGCAACACTTTTGTAAACTTTCCCTTTCTCACCCCAGCTCCTGTCTGCCAGTTTTTTTGGTGGGGGTTGTTTTGTTTTTTTAAAGAGGTAACTGAAGTGAAACGGTAAAGGAACACGAGGAGGGTTTTTTTGGTTTGTTTGTTTGTTTTGGGGGGGTGCCTTTTCTATCTGGCTCCATTATGACATGTTATAAAATGCAAAAAAAAGTTCAAGTGAAAACCCACAAACGAGAGATTTAAATGGAACTTAAAAAATCCAAGCTGATAGTCCAGATTCCTAAATTGAACTTTCTCTCAAATTAAATTTACTCAGAAATTCTTTCCCAAGTAATGTCAACAGTATCTGCTTTAACTCTGATTCAGAAAGGAAATGCATTTGAAAATATTAATGGAATTCTGGGTTTTGACTGCCTTATTTTTTCTCCTAACATTTATTTCTCATACATTTCCCCACGGGGAAAGTATCCAGTCCAAAAACCTTTATTACCATACTTTTATCATGAAGCTGAAGTTTCCAAAATCAAATGCTTTAAAGCCCCCAAAATGCAAAAGGTCTTGGTGCCTTTGTTTAGGCATCTGTTGCCACATGTAGACAGACTGTGTAACTGATACTTTAATTTGAGGTCTTCTGCATTACTGCAAAACGAAAATGAATTGGATCAGATGCAGGGAAAGAAGAGACCAATCTATTTCAAAGAATCACAGAGATTATTTGAATGGCTGTTCCCTACTGGAAACAGACTTACAGATTTTAGGGCACAAAAAGGAAAGAAATATTGAAGGGTATGAGTACCTTACATGAAAAGACGCTCCAGTTCTTAAGAGCTATTGCAGTAAATGGGTTGTTCACATGAAGAACAATCCTCTGTGAAATAAGCCTGAGTCCCTTAGTGGTGCTGTGTCTCCACCCAGTGGATGCAGAAGCAAGGTGCAGGATTGCTCTGGATGAGCAGAACTCTAAGAGCCTGTTAAGGGAGTAGCCAGGAAACCTGAACCCTGGTGCTGCTGGTGGCTGTCCCAGAATGGTGAGAGCAAATTATATACTAAAAAAAAACCCCAACCCTTTTAATGTTTATTTAAAAATATATTTTTGTCCTGACTTGTGTGTGTTTGTGTTGTATATACACAAGTGATTGCATAATAGCTCAAAATGAAGTCTTTCTTTTGTATATTGTGGGTGGGTATGGGGTTTGTGTAGAGCTGTGGGGGTATATGTGTGTGTGTGAGTGTGGATGTGGGTGGGCATGGGGTGTGTGTGTGGTGGGGTGTGTGTATGTAACAGTGAGCAGGGCTCACCCCAGAGGCATGCAGGTATGTGTGTGGGTACACTATTTGTGGGGTGTGTGCTTGTGTGGGGGAGAGGGTGTGGTTGTGGGGGTTAGTGGGGGACGGTTTGAGGGTATGTGGGGTGTGAATGGAAGCCCCCCACATGTGCCCCTCTGAGCCTATCAGCACCCAGCAACAGCCCAGAGCCCATCTGCCCTGCAGCACCTCTCCACCACCACCAATGGTGCGCAGCCTCAGCCTGCCGAGCCTGCTCTGCACTGCTCAGCCATGGAGCATCCTGCCACCCCTGGGCATGCAGCAGGGCTGGGGCAGCTCCTTCCAGCTGCCACCTCTGCTGTCCCCAGCTCCACAGCAGTGGTGGAGACCAGTGCACACAGCCCCAACACCACATGCCCCACGCTAGCTCTGGGCTTTCCAGAAACTGTTGTTTTGTGTGGTTGTGGGGATAAGGGGGAGGGTGGAAAGTCACACCTTTCCCTCACCACAACTGGGAAGTTCTTGGTGCAGCTGCCCAGAGCTTGCGCCACGCTGGGCTGTGGCACAGCTTCGTCACCACTGCTTCTGGGTTGACTTGCAGCTGCTCTGCACTATCACCATGGCCTTTACACCCTTGTTGGGACTCAGCCTTTCCAGCCTCAGCTCCCCCTCCCCCACTTGTTTTTCCTCACTTGCTGCTTTCCTTAGCCTAGGCCCACTGTGCCCCAGACCATGTTCCCCTGTAGGGCTCCAGCCTTCTGTTCACCTTCCTCAAGCCAGCCCCAGCGCCAGGTAGCAGAGCTTGTGCATTCCCCTTGCTTTGGAACACTAGCCTGAGGAGGCTCCAGGGCTGGACTGACCCTCCTGGCTCAGGGCCTGTGTTTATGTACCTCCCTGTCCCGTGCTGGTCACATGTCTCCCTGAGCTACTGCGGTGTTTCCTGATTCAGCTTGCTGGCTTGGCCTTAGCGGGTATTAGTGCTGCCGTGTAAGGCTGTAGTCCAGTGGTTGTCAACCAGGGGTACGTGTACAGCTAGGGGTATTTAAAAGGCTCATAGGGGGTACACAGAACAGTCCAGCCACATGGAGAGCAGCTGGGTCTGACTGGTAAGTCTGTTGTGGGGGAAGGGGTGTGGGTGAGGGAGTAGGGCTGGGACAGGGGGCAGGACATCGGATGCCTCCCGCCACTATGCGCACCCCAGGAGGGCATGGGGGGCCATGTTCCCCTGCATCTGCATGAGACAGGCTGTAGCTGTGGGCTGGGGCCAGGGCTGTTCTGGGCTCTTCCTGGGGGCGGGGGAGCTGGGATGGGCTGCACTTGGGGCGGGTGGGAGCAGCACTGGGAGGGGCAGTTGGGGGTGCTACAGTGAATTCTGAAGTGGCTGCAGCACCCCTGCATAGCCCTGCTCCCATAGTTGCCTGTGGTGAGGGAGGGAGTGGAGCTGGGACTAGGGCTGGAGCAGGGGCAGGCACTGCCCAGCTGGGGTGAAGCATGGGACAGAGTCACAAGTGGCTTGTCCAGGGTGTGTGGGGGTGATAGGGATGAGTCAGGTATCCAGGTTCTAGCTGTATTGGTCTAGAGGAAAAAGCAATCAGGGCTTGTAGTAGAGATGATATATTTTATTGGACAAACAAGATTTTTGCAAAAAAATTCTTAATTGCAAGCTTTCAAGCACAAACACCCTTCATTGGGCATTGGAGAAAAGATTGTAAAAGTTCTCCTGGGTAGAAATGAAAGTTCATATTTCATAGGATTTCTCTACTATGAGCCCTGATTGCTTTTTTCCTTTAGACCAATATGGCTACAACCTGGACACATGGAAGATATCAAATTTTAGCCGATTTTAAAAAATGAAATCTGCATATTTTCCTAAGCAGGAAGCAACTGTGACTACCTGAAACCTGAGATTCTGCTCCTGCCTTTGTTTCGAGGTAATTTGCATCATCACAGATCCTCACAGGAGGTGAGAGGCTTCATACCAGCTATGAACTGACTGCCCAGAGGAGCTTTCCATGTATCGACTCCTCTGTGAAATCCTATGAAATAAGAACTTTCATTTCTACTCAGGAGAACTGGGCCCTAGGGTGGGGAGAAGCTTGGCCGGTACGGCAGTTGGGGAAGCAGTGGGCCCGGGCCGACACAGTGGCGGCGGGGGAATGAGTGGGGTGGGCTCAGGGCCAATACAGGGAAAGGGGGTGGGGGAGGAGTGGACCCAGGCCCGAGGTGGGGAGGAGGCTGCTGCCATATTGAGGCATGTTGGGTCGGGCCTGTTGCTGCCTGCCCACCGCAGTGGGCTGGCTTCTCCCCCCACATTGGGCCTGCTTCCCAGCCCCTGCATTGGGCCCAGACCCATTCCTCCCCTCTCCCTATTGCCACCACTGCTGCTGTGGCACACCCACTCCTTCCCCACCATGTTCGGCCTGCTTCTCCCCCCACTGCTGCCACGTCAGCCCTGCAGGCAGCAACAACGCGAGGGGGGAGGGGCAGACTGAGGCCAGCACCCATGGCCTTGCCCCCCGTGGCGTCCTGACCCTGTTCCCCACCCCACCACCCCACCCCCCTGTACTGTCACTGTCACCTCCAAGGAGCAAAGGGGAGGGGATGAGGCCAACTCTGGTGGCCTCGCCTCCACCCCCTCCACTCCATTATTGCCACCCCATTCTGTCTGCTCCGTTGTTGCTGCTCCATCCCTGCCATCATGGCGGCACACTGCCGCCTGTCCAAATGCTTCTTCACACTCTGATTGGCTGTTTGTCAACTTTTATAATATTAGAATTTATATATAAATATTTTTGCACATATAGGTAAATGGATGAGGAGAACCCAAGATGAACATGGGCCGGCAGTGTGGAGAGGCAGTGAGGAAGTCCAACCGCACCTTGGCATGCATCCACAGATGCATCTCGAGCAGATCCAAAGAGGTGATCCTCCCCCTGTATGTGGCACTGGTCAGGCCGCAACTGGAGTACTGCGTCCAGTTCTGGGCGCCGCGCTTCAAGAGGGATGTGGACAGCATTGAGAGGGTCCAGAGGAGGGCCACTCGCATGATCAGGGGACAGCAAGGCAGGCCCTATGAGGACAGGCTATGGGATCTGAACCTGTTCAGCCTCCAAAAGAGAAGGCTGAGGGGGGATCTAGTGGCCTGTTATAAACTAGTCAGAGGGGACCAGCGGGCATTGGGGGAGTCCCTGTTCCCCCGTGCACTGCCAGGAGTGACCAGGAATAACGGTCACAAGCTGGCAGAGGGCAGGTTTAGGCTAGAACATCTTGCTGGGGTTGTTTGACCCCAGTATTGTTTCCTGCCATGGCGGGGGGTTGGACTAGATGATCTACTCAGGTCCCTTCCGACCCTAGAAACTATGAAACTATGAAACCCTAGCTCTTCTGATTCCTCTTGTTCACTGGTATTTTCAGGTTGAAGAAGTGCAAATTACAGATAAAATGAATAAGAAGGTCTTGTTTTGCAACCTCCAGGAACACCTGTTTGTCCAGAGCCACAGGCTACCTTCTCCCGTATCAGCCTGGGTTACCTAATATCTTGGGCATAAAAGACCTTCAGGGAACCAGATGCAGAACAGATGTAAGCTGGCCCAAAAGAGGGACCCAAGGTGGACAAAAGGCAAATTCACTGAAGACTGCATTTACCCCCAATATGACATATCAGGCGTTCTCCAGTCAACAACTGGTGAGAATGTATGAAGCCAAAACCCTAGAACCAGATACCTTATATATAAGTGTGTGTGTGTGTGTGTGTATATCTATATATATCTATCTCTGTTGTTTTTTTTAAATATATCATGTTTATCAGCTTCTTCTGTCTTCTATTAAGGTATTTGGATATGACATAGGTATACTGTGAATACCTGCAGCTACAGACTCAGGAGTGGGTATTCTTGTTTGTTATTCTTTTCAATATAGCAGTACATTATAGAGTTTTGCTGTGGTCCTTGGATAATGCCTAGTTATAGTATTCTGGATACACCTTAGGAGCAGCCAAACTCACATGCACCCATATTATTTGAGCTGTACAGGATAGTTTATGAATGACTTTTTACAGTAGCTGTGTGCATAGGTGAATCTGGGATTTGGAAAGGGGATGAAGATGATGTGTTGCATCATTACATATAGCATAATGCATAATTCTATCAAATTAAAAGGAAACTAGAAGCTAGTAGCCTAGGGCTATATTATTCAGTTTAAGATGTCAGCAAAAGCAAATATAACTTTGGTATATCATATATTGTTTATAAAAAACACAACCAATTAGGCAAAATAATTTAAATATATTCCATTAGTCCTGTAGTCATTAGAAGTGGACATCTCTTATTCAAATTTGTAAAACAAAATCTAGCCCTCTTGAGCACCTTGACAGTGCCTCCAGTGATTCACTGAAAGTTATCCACACCTGAGTTAATGTTTTTGGCTAGAGTGCAAACCAGTCTTCAGGGCTATGAAATAGGAGCTACATTAAGAGGAGAACTAACAGACATCACAATTAAAGAAGAAAGAATAGCTTAATTAGTGGAACATTAGGACTATAAAGGAAGGAGAGAGTGTCATTAACACCTGTAGAATGAAGAATTTAAGGAATCAGGTAGAGTATAATGAGCCATGAAGTCAACTGACTTCCCCACTGGTGCCTGAATAGAAATGCTGTAATGAGTGCCAGGCAGTAATTTTACACAGGTATAGGTTGTAGCCGTATTGGTCTAAGGACATAGGGAGACAAGGTTCTTTGTGTAAATCTGATATCTTTTATTAGACCAACTCAAATAGTTGAAAAAATACGTTGGGTGGAGAAGGCATGAAAGGAAGGAGGACCACTGCACCCTCCCACAGGTCTGCCCCTGCTGATAGGGCTTCCATTGCAGGAGTGGGAATTCCTACAGCTGTGGGACCCCCAGCTTCAGGAGCCTGCTGCTTGGTACAAGGGGAAGGGCACCCTGCTGCACTGAAATCAGATGCAATAGGTAGGGGTCTACTTAACTCGAGGAGGTGGCTGGCCGATTTTGCAGGGAGATCGTGGGGCCAGCCTTTGTATTCATGGTCCAGTCATGGTATGGGGTCCCCCATGTTTCCAATAGTCTGGGAGGCCCGGGGTGCCTAGCTCCTCACTGTTGATTGGCTGTGAGGTTGATTGGCTCCACCTCTTATCTGATTGGTTGCAAGTGTTGCCTATCATGTGGCCCTGCCCCTCACCACCAATTGGTGCAGAAGGACAAGGCCACATGACAGGCAGCCTTCCCCGCCAATCAGCAGAGAAGGATAGTGGTGGCCATCATCTTGGTTTGCCCTTCTTGGGGCAGCCCCTTCTCCCTCCTTCACCCACTGCAGGCAATGCAGCTGGGCTGCAGCATCATGAGGTCTGCTGGCTTTCTCTGGGGAGCCAGCATTTTATTTTCAGTAAGTTTTCTTTTTCTTTTTTCCCCCACAGATTTCATGGATTTCAAAGACATTGCCTGCTTTTGCGCCAGATTTTGTGTTTTCCCGTGAAATCTGAAAAATCACGATGTTGCTAGGTCTCTAGTGACAGGATGTGATGCGGGATCCCACAATCGCACCTCCTGCCATGCAGATGTGTGGATTGCATATCAGATCGTATCATGCCTTACCTGAATGTCTAGAGGGGCCCTTAGTTGCTTTCACTTGTACCACAAGCACATTTTTACATGTCCTGTATTAATTTGGATAATGAATGGTTCAGACAAATATGTGTGGATCATTGATACTCCTTTGTATTTGCAGATTCTGACATGAGGGCCTTTTTCTGTCAGCATTTCCATTCCTTTGCCTATGAACAAGGGGATGCATTCTTAATGGTGCAGCAAAAGTCATAAACCCACCTAGTCTGGTTTTAATACTGGTAGTAAATTCTGTCAGAAAGCTGTTTCTGCTGTTACTCTTGCCCAGACAAGCCTCTGCAAGGCTGAGATTGCAAGTTATAGTGGCAAAAGTGTTGTGTGTTCTAATTCTAACCTATCCAAAGGAAAGCAGCTGGTCTGTAACTTGCACAGAGGAATCAACAGTTGTTATCTGCTATATTTGACTCATAAATATTTGATTTTTGCATTTGCTCGTTGGCCAGAGTTTGGGGAAAGGATCTGCTAGTTGTGCAGCATAGAAAAGAAGATTAGTGCAGTGTAGCATTTCTCTCTTGGGAACTTATTCTGTTATTTCAGTTTTCTTCTCCCTGACTCTCTAAATCAGTTTCAATCCATCCTTACATCTCCTTGAAGTTATTTTGACTTGAACCATAAATACTGCATACTGTCCTCATGGGGAATATCTATCTTAAAACAATTCCCAGAAACATGAAAAACCTAGTTTTTTATATTCATTATATTACAGAGAAAAATAGCTTTAGGAGCAGTTTATTTTGTTCAGCAGTCTTGCTGATGTTGTGGACTGGTAGTTAATGCTCTGTGTGGCTTTCTGGACAGTAGGGGTGTGTGAAGCAGGCCGTATTTGATTTGGATTTTGGCCAATTCGGGGGACAGTGATTCAGTGAATTGATTTGGATGACTGTCTTGATTCAATTTGGCCAAATCCAAATCTGAAGATTCAGAGACTCAGCAATTTGGTCATAGACACAGCTTTAAATATTTTTCTACATACCTCGAGGTACGAGGCATGGCTCATGAATGCTGAGATGGTGGAGTGGATGAAGCATCCCACAGAAGTGGGGGTAGCACCGTGTACTCGATGGCAGACGCCCCTCTGCACCCTCCCAGCTCAGTGATTGACCATGGGGGACCCCAGGTGCCTGCCCAAACTCAGCACCAGTTGCTGAGCCAGGGGGTGGGGAGGGTTCCCTGTATGCTCTGCAGCGGACCTGGAAGTGGACTGGAAATCAGTGGCGATGTGTAGGGGGTGCATGGGGGTGCATATGCACCCCTGAGAGTGCCAGTGCACCCCCTGACTGGCTGCATTAACCACTTAGATGATGGGTGGGGGGGCAGGTGGGACTGCCAGTGCCCCCCGCAAGCACCAGCTGATTGCTGCGATAGCTGCAGCCACTTCCAGGAGTGGCTGTGGCCTCTTCTGGGAGTGGTTGCAGTGATTGGCCGGCACTTGCTCCCAGAAGTGGCTGGAGCCACTCCAAAGTTAAGCAGCCACTTAATGAGGTTTGGCTGCAGCCATCACAACGATCGGCCATAGCGATTGGCCATTGTGGGATCGCCTTGGGGGCAACCCCCCTGGTCTGCAGGAACTCCCTCACCCCTAGTCTGCAGGACTGCCCCTGGTCCACAGGATCATCAGCGGGACTGGTAGCAGGGGGGACATGTGCCCCCCCGACTAAGGTGGCACCAGCTACCCATGCTGGAAGTGCTTCTGGTCCACTTCTGGGCCTGCTGCCAAGCATGCTGGGGACCACCCTGCGCTCCCGTGGGATACTTTATCCACCCCACCATCACAGCATTCATGAGATGACTGGTACCTTGAGGTATGTAGAAAAAACATTTAAAGCTGTGTCTATATCCGAATCATTGAATCTCTCCAAATTGATTTGGATGGTTCCAATTCGATTTGGTGAGATTAAAGGGTCTCTTGATTCAATTCAGATTTGGAGATTAGGCTGCTTATTTGGGCCGAATCTCTGTCGAATCGAATCAGCGACTGAAGCTTCGCGCAGCTCTGCTGGACTTCATCCATACTAATCATTGCCATAGTATAACACCTTTGGTAGAAAGCAGTGTGATCCAGTAGATGGGGCATTAGTCTGAGTTTCAAGACCAGCATTCTGATTTCAGCTTTAAAGTTAACCTTAGGTAAATCTTGTTTCCCTAGCTATGGTTTTTGTTTGACCTAGACATCCGGAGCAAAGGTGTTACTGTTTAAAATGTGTTCTATGTGGTTCATTCTCCATGCCTACGGGAAAGAAACCCTGATCTTAGAAAGAATCTTTACATGCTACTGTAAAAGATTAATATTTTCCAAGGAACTGCATTTCACTTTTTTTTTTCAAGTGAGAGGATAGTTTCTTCAAAGAACACAAACTTTACACACAACAAAATTTTCTGTTATGTAAATACAGTGACTGCTATATTGTGCTAACAACCAGACAGCAGCAAAGCAATCAAGCTGGAATTAAAGGGGTCTGGCTTTCTAGTGTAGAGCTGTCCCAGCAAGCAACGGTCTTAGTGGCATACACTCTATCAAAAGTAACTTGATTTTCTGTTTTCTTTTCAGCTTTTTGTTTGTTTGTGTAGCAATGCCTTTTAATTTGTCAGCTGCAATATTCTCATACGTTTACAGCAGACCAATTTTGAGCAGTACAGTTCTATGTATCCTGCTCTTCAGTATGGGGTCTCTTAAACCCTTGTGAACTAGAATTGCAAAGCTTCCTGAACAGAAGATCAACACCCCCCCCACACACACACAGCTTTGCTACCCATTAACTAGTGGAACAGAAGGAAAGAGAATTGTTCTCACAATGGGGAATTCAGTTTCACTCTAATACACCTTCACGAGGCCTGTAAAGGGGTAGGCCACTTAATGAGGTTTGGTGAGTTTTTGAGGGCCACATGGGTATCCCTGCCCCTTGGCAATTGCCTTTCCCCCTGGTCACCACTTTGGGACAGGATGGCGACCAGGGGGCAGGGCAATGGGAGGGAAGTCCCATGTGTCGGAGCTGGTTGCCTTCCCTGCCCCTTGCTGTAGGGGCTGTGTGCCATATGGGGGAGTGTGTGGGTGGCCCCCATACCCTTCCCATCCTCTGTCACACCCACATGCTGCCCACCCAAGCTCTCTGCTGCCACCATCCCCCATGGGATTGGGCTCCATGCTGCCACCAGCCCCAGCCCCGTGCTCTGCACTTCCACCCAGCTGCAGTTCTGCCCCCACCCCCACCACTTCCCTACCTGCTGGAGGAGCTAGCAGGATGCCAGGGAAGACAAGCAGGTCCTTGGTGGCTGCAGCAGCAGCCCCACGTGGAAGCTGCATGCTGGCCAAGCCGGGCCCTTCCACCCACGAGGGTGGGAGGAAGGTGCAATAGATATGTTGGGCGGGGGTGGGGGGGCATGTATACATGGGCACCTCACTCCCACCCTTGTGGGCACAAGGGCTGGACAGGGTACAGTTCATTGGTGGGCACGGTGGGCTGGATAAAAGTGCCAGTAGGCTGTATTTTGTCCACCCCTGCTGTAGAAGATCAGCTGTGAAGAGTCACTTAGAGCAGGGGTTTTCAACCTTTTTTAATAAGTGTACCCCTGGCAACCCCCTTTTTAATAAGTGTATCCTGGGGGGATGGCAAGCTGCCAGATGCGGAGCAGGCAGGGGATGGCGAGCAGCTAGATGTGGAGCAAGGGGTGGTGGTGGGGCGTGGCAAGCATCCAGACAGAACAGGGGGAGAGGGTGGCGAGCTATGGAGCAGCAGAAGCATGGTGTCTGTGCAGCCCTGCTTTTGCCCCACCCCAGCCCTGCTCCTGTGAGACAACGGCTAGGGGTGGCAGTGCTTCATCCCTGCACACCCCTGCATACCCCCGGGACCTTTCAAAGTACCCCCAGGGCTATGCATACCCCTGACTGACAACCTCTGACTTAGAGGGTCATAATAGTGGAGTCTTCCCCCAGTTTAACAATGCTGCTACAAAATAATAGCGGAGTCCTCCATCTTACAGTTTAATAATGCTGCTATCAAAATGTTTGCCAAGGCTTTCCCACTTTTCTCACTTCACACTATGGAGTAGTCCACAATAAGGCCTAGAAGCATTATCTAGCTTTGGAGGAGGAGGAGGAGGAAGAGAGAGCACAGGCTTGAAATCAAAGTTAGCAATAGCACCTCTTGTTCTATTGTTGCTCTGGGCTAAATAGCCAATCATCAGCGAAATCATCATAGGATGGAAGCTCCACTTTCCACTACACATGATCGGCATTCAAGTTCAATGGAGAACTAGGGCTGGAAGGGTGCAGGTTGGTTTCTATCTACATGTATGGTGTGTTTGTGTATTAAAGCGTATTCGGTACTCTAAGGACCACAAATTCTTTCAGTGACCCAATTTTTCCAGTAGGTGGCAAACTTTTCTCAGTGCTGAGAGATGCTCTGCAGTGCACACTGCTACTAAATTCCAGACTGTCTGCTGTGGGATGATGATGTGCACTCATTAAAGTGCCAAGTGTTTTATTGCCCATGACCCAAAAGGAGGACAGTATCTATGCGGTCAGATACAAACATCCTCTCTCTCCCAAAGGGGAAGAGGGACAAGGGATGAAATAAAATTAACCAGTAGCTACCATACCAGAGTTAGAGGACCCGTGGAATATCACACTTAAAAAAAAAAAATGTATAACAGCTGCCCAGTAAAGTCTTGCTAACTGTTTCCTTCTATCAGATGGAGCTCTTTAGTTTTCTTCTGCTCTCTCTCACTCCCAGTTAGTTTTCTTCTGCTCTCTCTCGCTCCCAGTTTTAGTAATTGGTTCTTTCACACTCTACTTCAAGCATGTTTTAATTTTTTTTAAATGACCTCTATCCATTTATCTTTCTGTTCTGCTATCAGACAACAGGTTAGGTTCTGATCCTTCAAACTTTCTCATATAAGTGGTTCCTCCTCACAAGCAATTCCATTGGTAAGACCTCTCTCTTTTCCAAGGCTGCCCCTTTTTATCCTGTATATAGGAAACAATCACCCAGTAATAGACGAAAGCCCAAAAATTGAAGGGAGCTTAGGGGAGGGCTCAAAAATGGTTAAAGGATTTCAGAGAGTAGCTTTAAGACTAAATAAAATGTAATACTCCACCTGCACTGTGATGAAGTGGAAGATTAAGGTCTCTCAGTATATGGAGGGTATAAATAACAAAGCAGAAGGGGAAAGGTTGACAATGGTACCAGACGCAATAGTTGGCTAGGGGAAAATATGGTCTACGTGAGCAAATTCAATTTTAAGTTGAATGTCAGGAAAATCTCCCTGATAATGAAAGGCTCCCCAGGGATTCTTGTTGCTTGGTATTTTATTGGAAATGTGGTGGATCAGACCCATTGGATTATTTTATCAAATACAATCTTACACTGCTTGTGGGTTGACTAGAATCACAAAAATCAGTCTTTCATATCTGCCCATGACAATTACAGTGCTCCACCACACAGAAAGGCTGCATCTTCTGTTCTAATCCTCTTTAATCTAGACCATTTTCCTTTTGCATTTTGGAGAAATGGGAAACCATCATCACAAAAACTGGGATTAAATGCTGAACACAAATGAGCAAACGGGTAAAAAGGATTCTTGCTTCAAACCAAAAACACCCAAACTGTTCAACTTTGTGCCCTATCAAAATTACATTGCAGGAGAATAATTTCAGATACCACTCTATTGGTTATATGTTGATTTAGTAAAAGGCTGCTGTAATTTGCTTGCTTTTGATAAATTCTGACCATAAGTATTCTAACTTTCTCATAGTGGTGATAGAAGTAAATCAAATGGCTCCTTTTTAAAGATTGTACTCCCAGATGGTGAAGTTTTAGGAGGCCAAGAATATTAAAGGCCCCTTACAGACATTTACTTAAAGGCGCGATGGGATCCGAGGTGCGATTTCAACAACTGTGTTTCCTGCCATGTTACATGTCTGTGGCAGGAGATGCAACTGTGGGATCAGGAACCAGATTCCTGTTGTGTCATATTGCCAGTGCAGGGAAAATCTAAGATCATAATTAGGGACCTACCAATTTCAGGACACCTGTCCTCTGATTTCACAGGCAAAACATGGGGTGGGGCAGCCATTTTGTGGGCAGAGCACGGTGGGTCCCCCTGTGCCTCTGATTGTTCAAGGGGCCCCTGTGGCCCCACTCTTCACCGCTGATTGGCGGAGGGCTGCCTGTTATACGGCCACACCCCTCACTGCTGATTGGCTATAAGGGCTGCCTCTCATGCAGCCTCACTCCTTGCTGCCGATTGGTGGACAGGGGTGGGGCCACATGACAGGCAGCCCTCACAGCCAAGCATCAGTGAGGGCAGCACCCATTTTGCCACCAGCCCTTTGAGTGGGTAGACCTCCCTTCCCTATCCTGGTGGGCTGCCACAGCACCCTGAGGACTACTGATTCCCTCTGGGGAGCCAGCATTTTCTTTTCAGAAAGTTTTTTTTTATTCCTGTGGATTTTGAGGATTTCACGGGCATTGCCCAATTTCGCAGGCAATACGGGATTTGACAAAATCCATGAAGTCTACAAAATTACAATTTTGGTAGGTCCCTAATCATAATCCTAGGCTCCCCCTACAGCAGCAAGTAGGAAGCCAGTCAGATGATCCCTGCTCCCAGCCTCAGGATTGGATTGGAGTCAAGGGCTCTGATGTGCCTGGGAGGCTGGGAGCAGCAGCCAGCTGATTGGCGCTCATAGCTTTGGGAGCCTGGGAGCCCTTTATGCCTATGCGCTCTTGAGGCTGGGGCCCCCAATCAGCCTGGCCACATGTACAGTTTCAGGCATGATGGAAACCAGCCACAAAGTTGTTATGCATTTTGCATTAACCTGCATCCAGATTACTACTTAAGATGTGATTGACTGGTTAATCACATCTTAAGCATAACGTCTGCCAGGGACCAATGTCTCTTAACAGTTACAAATAGATTCTATAGCAGTTTACATCATTCAAAGACATCCAGGGCTGGAGTTAAATATGAAAAGTGTTTAAACAATATAATGGTAAAGAAATAACCCATTGAAAAAAGACCTTTCATTTTTTTTAAAGAAATATTTTGGATTCAGCAGCTTTCAGTTACTTTCTGTAAGTTAGTTCCTTTGCAATTTTTGAAAAGTGATTTTTGATTTTTATTCTATTTATTTATTTATTTTTAATATGAGACAATTTTTTTTTGTCAGCATTGGCACTTTTCCCTTGTTTGGCCTGTTAGAATATCTGGGCCTCAGTCTTCAGGTCCTGAGGGTCTGGAGTTATTCAAAGTTATTTTATCTGGCTCTTCAACAGCTTATGTGAAATAAAATTCATAAGAATCACCAAAACCACCACCATATTATATGTTAACTGGTCTCCTTATGGAAAGCCTTACTAGACAATGAAAGCTAGAATGAGGATGCAACACAAGCTGCTTTCTTACTTCAATAAGACATCCCTCTAGTCTAAAAATGTAGGCATTAGCGCAGACTAGTGGCATTACAATAGCTACTGAATGCACTGGACATTTTCAGTATATTTTGGTGCCTTGAGCAGGGCATGGGGGTGCCAAGTGAGTCTTCCTTGATCCTGGAGACTCAAAGACCCTTGCTCCTGCTGCCATAACAAAGGCTCAGGCTTTTGTTGCTTCAGTGCAGGCTATCATAGCATCCCTTCTAAATTGGCGCCTAGGACTTGTCGCGCTTGGCTACCCCTAGTTACATTACTGTCTCAGCTTGTCTTCCTGCAGTACTAAATATGCCTGAAGGTATTTGTGAAAGGGGCCCTTTATCTAGGCAAGCAGAAGGAGAAGAGGCTTTTGGACATAATGGGAGGAAAATAGAAGAAAGCAAATGCAACAAAGCTGAGATTTGAAGACCACAGATGTACTTTATTTACTCAAATCCAAGATGCTTCAAATTTAAGATGATTCCCCAATAATTAGATATACATTTATTATAATATCTCATGTATGGCATCTAATTAGTGTAAGGTTGTTTTACGTTCTTCCTTCCCACTGCTGCGCTGAGGAAAGCAGTGGTGGGGGTACGGGGAAGAGCCCCTTGCCCGCCCCCCCATGCCTATGCCTTATCCAAAGACAAATCACGGTAAGAATCTAGAGCCTGTCATATTCAACTAGACAGTTTGGTTTCCATTTGGTAATTGTGATAATTGAACAGTGGAGAGAGCAGGGCACATACTGTACACATATGGTAACCAGCTCATTGAAATACATTGGAGACTATTTGAATAAAGTATTGTTTATACATTTTGTTGTTTATACATTTAAAACAAATTTAAAACATTTACTGCAGAATATTAGAACTTTTAGTGTTTGTAACAAGCCTTATTCCAGGCTCTCTCATAAAAATGCTGTCTAAATTTTATGAGGTATTGCTATTAAATTGCCTGATTGAGATTTGAACACAAGTCATACCTGGAAGATTTTTATTAGAAGCTAAATTTCCTAGCTTTTATCTGTTTTAGTCATTTGAATTATACTGCTATTTCTGATTTTAACAGTGTCATTACCATGGCTAAAACTGACAGCAGCTAGAAATTCAACTCCATTCTTAATTCACATTACTAGACTTTAGTACCTTCCTCAATTGTGAGGCAGCTGATAACAGATCTTAACAGCTGCACAAGAGATGCAAACACAGGCTATAGAATAAACTTCCTGAGTTAGTTTAGTCAGTTTAAAAAAGATTTTACGTTTGTTTCTTAAATAGGTGGGGGTATAACTTCAGGACATGCCTCCTTTAAAAATACTGTTTTTAAAAGTGAGAGCAATGAAACATAGCAGAAGTTTCTGAGTGTTGGAATACAACTAAAGCTACTTCATAACAGGAAATGTATTTAATACTTGTTTTTAGAGTGCTCATCGGCTAATTTCTAGTGGGGTATTTTCTAACTACTTGTTGAGTTTTTTGTTTAAGAAAAAATATTTAAAAGGCTGTTTTAATTTACAGTATTTTATAATCATGCTGTTAGAAACTTTGGAGAAATGCAAATACAGACACTAAAGAAATGTGTGTTCAGAACTACTATACCATCCAGAAGCAATTAGTAGTTTCAGGCTTTGCAAGGTCAATTAAAATACATCACAAAAGGCATTCTTATTCCAGAAAAATATGTCTACTTATAAGATAGCAATTCTGGAATAACTGTTACTGAATAACACCGCGTACAGGCAAGTCTTTACTTTACAAACCAGCTCAACTTAGAATGATACATGTAGGGAGAGTTTGTATAGTTTCTGCATGCTGAATATTTTGGTGTATGAAAAATGTATAAATAGTCCCTTAGGTATTCATTAATGCAGTGCTCAATAACTGAGAATTTAAAGTAAAAAGCCAGAAAATTCTCAGCAGCCTGTATTTGAATGTATACCTACCTCCTGACTTGCAAACATTCAGTCAGGTTCCTATACAGAAGAGACATACTTCTCCTGCACAGTGGTTCACCCCCACCCTTCTCTCCTTAACGCATATACAGTTATGACCACATAAGGAGATTTTTAATGGAGAGACTTTTTAGTTTGGCTCAACTCTGATGCGGGGAGACAGGAGGAGAGACAGGGAGGGGGAGAAAGGAAGGAGGAAGGCATGTTAAGAAAGTACTCACTCTCAGCAGGTGCTATTTTTAATTTCAGTTTTGGGAGGGAGGGAAGATGGCATGCTAAGAAAGTACTCATTCTCAGTGGATGCTATTTTTAATTTCAGTTTTGGGTCTTTCATCTCATGAATAAACTTTACTTAGAGAAAATATCATTAATCAGAACCCTGTGTAAAGCTTGTTTGCTTGCACAAATAGAAAGAAATGAATGAGGACACTAAACTAAATGTTTCCCTACAGACCATATTAATGAGACTACAGATAATTATTTTCCTTGTATTTAATACTGAATATTAAAGATTAAGCATGCTACCACATTATGTGCTAAACTCATACCCTCCTGTGCCCTTACAGAAAGTGCAGTCCTCGGGAAGGTTGATGAGTGGGGCTGAGAATGACTGAGAAGGGAGTTTGGGCATTGATGAAAAAGAAGGGTTTTTTGGCATTGGTCTCTAGGTGGTGCACAATGAAACAGCACAAAGAGGATCTAATCAGTGCAATAAAATAAACAGCTCCATCAGTTGAACTAAATTCTCTCTCTGGATTCTGCTGATTATATAACCACTTAAATGTTGCTCTTTTGCATTGTTATGTGACCAGAATGTCACAGTATTAGATGTATAATTCACAGTTGTCTTTTATTATTGAAAGAATAGATTTTCCTTTAATTTCTAAATTCAAAAAAATGTATCTACTTGCTATATACACGAGAGTTGCATTTAACCTTGGTGTCAAGAACATAAGCAAGATTTTAAGAGTGTTAGTATATAATTTCTGCAATTCTCTGGTGCCTCCAGAGTCTGTACAGAATTCAAACTATAATTAAAAAAAAATCAAGTTCTAGCCCATATACTATATTCTAAATGTGAGCCTTCCCTGGTCTGCACACAGGCAAAAGTAGGTTTATGAATTGCCTTCTTTAGCACAAAATTATAACTCTGATTCCCAGTGATAAATTATATGTGAACCATTATCAGTTTTGCTCATTATTGTAGCTGAAATTTCTGTATTCCTGGGTAAGACAGAATTTAAAGATGGAAAGAAGGTGCTCAGTTATTTGTACATCCCTTGGGCAGGATTATTTTTATTATCCTTATGGTTCTTGTCTAATACACTTTTAAAGGCCCTTGGCTTTTCTGCTGTAATAAAGATTGTAGTAGCAACAGCTCCTGGTCACTGGAGCCTAATCAAATGGCTCTTTGCTATTTCACCTTTCCATCCCAACAGTGCCAGTTTAATGCTGCCTTCCCCTTACCTCCCAGGCACAGTGTGTGGCCTTCATATCCACTCTTCTCATTTAGTTAATGTATATGGAGACAGACATTAGGGATAAACTATTATTACAGGCATATCCCTAGTTTGCCCTACAGGGTGTTATGTAGGTACTGTAACTCATGGTTGTACAACATGACAGCAGTATCCTGTGCATAGCTTTTTAATCAAACAAGATAGCAGAAAGTATTATTCCTGAGTATCAGATGCACCAGGATCTTATCTGAAGTACTTATCTGAGAACTGGGTTGCTCAGAATGATGGACATCACAAAGAGATTTAGGAGAAATGAGTCCAGGGTGCCAGTCATCACTTGGATCACTTGGCTTTGGACCATTTTAAATCATTAATGATGTCTACCAGTAATAGGGTAGCAGGACAATATAATTATATCCCATTTCTTACACATAATCATAAGATAAGTTAAGTAATTTGTCCAGTCACAAGGGAAGTCTGTAACAATTAGGAATACTACCCACATATCATGACACCCGTTCTGTGTGTTGGCTGCAAAACTGTCCTTCATTCTGCAGATCAGAAGAGGAAGAGGAACTTTTTTTTGTGGTTTTAGAGAAGTGGTTCTGCTAATTCTGGCATTTATCAGCACTAGGGTGGAAGATATTTTGTCCACTCCACCCTCCAGAGCTAGCTGGTAAACCCCTAGAATGAACTTCTGCTCGCTGTCTCCCCCTCGCATTCTGAAAACAGTGCCCAGTCTGGGAGGGAGGAGGGGCCATTGCTAGGGGAAACTGGCTGTAGGTTGGCAGCCAACGACTGGATTCCTCAACCTTGCCTCCCTGCTGGACCCAAGAGTGAACTTCTGTTTGGTCTTGGGGATCATTGTAACTCAGAACACTTCCTGCAAAGTATTATGAGTTACAGTGGGAAGCTGGTCTTCTGTCTGCACCCTTAGTCTCTCTTTGGTATTCAACAGAAAGCCACATTCCTCATGCTGTGAATACAGGATTTTTTCATCACTGCTGGATCTTGGGGGTTTTGTTGGTTTGGGGGATCCAGCCTTCTCCTTGTTCTGGCACAGGGCCCTGGCTCTAGGATGAAGAGTATGTGTCCTAAGAGAGGGGTGCTCAAGAGACTAAAACAGGAAAATTCTGAAGTGTTGCCTTTTAATCTAGTTCCTAGTTTCAACTTAAGTGGTGAAAGGTACCCCATGTTCAGATACCTGCTGTATGAACAGTTCTTAAAGCTCATCATCTTGTCCATGGTTAACACTTTGCAGACTTTCCAAAGCCTTTTGGCAAGCATTCTATTTTCTCCAGTTTGTAGCATTAGCAATTCTAGCAGTTAATAATAGAAGATGAATTAATACAACCCGAATAAAGCTGGAGAAGCTGTTGTTCACACCTAAGAGAATTAAATGAAGAGATACAATAGATTTGTTTAAAGTTATCCACTAGCAATGAGGATCTTTTTCTTTCTTTTTTGAGCATTCTTGAATATAGGAAGCAGAGAACCTGATTCATTAGAATCATGTCAGCATAATTGATGGAAAACCTCACTCTTACTTGGAATGATGCACAATTTGGCAGACGTGCCTGCTTTGTGGCTGGCTGGGGGACAGTGCATCTCAAAACAGGGGCATTGTGTGCCTTCGCATGGAGGCTCCACAGCTGAGCCCCTGCACTGAGGCACATGGAGACAGGGGGACAGCCAGCCCAGGGCCGCCTTCTCCAGGGGAGTGGCTGGCTGGGGTTCAAGGTACCTCAGCACAGGGGTTCTGCAGCATGCGAAAATGGGGGGAGGCTGCCTCCTCCCCCATCTCTGCCACACAGCACTCTGGCATGCTTTGTGCTGCTTTTTTTCCCCCAAGGTAGCAAATTTTGCCCTAGTGCTGCTAATTAGCAGTGCCCCACACAGTTTAATGTGCAATGCATGTGGTTTGGGGTACCCCAAAGAGGTCTGTGCTGCTACAAAGCACATGTGTTTGCATGTCTGGATCTGGTCTATGTGTCTACAGTTATTGAGAGTTTTATCAGCAATATGGGAAAGTAGCTTCCTTGTTGAAATTATAAATGAGGCAAAATATGGAATATGTTGAAATCACGGAAGACAGAAGAGCAAACAGAGCAAAAATTGAAGTTCACATTTTATAAATATTCATGATGGCCACAGACAGAAGTTACATTTGTCATGTGATCGGCCCCTTGAAAGTGCTCTACAGCCATGCCCTTACTGAAATGCACAGCTGCAGAGAGCTTTAAAAGTCACTGATCGTGCAACAAATTAACACTCATATGAGTGTTCAGATGAAGGCACTTCAAAGCGGAGCACCTTCATTAACTTCTGTCTGATTGGGCAGCTGAACTGTTGTTGGCCACTAGGAAGGCAGCTGATGGCAGGAGTGGGAGAGCTGTAGGGGTAGTGCCCTATGCCTGGCACCTACCACAATCGCTTTTTGCTCTGCTCTGTGCGTGTCCCCACCTGGGCTTGGAGCTGGCTTCACTCCCCTTCCTCTCCCAAATCTGGCCTTTGCTCCTGGGCTGCCCTAAGCAAAACCCCTGCCCCGGCAGCTGGGAAGGCACAACAGGATCACCCCCTGGCTCGGAGGGGGGTTTTGGGGGTCCTGGGCCATGCTGAGCTGCAAGCAGGGGGGTAAAGCCAGGCAGACCCCTGGTGTCCTGTGCTGGTAGGAGAGAGAAGCGGGGGTTCCCTTCCTCCCCGTTCCCCTTCACCTGAGGTGCTGCCTGGGCCACGGGCTTGCAATGTCCCCACTGCTTGGGCACAAGTTGGCAAGGGCAGCTTCCCCCTCCAGGCACACCCTGGCTGAGGTCCCTGCAGGTTAGGGTGGGAGTTTAAACCCCTCTGCAATCATATTCAGCCTGCTGTGGCCTGGGGCCCACCCCCCCCAGCCCTCATCACAGCTTACCTCCAGGCTTCCAGAGGAAAAGAAGGGAAGGGATGGCTTGCTTTAGTGCCCACCCACCCCCAGCTTCTAACCTGAGCCACTGCAGGCATGTGGCTGCATTTCCGGACTCAAAAGTGAATGTCTATTCACTTGCTTGCAGGTTCAATCTATGCAGGTTAGACTAACCTGCAAAGATAGAATCAATTCAGCTTCGGGCTTTTTGCTGTCTGTAGTTAGCCCAAGAGATTAGCATACCATTAAATTCTAGTGGCTCTGTCTGGTGACAAATCTGGCATGTTTAAATAGATTGTATTTTTTACACTAATATTTTTAAAAAATACATTAAATGTTGCTTGAAATATAGGTTCAAAAGTGTGTTCAATTATTTTAAAGCTATTCCATTAAAGACTGCATTGGTTTTGAAATATATATTGTATGACTATAATATGTACTCGCTGACATCTGTATGATGAGTAGAATGAGGCAAACAAGCAATTCTTAACTAAGACTGCTATATTTAACAACCAAAATATTAGTTATATAGGATATCAGATATATAGGGCCACTGTGATGGAGGAATCAGTCTACTTCATCCTTTTTATATTGAGGGTTACTAGTACCATTCCAGTCTATTTATTAATAAACTCCCACACATACAGAATTTAATACAACCACCATAAATAGCTGTATATTCATCTAAGGTAATATTCATCTGTATACAGATGACCATTGTAAAGGTTACAAACTACCAGTCCCACCTCAATCCCATTTCTCAAGTGAACAGTAAGCTGCAATGGGAGCAGATCCACTTTTTTTTTTAGAAGTTAAGATCTTATTTTCATGCCAATAAAAGCTGTTAGCAAAAAGCAGACAGTGTTACATCCTAAATATGGGTGGAAGAGGGTATATTTTAGGGAGTGTGAGTGTGACAGAAACTGAATATGACCAAGAATTTCTCTGCTAAATCTGCAGCTGTGTCCTTTCCTACTGACTTTATTCAGCAGGTCTCACAACTGCATACATACTTAATGCAACACAGCATTTCAGCCCAACACTGAATACTGGACAGCAGCTGGCACTGTATAATGCTTAATTATTATTCAGTTTGGTAGACTCTCTTGAAGATTTGTGATCACCTAGTGTAGGGGTGCAATGCTCACTGCTTATTTCAGAGTTAGTAATGAAATAAAATAAGAAAATATCTTAAATTCTGCCAGTTGAGTCATTTATTTTGGGCCCAGAACAGCATGAATATAAATGGCATGTTTTTTTTTGTTTTAGGAGCTGTTATAGTGTCAGAAAATTCTGAGACACTTCTGTTGACACTACATTTTCCACAGCTGCTCTCTGTCCCATACACTGAACTGAACTGTTATAGCCCTTTCCAGTGATGCTGCAACAGCTCCTTCTGAGCCACTACAAGTCACAATAGACTTGGTCAAAGTCTTTCTTGTGCTGTAAATAAGCAATAGGTAGAATTACAATGTATGCTGGGAGAGGCAGCGGTTTAGGAAGATTGCAATGCCTTTGATGGATTAGGGAAATTTAAGTTCTATAAGTCTTAATCACAAAGACAACATCTCTGCTTCTTGGAAATCAAGCTTATCAGATATTATTTGTAACTAATATATTTGCATATTTTTCTGGGACATATTAAATAAGCTATTAGTCAATTATTATTTTAATTATTTTTGCCAACTCTAAAAGTGAGGGTTTTATTTGCTTCAGGATTTTTGATGTCCTGCTTTGCATCCTAAAATCCTTTGGCACAAGACATGAAACATGCATCCTCATCCTCATCCCCCAGAGGCTCTGAGGAAGCTAGCAAACCAGCTGAGTCTGTCCTTCACCATGTGTGTGAAATATAAAAAGCAATTACCTCTATTGTCAGGCAGCCACTGAGAAATGTTCATCTTTGCCTTGGGGAAGACCTCTAGACACTGTCTCTCTCCTTGTACATGAAAGCTGAGCTTACACTGTCTGAAGCAAATCTATGATGGTGTCATCAGCTTGTGATTGGCTTGGAATATTTGAGAAAGCAAGAAACTTAATGGACTAAGATCTAAGGTCAGTCAAAGAATGTAGTTTGCCTGGGCTGCTTTTAGCATGAGCTGAAAGTAACTGTGGACAATATATTTGATTCATAGGAATCACATAAAATAGAAATTGCATTAGCAGAGCAGATTTATGGGGCATGTAGTTCAGTTTCCTACATCCAACAATGGCCACAAGTTACTGTGGAAAGACAAAAACCCACATAATGAATGATTATGCAATAACATGCCTCTGGGGGATGGGTGGAGATAAGTGATTGGTCTAGGTCAAGTGTGAGCCCTAATATCCCTTAAGGATTTGAATCCTAGTGAGTGTATAGGCTTATTAAAAATAGAATTCCTGTAATTTTTATAGGAAAACAAATCTCAGTGTTACAGGTGAGCTTGCTAAGTGAAATTCAAGAGTAGATGCACCATAATAAGCGCACATTTTTTGTGTGAAACAAAGAAAGAAAACCCTCACCAACACAGAAAACAAGTCTGGCGTGGGGGTGCAAAGGATTAATAGCATGGGTAGGTATAGAGGTTACATGTAAACTTGACTAACAGCTCAGAAATTGAACCAAACCCATAACTGTACAGAAGTTTGGGCCACATAGACTGGACTAAAAATGATGGAACCCTACCTAAGATAGTCATGGATCAATGAGCACTCAAATTTAGGTGGTTAGTTTGGGGCATTTAACTTCTGTACTAGATCCCTTATTGAATTAATTTATGCTGGAACTTGGCTGCTCTGGCTAAGTGCCCAGTGGGCTGCACCCAGGCTGTCAGAGGGGAGTCAGCAAAGCCCCATCTCCTGCCTCTGGTCAGCTGTCAGCCCCAGGAAGTACAAAGGCAGGTGGGGAGCAAGGTTCATGAGCTGCTGGGGGAGGCAGTGCCAGTGGCACATCCTGAATTTCCAGTCTAGGTTGGCAGGGTACAGAGTGTCTCTCCCCTGTCCCAATTCCATCCAAGCCCCAGGACCATGTGCTGGAGTGGCTCTGGGAAGGGGATAGAAGATTCCCCCATCAGAACCAGTGATGGAGTAACCAGCTGAAGCCCCTTCCCTTGTACCTGCAGGGCTCCAATACCGGAAAGGGGAGAGGGCAGCCACAGGTGATTTTAGTGCAGGAACAAGGGCTGCAGCCCAGGGAGCCAGGCAAGCCCCTATCTAGCCCTGCTTCCTGCTCAGGCTCTGACTGCTGCCAGCTGGGTTGGCTCAGTGCAGGTGGGCCCATTTTCAGCATGATCCATCAGCAGTCTCACCAGCTCCACCACCCTGACTCCAGTGGTGATGACAAATTGTGCTTTTGTTACTCAAAGGGGCTGAGCTAGCAGCAGTGCAGCCTGCAATCCCCATCAGGAATCACACCACCAGTCAAAGGCTGCCTGACTGGGGAAGTGGGGCCCAGCTGCTTAGCCATAAGAGTAGCAGGAGAGGACATGTTGCCCAGCTGGTGCTGTGGCTCAGAACATCTTGGAGGTACATAGCAGGAAGTATGCTGAAGGTTGGAGGTTTCTGGTCCTGGGGCGTGACCTAAAACTGCACCCTGCTGGGGTTGGATGGTGTGGTGGGATTGCTGGTGGTGGGGCAGTCTTCAGGAAATGCCACATCTGTGCTTCCCCAGTGGAGGGTGAGTATGAGGCACCAGAAAACCTCAGCCCCTACTGCCTTGTGGGTTACCCCTTGGAGGGGAAAGGCTAGGGGAGCACACCCCAAAGACAAAGCAAGGACCCAAGTTCACAGTGAGGCCTAAGACAGGGCCCAGGTCATGTGAAGGGACCTGAGGCAGAATCCAGACTTGCAGTGAGACCTGAGTGTATGAAGGAGCCAGGTGTGAAGCTCCTGGGGCAAGGGGATTGAGGCCCCAGTGCAGGGGCATGAGGGGACCAAGAGGGTCCCAAGCAGGGCAGGGAGCCTGAGGAAAGGGAGGGGCTGGGAGCCCCAAGTAAGTTTGATTGAGAGCCTAGCATGAGGGCATAGGGATTGTGTCAGGATATGGCCTGTGTTGTTTATAGTGTCAGTGTTTTTGATATGCCAGATGAAGTTTAGCTACTTCAATTTCTCTCATGTTGCAAGTAGATGCGGGGAAAGAAATTAATTTTAGGCCATCTGTCTTTTTAGTAATGATGCTAATTTTTCAGTAGCCAGAACAAGTTTGTGGTATAAAAGCCAAGCTTTGCTTTGATACAACTGATGGATATTGACATTTTCCATCTGCAGCATTAGTCTAATGTTAGTTAATAAAGCTTAGGATTTTGCTGGGTGCTTTATGTCTTGAAAGTGCTTTATAACTATTAACTAATTAATCCTCAAAACATCTGCAAGCTGGGAGGTAAATGAATATTAACAGTCCTGTTTTAGCAGTGGGAAAACTGAGCTAGGATTTATAGTCAGTTCAGTGGCAAACCTAGCAATGAAACTCGGTTCCATGCTTTAATGACTAATCTGATCCTTTTAGACTACCCTGGCTCGGTATGAATTAAACCCTTGCGTAGTTAACGTGCCAAGCCTGTATAATTCCTTTTGTGCCTGCAATACAGCTTGTACTATCTTTAGAACTGCCCACTTTCCAAACACAGTCCTGGCAACATAGGCTTTTTGAGGTAATCCTGACATCTGGGGACACTGTTCTCACCCCATGGACACCTAAACCCCTATGATCCCTTGGAAGTGAAAATGCTTCTTGCAGTAATCTACAGTGTTTCAACATATGGGGCTTGCATCTGACTAATAGAGGTGAGTAGAATGCCCCTAATACCTGGCTACCACCTTTAGAGAGATACATTGTTGTTTTATAGTGTTGTTTATTCAGTTGCCTCTTTTTTTTCCCTTTGGTATTTGGGAAGTAAGTCCAGGTTTTGCAGATGACTCTCCTCCCACTCAGTGTATAAATTGCAAGGAACCTCCAAGAAGTTACACTGATATAACTGAAACAAGAATAAAATCTAAATGAAATAATCCACACTATATCAATGTAAGTTGCATAAAAATTGTCATTCCCAGGGGATCATATATATCTGTAGGGCATGAACAGGTTCTTCCTACATTATCTGCATCACAAATCTTGGACATAAATTTTATCTCCTACCATGTGGGCAAGTAGTTTTGATTCTATCCAATTCAGTGCCCTAACATAATTTCCTTAAGAAGCCACTTTGCCAAAGGGATCATCAACCCTATTTCTTAATTGATTTCAAAAGCTCTTGGCAACCTCTAACCTTGGACAAACCCACAGATAATAAAATAGTCTAAGTAATAATAAGATTAATTTTAGATGTGCTTTTCTCATTTTGTATTTTGTATTGATTTTTTTTTTTTTTTACTGCAAATCAAAAATAGAAGTACACATATCCCTAATACACATCAACATGAATTATGTTTATTTCTATTGCAAACAATGAGCAATAAAGGAGGAAAGAGCAAAAAAAGGAACAACAGAGGAAAGAGGGAGGGATGAAAGAAGAAAAGTGTGCAAGGACAAATAATTTGGTTACCAAAATATTCCGAGAAATCTCTCCAGATTGCACCAAAGTTTTTGAAGCAGTTAGACTTGTTAAGCATGATGCTCTCCATTGACGCTACCTGTGCCATCTTACTATACGGAGGCAGACAAGGTTCTTTGTGAGAATCTGATATCTTTTATTAGACCAACTTAAAATAAGTATTGGGGGAGTCCCTGTTCCCCCGTGCGCTGCCAGGAGTGACCAGGAATAATGGTCACAAGCTGGCGGAGGGTAAGTTTAGATTAGATATTAGGAGGCGCTACTTCACAGTCAGGGCGGCTAGGGCCTGGAACCAGCTCCCAGGGGAAGTGGTGCAGGCTCCTAGCCTGGGGATTTTTAAAAGGAAGTTAGATGAGCACCTTGCCGGGGTCATCTGACCCCGGTGCTCTTTCCTGCCAAGGCAGGGGGTCGGACTAGATGATCTACCTAGGTCCCTTCCGACTCTAGCTACTATGAAACTATGAAATAGTTGGAAAATAATTATTAAGCAATCTTTCAGGTTCAAAACTCCTTCATCCGGCTAAGGAAGTTTTGGCAGTTGGCATGTGCTCTTCCTGGATGGAACGAAAAATAAAGAAGCCAGAGGCTGGGCTGGTATGCATACAAGACAGGTAGTCAGTGAAAATGTAGATTGAGGCGTCAACGGGTGAGGGACAGGCTGTCGGGGGGGTGGTGTGTGGAATGGGGGATAGGGAGAAGCGGGATGAATAGTGGAGAGATACCTGGGGAGTCAGATGTCAGGCAAGTTATAATGTGTCATAAATCCAATGTTTATATTTAGTCCATGATTTTTAGTGTCCAGGAGGCTGGTGAAGTAGAGTTCATAGGCTTGTCTCTGGGAAGTGTTTTGTAAGTTTCCTTTGAGGATCAGGATTGAGAGATTGGGGAGAGAGTGGTTTTCTTGTGAGAAATGTGCCCTCACAGGTAATTGGGTAGTCCTGTCTTAGACAGATTTCCGGTGTGCATTCATTCTGGTGCGCAGCTGTTGTTTGGTCTCTCCTACGTATTTTCTATCAGGGCATTTGGTACATTGGATGAGATGTATTACATTTCTGGAGGTGTAGCTGTAAGATCTGGGAAAGCTGATGGCTCTGTGGTGGGGTGTAGTAATTGTGGGGGTGGTGGAGATGTGTTGGCAGGTTTTTGCATTTCTTGTCATGGCATGGTTTGGATCCTTTTGGTGCGTTCTGGGCTTGAGGGAGTTTGCTTCTGGTGATGAGGTTAGTGCGGTTTGGTGCTTGTCTGAAGGCTAGGATGGGTGGATCTGGGAAGATCTCTTTAAGAGCAGGTCTCATCCCCATCTTACCATACATGATTTCAACCTTTGGAGATGTCCAATTTTTCCAATGAGAAGGAAAAAAAATAAAAAGGAAAAAAGAGACAAATAAAGCACAAGAAACTAACAGTAAATTTAGTTTGCCAGGAAGTTTTGGGCAGATGTAACCCCAAAATCTCTTCTACTCTGTGACAATAAAGACAGATACATTAACAACAATCAGATGAATGTCACTTATTGGCAAGCAGTGTTTAACAATATAAAAAACTCATCTTTGCTTTAAGTAACTCTAAAGAAGTTGCTGTGAGAAATAAAGGAAATGTAGATGGTCGTATCTTGTGAGAGAAACTAAGTGAATCTGTCTATAGGGAGTGTAATCTATTGCAACAGTCTTGTCAGATAAAGCTGATTTAGTGAAGGGTTTTGCTTTCTTAGGGTCAAAAGAATCTTATGTTTTCCTTCGCTAATTCATTAAGAATTACACCCTGTACTACTCAGCTTTTTCTGTAACTTCATCCCCTCCTAATGGAATTGATGTAATGAAGTTTTCTGCTTCAGTAGGCTCAGGGAAACTGTAGGTTTTCCCTTGTGAATCAGATTCAGGGTAGCAGAATTCTTCGTGGAGTATTTGAGCTGCTTGTGTCCAGCTTGTGATTTTTGCCAATTTTAAACGGAGCTTGTTTTTTCAGCCACCTCACAAGATGAAAGCATCATTATACAGGAAACACCATTATACAAACAGCAGACTTATCCCATGACAGTTTTCCCAGATCTCTGGCAGCTTTGAGTACTCTCTCCTTGGTAGAAAACCTCAGAAAATTTGTTATGAAAGCCATAGGTTTTTCTCATAATTAGGCTTCCTCCAGTAAGACCCATAGGCCCGCTCTATCTCCAAGTCAGTGACTGAGAGGGAGTTTTAAAAATACTGGCAGCAAGGTTTGTCATAAAGTTGGCAGGATTACATTGTTTGGATCCCTCAGGCACTCCACTAACATGAATATTGTATTGTCTGTACCTGTCTTCCTAGTCCAGCACTTGGTCCCTCAGAGCCTGCCGCTCCCTGCTGTTAGAAACCATCTGGCCATTCCCACAGCCCAATCTTCACAGACAGAAACTCCATAGTCCACTTTATGAACCTGTTTCACTAGGGTCACTGAGCAACACACTGTAATTTTAATACCAGATATTTCTTTTGCCATGCATTACAGAGGCCAAGTCCTTTGTCCTTTCCTCAGATCTCACTTCAGAAGCCTTCATCTTGGAAGCCAAGGGTCTCTGTGGTTTTTGACGTCCCCTGACAATAGAGGGGAGTGAGATTTTTTTTCTTTTTTTTTTCCCCAGGTGTGGAAGAGGATCTAAGGCTTCTCCAAGTATAATTTTTTTAAGGGATTTGAAGAATTTTAACAACTTAAAATGGCAGTAATTATTGCAAAACAGCAGGAGCCTGTTAGACTTAGATCTTCTCTACTCAGTGGTGCCCCTCTGTGCTCATTTTTCTCATTTTAAAAGACTCTCAAACTACATACAGAAGACCCTCAGTCCACCTGCGTGCATTTATTTCATAACTGTTTTTTAAATTATTTTTTAAAAAACAATGAAATTCTCTCTGGCACATAAGGGAGTTTGTACACAACACAGAGGTTTAATTCTCCCTAAATTGAAGCAATGTGGTTTTTTTTAAAACACCACTTAAATTTAGGGCGAAGTAAACCCCCATGTCATGTACACCCATGTTGGAGCCTGATCCTTACGTGCCTCTCCAGCAGCAGGGAGGGGGGAGTTAGCTGCTGGTGGGCAGAGCAGTCCCTGAACTGTGGGGTGGGGGGAGGCTAGTGCTTCCCTCCGCAGCAGTGGTTGCCCCTCACCAGGTGGCACCTGCCTGCAGGCAGCTGGCTTGGGCAGTCCTGGGGGGCACTGCAGCCACACACAGAAGCACCAGGCCCCTGAACAGCTCACCCAGGCAGGCAACGCCCAGGGGGGAGGGGGAGGGTGAATCAGGCTCACCGCTTTTTTTTTTTTTCCCCTTTTGTGGAACCATTCTTCCTGGGCTGCTGCCCGGCTGCCTGCGCAGCCCCTGAGCTGCACGGGGGCCCAGTGCTTCCCTCCTCGGCTGTAGGGTTTAGAAACTAAAACTCCTCGGAGGTGTTTTACTTTGCAGCGCCCCGAAGTCATTTGGTGCATCCCAGTCATTTAAGGTGCATTACACGGCTGAACGTGCTGGAATTAACGCGCAATACGCTACTGAATATGCAAACAGCAATGCGATTAAAGTGGTGCAAAAGGCATTTAAGCTGCTTTAAGCCTGCTTTAAAGTGCCATCTACAAATGCACTAAGAAGTCAATTCATTCTCTGCTTCTGCCGTTAGGTAGTCTGTCACTGGTTAGTTCTCTCAATTGCCTGAATGACAGAGGTTTTTGTTAGTGAATGCAATGAAAACCATTTCTATTACGCTTTCACAGCAATAGTGGTCAAAGCTCAGCTTTGACCTTTTCTTACGAAGACTCTTTGGGGGCACTTTATCCCTGTACCTAAGCAGATTTCAACACTAGATAGAAATGGAAGCAACAAAGCTGCCTTGTAGTAGCTGTATCTTGGGACTTAAAGAAGGTTACTTTGACCCTAATGCCAGATTCAAACATTAAGTTGTGCCCTAGTGCAAAGTCCTGTATGATTCATTTTGATAGCTAGAAATAACCACCACATAGAACTGTCCAATCCTTATGAAACCTAATGAATCAGTCCTCTATACACTTGTGCTAGAGCAGGCGTGGGCAAAATATGGCCTGTGGACAATTCATTGCCTCCATGCAATTTCATCCAGCCCATGGGCACCCTGCAACTAATTGTACCTGACTCAGCCTGCATACCTTGCTCCCACTCTTGGTGTGCAGGCTGATTCGGGTACAATTAGTAGGAGATGCAGCTGGATAGGAACCTGGGGCTGGTGGCAGCATAGACCCTGTGCTCAGAGGGGCGGCGGGAATGCAGAGCTCAGGAGGGCAGGGTGTATATGTAAGGGAGGGTGGGGGGTATGAGAATTTCCCCCCCCCCACACACACGCACGCACGCCTCCTCATGGTGCACCTGGCAGCAGCAGGTGGTGGGTGCTCGGGGCGTGCAGGTACTGCCGCCTAGCAGTGCAAGGCTCCAGCCAGCACTGCCTGTGGTGGCAAGGAGTGTAGCCCAGCCAGTCCATCTCCACCACACAGGGCTCTATGCAGTGCACATGCAGCTCCTAGCACAGGGGAAGCTCCACACAATGGAACCAGCTGCCTTGTGCACCGCCTGTCATTCAGATCCTGGGACTCTTCTGGGAATGGAGGGGAGCCCTGCCCCTGCTTCCTGGCAGAGTCCCAGATCTGCATGGCAGGGGACAGGGAAGGTAGCCAGCTCCATCATTCAGAGCTTCCCCTGGTGGCTCACGAGTGCAGGAGCTGCATGTGTGCAATAGAGATGACTGCACTTCTTGCCACTACGTGCAGCGCTGGCTGGAGCCATGCGCCACTGGGTGGCAGCACCTGTGCTGGCCACAAGCGCCCCAAGTACCTGCTGCCTGCTGCTGCTGGCAATGGGGGCTGTGCACCATGGGGGGGTGGGGGAGATGTGTAGGGGGTCCCCCCATGTCCCTCTCACACCCCCCTCATGCCCCACACATACCACTCACCCATACCCTGCCCCCACATATATACCCCCAACATACCCTATTGCCCCCTACCCAACCCCAACATCCCCCACACACAATATAGAAGAGTAACCCTTCCCTCCCAAAAGGAGTACTTTCAGGGGCAAGGGGAGGGATTCCAGTGGTAAAGGTCAGGGGTTAGGTGTGGGACTTTCAGTCCCAAGGTGGCAAACAGGGGGCAGGGCACCTGTCATGGGGTGGGGCTAGTTTTGCGGCCCTTCACAGCTCACCAAACCTCATTAAGTGGTCCTCCAGCTGAAATAATTGCCCACCCCTGCCTTACCATCTATGCTTTAATATGCCTTTTAAAATCACATGTAAAATCAGTATTTCCAAGGATACCATCTCAATGACAAATAATTTGTGGCTCCAGCAGTGTCAGGGCACAGTGTATAGGTTTTTTTCCCCTTGAAATCCTACTGGTTTAACAGTAGAAGAAAAAGCTCACTGAAGTAAATCCATATTTAATGTTCTATGTTGTAAAGGTTTCCTGTGTGGTAAGATAGCATCAAAGCACAATAGGAGCATGTTTTATGCTGCCATACAATGGAGTCCATACAGCTGCACTTACAAATGATACCAGTTATCATCAAGAGAGCTGCTGCCAGCAGGATCCCAGAAATGCCATGCTTATACAACATTTTACTTGCAGTTTAATAACACATTTCTTTAAATTAAAGTTTATAAAATGTATCAGGATATTTTCAGATGAGCAAACTTGCCCCAATAATTGTTGTTAACAAGCTGCCCCTTCATGCTCATGATGTAGAACAAATATTTGGTGGAGAATGTTAAAAGAGGGATTCTAGGTCAAAGACTGTGAGCTGCTGCAGTAATCTGATGGGAGATGAGGGGCAGGGATTGATTATAAGGTCTATTTAATCATAGATCTTTGTCCTGTAGGTATACGAGAGAAAGCAAGCTATCATGTATATAAGGAGAAGGGGTAATTTTCTATGATAATATTGCAGGATATTTATCTAAACTACTGCATTTTCACTGTAGTAGTCTATAGCTTTTAGGACCACAGCTACCCTAGTACAATGCTTTCTCCTTTTTACAAAAGAAATGGAGAGTGTTGACCAAATAACTTTTAATATCATTAACATTACTGTATTTATCTTTTATACTGCAGGACTGCAAGGTCAACCATTTTGGGGCTCCATTTTGCCAGGCCTTATACCATTTGCGCCCAAGAACTTACACTCTAAAAATCAAGTGGATAAAATAACAATCAGGGTGGTGTGTGTGGGTATGTGTGTGTGATGGGTTCTTAAAAACACTTGGATTGCAAGCTGGCCATGCAAAGGACTTCTTTTTGTTGTTTATACTATGTCACCTGATCCATGGCTAGGGCTATTGCAATGGCAGATAATAGGAAATAATAAAAATAATGACAGGTGCACAATTTTTAGGCACTGAGCTGCAATAATCACAACTTACTCATTGCCTGTCCCTTGCTTTGTCTGTAATATTCTAATGAAAACAGAATAATGATTTTTTTTGACCAGTTTAGTGTCAGTTCACGATGCAGACTTTTTTCTGAAAAAAGTTCTCACTTTTTCTGCTTGCAAAATTAAGTGAATAGAACAGTTTCCATACACTTATTCAAAATTTGTAATTACAATTTTTACTGTCTGGATAGATAGCAACCAGTTCTCACCGAGTCATTGTTTTTTTCCCCCCTGTGGTCAAAACCCAGGGGACTAGTTCTAGGACTTTAATTTCTAGAAAATGTTAGTAAGAAATATCAATTTGAATTTGTTTCTCTTTCCCTTTGTTTGTCCTCTAGTTTATGAGCATTTTAATGGTTGCCTACATTGTAACGTCCAACTGTTGGAACCCAGCAGACCACAGGTTGAAAACCACTGCTGTAGAGTCTTAATGAGTGTTGATTTTTGGCAGCTAATTGGGAGATGAATGCTTGAGAACTGGCCCCAAATATGTGTATTGAGCTCTTTTGAAAATCTGTCTTGAGATGGCACTGCTTCTGTAAAGCAGTGAGCAGCTCTACACAACAGGAACTGAGGGCTGGTTTCTGTGGTGTTAAAGAAATATAGTAACCTCCAGAAAGACAAAAGTCTGGCAACAATCCTTCTTTATAGACAGAAGGATGCAAAGAGACCTCAAACCTGCCTGGAAAGAACTGAAACATGGTGAAATTCTGATCTGAGGTAAAGTAACCATAGTTGATGGGGCTTCATACAAACTCCACCTGTGGGTCACATCCACAGTGTAGTAGCTTGTTTGGGACCAGCTGGAAGCAATGGGGAAAGGGCATGAGTAGAGCCTGAAGAAATGGAGCTGGATTAGCCTTTGCTAACAATGCAATCTTTCAAGGGCTGTTCTATTCAGATGAGTTAGGGCAGTCAAAAAGCGGTTATGACTTGAACTGTGGGCTAGGGGAGACATAAGTAACATTTTTGCTTCCTTCCCTCTCCCCAGTCGTGCCAAGAGGCTGAGGATAGTGCCCAGAGTATTCACCACCATGAAAGGCCCTGAGGTGGGAGCAGACCCAGCCACCATGAGTTGAGAAGAGTGGATTGATTGTTGCGGTGACCGTACTAACACTACCAACATCTATTTCACTCTGTTGAAAAACAGCTGCTGCTTTTTTTTTTTTTTTTTTTTTTTTGGTAGGTGCTAGTTCAACCGGTTGGCCCCAGCCAGTGCCCCAGCTTCAGCCAGTTACTAGTGTTTGGGATAAACACAGATGAGGGGAAGTAGGAGCCACCATGTTAAAATACTTCCTGCTCAATCCCTCAAGGAAAGGCTTATGACAGTGGTACAAATACTTGACATACAGATCATATTCACCCTTTGATCATCTGTCATTTTGTTGTAAGAAAGCATGCCATCATTTGCCCACTGTTTAAAATAGCCCTAGAGGAAGTTAGGCTTTAATCTTAACCTCAAGCACATTGAGCCTTCTATTTCCTAACCAGCTATAGAATGTGCTATCTTGTTTCCGTCACTTCAGGCCTACTAAGTTTAGTTCCTCCAAGCCAGCTGTTAAGGAGGAAGGGAAATAAAACAAAACTGCTCTTCATGGATAAAACATGTCTCAGTCCATAGCTGTCTTGCTTATTCCCCTTTCCTTAAATCGCCTTTTAAAAACGATGTATAGAAAACTAATTTCTAGGACATTTTTAGTAAAAATATTAATTTGAATGTGTTTCTCTTTTCCTTTGTCCTCTAGTTTATGATCATTTTAACGGTTGCCCAAGTTGTAATGTCCAGCTATTGCTCATTTCAATATCAAGCTGTTGTTTATTAATATTGTAGCAAATCCAGTATAGCACTGAAGACTTCCATCTGGTAGAGTAGACAAAATGGCAGGAATGTAAAAGATACTATACTTCAGTTTGGATCACTTCAGCAGAAATGATGCACCTGACAAAAATGCATAAAATGTCTATACTGAAATCAGCCTGTTTGCCCTCTATATCAACATCAGGCGAAGAGGACTTCTCTTACGTTGGAACTGCAGGTTTGTTTTTTTGTGGGGGTTGTTTGGGGGAGGTTGGTGCTGTTTCCAGAGAATCTTTTAGGCCTTGCCACTAAAACCCATGAGCACGAGTGAATAGCACTTTAATGAAAGCCTTTGGGGGAACCTTGTGCTGCTATTACGGACATTCACTTTTCTTCGCTATTTTGCTTTGTTTCTAACAACTTTTTTATATAATAGTGATCAATTTAATACCATTTGGTTGCTGCTAGGTATAATGAATGTCACAATCCATTTGACTGCCTTCTTTGAGCATTTAGAACTGCACAGACATCACAACTTGTAGTTGTGTTTTGTTGATGGTTCAATGGCACAATTATTCATTTTTACCAAAAAACCCCCAAGCACTTTATTAGTTTTCGTTCTGGTTTACAAAGCAAAATTCAAATCATAACAAGGTATGTCCTTCTCTGTATCCTGTAGGGCTTTGAAAACTTTCTGAATTACTCTGCATCCCCTCTGTTTTTATAACATGTTGGGTAAGCTTTTCCTCTGTTACTTTTAACTTATAGCTGCCATTTCAAGCCTTGAAAATCACCCCAAAAGACAATTTCCTTTTAATGAAAAGGTTTTACAGCATAATTAAATGCAAGCCCACTGCACAAGAGTCTCTCACAGGTGCAGTAACTCGGCTCAGATGTGTTATCTGGAAATCTGTATACAGTGACTGTTCCTCTCCTAAGCAGAAGCTAAAAAACTTTGTGGGATGACTGCTTAAGTCATTTCTAAAACACCTTCCAAGGTTAGATGACTGAGACGGCACTTTTAAATGTATTTAGCTCCTGTTTTCCATTCCTGACAGAGAAGGATCTTTGGGTAAATCCAATATCTTCTATTAGACCAACTCAAATAATTGGAAAAATTCTTCTTAGCAAGTTTTTGGGCACAAACTATTCGTCAGGCTGAGGAAGCATCTGCATAGACCATCTGCAGATGCTTTCTCAGCCTGACAAAAGGTGTTTGTGCCTGAAAGCTTGCTAAGAAGAATTTTTTCAACTATTTGAGTTGGTCTAATAAAAGGTATTGGATTTACCCAAAGATCCTTGTCTGCTTATGTCCTTAGACCAACATGGCTACAACCTACACCACTGAAACATTTTCCATTTCTAGCAGTGCACACAGTGTTGTCTGGGGATTGGACTTTGCATAATAATTCATCCTTCCTTTTCTGCTAAAGAGCACTAAGAAAAATCAATAAGCAGTTCTAACTTCAGCTCTGACTTCTAAAACAGAAACCCATTTTTGTTAACAGTGGGCTGCATGAAAGTATTTAAAAATGATTACCACCTTAGCAAAATTAATATGTTGTGTCTATGGGATTTAGTGGAAGATGGAGGAAGGGAAGGTGAAACTGACATGAAGGCTAAGTATAGACAGTCAAAAAGCCTGAGGCTGAATCAGTTCAATCTTCACAGGTTAGTTCAAGCTGAGTAGATGTGACAGGGGGGCTATCTCTAGGCCAGTCACAATATCGGCCCACCCACCTGTCTAGGCCGTCTGCCCACTTGACTCGCCTTTGTCATTGAATTGATGTTTCTAGGTAGGCTGCCTTGATGCCAAGGGCATTATACGCAGCTCCAACCTTTCCTTTACTGTGTCCCATGCTTCATAGATGGCATCACTATATGGCTCTGGCCCCACTATATTTCTGGCAGACATTCAGATCTCAGCCTGGATTCCTCCTACTCAGGTGGCTTAACCTCTGCCAATATTTGGGGATACAAACTCCCAAGGCCCCTTTCCCTCTTGGTAGTGGCCCCCTCTGGGACCTTTGGTCTTGCAGGCCCTGGCCTCACCTTTAGGCCAGTCAGGACTCCAGGCAACTGGGTCTGGCCATCCCTCAGTGGGTGCTTTTGCCCTTTGATTGTCCTGGTCCTGATCCCAGCACTGACCAGCCAAGGCTTTTCTGGCTAGGTTCTTGAGCAGCTAGCCCTCTCTCCCATACTGGTCCTCCTTCTTGGACCCCTCCACACACTACCCTCACTGCCTTGGCCCTGTGATTTTCTGTTGGGGTATGCTCCCCAAGGCTTTCCCCTCCACAGGGTCACCAGCATGGCAGCAGGGGCTGAAGCTTTCTGGCACCCCATGAATGTCTTTCACTGGGGAGGTGATAGTGTGGCATTTCTTGGGAACTTCCCCAGGCACCTCACCACACTATCCAACCCCAGCAGGGTGTAGGTTTAGGTTATTCCCTTGGACAAGCCTTCAAACCTTCCTGGTCTTTCATAAGGTCACAGTGTATACAGCTCCTTTCTGGTCTTGTCCTGAGCCCTCCTCTCAGCAGGCCACAGGCACTCAGCCCCCTTCTCAAGGTGCTAGACCCTACACTGGGTCCCCAGGAACCTCCTCCATTCCCATTGTTTCTACCATGACTTCCAGGTGTTCTAGGAGTAGCAGCACCTCAGCCACTAGATGTTCACCCTTTAGCTCCCCTGTTGCAGCTGCTGGCCTGGCTCTTCAGGGTCTGCTCTTATATTGAGGCTGCTCAGCCCTGTTCCTGGCTGTTCTGTGACTGCCTGATTAAGTCTGCTCCCATCTGCAGGCTGCCTCACAGCCTGCTCAAGTGCTTAAAGTGACAGGCACACAAAGGTGCACTACCACAGTAGATTAAACTGAAGAGCATTCTGGATTTTGATTCTGGATGTGCAGCCTCATCCTACAGTGACTAGGCCAGAAGCCTGGGGGTGCTAGACCATGCCTTCCTACTCAGCTGGAAGAGATAGATTGGGCCAAGGCTAGCCTGCTTACCCTGTGAGGTGGGATTTACAGGGAGGTGCAAAGCATCCTGGGATGCTGGGGGACTATGAGTTAACTTGAATCTGGAGGGGATCTGAAGCATAAGTTCAATAAACTGATTTAACTTAACTGATTTAAGTCTGATACTACACCCATCTAGGTTTATCTTAAATTGGTTTTGGCCATTTTGAAAGCTTTTATGTGCAGTGAACTTCTGTTGTGTTACAGATATGAATCCGTTTCCAATCACTTATACTGGTTTATGTGTAATTTCTATCCCTAGCTGTAAAGATCTGATCAAAACTTACATAGTATGTAAAGATTATGTTTGGAATCATTTCTTAATTCAGGGTAAAGACAAACTGTCCTCTTCCTTGCTTTTTCTGTACAAAGAAAACAAGCAGATCATTTTATCTTAAGTAGAAATAATTCTGACTAAAAATAACAACAACACAAGAAAGTACAAAAACACAGTTCCTGGGGCCAAACTGTGCTGCCATCACTTAAGCAGAGTTGTACCTTGTTCTTTCTGTAGTTGATTTCAGTGAGACTACCTGCAAAATAAGGCAATGCTTAACATGACTGAGAACAGTATAAATTGGCCCTAACTAAACAGTTTCAACAATACTCTGATTTAGGTTCAGCTCCTCTGGCTGTAGCATATGTAGCATGCTCCCTAATTGAGATTCTTTCTGAGAGTCTTCTTTTTCCTTGAAGAATTTCAAAAGTATTTACTGGATTTTTAAAAAGATCTTGGATTGTATCTATAAACTCAACACAGTAATTGTCCTTATTTCATGTAACAGATTCAGGAATAAACACCTCCAATATTTGTAAAATTAAGATCACACTGAGAAATCTAACTCAATCTAGCTGTCCATCATGCTTTAAGTCAATAGTGCTGGCATCAGAAAATGTATTGCACTTGACATGGGCATCTATTATCTGCTTGGATGTAGCTAACCTTGGCTTTATGAAACTTAAATTAAGTGTATTGACATTTTATAGCGTTGACTGATTCTCATAATGGGCTGAAATGAGTATAATGAAATTTGTGTGCGTGTGTGTGTGTGTAGACAGACACACACACACACACAAATTGAATTGTACTCATTTCAGCCCATTATGAGAATCAGTCAACGCTATAAAATGTCAATACACTTAATTTAAGTTTCATAAAGCCAAGGTTAGCTACATCCAAGCAGATAATAGATGCCCATGTCAAGTGCAATACATTTTCTGATATCTATACAGATATAAAAAGTGTGTGTGTGTACGTGTACACACACACATATATATGCTAGGCTTACCATATCAGCACTGAAGGGGGCTGTTTTTACCAGATTTGACCATCACTCTGGGGTGTGCTCATTTATTAGGTGTACGTTTCTGGGAGTCTCTGTAATTCTATCAGTGTGGTGTTTGTGTTACTTGTGTTTCTGTATGGAGTTGTATCTCTCCCTTCTCCAAGTTCTCACCCCCAATGGAGCTATCTTGCAGGACTCAGTTTAAATGGGGCTGGGTTCCTCCAACTACAGAATCAGTCAAACACATATATGCACATACACATAGATCAACAGGATACACCTGAGCCAGGCCGGGTTATTTAGCTTTGACAGGCTAACACCCTCATATGCCTTCAACTCAGTTCATCAGGGCAAAAATAAAATGCAGGCAGACATAAGCACGCAGGTTAACAGAGCATATCTGAGTCAGGTTGGACTATTCAGCAAGACAAAAATAAATGCAGGTAGACGCACATACACACATGCTAACAGAGTATGTCTGAGCAGGCTGGGTCCAATCAGCACTTTCAGCTGATGCCCTGATGTGCCTCAAAACTCAGCATGTCCCAATCTCTTGTCACAATGGTCCTAATAGTAACCCCCTTGATGAGCAGACCCCACTGTGGTTTTGGGTGTTACAGGGATCTTTGGCTTAGGTAAAAGAAGAGTTGCTGCAGAGCAATGGGGTGGTTAAGGGGAAGAAAGAGTAGGTGAGGTTCATAGAGAAAGTATAGCAATCAGCTTGACCATAAAAGTTATTTATTGCCAGGTATATGAACTTACGATGATACCAATAATAATAGCCATACAAGAAAGAGACAAATAAACAGTTACAATATTACAAAGTTTCAATTAACGGTTTTGGGGAAGTCTAGCTCGAGTTTGATTAGCAAAAGTCAGGTTTAGAAAGCTGTGCCTGGAGTCAGAGAATAAAAGTCAGGTTCCTGGAGTCCGAGAGAGAGAGACAGTTGGAATCTCGCCACCCAGCGAAGGTTGAACACATCCAGGTTCCCAGGTGTTGTTGGAGCCGGCAGACAGGCAGAGTCCTCAGCACAATCAATGGAGAGATTCCAGGCAGAAAAGGAGTGGAACTGGTGCAGCTTTTGGATCCAAGCACCAGGACAGAAACTTGAGCTTGGGTAGGGGTTTTGTAGAGAATTAACAATGGCTCAAGGGAGAACACTAGGTTTATTTAGGGGTAAACCATGGCTCATATACTGGGTAATAGGAACTGATCACTCCTGGCCATGGATGGCATTACTCTGAGGGAGCTCACAATACAGAGGCAGATTCAGTGTTTTGGATACCAATAGAGGAGTCATTACTAGAACTGGTCTGATTAAATGCTGAGCTGGACGTGTAGATGTGGGTTGATTAGCATTTGAAGCAAGGATTCCCCATCATGCAGTGCTCCCCTCTTTTCTGATTCCAGAATTCAGTGCAGTCCTTGCTTTGGAATCTCTGTTCTCCATCCTGGATGCTAATGAAGGTGCTTTCCTGTCCCCTCTCCCATTTAAATGAGTTGTCAGCTGGTTCCATCTTGGATGCAAATGAGACCAGGGGAGTTGCTTCACTCTTGTCACCCTTGTCTGGAGGGTTTAAGGTGTCTCCCATGGCATCATCCTTGTCTTTTGTAAGTCCTTCCTCTAATCAGTTGTTGTTCAAGTAGAGGTGGGGAGGAGGAGAGTTCTTTGTGAGTCAGGCTGCGTCCTGTGCCAGGGTTCCCCAAGAACATGGAACTGAGAGGTAACACTGTGCACAATGGGGACTACCATATATCTTATTCAGATGGACTGCACTAACTTATCCTTGTAGTAGGTTTTCATCAGCATGTCGGGCTTTTGGCTAAAATCAAGCATTTTTGGCACCAAGGGGAGGGTGTTAGGTTTTGCTTTGGCCCTCCCAGTACTGCCCTGGTATTACAGCATCTCCAGGCCTTGTAAGGTTATCTGTGGAGGTAACACCTTTCTCTTCTTTTCTTTTTTTTTAAGGAGCAAAAAAAGTTCCCATTAGTATGTTTGCCCAATTTGGGCCTTGTGTTTGTAGTCATGCTCAGTGCTGGCTGTATTAAATCAACTCCATTATTGGTTTCCATTACTGAGCACATGTTGCTTTTGGCAAATGTTTAATGATGGGCATTAATGGGGGTTAAGGGTCTTTTCTCCCCATGAAGTTTTGGGGGAAAAAACTGTCTTGAATCTGAGTAAATAGGGTAATTCAGATAAGTTATATTAACGAAGATAAGCAGTATTTGTTGCAGTTGGATTTATCAGAATACGAGAAGAGAGTTTTATATGATTAATGTTGGGCAAAAGTCAGAAGAGTTTGATGCAAAAAAACATCCAAAAGTTTGGTCCAGAAATCAGTCTGAGCAGTGGGCAGTGTTTTTAAAAAAGTTGTGTGTTGGGGTTTTGTGCAAATTCAGGTATGGTCTACAAAGCCCTTATTCATATAGACCTGAATATACTTATGGCTTCTGATGGACTAGCAGATAGCTGTCTCTTTCTTCCTGCCTGAGGTTAGAGCTGGATTCATGGAAATACAGTGTTAGGAACAGAAAAAGCAAGTGTACTAACTGGAAGACTGGAAACAGTTTGAGAATGGCGGTTCTTATGATATCTTCATCCCTTAGACTAGTCTATCGTGTACCGACAGCCATATTCATGAAGAAGTTAGAGGCTGTGAGGTGAGCTGCAGCTCTGAACTAGATCTGTGGGGATATTAGCTCTGTTAAATTAATCCAGCTTCTTTTTGAGAATAATAACTCCCATATTATAGTGAATTCAGCAGCAATTTAGAGTGCACACTGTAATTAACTGAATTAATTCTGATTTGGGAAGAAAACTTCCAATCTTTAGGATACTTAAATCTACATGTAGGCACCTAAATTGAAGTGGCTTCATTTTCAAAGCCTATAGCTCCCACTGACTTCAAAGAGATCTTTGGGTGCTCAGCATTTCTGAACATCTAAACACTATTTTTTATTTTGGTACCTGAGTTTGGTACTAAAGTTTGAGATGTTTGGCTGTCAGTGGTATCTGTGACTCTGCACATGCTTGACCAAAATCAGCCCCAGTGTAAGCAGCTATAACAACACTGAAACAACAGAGATGTGCCTCTATACACCACGGCTGAATTTGGCCAAGAGAATCCAGTGATTAGACGCTTGTTATATTACTCAGTTGTATATTGTTATTTAACAAACTGTTAATGTTGGACAGTCGTGCACACTTTTATCCTTCTGACAAACCCCAAGAATATGGCATTATCAGACTAAGGTGAAGGTTTGTGACTGCCTAATCAAGGATGTTGAAGATCATTGGAGCTCAGCATTTATTTTTGAACAATAGCAATTAATTCAACAGAGAGTAGCTCTTCATGTCATGGCTGTTGAGCACAACCCTGGTGTCAGTTCTTTCTTACAGTCACTGGGGCATCACAGAGACATTGGTAGTATCGCTATGGTTATTTAGTCATAGAATTAATGACTTCAGCACACTTCCTTGAGCCAAATCACCTATATTTATTTCAATAAAACTCACTCACTGATACTTTCAATAGACGACTAGCAATTAAGGAGTGGGATTATAGAATGGGTTGCAAGTACCCATCCCACACTTAGTGTGCTGCTGGTGCTAGACTTTTGAAAGAATAGATAACCTTGGGAAAGGGGCATAGTCACTGGCCTGATAAAGAGAGAAAAACCCCTAATCAGTTCACTTCAAGTGTGGGGCAACAGCCACACTCCTTCAGAATCATATCGGGTATAACAGAGGCCCTGTGTCTCTGGGAGCTCCTAGCTAGGCAGTGGATTTGTTTCCACACCACTTGGTTACAGCCTTACAAGATGGCTTTGCTCCCTTGGGTGCTCCTCAGCCAGTCCTTTAAATGCAGACACAGTCCTTGCACCGAACAAACTAGCAAACCAAACTTTTAACCCTTCTCCAGGCAGTTGGAGAAGCCCCATAGCTCTGGTCCAGTTGTGTTGCATGGTCCCTTTCTAATTGTGAGCTTATCTGATTACAGTCTGCACACAAACTGCTGCTTCCCCAGCTCACTGCTCTCTCCTCTGGGTTTTTCACTACTGGTGGGATACTTCCCCTTTAGCTGACTGCCCACAGCTGTGGTTCTACAATAGATTCAACAATAGAGCTATCTGTTCTCGCTTAAAGAACCAACCTTCCCTGTTGCATACCTCCAGACTTCACAGTGCATCGTTAAGCCGCAATCTTTTCTACTCTATTTTTGGGTTGTACCCTTTGCTGTGGTCTCTTAGGGCCCTGGTAGACATGCAACTTCCCAGTGTAACTTGATTCCCCCCCCCAACCCAAAAGATGTTCTTTGGTGGGGGAAATGGGAGGGATTAAGCTCCACTTTGGAGCTGGCTGCAGTCTCTCTTCCCCCTCCTTCCCTGCAGCTCTGGTACTGTCTTCAGAATGAGGGGAGGGGAGGGGATGGAGCTCCATCTGGGGTTTGCGTAGCTCATGCTGGAGTGGGGGCAAGTGGATTGGAGCTTCCAATCTACCTGCTCCCCCTTCAGCATGGTTGAGCAAACCCCAGATGGAGCTCCCTCCCCTCCCTTCTCCACCTCATCCTGATGGTAGGTAGCCCTGCTCCTGGTATGCACTGACAGAAGTTAATGAAGGCACTCCACTTTGGCATGCCTTCATCTGAGCCCTCATGTAATGAGGGTCCATTTGTCATAACATGGGCACTTTTGAAGTGCTCTGCAGCTGTGCACTTCTATAAGGTCATGGGTATAGAGTGCTTTCAGGGGGTGCTGATCACAAAACAAAATATCACTTCTGACAGTGTTCTTAGCGCCTAAGAAAAGCTGTCTTATTAGCAGTGCAGTCTCTTGCTAATAGCTTTGCTCAACAGCTTCATAGATATCCTGAAAGTCTATACAAATATGAAGATTTTGTTTTTTTTCATTAACTTTGAATCTTGCGCCAAGTATGTTCCGTTACTCCAAGAAACCATATGGAAGTGTAAAGATGAGCTCATTGTAGAAGATAGGAGGTTTGAGAGTCTTTACATTTAGTCAGTAGTGATTATATCATTCACATTTGGGATGAGTTAAGTAGCTATGGTCAGTGTGATGAAAACATGGTGATGCTGGTGCTGGAAACATTGACTCTTCAGGGAAAACTTGCAGGATTCAACTGACTGGTTTTGTGAAGCAAGATGAAAGGAATCCTTGAGTCAGACTAATGCTGTTGTTTAGGCATTTATGATATTGTAATAAGCCAAATAATTGCAATTGGTTTCATATTGCCTAGTAAGAAGGTACAGTTATTACTCATTCATGTGATTACATTCACAATTGTTATTTTAAATGAACTTTCTGTCCATAAAACAAGACATAATGTATTGTTTTATTACTTGTTTGTTAATGGGCACATCTACACATGCATTAATGTACCTTTTCTAATGCGCATTAAATTTAGTACCTCCAGTGTGAGGTACTAAGTTAATGCACATTAGACTGCACTAATTTGCAGTAGTGCATTTGCACACTTTTTTAGTGAAGCTTAATGTTCAATAGACTATTTTACTGAACATTAGTGTAATGTCATGTTTTTATATGACGCTTTGATGCACAGTAAAATAGTCTACTGCGCACTAAAGCGCACATGTACGCACACCCAACTTGTACACACTTTACTGCTTTTGTCTTTACAAATCTCTTGAAAAGCACAAGAAAAAATATAAATACAAATATATTTGAGAGAAACATTCTGTAGCTGACATGTCACACTAATTTCCAGTACAGTATTGCCTGAGTTTGACCAATCAGAAATAGCACAGGAAGTGCTTTTTTGTGGTTTTCTGATTCTCAGAATTTTTCTACTCCTCTCAGAATTGATATGACACAGCAGCAAGTGAAAATGACAGGGGCCTAATCAGGACCCCATTAGGAGAAGCATAGAATTTCCCTATTTTGTGGATTACTCCAGCTGTGTCATGGAGAAGGGTGTTCAGTTAGCTCTGGCAAGGGTTCTGTTGCTGGGGAAGATGGATAAAAACAATTTCTCTCTTCTCTACACCACCTACCGGGGGTATATGGAATCTATAGGAATTAGCAGATGAACTTCTGTCTGTTGTTCTGGGTCAAACCCATCTATCCATTCTCAGAATTTCCCATTCCCAGGGAAATTCCATGACGGGGCCTTTGTGGACATGCCATTCCCATGGTGTTCACATGGGACCATGTGAGGCAAGAAACCAAGGGGCTTCCAAACTTTTCATTTATCAGTGAAAATTTTCTAACAGTTTTTTATTTGTTTAATTTTGAGCTTTTCCTGTGAAGTTTTAGGAGACTCCTTACTCCATCTGAACCAGTTTATCCACCCTGCTTGTGGTCCAGGGAACATCAAACAGTACATTCCTTATGTGCAATTTTCATTTGGAGGTAGTGGGAGATCTGTAGTGTCTCCTAAATTCCTGTGGCTAATTTAAGCTTTGACCAGCTGACATCTTGTATTGCTAAATGCAGTGTGTACATACAGCTCTCACTAAAACTTTGCTGATAACGTTCCGCTTTTTAAATAATACAAACACTCTTTTTCTTTGCCAAATCGTGAGGCTTGCTAACATACACTAGGGAGGTATGAACAATAAAAGCCTTCATCTCTTTTTAATTATGCCATATCTAATTAAAAAGTTTGCCTTCCTTTACTAGCATCCATAAAATGTTTTCTGAATCACTGTTACTCATGGGTCTGGATGAAGACAGATTGCACTATAATCTGTTCCTAAGATATCTGTCTTTTCTGTGCAACAATCCTTTTATAACCCTAAGCAGGAAATGTTTGCTTGAATTATTGTTTGTTATGTACTTTTAACTATTGAATAGCACTAGCTCCTTACCCGGGGTTGATTTATAAGAAAAACTGATTAATCCATTTTGGAGGAGGCATGTATGAGGAATCTGAGTTGGGTTCAAATGTGGGATTTCAAAAGGGCAGCTGAATTTGATGCGGGGATGAGGACTGTGACTAGAAGCTGTCAGAGAAGAATTTAACAAGTCAAAACCACGGGGTAATTACACCACTAATGCTGAATTATTAAATCAATGAGGCTTTTTTTATTAACATAAATTCATGAAGGATCAGGGCTCAGAACTTCAGGGAGCCCCCTCAAACCAGCCCATCAATTCCTGAATCAATCTCTTGAAACTGAGCTTCCTGAAGAGTACATAAGTCATTATGTAACAGGGTAGTGCTGCCCGCTGTATGGGTTCTGTGATCAGCCATCCCTGTCCAGTTATTAGACCGAATGTGGACAAAGTCCAATGTTCCTAGTAAACAGCAGGAGAGAGATACAGAAACAACTCTGGCTCCTGAAGTAGACCCTGGAGAAGGAAAAGACTCTCTGGGAGTAGTAGTTGATGGTGGGCAAAACTGTTTTGATGAATATCTTGGTTATGATTCTCTATCTGAAAAATAAAAGTGTGCTTGGAAAGAGTTGGGCATGGCAAGGTATAGGCATGGGGAACCAGGCCAGCTGCCTTAAATGCTGGCAAACAGCTGCTTATAAAGTACTTAACTTTTTTCTGAATCAGCAGAGCACTTGAGCACAATGGAAGCACAAGAAGAACGGCAAGAGACCAATGTGGTTGCACAAGGAACTTTTAAAATGCCTTAAATGTGAAGGGACAAAATCAGGAAGGCAAAGATAAAGAATGAGCTGCAACTGCAAAGGAGGTTAAAGACAACAAAAAGAGGTTCTGTAAGTATGCTGGCCAGAAGAGAAGGATCAAGGAAGCTGTGGGTCTTCTATTAACAAGCTAAGGGGACCTAATAAGTGAACATACAAAGAAAATGGAGCTATTCAACAGCAACTTTGCCTCCGTCTTAAAAAAAGAAGTTGTCAGATACCTAGTAGGAATTATCTGGATAAGGAAGAGAGCAAGCTGAGGGAGGAGTTAACAGAAGAGATGATCAGAGAACTTTTGTTGAGTCTGAATGAATTCAAGTCAGGGCTGGTTAAGCTTCATCCCAGGCTCCTGAAGGAGCCTCCAGAGGAGGTCTCTGAGATCTTCATGAAGTAGTGGGAGACAGGCTAGGTACCAGAGGACTGGAAAAGGGCCAATGTAGGTACCTCCTTAAAGGCAAGAAGGAGGACCCAGGAAACTACAGACTGGTTAGTGTCACCTCAACACCTGGGAAGTTACTGGAGCATATCCTAAGGAAAGCAATTTGCAAGCATCCAGAGGAGGAAAGGCTGATCACAAGTAGCCAGCCTGGATTTATGGAAAAAAAAATCGTGTCATACAAATCTTAGCTTCTTTGGCAAAATAACTACTTGGGTGGATGGATGGAATGCTCTGGATATAGTGTGTGTGGACTTCAGCCAGGCTTTTGACAAAGTCCAACATGACTTTCTCATAAACAAATTGGAGAAATATGGGCTAGATAAAATGACTACAAGGTGGATAGATAACTGGCTCAACAGCCAAAAGCAAAGGATTCATTAACAAGTCCATGTCAAAGGCAGGAGGTTTTGAATGGAGTCTCATAGGGGTCTGTTCTGGGTCTGGTGCTGTTCAATGTGTTTGTTAACAGTTTGGATGTTGGCATAGAAAGCTTCTAAAACAAGCATACAGACAACACAAAACTGGGAAGGACTGTGATCACGTTGGAGGATGCAGCACAATTCAGAAGGATCTCATTAGATTGGAAAGTTGGGTTAGAGCTAACAATTGTCTGTTCAGTGCAGACGCATACAAAGTACTACACCTCAGGAGGAATAATAAAAAACACAAATACAAAATGGGGGACACCTGGCTGGATGGCAGCTCTGTAGAAAAGGATTTGGGAGTCTTGGTAGACTACAGACTCAATAGGACTCTTCAGTATGGTGCGCAAAAGGCCAAAGCAGTTTTAGATTGCATCAGTAGAAGCACTAGGTGGAAGACACAGGAAGTGATAGTGACTGTCTACTAGGCACTAATTAGGCCTCATCTGGAGTACTGTGTGCAGTTCTGGGCTCCACATTTTAAAAAGGAGGTGGAGAAGTTAGAGAGGGCCCTGAGGCAGGCAACAAAGATGATCAAGGGTTTGGAAGGGAAGTCATATGAGGAGAGACTGAAGGAGCTAGGCATGTTCAGCTTACAAAGGCAGATTAACTCATGGGCCTGGGGCCAGGGGTCCCTGCCAATCATGCCCCTCCATGTGCCCAGGTTTGGGAAATAGTGGGTTTCCCATTGCAGATGGGCTTAACAGGCTCTGCTGGGGCTGCAAGAGGTTCATACCTGTTGCGAAGGGTTGGATTAGATGATATCTGGAAGTCCCTATAACTGTGTGCCTTGTTGAACAGAGATGGGCATTCTGCTATGTAAACAAGTGCCCAGAGGCAGAACAGGGTAGCTCTGCATCCTGGGAAGTTGTGATGCATGGAGCAATGGTGGCTCCAAGCTGGAAGTGGCAGTGACTTATTGTTGTGGCTGCTGCCCCAGTTGCCCCTACTTAATTATACTACTGCAAATGCCCATGTGCTGTTCTGATTTAAAGCCTATTACTTTAAATGGAACAGCTGTGCACAAGAAAGAGCATGTTGGCAGCCAAGGGAAGTCATCCACAAACGCACAGAAGTGCCTAACAGCCCCGGAACACAATGTTGCCTGCTGAATTCTCAGCTTAGAACGAGAGGCATAATTATCACTTTATCTGAACAGGATTTAGAATGCCCTTCTAGTAAAAGTAAAACCCGCTTTCATTCAGGAAACTGCTAATTGTGCACTAGAATAGAGATTTTTTACACACACCAGTGCAAGGAACAGGATACTGTCATATTTCAGCCATTCTAGTTCATGTTTTTTTCTTACTTTCAAATGTATTCTCTTCTTCCAGAGATATTAATGTACATACAACGTGGATGTGATGCTGCTGCTGTCCTTAGGGTCATAACCTTAAACCAGAAAACTGGGTTACTAGTGTTTGTATCAGTTTTGGCCTTGCTCTAGGAGCTCACAAAACTAAACAAGCAAGATGGGCAAAGCATCAGAAAAAGGAAATATTTCATCCGTATTTTACAAGTGAAGAACTGGGGCATAGAAAGATTAAGTTGCTCCTTTATCTCACAGGCTGGGAATTTAAACCACGTTTCTTGAATTTCAAGTCTGGGTCTTAACAAAATAATATTTTTTTCTGTCCTTTGGGATGCTTGTTTTAGATATTAAGATATCTTCACATAAAATATACAATGCAATCAAGTGTCAAAGTAATTTTAAAAACCCATGCTTATGATTTGTATATTTATTAAAAAATTGGAAATTGAGCTTTTACACCTGAAGTTTCTTCTTGTGTTGAAATGCAAGGATCATACATGATGCAAGAATCCCACATGGGTTATGTAAGATTCCCTTTACTAGGCCTATACGTTACACATTAATTTCAGTATCTGATCCATACATCTTCTACATACATTTCTTTGCACTGTTTTGCGGATATGGGATCAAAATATAGAGGTAAGTAAATAAAAAGCCCATTTGCCCTTTTTCAGTCTTTAAAATGAACATAGCTATGGAGTCACTGCTACCATTTTGACTTTTATTAGATATTTTTCCTGTGTTTTACATTTTCCTTCAGCTACTTGGTAGGGAAAAGAGGAGCTGACTTTGTGCAACGAGCCCACCTGGAAACAGCCAGCTACGAAGGCTGAACTTTGGAATCGGATTTTCCTGCAGTGGAAAACAACACTAGTAAAGATCTAGTAACTAGATTAGGTCTATGGATGCTTCCTTGGCTGGCTTCACAGTTTTCTTCTTTGAATGGCTAAAGTGCCGGTTCTAAAATATTTCTGGGCTTTTGCCATAATGAAGCTGCTGATGAGCCTCCCGTGTCCCTCTTTTTCTTTTCACTCACCTTTCAGGAACATCTTAACCCCACAAGATTCTCTTTTCAGATTCAATAGATGGAAACTGATTTGAGCTGCTGTTGTTACCTGGTGGCTAGAACAGAAGCCTAGAAGTCAGAATGCTTGTGTTCTAATTCAACCCCATGATTCACTTGTGTGTGATATTGGGTGCATCCTTTGTACCTCTCTGTACCTCAGTTTCCCCATTTACAAAATGAGAATAGAAATACTTTTCCTCATGTAGCATTTTGAAATCCTTAGGTACAAGGTGCTGTATTGGTACCATGTATGGTTCTGATGAGATTGGGTTTAAAATGGTAGAACCAGATTTCACCCCACAATCAGGTTTTCTTTTTTCTAATACATACTCACTTACAGTCATGTTACATATGAGTCAGTTTCACATCAGTGCTCAATTCAGGAATTAAAAATAAAATAAAAGTAAATTATTTTATACGGCCTTTGTACTTAGAGGATGCAGAATCCTAGACATGCATTTTTTTTCCTGCCACAGCTCTGGCTCTGCTATATTGCACGTATTCTCGAAATATCACACATCAGCCTGGAGGCCATTAAAGGTTTTGTATAAAAGCATTTTATTACCACATACCTTGAGGCATTTGAGGTATTTTTGGACCATGTGCACAAATAGAAGAGGAGACAGGAGTTGCTTTAGACAGAGCAGTATTTGGAGAAATGAGCTTGGGTAGAAATAAATAAAAAGCTTAATTTGATACGAAAATGCTGCCATTATAAATTATATCATGTAGTATTTCTGGCAGCACAATGCATTGCCAGTTAAAATAAGTGTTTATATTTCATAGGCATCTGATATGATTTTCACTTACAGATCTAGGTATTTTAATATAGATGTACGATCTCAAGCAGCTTAAATTAATGTGTAAAACTTATTTTTTCAGTAAAAAATTATTAGTACTGGATATATGAAGTAATTTAATTGCTAATTATTTTCAAGGTATGTGTTTATTATCTAAAGATTAGGGCCATGCAAAGCTTTGGTCACTGATTCAATTTGGTGGCTGAATTTCCAAATCCAAATGGAATTGGAGGACCCTTGAGTCTTTCCAGATTGAATCGAAACCCTCCAAATTGATTCAGAAAGATTCAGACATAGACACAGTGTGGCAGGAAGCCACCTTTGTTTCTCCCCAAAATCTCTGTGCTGTGACGATTTGATTAGGATGGGCCCAGCAGAGGAGACACGCCTTTACCCTATGTCTTTAGGTAATCTGAGCTGGCTACGTTCCTGGCGGAGGTGATGAAGTGCCTGTGGGAGTGCTGTGGGGTGAAATACCTCAAGACCACAGCCTACCACTCTCAGACAAATGGGTTAGTAGAGAGGTTCAATGGGACTTAAAAGGTATGCTAAAGGCCTATGTGGACTCTAACCCCAATGACTGGGATGAGAAACTTCCGCATTTGCTCTTTGCCTACTGGGAGGTGCCCCAGGAGTCCACTGGGTTCTTGCCATTCGAGTTGATGTTTGGGAGGTGAGTTTGAGGTCCTCTTGATTTGGTGAGAGAGGAGTGGGAAGGGAAAATCCCTTCCACAAACTCCTTCGTGGTGGAGTATGTGCTTAACTTTAGTTAGAAACTGACTGACATGATGAAGGTGGCACGAGACTCCCTGGGACAGGCCCAGGAGAAGCAAAGGTTCTGGTATGATGAAAAGGCCTGCTTACATACCTTTGAACAAGGTGATAAGGTTATGGTTTTCCTGCCACTAAAGACAGGCAAGCTGCTTGCGAAGGTCCTCATGTTATCCTGGACAAGCTAGATGATGTGACCTATGTAGTAGCCAGGAATGGGAAAAAGCCTAAGACAGTTCATGTGAACATGCTTAAATCATACTTTGATAGAAGTGATGCGGTATTCTGGATTTCCCCAGTAGAAGGATCACCTGAGGATCCAGAGGAGCTGGTCATGTATGATGACTGGGATGGAGAGGCAGGAATAGAGGAACTCTGCCTTCCAGATCATCTGCCCTCCCAGGACAAGGACAAGCTGCTCGTAGCACTCAGACTTTGGGACAGTGTTCTCCAGCAAACCAGGTAAAACGGACTTGGCAGTACACTCTCTAGACACAGGCAGCCATCGCCCCATACATTCCAGACCTTAACCAGTTAACGAGAAGGTAAAGCAAGAAATAACGCAAGAGATCACAGAGATGGAAGGGTTAGGGGTAATCCGGCCTTCAGTGAGCCCCTGGGCCAGCCTGGTGGTACTTGTCTGGAAGCAGGATGGGTCCATCCGGTTCCGTGTGGACTACCGGAAGCTGAATGCTATTACCACCCCGATGCATACCCTATGCCCAGGATGGACACTTTGCTTGATTGCCTGGGCCTAGCCAAGGTTATCTCTACTCTCAATCTGTCCAAAGGATTCTGGCAAATGACACTGGATCCGGATGCCATAGCCAAGTCTGCCTTTACCACACCTGTGGGACTATATGAGTTTATGGTTTTACCTTTTGGTATGCACAACTCTCCAGCATCTTTTCAAAGACTGATTAATAACTTGCTACAAGTTCATGATCAAACACATCAAGGGAAGCCAGAATGTGATAGCAGATGCCCTGTCATGAAAGGACTCTGGGTAGTGAGTTGGATGGACTCAGACCTGCCTGAGAGAGCTCTGGTGGGGGCATTCCTGAATGTGCTGTCATGTTTTATATGTGTTATTGTTAGGATCAGTATTATGTGTTGTGTAATTTCTCTTTAGGCGTGAAAGGCAATACTTCCACACAAAGCGCACTTGTACCCATAGCTCGGTAAAGCTAGGTGTCCAAGCTTTTAAAGGGGGGGTGGGAAGTGTGGCAGGAAGCCACCTTTGTTTCCCCCCAAAATCTCTGTGCTGTCACAATTTGATTAGGGTGGGCCCAGTAGAGGAGACACACCTTTACCCTCTCTCTTTAGGTAACATGAGCTGGCTACATTCCTGAGGGAGGGGGGAAACCTGCTCTCCCTGTCTACGTGACTGGTATCTGCTACCTGGGTGAGGGGCTTCTACCTGGTGGGCTAGAGTCTGCCCGGCAACTAGTGATGTATTTCAAATTGGTTGGCCAACAGGTGCTGGCCTCCGTTGGACCAGGTGAATGAGGTCACAGGGCTATATAAGTTAAGAGTGCCCAGGAGGAGGGGGCAGCAGCCATGTGGGGGACTCAGACTTAGAGAGGAGCTTTACCATCTGAAACTGGCTCTCTCCCCCATAACTCATGAGCTAGGAATGGCCTGCCTCCAGAGGGAATCTCCAACAGCCTCTGGATGTTGCTTGTGAGTAAACTACTTGAGATCTGATTAGATATATAGCTGGCAGTAACTCAGATGCATGATCAAAAGGCTACCCCAGCAAGACTGTTTTACTCTATGGGATTTCTTTGATATTGCTCTATCTTGTACCCTATTTTCACTCTACCCCTGTAATCAATAAAGTATTCCTTTGTGACCGGTGTAGGAGAGTTATTGAGGGGTGGGTCTAAATTATGCCTAAGAGGCCCCTTAGGTCTTTAGACTAAGAGAGACTTTCCTTTTTGGCCCCTGATTTGGGGACGTGCCCCATGTGCCTGTACTGGGTCGAGTACCCATAGGACTATTAGGCCTGTGTTTCCCCGAGGACACAGGACCAAGAGGGTGGTGGCAGCTATCAGTGTGGTGGCAGCTTATGTTACCCTCAGGCTAGCAAGTGTGCTTCACGAAGGGGGACAGCTGGATGTGAGGCATCCCTAGGGAGGCACTTGGAGCCTGGAAGGTGGTCAGGTGCAGGGAGGTGGGTGGCTCAATGCAGAAGCACCCCCTACTGGCCCACCACACACAGCTTTAAATATTTTTTCTATATATCGCTAGGTAGCAGGGGCTTGTGAATGCTGGGTTGCATGGAGTGTCCCACAGAAGCACGGGGGTCCCCAGCGCGCTTGGCAGCAGACTTGGAAGTGGACCAGAAGCACTTCCAGTCCACTTATGGGTCTGCTGGGGAGCATGCTGGAGGCCCCCCCCCCCCCCACCATGCCCCCCTTATCTCGGCGACTGGTGCCTCCTGGGTTGTGAGGGGCACTCAGGGTCCCCTCATGGCCAATCAGGGGACAGGTTTGAATAATGGTGAGTTGTAGGTTAAAATAATATAAGAAGAATTGTGCTTTACTGTATTTATTATTTCTTTTCTAAGAAAATTGGGAGGAATTAAGAACGTATGTTTGTATCACTATTTTCCCAGTTGATATAATTTGATAAATAAAACAACGGGTCCCATATATTAAGGTGAGTCTCTTGATAATTGTTGTGGTGCTATGTTTGAAGCATCTATTATTAATCATGTTGAGAGATTAATGTTGTGTACATGTTAAAATGAACTTAGCCAAATGAAGAATTGTATTTCCATATGCCGCTGTTCCACTGGAAAGTTACTTTTGAGCAGTTTGGTGTGTCATGACCTCCAAACTTGCAAAGAGAAGTAATAATATTGCCACATCCAGGCAACAAAATTTGCCATATGTGAAAAGAGCATGATTGACATTTGTCTGGTAAGGAGATGACACTACTGTTAATATGTCAAAAAAAATGGCTGTAAGAGCATTCACAGTAAAATTGTGCTTTCAGAAATCAAACAAAGAAAACATTGCTATATTTGCGGTGTGAAAAAATGTGTTAATACAAATAAATTGGTTAATTAAATTCTCCATCCTCTCCATGTACAGATTTTGCTGACATGTTAGGTAATTTATGTGGTAAATCGCACCAAATTCACATCACATTAACATATGAAGTCTCTTTTATTCTTAGAAATAAAATAAATCTCCTTTAGTCAGTCACTGAAATGTTGTGAATTTTTGTAACAAGCCAGTGCATCCGGCAGCTGGCCAGATGGATAAAATGAAAATATAATAATAAGGATTTAAGCATATGAGGAGCCCAAAGAAGTCACTGAGATTCAGGGGGATTACTCGTGTGTTTAAAGTTAAGCATGTGTAGTGTTTGCCAGCTTCTTAGACTAGTGGTTTTCAACTTTTTTTTCTTCTTCATCTTCAGATCCCTAAAAAAATTATGAATTGAGTTATTTGAATTCTAAGTGTGTGTATTCACATACTTTTGATTGATCATAGTAAGCTTTTATTGATCCCTTAAACATAGTCTGTGGACCCCCAGAAATGAAATGAGAACTGTGGACACAGACAGAAGTTACATTTTTCAGGAGATAGTCCCTCTAAAGCACTCTACAGCCATGCCAGGACACAGGTGCACGGCTGCAAAGCACTTTTAAAATGGTTAATTGTGCGACAAATTGTCATCAAATGAGGTATTAGATGAAGGTGCTCCGTGTTAGAGCGCCTTGGGGAACTTGCATTCTCTAGGCTTAATTTGTTGCATGATTGGTTCTGGACTGATGCAGCCCAGTCCCACCTCTGAGGCTGTCAGCTGGGAGGGAGGGGGAGCAAGCTGCCAGCTGGAGGGGGAGGGATGGATTGGAGCCCCCCTGCTTTGCAGCCCCCCCCCTCCAGGTCAGGCTGGGCAAACCCCAACTGACAACTCACTTGCCCTTGTCCCCCCCACTTTTCCTGCTGACAGCCCCAGAGCTGGGGGGGGGCAGTGCCTCAATTGCAGGTTGGCTTCTTGGGCTCCTGCAGGCAGGTTTGATTTGTGCCCCCCACCCCCTTACCCCTGACCCAACAGGCAAACATCTGTTGGGTTGGTGGGGGGGGTTCATTTAACTCATAGTGTTTTATGTAAAGCACCATGAGTTAGTGGTGGCCTGCACATCTGTCAGCACCCTTTATGGCAATCATTTTAAAACCATCAACAGGTTATATGGGGTAAGGAGAAGGTTGATTGTGGGAGTGTGGCTCCCACTGTCCCAAAGAACGTGGGATGAGGAACGAACAGGGAAGCAGCACCAGACCCCGGGGGAAAAGTGGCTGGCCTGGCAAGAGCTGGGAAATCTGCCTACTGTGGGGCAAGGGTCCCAGTGGCACCTGAGGAGCAGCGGCCAATTCCCACATGGCCCCAGCTACGCTTTAAGAATGTGTGCTGGATGCAGGTGGGAAGATGTCCAACCACTTCCAGTATACACAGAAGCCACAAACTGCTCAGCAGAAAGGCGGCAGCTTGAGGAGAGCCGGCACTGGGTAGAGCAGGCACGCTGGAAAAAGTCTGCACACTGTGGGGACTGGCAGCTTGAGAAGAGCCGCCACACTGGGGAGAGCAGGTACTCCAGAAAAAACCTGCACACTGGGGACAGCCAGCAGCAAATGAACAGCTGGCACACTGGGAGAAGCCTGCATGTTGGGGAGAACTGGTGGCAGCCAGGAGAGAGTCAGCATGCTGACAAGAGACAGCAAATTAAAGACAGCGGGCTTGAAGGCAAAGGATGGCTAAATGTAGGAAGTCAGGCCCAGAGAGGAGGCAGAAGAAAAGGGTTGGGAGTCCAGACAGTTGAAGGAGTGTCTGGCAAGAGGGGTACCAGAGCAAAATCCCCAGACAGAGGAGACCAAAAGAAAAGTTCCAGGATCTAGAGTAGGGGTTTTGAAGGAGAAAGCAACTAACTGAGTTGAGGAAACTTAAGGTTCCAAATAGTTATTTTCTTAATTTATAAGTTTGTTATATTACTGAGGAGCAGACTGACCATTTATAACTATTGACTATGGGACTCGAGGAAAGAACTTGTTTCATTTTGAGAACTTTCATTTTGCTTTCATTGGAAACATCTTGTTGGTGAAAGGGCAGGGTATAAGGGGAAGTAAGAGCCCCAGGAAGACAATCACTGGTCTTGCCTGAGCAACATAGATGCATTGGGAGCCTTCTGCTCAGATACATTAAATCAAGTCAAGGCAGGCTTGACAACGCATGGGTGCAGACACAGAAAAAACCTTATCAGTTATTGGTGAAGCCCCAACCAGCTGGGGGAGAGACTCTGGCACTAATACCTATACAATGCTGATTGTGCATTGTATACACTGATGTCTATGGGGTCTGAGTTTTAGCAGAAATGAAAAAAATTATATATACCCAAAGTGTTTAACAGTGATCAGATAACAGCATTCAGTGCAAGGATGGATTGATTTTTTTAAAATGTATTATTAGTACTTATTGCAGCAGTAACAGTTATGTTTGATACATCACAGCAGTCATTAGCATTGCTAAGCAAAAATATAAATTAATATCTCCTGTGATTATACAAAGTGCACTTAGCACAGGTGCCTTTCCTGTGTGTTAAAAAACATATAGTTTTGTGCTTTTACAGAATGTTCTTATTATTTCAAATTACTTGAAAAATGGATAATATCTACGTGCAAGAAGGACTGATCATCTTTAAGTCAGCTACTTTGAAGGAAACACAGATATCAAGAACTTGTGAAAACCGCTATCAGTCTCTTAAGTGTCTTAGAAATCGTTAGCTTATGAAGGAGTCGGTCCTATAGCTTCTGAAGCAGCATCATGCTTCTTTTTTGATTTTGTTGTTGCAAGTACTTCTCAGTTGTTTCTGTGTGGAAAATATACAAATGTGCCTGTTTCCTTTCTAGTCATCTTTCTTCCTCCTATACTGATGTAGTTTCCGATGGTAACAAATATAGAGTAAACACTAGTTGGTGTCTCACAGGCAGCACTTCCTCTATGTTCATCAGCAGATCCATTCAAATACCGAGTCACACAGGCTATTTCAGGCAGATTGAGCTCCCTAGATTCAAGGCAGGTGGCCATTATTGCTTCAATGTTTTGACTGTGCTTTTAGCAAGCACCTGGATCCTCTGGTGCCTTGTGCTTTGTGTGGCTGGTTACACTAGTACAAAAGACATGTACCATTGTAATCTGGTAGTGTTTGATACCCACTCTATACAATAGTTACTACATAAAATGCCAAGGTGTGGGAGGAAATCAGGCTCAAAGAATCTAGTTCATATGGAAAAGAAGAACAGGAATCTAACTCTTCGAAGTTGTTACAGCCATCTACTTTCTGAAATTCTTGATAAGAAGTTGGAAGACTTGTATGGCACATTACAAGAACATACCGTATTGGGAGGGAGTGAGGTTTAACTGCTTTTAATGTGGCTCAGAATAAGCCATTGTGCTGCAGTTAAAAAGTCGCCATGCATGTTTCTTTACGGGAGTTTGATTAAAGTGTCTCAGCTGGGTGTATGATCAATTATCCACTTTAATTGTTACTATTGTTGTTACAAGTTAATAGAACTGCAAGCCTCTGAAAAACCAAACAGAAATTGCTTTATCTGTAAAGGGTGTCACTTGGCAGTACAGTACCTGCAGGCTATTGCAATGCATAATTCAACAGGGGGTAGAACCAGTTTAGGGTGTTCATTGCTCAGAGCTTGGGTGGCCATGTCACAGATTTGCTCTCCAGACTTTCCTTCTGGCTTGGAACTATAGTTCTTGCCTTAGTCTTCTGCTGCTGTTCCAGTACGTGCTTTGGGACTGTACCAAAGTCTACCAAGAAGTGACAGATTCTTCTACTCGTGCTCGCCTGTTCTTCGCCCTCCTGCACTTCAAGGTATGGTGAAGCAAAATGAGGTTCTGGTAATCTCTCCTTCACCTCTCATTCATACACAAAATATAAGGCACAAATTACCCTTTAGTTTTTTGCATATTTGTAAATGTCCAGCACTTTCTATATTAAATGCAACTTCATACAACTTTTATGAAGTATCTTCCATACGAAGTATTAGTCTCCTTCTGCAACCTGATTTTGACTTCAACAGGATTTATCATATGACTCTCTCAGAGAATTGGGGCCTATGTCTCAGATTGCTCTGGAAATGTAACTAATATAATTAAACAGTCTCTTAAGTAATAAGAGATGTAGTGAGACAACGCGGACTATAAAGTAGGGAGAAAGTATATGTTGTAGGCTAGATTTGGAATGAGGAATTAATGATACCTTCTCAGAAACTGTCAGACTTCCTGCTTCTGTAAATAGTCTCTTTGATACATAATCTGTTCTGCTAATGCATGCAAATTATGGCCTTTTAAATGGTTCATGGCTTACACCAACCCCATGCCAGACCCTTCCTCCTACACTTTTTAGTTGTGTAATAATTCTGTACCATTACCATATGGGGTATGACTTCACTGATATATTGTAAGTAAACTGTCCCTTTTCAATAGTTACAGGATTATTTCAAGCTTTGAATGTACCCTTGACTAGTGGTCTAAATTCAATATACTCATAAGGAATGGTAAAAAATCTCTATCCAGGGATATTTCATCTCCTCTTCTAACACATCTTCCAGATGCTGTCATCCTATCTTTTAATCTCTGAGAATTCTTACATAACTCTTCACCACTTCATTTTTACATAATTCACTGGTGACTTTTACTAATTTACTTTACAGCATTAGAATTCAAATATGCTCCCATCAGAAAGAGATGCAAAAACCTCATTGCCTTAAGAGCTAAATTCTTCAAGTCCACATAACTCTACATTTGATAACTCTTTAATTTCGTTATAGAGCCTTTTTTTAACAGTTAGGCAAGAGATTTGCAAAGCCACCTAAGCAACTTGTGCAAAAAGTTCCCACTGAGAAAAAAGTAATTAAAATCCATGGGTTGTTTAAAAAATATTGGGATAATTTTTCCTGGTCTGTACTTAGATTCTACTTTCGTCCTTATTTATTAATCTGCAATGTTTAATAACTTGAAGGAAAACTTAGTTCTTGCTTTCAGAGAAGGGGTATCAGATGGTGTCATATAGAAGTTTTACAAGACACACATTAAAAAGATCTCTTATTTTTTTTTGCCCCTGTTTCCTCACTTGCAACAGAGATGGAATTGGAAAGAACAGCAGTAATTGTCAGCAGAGAATAGAAACTGTCACTTAGTTTTAGCTGCCAGTTACCAGCTGGAACTTGCAGTGATTGATTTGACCTTTGCCAGAGAACAGAAAAACCCCACCCCACCAAAGCTCAGCCACAGGCTCCAGAGGTGTAGCTATTTACTCCTCAAGCTATTGAAATACTATTATACATACAAAATTCTCATATCAAATTCTCAGAGTCATTTCAGTGTTTTAAAGAGGAACTATGTTCTGAGAGTGGCAGCAACATTTTCAGCAATTACCCAAGCTGAGAGGTCTCAAAGGTTCATGCTGCAAGATCACTATAGTTGTAGGCTTACCTCCAAATTAATTACACTGCAAAGAAGACCACTTTCTCCCCTTGTGCAATTCCATCCTACAGCCTTGAACTCTCTTTGCAGCTTAGTTGTAAGCAGCAATCCTCTTGACCACATATCTAGAAAGCTTTATTTTCCTCTGGAACCAAGAACTCTACCTTACTCCCTAAGACTATTTAAAAAAACAACAAACCTTCTTTCCTGATGAGGCCCAGCTGCCCATACACTTCCTGTGAAACAGAGCAATAAAACAGTAACCTTTTTCCTGTCTTTCCTGAGGATGGGGTATACACATCCTGTTATGCTTACTTCACAGGCAGAAAAAAACTTCCTTTAAATAATGTAAATAATGTAGCCTAATATGTTTAACTTTTAAATTATCCAGAATTATTATTTTTCAAAGTTAAAGTTTTGTAGCATCCTCATGTAGTAGGTTGAAATTAGATCCCTCTGTTTCTCAGGAAACTGAAGGTAGTCAAACTGGAACAAGTCCCCATGCAGATGGGGACTGAGTGCATGGTTTGTGCTCTCATCGTTTTGAATTACCTCTACCTCCTGTTTTTGCTGGGTATATATTTTTTAATCAAATAGTGATAAGGCAGTTTGAGGATTGTTCTAGACAAAATCTCCTTCAGCTGGAAGTTGCCAGGAAACTTATCACATCACAGGAAAAAGTGAGAGAATCTGTTATATACTAAAGAGCACGATTGTATCACTGACAAGTTAAGACAAGTGTGAGGTAACATGGAATCTGCATATCTTCGTGCTAACTCATGTAGGTAACACATAGCACTGAAAAAAAGTAAAACTCTTCTTATGGTAGAAATCTTCTGTTTTTTGGCCTGGGGGGCTTTACTATGCTTGATAGGCACAAGCTTAAAATGGGGGTGGTACAGAGTATTAAGACACTTGACAGACTCAGTTTACCATAGCATATAAGGAGGCAACTGCATTGAATACAAGTCTGTATTGATTTTTCTATTATCTCATCCAAAGAGTAGGTACGTACCCTTGTGAGACTTTCTGGGTAAAGCCAGTGATGGTTGCCCCTGCTCTAGCTTCTTCAGGTCTTTATCCAATTATTTTGGCTGGAGGGATGCTTAATGAGTTGTGGGCCACCCTTGTGGCCCTTACCCTTGACAGGCACCCCACACCCTGATTGCCATCTTGGGACCAGAAGTGCCACCTCTACCCTCTGACTTTTGCCACTGGAAGTCCATCCCATTGCCCCTGGAAGTACTTGTTTTGGGAAGGGGGTTTGCCATCTTCAAACCAGAAATAAACAAACAAATTTATATACTAAAAATCAAATATCCATAATAACATTTCAATTTTATTTAAAAAATATTTTGTCCTGATATGTGTGTGTTAGCATTGTGTATATATAGAAGTGATTCCATAATAGCTCAAAATGAAGTCTTACTCTTGTATATAGTGGGGAGTGTGGGGAGTTTGTGGGGATATGTATGGGGATGCAGATGGGGTTTGTGAGGGGTTGTGGGGTGTGTGGAGGGGGAGGGTGGCTGGGGGGTGTGTGTGGGTGCATGTGAGTGGTGGAGTATGTGCATGTAGCAGTGAGTGGGGCTCCCGCCAGAGGTGCATGGGTGTGTGAGAGGGGCTGTGGGGAAGGCTGTGGGTAGGTGCAATGTTTGTAGGGTGTGTGATAATGTGTGGGGCAAGGTGTGGTGGTGGGGTTTATGGGGAAAAGTTTTGAGGGTACAGTGGGGTGTGCATGGGAGCCCCCCACATGCACCCCACTGAGCTGTCAGCACCCACCCCTGCCCCACAACAGCTGGTCAGCACCCACACCTGCCCCGCAACAGCTTGGAGCCCACATGCTCTGCAGCGCCTCCCTGCCACCACCAACAGCGAGCAGCCCCAGTGTGCGCCACATCTGCTCTGCACCGCCTGGCCATGGCACATCCTGCCACCCCTAGCATGCAGTGAAGCTGGGGTGGCTCTTTCCAGCTGCTGCCACTGCTGATCCCAGCCCTGCAGTAGTGGTAGGGACCAGCATGCGCAGCCCTGACCCTAAGCGCTCTGCCTGCTCAAGGCTTGGCCATCCAGTCTGAGCAGCAGCAGTGGTGGTGGCGGCTGGGCAAAAACCATTGCTCAGCATGGGGGAAAGCAGTCCTTCCTCTTCGCTGCCACTGGGCAGTTCTTGGTGAAGCTGCCTGGAGCCCACGCCACACCAGGTTGCCCTGCATCTCCGTCATTGACATCTCTGGGCTGCCCTGTGGCTCCTCTTCCCTGTCACCGCTGCTGTGCTAGGCCGGCCAAAGGCGGCAGTGACAGAGACGCAGGGCATCCCAGTGCGGTGTGGGCTTTGGGCAACTGCACCAAGAATTGCCTGGTGGCAGTAAAGGGGAAGGGGCTGCTTTCCCTCCTGCCAAGCAACAGTTTCTGCCTGGCTACTGCCACTGCTGCTAGGTAGCCTGGATGAGTGAGTTCAGAGCAGGTGCTGGGGCCTAGACTCAGCAGCAGTTGTGCAGGAGAGTCTGCTCTGTGCTGCCATCACTGCCCCCCTCCCCCCTCTGGGCAGCCCAGAGGTGGCAGTGACCACAGTGGAGATACAAGTCTTCTAGTGCTGGTTCTGGGTGACTACACCAGGAAGCGCTGGCAGTGGTGAGGGGGAGAGCCTGCTTTTACCCTGCACTGAGCAGTAGTCTTTCTCCTGCACTGCTGCTGCTGAGCCTGGGTGGGAAAGCCCAGAGCAGGCGGGATGCGTGGGGTCAGGGTTGCACACACTGGTCCCTACCACTACCGTGGGGCCGGGGCCAGTGGCAGTGGCAGCCGGAAGAAGCCGCCTGCTCCCTGGGCTGCCTGGAAAGGCAGGCCAGCAGCAGAGCCAGCCCAGCCCCACTGTAGCCCAAGGGGCAGCAGGACACGCCATGACCAGGTGGCATCTTGGCCAGGTGGGACCAAGGCACCTGCTGCGGGCTGGACAAAGCCCTTCCATTGGCTGAATTTTATTCATGGGCTGTATTTTGCCCACCCCTGATCTAAAGGAACAGGAAAATAGAATAAAAAGGTCCTGTATAGCTGCCACATACCTGGCAGACCCAACATGTGGGTCTGCCAGGTTTGCATCCTGTGGCTGCAGGGATAGATGGAACTTATTTGGGTTTATATCCTCAGCTGTGCAGGGAATCTGGCAGCATCAATGAGTTTTCATTAGCTCTGGGATTGAGTGATGCAATGTTAGTGCCAAGTATCATAGCTGAGCAGACTGACTAAGAGAAAGTACAGTGTTGCCAACTTTTGTGCTTTTTTTTTTTTATTTTGAGTTTCTCAGTATTTGATGCACCTTTTAACTGCAAGGTGCTTAAAACAAAGGTGCTTTCACTTACAAACAGTAAATTTATAACCTTCCTTGTGAAGAAACGTTCAGAAACAAATTAAAAAACTAGCTGCACTCTTAAAAATCTTGTAATTTTATTTTCAGTGCTTAAGACTGCCAAAATAGGAGCTGCAAATGGCCAGTATGATGTTCTACTGGCTGGCTAATGCTTGGCAGAATTCAGGTCCAAATTTGCATCTCTCATTACTTGGGCTTGTGGGGGAATGAAAGAACTATAGAGAAATCACATAAGCCCAGTGCTGCCTGGATGGGTGGTGTGGGGCCAGTCCATAGGCCATATCTGGCGTGCAGTGGTGGGCCACTCTGCAAGCTCCAGGCAGCATGTGGAACTAGTTCTGTGCACCAGTCCTCACCACAGATGGGATCCTGTGAGCTGAAACAAGCAGGCAGGGCCATGTCATCTGGCCTGCAGGGTTCCCCATAGGTCAGCTGGGGAGTGGTGGCACTGTTAATTGCTGCAGATTACAGACCCAGAACTGGGATAATTAATGTTGCCACTTTTTTCCTTCTAACACATTTCTGGGTCTGTAGGGAAGACCAGGTGACACACCTCTGCAGGTTGGATCTAGCCTGGGGGCCATAGTTTGAGCACCTCTGGGTTAACAGGGCTATCCTAAACCTATCCAGAAATCACAATTCCATTTTGTGAAGAAAAGAAAAGATTTCAGCAATGATTTTAGTTGTGACTCTCAGAAAAAAACTCTGTAGCTTGGTGTCCAGGGCACTTGCCTGGAATGCTTGTTTCTGTTCTGAATCAGATAGTGCTGGAACTGGATCCATAGGCAATGTGATGAGGCTAGTGGGCATAGGGAGGCATGTACCCCCCCCCCCAAGATTTCTGTACTGACAGCGAGGTGCATGGCTATACAGCAGGGGTATCAACATGGAGTTCTGCCCCTTTACTGTTGAAACTTAGGAATCATCTATGCCTGGATCTTCCATATTCTAAGTGAGTGCCCTGATCAAGAGCAGAGCAGAGGTGGGGACTAGCTATAGTTTTGTCAAAACTGCTACATTTACGTGAATTGGTTCAGTTTGGGACAATTACTATGTTCCGCTAAAAAGTCTGTCCAAAATATACCCAATCAGTGCTATGTCCCGTACCACAAAAATGTTTTTTTTCAATTTATGTTCTCTCATTTTACATATTCTAGTGTTCTGCTTGTGTTCTCCATTGCAGTCAGATATTGACCTGGTGGTTTTAAGTTTCCTTTCACTATCAGCCTCAGTACTTTATCCCGATAAGTAAGCTCATGACCATTTAGGGTGTAATCCCTTGTGCTAATCTCCAACCTGATCATCATTATTTTAAGCAAACCTCATTTAATCCAATTCCTTCCTTTTTTCCAGGGTTTTTCTGAGTCCACTATCCTTCTCTTATTAATTGTATGCGAAGAGTAAAGAGTGACTGGTACACCGTCTTCTTGAAATTATGGTTGCTTACAGGACCTTTCTATTTAAAGGACAATATTATTGTACCTTTGATAAATAATGGAATGAGATAACCAAACATGTTTTACTTCTATCAAGTCAGTGTAAAGACTGAGTGAGGTTATGGCCAAATGAAAAAGGGAAAAAGCATGAAAACCTGACCCCGTTGAAGTCGATGTCAAAACTCCCATTGACTGAAATGAACCCAGGATTTCCCCCATACAGGCCAAATGCTGCCATTCTAAATCAAACTAACTTAAACTGATTTTTTCAGTGGAAGCTTCGCTTGATTAAGCACCATAGAATTGGTTTTATGGGAAGGGATTAGGAGGGAGAGCAATAGAAATAAAAAAAGTTCACAGTACTTAATGGACTACACCTAGGAACAGAAAACAGAACTAATGAGAGATGGATTTTAATTTATTTGTATAGCAGAGGTATTACTAAATACAGATTATAAGAACAGTTGTGCAGTTATAGTGTCTTAAATGGGGGAGGGAGGTTGAATTAATTATTCAATAGTTGTAAGATCTATACTCTGCTGCTGACTGACTGACATTTTGACCATCTGTTAGAAACCTTATTTTCATGTGAACAACACCTTGTAATACTTCGCCCTTCACAAGTAAGCGTTAGGCAGTGCTTCTGGATTGTAAGTAAGGCTTGTTTTAAATTAGTCAATACAAATATAAATTGATCATTACAACGAGCAAATAATAGTTATTGCTTTATATTTTCAAGTGCTTGAGTTTATACACTATCCATTGAGGGCACTGTACATTTATTTTTTCTAAATTGTAATTGGGATTGCTTGGAGGTGCTGATCCTCCAAACACTTATGTATGTGCTTAAATGTACTTCTTTAAGCAATCTTAAACAGCACACAGCTAAATTAAAAGGAGACAGTGACTCAATTCACACTTAACATTACTCCATTGGAATTAACACTCTTCACTGGGGATAAATTTCTCTCAGCAACTGTAAATTGCTTTTAATGCGCCATACTAAATATGGGTGCACCTTTAGAAACCATATCCTGAGCATAGTGCAATTACATGCCTGAAAAAGTGGCCACAAATGGCCCTTGCTTCAGAGGTTTTGTTTAAATGCAAAAATACCATGCTGGCCAGCTGAGGAGGGAATATATGTGGTTTGTGAGCAAATAACACATAGAAAAGTGGCACAGGTCGAGGTATAAGGAGGTTCACACTGCTGCTGCCACCCTGGCTCAGCCTATTCTGAGGGTGAGTTGGGGATTTCAGCTTGCCAGAGTAGCCCCTCAGAGATGCTGAAATTCCAACATAACTGTTTTAGAGAATAAAAAGAACCCTGTATCATAATAAAAAATGAATCCAAGAAATGCCCTTTTTTGAGTCAGAATTAAACAGAAGCCAGGATCCCCTGCACAACATGTTTTTGGTGAATACAGCCACAGATGGGCAAACTCTGCCAGCTTTTATCAGTCCTGACATGTTTCAAATGTTTGCTGGTGAACAAATACAGCATCCAAAAGGGCAATATGGCTCAGCAGCAGGCTAATCCTGTAGCATTCTGAATATCATTCTTCAACTTGCAGCAAAGGCAAGGGAGAGTGAACCATCTTCAGAGCTTATAGGAAAGCAGGCTGACCTTTGCCAGGCTCCCTGTCCAAATTACCACGATGGCTGGCTTACAATCAAGTGCCACCAGAGAAACAGGTTGGAAGAAAAAGACCCCCACTTTGGATAGAGAATCCCATCCAGCTCTGGACTGTGGGAGTTGCCAACAACAAAATGAGCAGATACTGTACTCTTTACTCTGTTAAAAATCCCATTTGCTGTAATGGAATCTCTCTTTAGAAAGAAGGAAAGCACTGAGCTCACCAGGTGTACTGATGTGACTCAGAAATGGAATTTGTTTTTATAGATGTATATATCCAGACAGGATACCATCCATTTGAAATATTGTAGTTTTAAATAAGGTCAGCAAACTTTTCCTTTATTTTCAGTTTTGTCATTGTGAAAGAAAGAGGAGAATTGAAATAGCAATTAATATGCACTGACTGCAGAAGTGACATTGGGGATTTCCTTTCATTTCCTCTTTCAACAGTTTTCAGTATATATTAGATAAAATGACACAAATGGTAACATTTTATGCTACTTGCAAGACCTGCAAAGTTAACTTGATTTCTGAAAAAACTCATGGTGTTCTTTCTGGCTTTTGTACCATCTAGATGAGGGGAGCACAACTCAAACTGCATTGAAGGCCAATTGAAAGGCGTACTTTCCACTGGAGGATTGGCACTGGGGATCTACTCTGAGTGAATGTGAGCTCTTGGCACATTTGCAGGTCAGAAACTTGACTTCATGTATATAGATTAATGACTTGCTGAGCAGTGAGGTGCAGGACTCAGATTTTGCTTTTAAAATTCCATCTTATTTAAGAGACAGCTATAGCAGGCCATTGAGATTGCCCTGGCAGGCCTTTAAGACCCTATCTGTGCACCCATTATCTGAATTCTGCGGGTCGGGTTTTGCTCTTGTTTAACTGCATTAGGTCTGATTTTTCTGTAAAACTGAAGGTTCTATAGGCATTTACCTCTGGGTAAAGAACAGGTAACGTGGTCCAAAACTGCTTACTTTGGGCAGGCATAAATCCCTCTATCACAAACTGGCAGAGCAACAGTCCCAGTGGGTTTGCAAATGTGTAAAGGAGAGCAGAATCTGCTCTGCTGTTCAAATTTAGGAGTTGTATGTTAGAAAACTTGCACTGGTTTAACAAAATGAATAGTAGTCATTGGTAATCTACTTACACTAACTCAAACTCCTAATATATTCTTAACTTAGTTTTAATCATATTTTGGTCAGGTTAAGCTAAACCTATTTAACCTAACCTAACCTAACCTAACCCGATTTATCCTGTATTTGGAAGTAGCTGTGTTAAGTCAGAAGATGCCTTTCTAACATAGTCTGTTTTTATAGTCTGTTAAACTCCCAGATTTCCTGGCAATCAGGATTGTGTCTTCAAAAACAGAAAGGGGGACGAGAGGAAGGAGAGCTTAACAGGTTTAAAAGTGTAATGGAATCAGTATTCCTATTGCTTGCATCTCAATTACTAAATCTGAAAAATGAGGTACATCTAATGTGACTGTAGTTATTATCTGAGAGTTGGTATATTGGAAAGAACTCTCCAGTTTGGGTTTTAAATCAGGAAAAATACTTTGCCTTTATAAACATAAAATCCAACATCGCCAGTTCTTGTCATTTGATCATGAGGCTTATTTATGACATGAAGTGCTGCTCTTGGAGTCTTGATATGTGGGGACAAGTTTTAATTCACTGTTCTAATTTTTTTTAATGAAAGCTTTGAGTTCTACTATTTGTCGAGGAAAATGTGAAAACATAACTTGAGTGTATCCTGGAGGCACAAAACCTGAAAACAAATAAAAAGACACTTGATTTTTTAGAGACCCTTCTGACTTTAGGGGACAATTTATATGGCTTGAGCATGAATTGTTCTCATTTTGCATAATTTAGTACACAAGCCTTTAATTTCATCTCCTTTCACCTTGCTCTGAGTATCTGTGCAAGCAGAAGAGATATAGAAAGGGCCAACTGCTGCAGTGCCAGAAGGATGGGTTTGGGGAGAAAATTTTGGTTGATGCCCAGGATTTTTGTCACCCTTTATTTCAATTTGTATTCAAAAGGTATCTTTTCTGGACAAATTGGCAGTTAGACAAGTTTGTCAGGAAGAGTCAAAATCAGCTAATTCTTCCACCTATGTCAGATGTAAAATGAAGTCGTAAAACATGCCCTGCTACAACAGCAACCTCTGCCTCTTCTTTGAGCATTAACTTACATGCCTCAGCAATTTTATTATCTTTCCAATGTAAAGCATCTTCAAATGAACCTCTGGGGAACTTTTTAGAGAAATATAGTTCCTTGTCTTTATGGTTCTCACAAAATCCTTTCACAATGGTGCAACAGATGGATAGCTACCGAAGTTCAGAATATTTGCATATTGTAATTTATAACCTATACAACAAGGATACATATAAATCTCAATGGTTTTAAGTGGCAGGTGACTACCATTACTCATATTTCTTCCTGTGTGATGATAGACAAGTTACTGATAACTTACTTTTCAAAGGTGGCCTCTAATTTGGGATGCTTCCATTTTTGCATGCCCAGTATTAGAGTCCTTGACTTGGAATTTCACAGGTCGTGAACACCCAGAGATAGCCCTGACTTCCATTAGAGTGGCAGATGCTCAGCAACTAAACCAATCTCAGGGGTGAAAATCCTGGTCCCACTTCAGTCGGAAGAAATTTTACCAGTAGGGTCAGGATTTAATCGTGTATGTCTAGAATTGGGCATCCAAAATTTAGAGGCCAGACTTGAAAATTGGTCTCTCAATCTTTCTGGGTTTTAATTCTCCCATTAGCAAAATAAGGAAACAATACCCTTGTCACTGGGGAACTGAGATTCAGTTTATTTGGCTACCAGATATGACACGCCTGTAGAGGGTGGATTATATCTACCCATCCTTTTGGCTTCTAGCACTCTCTCTACAGTAAAACTGTAGTGTTTCCTATAGCATGAATAACCTTGGTATGGGGCTTTTCAGCCCTAAATGATTGTACAAATGGTCTTACATCATGCACAGTCCTCACATCATGCCAAGTCATTTCTACTTGTGTTGAGCAGATGTAAAATGTTCCCAAATAGGAACTGCAGAGTAAATATGGGGAAAAGAACCGAGAGGAAAGCTTTACTAGTGTACCCCTTTGGGCCACCACTATTGGCTTTAGTAATAGAGTCTCCAGAAAGAGCAGACTTCTCAATTTGTTGTTATTTTAAGGAAACAGTAAGCCAAAGCTTGCTCTATGCACAAATTACTTCCCATCATCTGTCACCATCTCAAGCAACTGGACTTTCCTGCCACTGACGCAGCAAATTGTTGTGAAGCTCTCTTGTCCTTGTTGAAAATAAATCATGAGAAGTCAGAAGCCTTTTCTGACCTTAGGACTCAGTTTCTGCAGATTTTTACCTTTTCCTATTCAAGTTCAGTTAGCTACACATCTACACATGCCTCTTTTAAGTGGGCTTAGCTTAAAATTGCCATTTTTAAAGTACATTAACGGTGCATGTCTACATGTGTGCCCTTAATGCTCCTTAAAAATGACAATTTAAGGCTCTGTGAGCTGAAATTTGATACCTGCATTGTTTATTTTGTGGTAGTGGATTTGGCCGGGCTTCTGGCCTGCTTGACTAGGAAAACAGACAGAGACCAGAAGTGCTGATACTGCTTATTTCAGTTGCATGTTCTGAGATAAGGAATCCTGCATGCCTTGTTTTGTCTTGATATATTACCCCATGCACAGATGTTTTCTTTAAGTAAACTGCCTGTATGTCGTGTGTAATTTACTATTGTGTTGTTTCTCCAAGCTCGTATTTTTTCTCTTTCTCCGTCTTAAGTATAAATATGCTTGTAAACTTACAGAGTTTGAGAAATCCTTTGAAACAGACAAGTGGGTGATTCTCCTTGCTTTATGGAATTCTCCCTGTGATCACAGTATAGCCCTAAATAAAGAAAAGCTGGCCCTGTCAGTTCTGATTCAACCACAACGCGAAGTTTGATTTCGTCCACAATTTGAAGTATCCCAGATGATTAAGTGCCCCTGTTTTCTTGGGAACAGCTATCCTATTAAATCTCATTGTCAGGAAGTCTTTTAATATATTCGGCCTAATATAGTAGTTGTTTCTTCAGATGAAAGGGGAAGGGATGTTTTAATTTTTCACAGCTACATGCTAAGAATCCAAGGGATATGGAACAGCAAACAACACTGATGTTTTTCTTGACTTTTATAGTGCTTATAAAAAATATCATCTCATTACTCTTTAGGTCCTTTTGTATTGTTTATCTATACTTGCTAACATTTATACCCCTTCTTACTTTACAATAATGTGAAATTAAATTAGAAGGCTGTTTGCTCACATCTTTCAGACCACTAATGAAGATTGGATAAAACAGCTCAGTACTGGATCCAACAATACATGTCCTCCTGACTTAATACATTATTTCTGTTTGTATGGCAAGGTTTATTTTTCACAGTTTCTTCATTGCTCATTCTTCACTGTTATTAATCACAAACATGGTGTATATTCTGTGTGTGTGTGTGTGTGTGTATATATGAGAGAGAGAGAGAGAGCGCATATATGTCCTTTTACTTTCCACATAGGAAAGCATAACATTTAACTCAAAAACACACAAGCTAGTAATTTTAAAATGTAGCCAGATCCATCTAAAAGAGACCCTTAACATTTATCTTCGGTGGTAGACAGAACTTATTGCAGAATTCCGGTCAATGGTGGCTTACTTTCACTGGGAGATAAGCAGGCTACTTAAGAAATGTTGGACAGTGGCCACATCCCTACTATTCACATTCAGCTGAAAAGAGGTAGACTCAGTCAGAAATGCTGGCTAGCAGCCACATTTTCACAATGCATTTTCAAACAGTAGATGGGGGAAAAAAGTAGTGATGATAGAGACAGCTAGTATACTCCCATTCACTTTCAGATTTTGTCACTGAATTCCTCATCAATGTAATCAAGTGGACCTAATTGAGACATGCTGAGCAGGAGCTTGGTAGCTGCTTCAGTCTGTATGCAGACCTTTATTACCCACAAATGATGTTGATAGGCTTCATCACTAGCTAACAGCGGCTTATTTTCTGCGTTAATTAGAACCACTCTTAAGAAACTGCCAGTCAGAAATCAGGAAAACCTTTAAGCTCTAAAACAACTGACAAGTTTGTCAGCCAACAGGGACTTTATTCCACTTCCAATTATGAGAAGTTGCTGCTGCAGGAAAGGATTAAGATGATTTATGTTTGTTTATGGATCTAGCATCCAAAAGTGCAATGAGTGTTTGCTACGGAGATAAAGGATGACAGGTGCTTGTCTGGAAGAGCATTTGAGCTGAGCTTGCAAATATTTACTTGCACAGTGCTTTCTAAGAAGGGCAATGCTAGATACTTCAGTAGGACTATTGGTAGAAAGCTTTATTTTAGATAAAGGCCCCCTCCTACAAGGAGCTTGGATTGTGAAAGGCCCTGCTGATTTTGGACCTGTGCTGGGATATGGTTATGCTCATTGATGGAGTTGGGTATAAAAAGTCAGCATTATATGGACTAATTGCAGAAAAGAAGAATGGAGAGGTGGCAACCATTATTTTCTGTGTATGTAGAGTACCTAATACAATAGGGTTCTGATCCAGAATTTGGGCTTACAGGCATGACTGCACTTGTAATAATAATGCACAATGAGGCTTTTGTTTTTTTAAAAACAAACAAACCATGAGTATTAGTATTAATAAAAAGTATGTTAAATATTCAAAGTGAATGGTGTAAGCTGAACTTGTGCTTTCAGTTTTGTGAACCTCAGCCTATGCTAGTGAAAATAGGGAAATACAGACTGAAGATAAGTATATCAAGCTCCTTTCTGCCTCATTGGATCCAAACCTAACTCTCATAAAGACATCTAGGGTGAGAGAAGGGTTTCTTGGGTATGACAGAGATCTTCAGGAGTTTGCCTGAGAACCAATTTACTTGACAGATTTTGGTTCATGAATTATCCTCTTATATGAATATGAAAAAGGAGTTTTGGACAATCAGGACATTAAAAACATTTTGTAAAAATAGCTTTTGATACTGAAGAATACTGGAAGTAAGTCGGGGTGGGAGGAGCAGGCAGGATAGGAGGTGTTGGTTGGAGGGGGGAATTGTTCATCCAGGGGTAGAGGGTGGGGGTGTGTGCTAAAAATAGCCCCTGGTCCAAGGAGAGAGAGCACCTCCATCCCTCTGCAGACCCCACTTGCCCCTCACTGGCCCACTAAACTGTGCTAGCTCCCTTTATCTCCCCAGGGACCCTACTTGCCTTCCCCCCAATTTCCCCCAAATCCCTCAGCAAACCCTGCTTTCCCTGATCCCTCTAAGCCTGCTTGCCCTCCCTGAGCCCCACAGCCTTCCCCCCTGCCTCTCCCATCCCTACTTACTTTAGATTGTGTGGCCATTTTTGACTTTGATCTAACCTCCCTCAACCTCCCCAATTTCATAGATTTCATAGACGTTTGGGCTGGAAGGGACCCCAGAGGATCATTGAGCCCAGCCCCCTGCCCCAGGGGCAGAAAGTCAGGAGGGATCATAGGATCCCAGCAAGATAAGCAATTGTCTACACATACCCTAAATTTGCAGGACTGAGTCAGTCTCCATTTGTATTTGTATAACTATTTTTAAAAACCATTTAAAAGGATTTTATCCAATTCAGCAAGTAACTATGCAGGGTTTTTTTGCCATGACATTGGTACATGCTCATTCATTTATATAATTCTGTAAATGCAACCCTATATTTTGTATTGCAATTAAATACGAGCTATCATTGGTCCTGAGGTGAGGCAGCCAAACAGGGGATGTGGGATGAGGTAACTCATGCGTGATGAGGTAGCTCAGCCTTTTGCTTTCTCTTTCCCTTTTTTGTTTTTGTTTTAAATTTCTATTAGCTTCATCATTACAACCTGTCAATTCATTAACATGACATAACTTGTGGGTATAGCTGTTTTTTATGTTAGTTTAATAACCACAGAATAAAAAAAAACTATAGGACAGTCTTTTCTGTCTTAATCTAATAGTTCTCATGTTCATTTTGCTGGCTGATGCTATTCAAGTGATCAAAGTGTAGTTGTTAAATTCAACACCATTCAACTTTAGACTAAGGAATTCAATTTGCTTTAATTCTAGATTCCTGTAGGCAGTCAAATTCCATGTTGGTATATGTACATTACATACTTCTACCTCCTCTGGTTGCTCAATAATAAACAAATTCATATGTTGCACTAGATAAAAAAGTTTACTGGGATTGGCCATTTGCTCTCTGACCAATCATCCCAATACTGAAATCTTTAATTTGAGTCAGTGTCTTAATTGAGAACTATGCAACTGGCTCCAAGGTATAATAAGATACTAAGCAATATAATGGTGGCAGAATTGGAACTGCAGGCCAAATTCCCATTGAAGTTTTGGTCTCTCTCCTAATTATTACATTGGAAAGCTATATACAATATAACCTGTTACTAGTCCAGAGAATAAAAAAGGATTCTCCATGTTCTCTCTCAGGTAAAAAATATTTGCTGCAAATTGGACTTTATAAACAGCTCTCACAAATACTAGTTAGAATGGACTGTTGGGACTCTGTTCACTGAGTCCAAATCAAACCTTACATTTACAGATTGAAATGATGCCTCGTTTGCCAGCCAAATTAGAACTGAGCCTGACTTTCAGGTCACTGCATGTGTTATCTAGCTCCTGCTCTGTAGCTGGTATTCTTACTAAGAAAACAGCAAGAAGGGCAACTCTGTCCTACTTGGTTTCTTGGCAGGTTCCAGGAGGAGTAGGAATTTTGATAGACCTTAATTAAAGGGATGCAGTTATTGGAATGATGATAATAATATTAAAAGCATATTTCCTTATGTATTTATGTGTTAACCAAAACAAGGCCACATCAATATTTGAAAGCTTGCAAAATACATGTACATAGGCATATCTACACACACACATACATGTACATATATATGCCTCAGTTTAATTAAATCTGAGATATCATTGGTCCTGAGTTAAGGCAACCAAAGAGGGGATGTGGGATGAGGTAACTCATGCTTGATAAGGTAGCCCAGGCTTCTGCTTTCTTGTTCTTTTTCTCTTACTCTTAATTCTTGGCTTTTTTGTTTTTATTAGCTTCACCACTACAGCCTGTCAGTTCATTAATATGACACAGCTTATGGGTATAGCCATTTTATGCTAGTTTAATAGCCACAGAATAATAATAAACCCCACAGTTTAATTAGCTAGTGTTTCCTTTGTTTGGTTGGTTTTAATCCCACTATTTCTCTAGTTCAGGGCAGAGATTTCCAATGCAAACAAGACCTGGATGTCTAATGTCAGGGAAGTGTATGGGGGGGGGGGGGAGGGGGAGGGAGAGCCACACCTCAATAACCAGCTGTTCAACATTTGCTATACCGTGAAAGAAAGAAAGGGGTGGAGAAAGAGAGAGAAGAAAGAAAGAGGATGGGGAGACAGAACAAAAAAAGAGAGAAAGAGAAGGGAGGGAGGGAGAGAAAAGAAAAAAGCCAAGAAAAAGGCGTGTGGCTGGAGGGGAAAACAAGGCCAGGTTTGTCGGGGCTTGAGGCTGCGGGGGTGTCGCTCTCCTCTCGCATCCCCCGCCAGGCCCAGGGCCGAAGAGGAGCGGGCCGGGCGCGGAAGCGCAGGGCAGCCCAGGCGAGGGCAGGCGCGGAGCTGGCCCTGCCACCTGCATTTTTGGGGCCCCATGCGGGGCCTCCTTGGCGCGGCGGGGGAGCTGCTGGAAGTTGGAGCCGAGTTGCTCTCCTAAGTGCGGCTGCTGGTGATTCCTGGTTCCCCTGACAGAAGAGGGGGCGCTCAGGCGCCGCAGCCTCCCCCGCCCTGCGCACAGCGCGCAGCGGCCCCGGCCGGCTCAGCAGCAATGCGCGCGCGCCTGTCCCGAGCCCGGGGGGCGGGGGCGGGAAGGGGAAGCGGGAGCCGAGCTCCGCACGCAGCCGCGCCCGCCAGGCCGGCCACACAGCGCGAGGGCGGCGAGAGCGGCAGCGCTGCGGCAGCTCCGAGCCGCCGGGAGCGGGGGCGTCCCGCAGCCCGGAGCATCCCCGCGGGCCGGGCATGGAGCCCTGGCGGCAGTGCGCGCTCTGGCTGATCGCCTGCCGGGTGCTGCCGCCCAACCACCGGGTGACCTGGGACACGGCGCAGGTGTTCGACCTGGCGCAGACCCTCCGCGATGGGGTCCTGCTCTGCCAGCTGCTCAACAACCTGCGCAGCCGCTCCATTAACCTCAAGGAGATCAACCTCCGGCCTCAGATGTCCCAGGTAAAGGGCGCTGCTGCCCGGGGCCGCGGGGTAGTGTCTTTGTGCGAATGCAGGGACGCGGCCGCTGCCCCGCGCGCGCTTGGCGCCGGGCGAAGTGCGGGGGAGAGGGACGCGCGTCCCCCCTTCCCCTTCCTCGTGGCAGGCTTCCTCTGCAGTCAAGAGGTACTTGACAGGAGGCTGCCTTCTATTAAAAGAAGCCACAGAGGCTCCCTCTGCCCAGCATCCCCACCCCCAGTGCCTTTTCTTTCTTTCTTTGCCGCTCTGTCCAAACGGCCGGGTCAGCAATCTGAAAAGAGGAACCGTGTCCTGTCAAAATGAAGACTGGAGGAAGTCGGATGCATCTGTTACTGTTCTCCAGAGTTACCATGGATGGCCGAAGCCAGCGTCCACATGCCGCTGGCCTCTGAATGTTTCTGGGGACCCAAGCTAGTCGCATGAGGGGTTTTTTGGGGTTTTGTTTTTGTTGTTGGGTTTTTTGTTTTTTTTTAGCATTTGTCATGTCGTGTGTGTGGTTCCCGCCCCCCATCCACAAAACCTGGCATGTGACCAGGAGGACTCTGCTCGTGTGGGGAAGTGACAGGAAACTGAAGGTTAAGGCTGAGGTTCTGTTTGTGTCCGTCCCTCGCGTATAGGTCGAGAAGTGCAAGCTGCGCTGGGACCTCAGGAGGCCGAGTTGCTTTCTGTGCCCCAGAGCCTGTTCTATTCAAATGCAGAAGGTGGGATGTCAAGGCACAGTTTTGGCCCAAGCTGTAAGTTTCCTGACTTCTGTTAGCCAGGGTTGGGCCTAACATAACTCTTCCCTTCTCAGGGCTTGGGGATTTCCCTTTTGTCTGTTTTCTGACCAGGCTTCCATCCTGGGTGCAGACAAACCCTGGTAGCCCCGCAAGTTTTAGCATAGTTGCAAGTCAGTTATAGGGCAGGACCTGAATTTTAAGCATGCACTTTAACTTCAAGCAAGAGAGCAGTCCTGTTGAGGTCAGTGGGATAACTCTGACAAAGTAAATGTTATTAGGCTGACCACCTATTTAAAATGAAAAGGCAGGATGCATGTCCTCCTCCATGGGTGGAACAGGTGGACCAGAGCCGAGTAGAGTGGGGTGGGTGCGGTGACGTACCGTGGGTCTCTGGCACCTGGGGGCAATGCTTGCATTTGTATCCCCACTCCTTGTCCTTCTTGTAGCAATAATGTCATGTTGCACAATAAAATCTCTGAAGGGTCCGGCTGGGGGTCATGGCCCCCTCCCGTCCCCCTGATATTTGTCTGCCACTAGGCAGATGCGGGCTGTGGGCTCAGGGCTCCCTGCCCTGCTTCCCTTCCCCTGGGAGCCCCATGAGCCCCCTGCCCACCCACCAGCAGCAGGGGCACATAGTTATGCCATTACCACTGCTCTTGGGGGTGTCTTATCATAGTGTGGGGTTCCCAGGAGCAGGGCAGGGCAGCCATGAGACTGCAGCGGGCAGCCTGCATCGGCCTTCACCCTGCCCACAAATCTGAGAGGCATGTTCCCCCCACATTGCCCCGTTGTGGTGGGGGGTGGGCACAGCAGTGGGGAGCTGGACCCCCCACCCCGCACCACCTGGCTGCCAGTGGCTCTATCCTGCTCCATGCCCTGGGCTCCATGCACTGCCCAGTGCCCCCAGCCCCTGACCCACTCTCTCTCTCACTGTGGGGGCCTCAATCTAGCCCCCCCCTTATATTCCCTACCCCATAGACTTCCCTGCAGGGAGCTGCTCTCCACGCTGCCCAGCTGTATTCCCAGCCATGGGCATGTGTGTGGGTGCACACATGCATGTGGTCCCCCTTGTGTCCCACTAATGGCAGCCCCAGACAGCCCCTCGCAGGCTAGAATGCTGCCACCCGACAAGGGGAAACCTGTCATTTCCCATGGATCCCTGCGCGACTGTGAATCTGGGACAAACGCTGTCTCAGAGTCATGCAGACTGAGACTGGGACTTGAGGTTCCCATTCTGGGACTGTCCTGCCCAATTAGGAACAGGTGGTTACCCTAGATGCTATGAAAATTCATGTCTCTCTGAACCAGTTAATTTCTGAGGTGTTGCCCTGCCCTACCTTTTGTCAGGTATATAGGCACAAATCTTTGCAGGAGCAGTCTCAGTCTTTTTACATCTCTTAGCTATGTTAATTACATCATTAATCCTAATTTATTGAGTAGTTAGAATTAAGGTGAAGTTACTTTCCCAAGCTAAGCTTGATTTCTTTTTTTTTTTTTTAAATAGCTCTTCCTTGGCCATCTAATGCCATACCTCACACTCCACCAAGACTTATCTGAGGACCTTTAAAAAAAATACAATGATGACAAAACCCCAGTAGCATCTGATGAAGTAAATTGCTGCTTACGAAAGCTTAAGCATCTCTGATTAATTAACATGTGGGTGTGTCTACATGAGATGTTTACTGTACAGTTGACTAATTAACCGCTCAGTAAATGTCTTGGTGTTTACATGTGTGTCCCTATTTGGGTGCATGAAACTCATAACTCTGTAGCAGGGTAGCACTTATAAAAGTACTCGTATTTACAAGTACTAGCCTGCTGTGGATTTTTTTGTGGACAGTAGCTCACGTGTAGACACTGCCCAGGCAGGGAGCACCCACACCAGCCCCTCTGTAGCATGTGGAACCTGGACAGAGCAGCCCTGGGCTGGTAGGCTGAACCCCTAAGTGCCCTGCCAGCCCAGGCTGCACTCACGAGGCTCCATGTTCTGTGCACAAATAAAGTCAAGAGCAATATACTTTGGAGTTTTTTGGTCCCAGTACACATTCAAACAGTGCACTCAGGAGCAAAAAACTCTAGAGCAATAAGCTCTAGAGTTTATTCATATGCATTAATTGCACTTGTAGATGTACCTATAAGGTGCAAATCTACTCTTTGTTCTGCCCAGCAAAACCCTCAAGCCATATAACACTCTCCAGTGGTATTCTGAGTCATAAATACCTATCCTCCTTTCAGCTTGAGTATTTCTCCTAATGATTTTTTTACTTTAATATGTAAAATGACTTGGCTTAGAATTCTTTAAACTGGTCAATCTTGAACTAGTCTACGTCGATGGATTTCTGCGCTTCCTCAGGAACTCTGGCAAGATGTGGATTGTATTTTGTTGTTGTTGCTGAGTAATGGGTTTTTTTTTGGTGTTCAGGGTAGCAAAAATATTTAATATTGACTAATTTAATGTAAATAATGTGCAGTCTAAACTGACTGACCTATTGCTGCTATCTTGTTGGTTTGTTTTTTAATTTTTGTTTTGATATTAATAATATATAGGACTTTTATGTTGGACTTCAGTGAAACATGGTTTCAAACCCAGCCCCCTTTGAACAAGTATTTTGGTTAGGGTTAACTTGACATCCTTTATTGCCATTCTCTAGTATGGAAACTATGAGAAGACATTGTGAAAGTAGGCGGTAAGCTCATAATTCCATTTAATATGCATCATTAAAGTGAATAGAAACTACAGCAAATCTTGTCATAAGGGAGAGTATACTTCTAAGTAACTTTAAAATGTTCATTTGAAAATAAGGCTTGGCAACCTTTGACCTGCAGGCTGGATTCCGTCTGAAAAGAGTTTGGATCCAACCTACTAAGATATGATCCAGTTCAGAGTTACATGGGGGGGGGGATTGGATGCATGCAGCTGTACTATTCTGTCTGTCCACTCTGAAGCTCTCCTCGCTGCTGTCTTGTGCATGTGCTTACCCTTGCCACAGAATTTGCTACTTTTTATTGCCATTCAGGATGGGGACTGATGGTGGGGGTAAGTGCATGCAGCTTGAATGCTCCAGGGGCCAGAGATTTGTGGCCCACAGAAAGTTGATGACCCTTGTTTTAAAACATTACGAGGTTTATACTATCTTAATCTGTTTATTGTAGCTCATTATGCAGAATTATCATCCAGCCTCCATTTATCATTGGTGTTAGCAGACATAGGTGTGTATATGGTTCATGTAAATTTTACTGTCATCGTTTGGCCCATGGCCACTGGTGGGTGTTAGTTATTTTTTTTTCTTTCCATTTCCCCATATTCAGGTTGACACATGAATGTATTAACTGCAAAATATTTCCAACAGCCTACAATGTACTGTAACAATATAACAAGTATATTGTAGTGAGTCAAAATGAAAACCAGTGTAGTAAATGCATATTTTATAATGTTTCAGGGATATAGCTTATAGCCGTGTTGGTCTAAGAAGCAGAAGCAGATAAAACTCTTGTGCTAGAAGCGATATTCTTTCTTTGCAAGCTTTCAGATCCAAACACCCTACTTCAGGCAGAGGAGAGTTCAAGATTCAAGGGCGGGGAGCAGAACTTTTAGTCTTTGAACTCTCCTCTGCCTGAAGAAGGCGTTTGGATCTGAAACCTTGCAAAGAAAGAATATTGCCTCTATCATGAGTTTTGTCTGCTTCTATTTTCTAATGTATTTTTTAAAATACTTCCAAAAAATAGACTAGAATTTGATTTTATATGTAAGAGTGGCACACACTATGTTTGGATGGTAGAGAGATTCAGAGGACAGATATTTTGAATGGAACAGATTCAATTGAAGTTCCCCAACCTATAGCACACATCTCTGTAAGTAATAGATATATAAGGATTTGCTGGATTGGAGCAGAGCATTGGTTCATCTAGTCTGGCATTTGCCTTCTGGCAGTAGCTCATAACTGAGGTCTCTGAGGGAAAATTCTATCTCCCTCCTGCCTCCCTTCCTCAATTGCCAGGTACTCCAGTTCACAGTGCATTTAGCTGTCCTCCATTGCTGTTGGCAGAATATGCTTCCAGGGTTTCTGGCTGAACCTTGCAGGCAATCTGATTTCTTTCCCCTTAATGAAAAGTTTAATTATTGTTATTACTGTAGCTTGCATAGCTGAACAATTTATAAATTAAATGTTGGATGTGACTTCATATTACCTTTTACATATTATTCTATCCATTAAAAATGTAAATATATTATACTTAATAAAGTAAAGAAGATTTCTCATTAGACCATTGAGTACTTTCTGGATTAGTAACTAATCAATTCAACTGTGGCTAAGAATTAATTATTTATAATATATATTTTTCAGTGGATAGCTGCATATGTATTTGTCTAACATCAGTGATGCAGCAAGTTCTTCACAGATATGTTTTGGTGAATGGACGTTTTAACACTGACTTCAAAGGGCTCAAGATTTAAATAAAGTTTGCTATGTTTGAAGGGCTTCTGGCAAAGTGGTGAGAACACACTTCCTACTCTTCTTTCTGTGAGAAAAGAAGTTGGCCCCTTGCCCGAGATGTTTTCTGTCTTAAAGAACCATGCTGTCAGATTTTGGAAACAACTGTCTTTTGGAAGTGTTTAAAAGCACTTGATAAACTGAAAATTAAGGGTCAAATTTTGAGAGGGCTTTAGCATTCTAAAGCAGTGGTCAGTGCTAACTCCTAGTGAAGCCTTAAGGCAGTGGGGCCAATCTTTCTGGCATGCATGCCACAAACTTCACCCTCCTCAAATGCCACTTTGATCCCTTTCCCCTTCCTCGTCAGCTGCTCTGCTTTCTGCCCTATCTACCACTATGGTGTATGTCCCTTCCTTGATCTCCCATATGGCACGTAGAGAGGCTGCCTGTGGCACATGTGCCGCAGGTATGCCGTCCCTGTCCTAAGGGATTTGAGGTTACCCTTTGGGAAATACTCAGTTTGTAGGATGAGTCCTAAATTTGAAGAGCTGTTAGAAGCAGTAATAATTGCAAGCCATCTAATAAATTCCCTACACTATGTAATGTTTGCATTCTCAAAATGCCTTAAACGCTAGTTAGTTCTCCTGTTCCTGTGAGGTTCTGTGGGGTAATTCTGTTCTTCAGTAAAAGGAAGATAACAGGCACAGAGACATCAGATACCAGTGGTTGACTTGGAATTAGAACTTGTGAGGTCCTGGATTCTGAATCTCCCTGAAATATCTTGTGTCACACATTAACTGTTTGTACAGATAGCTCTGCTTGTGTAGTTTGAACCTTGTACAGCTCTCGTGCTTCTTTTATAAAATCGGTGTTGGCAATTCTCCACAGGCACAGAGGGCTTTGGTCACAATTTTTGGAAAACAAAACCATGATAACGTAAGATGCTCTGTGCAGTGGTCTACAGTCTAAATGAAGGTTTACTAAACCGCAAGCGTAGCTAGTCTGAGTTCCAACCCAAGCTCTTTCTCTGACTTATGCTGGCATTCATGTGTCCTTCATGGTCTTCTTTGTGAACCCGGCTTTCATGTCTTGAAATAGCTATCATTCACCAGTTTTATAGAGAAGGCAATTGAGAACTAGCGTGTCAAGCAGAGCTGGGAATAGGCCCCTGCTCTTTTGTATAAGGGTTGGGTTTCCACCACTTTGCTACAGTTCTTCAGAAGCTGTATAGCAAATAAGATGCATCTATAGTCTGTTAATACTCTCTGTCTCCCTCCTGTCACCCTTCAGCAGTCAGACTGTGTATATAAGCTTGTGACTGCTGCTGCTTTCACAATTAAAAAATGATTCTTTAGATTAACAGAGGCTTACAATTTTTACATTTTGTCCCCACATATGACCTAAACAAGGCATTATTCCATGTAGCCAGTCTGCCTGTAATGCCTAGACTACAATTTGTGCTCAGAAGCAGGAATAGAAACCGAGAATCTTGATGCCCAGCATTCCATCACTCTCACTAATATTTGTGTGACCCACTGATGATGGCTGTTCTGTCTTTCCCTGTACCGGCTCGTCTACATAGAAGATAGCAACGTGTCAGTCTGTTCCATCCTGTGTCCCAGTTACTCTCATTACTGAGATGGGCATGCTCTGTAGACCCGAAGATTATGAATACAGACCTTGCTGTAAGCCCACCTGGAGGGGGCAATGTGTGTAAAAGTGCAAAAATCCGAGAGCTCTTGTTTGACTAGTTTTCTATTGTAAAGCATTTTAATCGGAAGTAAATTTTCTTATTGGGCTAATATTGGTTGCATTTTCATTGTTTGTATTTAATTAACGGGAATTATCCTGTTAAGAATCAAGTTTGGTGGTGTATGTTCATGACTGAGCAACTTAGTTCAGTAAGTAAGATTTTGGAAGTTTAACAAAGGCATTTATGAAGGCCCAGAGGTGTTGGAGTATAGCTAATGAGTTACAGAACCTTTTACCTGGATGTCAGTAGTTTAAATCATGCCTAGCATTGCAGGTTGTTGCATTTAATACTTATTTGTTAATGCCTACATGGGATCACTTTGGCAAGTCCCAATTTGACCTCCCGCATGGCAAATTCACCAGAGTGCTTTTTACTGGACTGGAAGCATGTTTGGGCATGTGTTTTCTCTGAGACCATGACTGTTGAGAGGTCCTGCAAGCTCACTTATGTCCAGTATAATGCTCTTTTTGGATGTGACTCATGGTGTTTGAACATTAGGCTTGTTAATAATACTGCATAGTTTGGCTGGTGTTGTATAGAACAAATAGAGCTGTCCTGTTGCCAGTATATTTCTGACTATGCTTCTAAGTCTTCTAGAAGTTGGGAGGAAAATAATGAAGGAATGTTTTACAAAAAATTGCAGAGCTCATAGTATGATCCTTGCAGTGTCAATTTTTCCTGAGAAATCCCAACAATACCAGCTGACCTTGAGTCATAAGGATACAGCTGCGCAATCTCGTGTCAGAATGTTTTGCTGTAATATTGTGGTGATTCCATTTCACGACAAACTTTCTCTGGGACTGAATTATTCTGGTGGCAGTCATAAAAATCTAAATGATCTGTAACTGTTAGCTTGATCTTAATGTTTAATCTGAATTATACCGCATTTCAGATGTACCATCATCAGAAATATGGACCCTAAACAAATCATCAACTTCTGACTAAACTCTTTGCTTGTAATGCTTATCTTTTGTCTTTGGTTCTTTGTGAATTAGTTTTGAAATAGCTCTTGCAAGGAGTTCTTTTAATTTGAGAGAGATTGCTAAACAGGAAAGCTGCAATCGATGTAATATTAGCATGGTCATTTGCAAAAAGGGATGTTTGTTTAAATTATATACTGCATTTACTCCCATATAAGTCAAGGATTGTTCCCACCAATCAGCATGGGGGGAAAAGCCCCTTGTCTTATTTTCATGTATAAAGTGTGTGTGTGTGTGGTGGGGGAGCAGGCAGCTGCTACGGCTCTGACTCTAGACCTGAGCCTGGGTTGTAGCCACAATCAGACCCACAGCGGCCTCCTGTCCCGTTCCCTCCCACCACCACTTCCCCTCTATAGCTTCTTCCTGTTCCCCTCTTCCTGCTCCCCACCCTTTGTGTCAGTCTCAGATCAGCTCTGGGGTCTCACCTTTCTCTTGCCTGGCCAGTCAGCAGTGCTGAGCACTGCTGCAGGGCCAGATGAGGGCTGATCTTCCATGTGCTGTGCTCTGGGCTCTAGGATGGAGCTACCTGAGCAGTATCTGACAGTAGGGGGGGCTAGGAAGTGGCAGAGACTGGGGGGAGCTGAGGATGGGGAGGTGCAGGTGCCAGGGGCAGCAGGAAGGTTGCAGGGAGAAGAGGATGGGGCAGAAGATAAGGGGCTGTCTGACCCTTCCCCCTCTCCTGTCACCTTACCCTCTCTCTAGTCACTGCTTTCCCTGCTGTAGCAGTGAGAGCTGGGATTCGAGGCAACCCTCCAACACTTAGATTCTATACTTTGAACATTATAACACATGTATAAATTCTCCATATATAGAATCTATTTACTGGGGGTGGGAATCTTGTATTCTAGTAAATATGGTGTATAAAATAACATTTTCTATGATCATTCTAAAATAATAAGCAGAATAATGCAAAGTTTATTTTTAAGCTTTGTAACATTTAAATCTTATATCTTATTTTGGGGGGAGTAGTCCTTTTTTTATAACCATCTAAATAACTTCTTTCATTTGATCAATGTCATTCTGTCTCTAAGTTATATTTGGGTGTAGCAACCAAGCTTTAGAGAGAGATGTTTGAAGGCTAGAAAAGGAATAAATCTGATTTATATCCATTAAACCTTAGTATGGGACCGGAGGATTTGTATGAAAAACATAAAGGCATTTATAATGGTATTTGTCCCCAAAAGTCAAGACTATAGCTCCATTTTTACTTATAGTTTCCTTTTATATTTGATTTCCTAAAGAATGAGTTGTGACAGTAAGAACCCTTCTAGAGAGAAACTTGACCAACTGGTGAGCCACTCATGAGAACTGTTTTTTGTTGTTATTTTGGCGTTTGGGCTGCTGAGTCCTGGGAGTTCTTAATGGGGTATATCTATTTTTTCACATGATTTATTTTTTGTTTATAGAGCTCATTAGGCATGGAGGACTAAGAAAGTTTAGGAGTGATATAATTTTTGATCAATTTTGTGTGAGGGAGAAATTATGTGAAGGGGAAAAAGTAACATGGACTCATTTATAATTTCTGTTGAATCTGCAGCAATTCTTGAGTATAATTCATATACATATCTTGATAAACAAGCGTAGAGAGGTGACTTCAGTCCTCATCATACAAACATTTATACTTTGCTTAACTTTCTTCATGTAATTAGTTTTACTAGTTACATTAAACATATATATAAATGCCTGCACAATTTGAGGCCTTGTAAAATAAATAATTTAAACAGAGACAGAGATGTCTATAAAGACAATGTAGGTGTAACCCTATCTGTCCATTTTGCTCAAATAAAAAAAAAGGAATATACAGGAAAAGTATTGATCTAGCTCTTTGTATGTAACTTTCACTCTGTCACCAATTGTACTTTGCTCTACCAAAAAATGGGGGGAAATAAAAATGTGCATCAGGCTGAGTTAGTTCCAAAGGAAACATGCACTCATAATATTTTTAAAGTTTCTTTATTACATAATTAATTATTCATAATATAGCGTAATGAAAACCTTATCTCAAGTGGTGCCCCATACACCAATTTTATAGTGCTGTTAAATGTTGGCACTAAAATGTTGCTGTTGTTCTACAGATCCTGTAATGTGTCATAGCAGAGAGTTTACTATCTATACAGGCTTTGAGGAAACATTTGATTAGAGAGCCACTTATGCTGTGTGCTGGTCTGTCAGAAGCCAAGTTATCTTCTGATCCTAAGTTGACAGGAGTGGAAACATTATGCTGTAGTTGGGAGGGGAAAGAAAGAGAAGAAAAGAGAGGGGGCTAGAGAGGTAATGGGCAGGTAGAGGTAGTAAATGTATGAGCAGGAGTGTTGTGAGCAAGAAAGATTAGGATTTTGGGGATTGAAAAGAAAATTGTTTAAGATTAATGCCAGGATAAACACTTGAATATTCTGTGCAAGCCAGACTTGAATATTCTGTGTTGATTTTTTAGGAATTACATGTCACTGAATATACATTTTAACATGCTGAGTGGGAAACTAGAGTTATAGCATCCTAGAAGCTTAATTATCAGGGCAGTAACATTTGACACCATGGCAATCTCCTAGAGTACAGCTGAACCATCTGGATTTAAATAGCAGGAAGATAAAGGATCTTGGATTTCTGGCCTTAATCTTTCTTTTTCTCTTGAAGGACAAAAGAGAAAACTAGCAAAGGGAAAATTATAGGAGCAAAAAAGAATTTAGGAAGGAAAAAGAGGTAATGTGATGTAGTGATGACAGTGGAAATGTGTGATTACTGGAAGGGGAAGGAATCTGAAAATAGTTTAGGAAGTATAACATTGTCAGGTGATGGCAGTAGCAACCTGAAGGAAACGGAGTGAATGGCAATGTTGTGAGGTGGCTAGGCGATAGATATGGCAGGTTTATGGCAGCTGTGAGAGAGAGCTTTGTATTTAAGGGCAGGCTTGACTAGGGAGGGAGACATGAGCTGCTGAGACACAGAGAAAAGACATGAGGTGTATAATTTGATAGAGCTGTAATGGTTAAATGAAAGAGGAAAATTGAGAGGTATGGGATAGAAAATGATAAAGAAAAAAGGAGGTAGAAAGATGATGCTACTTAAGGGTATTATTATTTTTGCTGATGTGGGGTAGAGTATTGAGGTATTCAGGACTGCCAGGAAATCGACTGACTGCGGTGGGCACAGGGAATGTATCTACATAACCTTCTTTGTGTTGTATATGCTATGTTGTGAAAACATTTCTCTGTTCCTTAGCTGCATATTCTCATTAATAAATATGTCTGGAAGGTTGGGGATACTTGGACCTATGTTGGGCTGCTGCGGGTGAGAGTGCTTAAATGGAAAGGGCAGGGTGAACCATTTATGTCCATAGGCCCTTCCTGGTGGTACAAATGTTAAGAGACAGTTGCGCAAGTGTTATTGAAAGGACCACATTCACTAAGACCTGGTTAGAGGTCTGCAGTACAGTGCCTTTGAACCAGAGTAAAAGAGGAGGGGGCAGTGAAAATTTCAGGCAGGCTTGTTTGGTTCACAAAGAAATGCAGGCATGAGCCACACAGAAACTGTTAGCCACCTTTGTTATTAAAGGGGTTTGCTAAGTGTGCATCAGCAGAGGTCTTAGGACAACAAATGCAAAGGCAGGGACAGTAGTGAGGGTCAGAGGTAAAGAGCGGGGATCCAGGCTTTCCATTCACCGTGGAAAAACATGGTAAAATGCTTTTTTTAAGTAGAAAAACACAGATTTTAAAGGAGAAACATGTGGGAAATGGTGGGTTTCTCCTTGCAGGCTGGCAGAGTTCCAGCCTGGAAGCGGCTAGGGGGAACAGGAGGAGGGTGATCAGGCAGGGAGCACCACGTGGCAGCCAGGCAGTGTGGAGAGCAGCTCCTACAACTCTCTGCAGGTAAGTTGGGCACGGGGGGAGGGGGCAATTGAGGCCCCTATAGTGAGGGAGGGAGGGAGTTGGGCAGGGCTGGGGCTGCTGCTGCTGCCCAGCTGGGGTGGTGGGTAGGGCTTGAGGCCCAGAACCAGGGTGGGAATGTGCAGCCACAGGGCCCAGCCGGGGAGCAAAAAAGAAATGTAGGTGGGTTGTCTGGGGGTCGGGGGAAGGGTTGGCTCCCTGCCACTGTGCACACTCCTGGGGTAGGGCATGGCATGTTCCCCACAGATTTGTGTGCAGGGAGGGTATGGGCTGTCTGCTGCAGGTTTGGTGCTCCCCACCTTGCTGTCCTCCCCTCAGGGTTTCTGCAACTTGGTAGGCGAGACCTGGCATGGCAGGACAGGGTGTAGAGGTTTGGTGCTGCCACTGGGAGCCCTGCACTTCCAGGGAGACGTTACCCCTGCCTGCCCAGCATCGGCAGGGGACATAACTCTGCGCTGCCACCCTCGCTGCTGCACAGTGGGCAGGGAGCGCCTCACCATGGTGGTGGTGCGGGTCTCCTAGTGGTGGCACCGAGCCTCTCCACCCTGCCCTGCTCTGCTCTGCTGCTCCAGGGTCCCACCCACTGGGCCACAAGCAGCAGGGTGGGGAGCCTTGAGTCTGCAGTGGACAGTCTGCATCCACACCCACCATGGACTCTGCTCCAGCTGTGCCACCTGCGGGGGAGGGAGAGCTGGGCTCCCTACTGTGCTTTGGCTGCAGTAACTGCTGCTTCCCACAGGTGGCAGCTGGGGCTTGGGTGCTGTTGGGTGGGGGGGGAAACAGGGAGCTGTGGACCCAGGTCCCTAGCCCTGTAGCCCTGGCAGCTGGTGACCCCCTTTGGCAGGGCTGGGGGAGACAGGAGGTCATGGGTGGGGAGTGTGGGGTACCAGCAGGGCTAGAAGGCTGTGGGTGCATAGAGAGGGCTGCTGGCAGGGCCAGGGGGCTGTGGGTCAGGAGTGAGGGTCAATGGCATGGGTAGGGCACTGGCATATTGAGGCTGCTCAGTGTGACAAAGCAATGATGGGGGACAGCTGCAGCTGGATCCTCATCCTGGTGAGTGAAGAGGGCAGGGGGTGCTCTAATCTTTCCGTGATAAAAAACCCAAAATTAAATGCCCAAATTTTATAGGTATTTAGAATTGATTTTATTATAGTGATTGAGTAATTTAGAAGACTTTGTGACAAAGAAAATATGAATTGCTTTCTTTTCTTTGAATTGTGAAATGACTGGTTCATTTAGCATGATTGCTTACAAGATGCAGAGCAGATTCTTAATAGTAGATTTTTATTTTAACTTAATAGCAAGGCTCTGTCTATTTAGATTAAGGAAAAACATATTCTTTCTATTTGAATACCATTGACCCCAACTCCAGTTTGTGGTTGAGTAAGAGCATATCTTTTAGAAAGGCACTCAATGAAATGTCACTTTCATTTTTATATTAAAGACCGTAGCAAACTTCTGGGTAATCTGAAAAGCTAGACGACCTACAGTCCACGTCCACATCAGTGTGGACATTTGTATCTCAGGGACAAGAAGCAGTGGTACATGTTGTGCTGCTGCCAGTTGTCCCCGGAGACCACCTGTGCCACACACCCTCTGGATCTCCTGACAGACATATTACACATAAGCCAGTTTAAGTGTTATCAGCAGGTGACTGATAACAATGTTTATCACCTCATCAGCAAAACAGTAGCCTCTCTCATTAGTTCAAACTCTTCTGAAACAGCTTACCAGCCATTCGCTCCAAAAAGGCCTACGCAGTCACTGTTTTGTCTGCCTGTCCCAGTGAAATTGGAGACATGCACACACAGACACCTCTCAGCATTAGCTAGCATACCACATGCCTAGGGTCTGTGAGGCTGGGGTCTGTGCTGTGGGAGATGGGGGGAGGGGGTGATCCCTGCTTGTTCAGCAAGAGCTAGGAGGGAGTAGGGCAGTGGGAAGCCAGGCAGATCCTGATGTCTGCCAGAGCTCCAGCCAGGAAGCAGAAGTGAGGGGCCAGCCCTACTCTGGAACAGAGCACCCCATCCAGCCCAGAGAGCATGCCAGGATGCTGGGGGAGTCTGGTTTACCTTAAACCAACAAGGGGTCTGGGACAGACATTGCATAAACAGGTTTGCGCCAAATCAGTTAAGTATGATACTACATTCAACCCGGTTTATCTCAAACCAGTTTCAGCCATTTTCAAACTGGCTTGATCACCCCTCGGTTTGCTGCTGACAGTATAAAGAAGCAGGGAGGAAGATTGAAAAGTTCTCTATCATCAAGAGATGCATTCACTTTGTCCCCCCCATCCCCCTTGCCTCAGAGTGCTAGCCTGGGGCTGGGAACACTCCTGCCCCTTGAGCAGCCATCCAGAAAAAGCCTGGGATGGTGCAGGCAGAACTCCCAAATCAGAGGTCCTGCCGGGGCCTGACCATGCCCCACTCAGCTCAGCTTCCTGCAGAAGGGAAGGGAGGGCTGCTCTAGCACCCCCCACCCCCGGCTTCTAGCCTGAGCCACTGCAGGCACGTGCCTAATTTTTCCTCCGTCCAAAGAGAATGTTTGTCCAGTTACAACCCAGTTCAGCCTAGCCAGATCAGACTAACTTGCAAAAATTGAATCAATTCAGGCTTAGGTTTTTTGAGTGTCTGTCCGTAGCCCTAACATACCTGAGCTCTGAGTTGCAGTAACATTATCCTGTAAGTCTTGAGTTGCAGCACAACAGCAGTTCTGCTAAATCTTAATAAATTGTTTGAAGGTTTTGTGATACAGACACACCTGGAAGTTAATTTTTGGCTTAATCTTCTTTTTCCGTCACACCTGAGACTTTTAGGCTGTAGAACTAAAACAGTAGCTTATGATGAACACTCATGTGTTTTCTGAATTGGGAAAGACTCCTTTTTAAATACAAATATAAAATTCTCATTGAAGTTTGATTTCCCTCCCTCCTCCCCCCCATCCCCTTTTAATAATTAAAATATGAATGCAGATTTTGTAGGGGCTGGAGTAAAATAGGTAAGCTGGAGTAAAAATATACTAAAGCATTTAGCAAATGAGGGAGTAGTAAACAAGGGGTCTTATTAAGGAGTAAATGTTTAGATGGGCTTTCAGCTTTTAGGAGGTATTATGGGGTTTTGCTGCTTTGTGTACAGGGTTTCGCAGTCTCACTGAGATCAAACAAGGAGCAACAGGGCAACCTTCTTCCTGGTACAAAGAAAATGCTTGATTGAATGCTCTTCAAGCATAACAGCAGGCAGCAGCATGATACAAACACAACACGGGATGGCCCCACCAAATGGGAGTGCAAGTACACAGCCACACAACAGTCAGTATATGGCGGGGCCCCTTGAAATTAATCTCTTAGGATGGTGCTAGTATATTCAGCTTGTGCAGGGGCCATTAGGAGCAGCAGCAGGTGGCCAAGCTTAGGCAAGGGCAGCTTTATAGTATTGCACCCTGTGCAGCAGAGTGAGGCTCCGAGTTTGTCAGAATTCCCACTGTATTAGCAGCCATGGAACTGACTAGCAGATGTCAGTTTTGAGGGTGCTGTTAATGGTTGCTAACTGTTCATAAATTTACAGACAGTCCATAAAAAAAGAAAAGAAAAAGGCTAAAAATACTCACCTGTATAGTCCGTTTAAAAAAAAAAAAAAGAGTTGTCTATAAAAAAAAAAAAAAAGTAACTGTGAGCTTGATTGAGGGATCCATTCTTGGAATTAGAAGGATAGACACAGCAGGGCAGTGCCACCTTGTGTCCAAGTTGGAAGGGAGCACCCTGGGGGGGAGCTCTCTGCCATGGGTTTGTGGTCCACGGGAACCTCCATAGCCTTCCCCCCCAGCCATATGCTGCTGCACCCTATCAGCCTTTGCCTTTCTGTAATGGCTGCTCACCTGATAGGTAGGCAGGGCCACGTGACCTGGTCAGTCTGAGGCATTGGACAGGGCAGGGAGAGGTGGTATGCAAAGATCAGGACAGGCTGGGGGGTATAGGGTTGGGCTGGGGTGGAGCAGCATGGTAGGGGTGTCATCAGAGGTTTCAGGACATGGGGGTGAGCAGGGGACCTGTGGGGTGGTGGCAACACAGTGTAAAAATGCTGCTGCAGTCAAGTAAGGCTTTATTTAAAAAAAAAAAAAATCATGTAAATTTGAATCTGGCCCTTGTCATCCAGGGCCTGGAAGAAGGGTTATATGTACATTATGTAAAACATACGTCAGTAAAAAAAAAAGTTTGTAAAAAGTTTGTGGATTGTCAGTAAAAAAAAAACATGTCCTGGGCTGGCAACCCAGATACTATTCATAGGCTTGTGGTGTAGTTGTTTTATTGAGCATTTGCTGGGAACCCCCAAAATGTAGGTGCATGGGACCAATGAAAGATAAACCCCATCTCTGTTCCTTGACTTGTTCTTTTTTTATTTTTGCAGGAGCCATTTTCCATGCATTTTTCCCTTACCCATTCTTAATTCCTGTCAAGTTGCAAATAAGACTGAAAACACTCTACCCTTATTAAGTGAGCTTTTTTGTGTTGCTCCTTGAGTGTGAATTTGCCTGACCTTGAGGACTACTGCAAGTCATGAGACAGTAGCTCACTGTCCACACTTGTTCTGGCTTTGTGCCGCCATGGTCACCACTGGCATATCTGCTTATATGATCTGTGTTAGGGGCCTTGCATTACAGGCCTGCACTGATGTGAGAACTGCACTAAGGCAACCAGTTCACAGTAGATCACACTAAGTAGACAACAATCTTTGTTAAAAAGGTTGAGAATTTAATCGCTCATTTCTGGTTCACAGCAATGCCTTTGATGGGGCGGTTGGTAGGAGGGACTGTGCCTCAGAAAACTGTGGTCTGTGCTGTGCCTTTATAAACCATTATAGAGATGAATACTGTAATTCTACTGGAGTGTCTCTGTAATTGTGGCAGGATCCTAGAGATTTTCCTTTTTACAGAGGACCTTAGTAAATTGATTAGCCGAGATGAAAGTCTTTCCTGAGTGGAACAGTGCAATTTGCATCAGAATGCAGGCTTGGTGATGTGAGAGGATCATGTATGTAGACAGATGATCAGTGTTGGGAACAGAATGGCTTCTGCTAATGCTACGTGTTGAAGTTCTTAAATAGCAAACTGGAGCACGCTTCCAGTTTGTTGCCTGTTCCAAGCTAGAAGTGTTCTGATTCATAGGACCTTGGGGATTCTGATTAATTTATATGGTGTACATCCAGTGCTTTAAGAAGTTAGCTTTCTGCAGCTTGTTAGACATTTTCCTTTTGCTATTGATAGTGCTTTGTTCTCTTAGAATAACATGATTTGTAAAGGGAAATGTATTCCAGGGTTATCCTTAAAAATAGCTCTTTTAGAAAGAAATGGTTTGTCCTCAGGGATTCTCACTTGCAATAACAAAATAATGTTTTATAGCTTTTGAATGCATTGTAGATGCATCGTTTGTCTAGCCAATCTAAGAAAAATAAGAAAAGTTTTGTGATATGAAAACATATCACTGGTTATTTATCTCCTAACTTGAGTATTGGGGGTTTTGACATTTCTTAGAATTCCGGTTTTCTATTCACAGTAGGATGGCAATTGTAAATGTATAAAGTTTGTCGTTAACGCTGAAAAAGCTTCAAGAGCCTTCAATGGACAAGTCTGGCCTTATGGTTGGGCAGGTTCATTGTGTGTATGTAAATCTTTTTTAAAATACTAAATCCATGCTTAGTGTATTAGTGTATCCATGCTACCTAGGGTTGTCATTAGAGGCAGAGGAAAACACATGGCTCTTCTTTCCATCCCAGAATTGTCTGGTGCCATCTGTGCGCTGTGGGACAGATAGCACTCCAGCTTTGGGGAATATTTCTCCAAATTAAAAGGGTGTTTTGAAAATTTATTGTATAAATCAGTTTTCTGCAGCTTGAGCTCTTAAATTTTATAAAGTACTTGTACATTTTTAAACTTCTTTAAATGTTTAGAGATGTGGTCCTCACTCTCTTGAACAATGTACTAACATTTTAGCATTGGTCAGAAAATGTTTGTCTAAAAAAAATGTTGTTTTGCTGAAACCCGAAGTTCTTTGGGAACATGCCATTTTTTGACAATTTTTGGTGGAAATTTTTTAAAACTTATTGAAATGCACCATTCTTTAGATTTTTGCATTTGGGTCAGACTGGCATATTATTTTCATTATTAAAATGAAAAGCTGGCAGATTTATTTTGGATGTTCTAAATGATTATTTTTTTAATTCTGCAAAAAAAAATTGACATTTTTCAATGTGATGTTGACTTGTTAGAATTTGTTGAAGGCTAGACATTCCATTTTCCGATTGGGTCTAGTTCACAGAAGATGTCTTGCAATGTTAATCTTTCCTATGTTCATTTTTCTATCTGGGTGACATGCCCAGAAGCCTAGACTGCCTTTTTTAGACATGGTTTCTCTAGTCTGTGAATGGTAAGAGGTGTAGCCTTGGTCTTTTAGTTGGTTTTTACTTAGATCTACTTCTCATCTGTTTTGTTTTGGCTCATCTCTGTTTTGGCTGCTTCTCTTATTCTGTTTTACCTATGTTTTTTATTCCCTAATGCATTTTATCATGTGTTGTGTTTTCCCTTTGCCTTTTCCTACTCATTTCTTTATGCTATTTTTTCCTTCAGTTGTTATTCTTTCCTTGTTGTCTCCCTTTTACTTTTCATGTTCAGTAGTGAACGTGTCTATGGAGATCTTCTAAAAGCTTTTTCCTGTATTTTCTCCTATATATAATATAAATAATATAATAAACAGTATGTACTAGATATATTCCTCTCTTTTCCTATATTACATAACATCTGATGAGGTAGGTTGAGAGTCCTGGACATGGAAGATCTAGTTGAGACTCTGTGGGTTCACGTGCAATTAATGTGAAACAATAAACTCCAGAGCAGTTCCAGCTGGATTCAGCTAGTCCCAGGTTCAGTATCTACACATGTGCCTGGGACAGCAGCAATTTGAGCCAGGGTGGAGCAGGCCCCTGTCTTGCTGGGCTGATCGGGAGTGATTTATGCCCCCGGTCAGCATCTACACATGCATTTCAGTGCACTGAAGTACTCTGCCATAAGTACTGTCCCTAGTTTACTGCGCCCTAATACTGGTGCGCTTGTAGATGGTGATGCTTTACTGTGGAGCTAATTGGTCTACTGAACTATAAAGTGTCTATGTAGCTGCACCTTGTGTATAGAAATGCTGAGCACAAGGATTTAAAGGGCCAATGCAAAGCCTAAATGGAAACTGCATGCTAGTTGTCCACTCCTCGAGGTAGGGGTCTGGCCTGACATTTTTATTTCTGGTTTAGTGAAGCTGGTTTTCAGACTCTGATGGCTGTGGCAGTCTTATTTTTTGGTACACTCATGTCACGGGAGGGGAGATCACCCATGGATGGCTTTGCAAATCCTTCAGATCATCACAACAGTGCCTTGAGTAACTGCTGTGTTGGCTTATATTTGGAGGCCACTGCTGCCAAATAGCTCTCAGATGCTACTTGCAAACATCGCTTATGAATGTTTTGCTGTTATAAATAGTGACTTTAGCCCTTCTCTGGCATGACAGGTTTGAGAGTCTTCCTTCACCTGTAGCATGCTGGCATGGCACGGGCTATACAGAAAAGGTTGCCACCTGAAGAAGATGCGTAGAGACAAGGAGACTCAAATATCACAGTTGGGGGCACAGCAGAATGTAAGTGAGGTTTAAAAAGAAAAAGGAACAAAGAAGGATGCTCTAGGGGAGGTACAGTGGAAGGCGAATGAAGTCTGAATGCAGAAAACAAGAGGCATGTCAGTGGTTAGGTACCAAACACTTGAGAAAAGTCCTATCATGAGGAGGGCCCAAACAGCTTTTTCTGCCTGGAGAGTAGTGCAATTAAAAAATAAGTAGTAGCTAGACTGTGTGGGAATTTTACTCATTTTTCTTTAGCTTTTGGAGTAGAAAGGACCAAAGCCTTCTTTGTCTCAAAGTCTGACTTCCCCCTACTTCAGGATGTGTTTTCTGTGGAGGTAAAGTAAGCTTCTCCTTCTTCCCTGCATTTGAAAATGAAGTTAGTTCTGCCTTTGATAAGATAACACATACAATTTTCAGTTTGGCTTTGACTACATCTGTCATTACAACAACACTGACTGCAGGGCTAGATAACATCTGCTGCAAGATTGGAACAGGCTCAGTGGCAGTGTTTTCAAATGACAACTATAAATCAAAATGAAGAAAAAAAAAGATTGTAGTAGGAAAGGTAAGAAAAACTTTTTGTATGCGAGTCCCTAGAAATCATTTCTCCAGTTGTACAGTTTTTGTTGCTGCTGCTTTCTGTTTAAAAGGGCCACACCGTTCATAGAAGTTACAAAATATATCCTGTCTTCTACTGCAGGGGAGTAATCTTTCCTGCCTTCTATATGACGCTGGAGAATACCCTTCCCTTTCATACTGTTTGGACACAGAACTTCCTGTGGAAGAGTGGTACTGCCCATATATGAGTGAACTAGCATTTTTAGTTCTCAATGCCACACTCTTGACACATTTCACCTAATGTTAAACCAGGTATCAGACTGAGGATAGTTTCTGTGTTTCTGGTATTTCTAAATTGTTACTGACTAGAGCAAAACTAAGCAATCCCCACTATTCACTGGGGGCATTGGTTAGGGAATTTTTTCCACATTCTCTGGAACAGTCTGCATGCCTTAGGTCAAAACTTTCCCCCCTTTTTGGAGTTTGATCAGAGAAACATGTTTTGCATTCCAAAGCTTGTCTAACACTATCCCAGCTACCTAGTTGATCCAATAAAAGATATCATCCTAAGACATCTTTGCTTCTTGCACAACCTGGACCATCACAGCTACAACATCACTCTAACACTATAATATTTAAATGAACAACAGGACCATGTAAAGCAAGGTTTCTTGCTAGGCTTGACTACTCTTGTGTTTGCTAGCACCATAGAGCTCATTGTTCACACAGCAGGTCTCTAAAGACTGTTTCCTTTTTTCTTATTTCTTCTAGCTGGAGGGCCCTCTTTATCAGTTTGATATAGATGGCAGGTGTAAGCAGAAAGGTAGGTGCCATTTCAGCCCATCCATTCTTATAATGGTCTGCAGGATGGTTAACATCAAACACCAGTGCACAGGAAGAGCCAGAACTGAAATCCACTCTACATGTGGAAATGTTATTGAAGTCAGTCAGTGTGATTTCTGTAGATGGAAGTTTCTAAAGTCAGGCCATAAACAAATTAGTAATGATATCAGTGGGACACTTATCTTTTGAAATACCACACCATTCAAAGATCATTACAAGTATTATCTATATCTGTTGTCTTGAATTTTTCTTCAGATCTATCCTGGATCCCTTGCAAAATAATCCTCCCTCATCTTCTCTTCCCTTGAAGTTGCTTTCACCAGGATCTGGTGAATGTGATTGTCACTGCATTCTAGGGCCTCTACTTTCTCCACCTCTTTGACCTTTCATTTGCATTTAACACCTGGTTATACTCTGTCCAGCTGATGGCTGACGTGGCCTGGGAGTTGCGGCTCCCAGGCTCTCACCCAGCTATCACTCTCCCTTCACCCCCATCACTCCAACTGCAACAGCAGTTGGACTCCCTGGGTTCTTTCTTCCCCTTCTGGCTCCTGTTTTCTGCCCTTGACCCAGTGTAGCTTTGTACCCTTGACCTAGGGTGAGGCAGAGTGGTGCAGTACAGGAAGTGGAGGTGGGGAGAGAGTGTCTGTAAGGGTGCCATTGCAGCAGGAGGGGAGGAGAATTGCATCTATGCAGTGCGGACAAGGGGGAAGTGTCCCCACAGCCTGGTGGCCTGCATTTTGCTTGTTGTAGCTGATGTGGCCTGTGGGCTTAGAAAATGGAAAGGACTTTGGAAGACCTTCCCAATCCTGTGATTCTGTGATCTCAATGAGGAAAGAGGACTGATTTTCGTTGTGAATTTATCTGCTTTCGTGGCGTCTATGGCTACCTTTATGACAACTCAACTCTACCATTTCACTTCAGATTTGTATCACTCAGACTGATTCCACTGTCCAGTATGTGTCTTGGATCCTTCCTGTTTTGCTTTCTGTTTATATTTAACATGGCTTTTGGGGACAAGGAGACCTTCTGAACAACTTCCTCTCTTCTCAAGAGTAGTCTGTATGTGCAGTGAGTAAGTTCATGTGCTGCTGTCCTTCATTTCTCTTTGCTGGAGTGTGCACGTGTACAGCTGTGAGGTAAGAGTGGTGTGCACCAGGAATTGCTAGTGCTTCCTGGAGAATCCTCTTGTTCTTTATGTGGGGTCTTTTCTTGTTGAGAAACGGTGGGGCAGTTACACCCAGCAGAATTGTTAATAACTGGAAAATGCTATCACTGTAAGCAAGTTTACTTTGACAGAAGAAGAAAATTATCCCAACCATCCTTAAAAATGACTTCTGGCTCTAAATTCCTAATTTGAATGCAAATTCCTTAATATTAACAGGTAGAAAAAATAACCTGCATGTTAAACTACAGGGAGGATTATTGCACCCCCAGTGGAGAAATATTTCTTTTTTTAACACTGGAAAAATCTTTTGGGTTGTCTCTGACCCTATGATCCTAAGGGTAAGACTGCATAAAGTGCCTTAGAATAATTTAGGACCTTTTTTGGAGAGTGAGACCTTTTGGGAGTGGAAGAAGGGAGAAAATGCCTGATATCATCATATTTATTTGGCAGACTTTAGGAATGGACTTGGCTATTGAACCATCAAGCGTCAAGTATTTAAAACATTTACTGCTGATGAAAGAGAGAGACACGTGTTCCTTATGAGTCATGAGAGTGCCTATCATTGCATTAGAAAATCAGTGTACTTCCTAGCAGGCTCAGAAATGTCCTCTCTCACCTTCAAGGAATGATTATATTTAGCAGTTAGGCTGGGGAGAGTCGCAAACTTTGCTTAAGAGGAGAGATGGTAGAACAAGATATTTTACTAGTACTGCATTGCTATCATAAAATTGGAATTATCCTCCAGTTACAGGGCTTAGCTGGCTTCCCAAAGGGAATTTCTTTTGAATCAAATTATATGTGGAAGAAAAAGGTCTAGACAGGACTTGCCTGGTGCTAAATTAGAATTAATTAAAATATCAAGAGTGCTTTAGACAAGTGTATTAAGTTATTTGACTTTCTATATATTATTTTCTTACCAAGTTATAAATGTCTCAGTAGAACTGGACTTTTTTTTAGGTTGACTACTGTATTCACTTTTTTTTATTGATGAAATCTTTTGGGTCTAGTTTGAGGAAAAAATTGGAAAAGAATGCTTTAGCATTTTTAATGGATAGTTTTTATATTACATTTCAAAATAAACTAAATTTAAAAAGTAAAAAAAAAATAAAAATATGAAATGCTTCAATGTTTTATTCAATCGGATACAATTGGGCCAGGGTTTGGTGAAAGTTGCCAAAGTCATCTGTTTCGCTTATGTTATCTTCCTCTCTTCCAGTGCATCAGACAAACTTCTTGTCCTCTCTTACAGAACTCTACAATTTACTTCTGTCTGACCTGTTATCACAAGGTTGAGTCATGCTTATGTGTTAGCTGTGATGCTGACCCCGTCACTGGTTTGACAAGGAATGTTTTTTCTGATTTCTCCCAAGCCACATTTTAATGGTGGGGAAAAACTATCTGGCAGAATCTTAAAGACATCTATTTGCACTCCTTCACTGTACTCGTCAAAACTCAGTGCTTCTGCAGTTTAGCACACACGAAGAGCTGTGAATTCTGCTCCTTACCAGATAAGAATTGTGCACACCTTATTGTCATTGCTGCTGTTTCCTTCTGGCCATCTTGTTTATTTGTTTATGCCTTGTAGCACTTATTTCTGTTTGCAGAGATTTTAGCACAAGGAAGTATATTATTAAACAAGAACAATCGATATTACAATGACAAAGGTGACTGCAGACATTTTTATAGCTTAGCTTCAAGTTTAGCACAGAGCACGTTGAAAAAAAACATCCTTCTGAGATCATTTGCATTAAAATTAGTATATTGCGTAATTTAAGATCATTATAACTGGGTAAAGAACTGAAAGTAAACTATGGAAATTACTAGTGTTGGTTTTGTGTGTATATTTGTTCAGTTGGTAAAAACTGTTTATTTTTATCGGTCTTTACTTTGCAGGAAAGCATATGCTTTCACTACCTCTGTTCACTGCACTGCAATGATTTCCTTTTATGTATATTTTGTAGCTAAAACTATTAATAGATTAACACTCAGGAAGGGAAATTAATGTTTCTTATCTGGGCAAAGAATGTTCACAGACTTTCTAAGAGAGTACATGCAAATGGCAGGTGTATTAGACCAGGTTTTGGGTAAAAATAAAAACTGATTTTTTTTTTTTATACCAGCAAAAGTAAGTTTAAAGGAGTAATTATTTAAAACAAACAGAATTATATATTAAACCATTACAAACCATATCCTGCTTGCTTTATTTGTATGAACACTTCCATTGAGTTTAACAGGATTACCTTTTTGAGTAAAATGACCAAGAATTAGCCCTCTGGTGAGGGTCAGAAGACTAGTATAATATGCCATTATTATACACAGGGATTTACTTTATTATGCACAGGGATTTGCTTTATAGCTTCTTTTCTTAACTGAACATTGCTATGTGCTATGGTATGCTTGGATACTGCCATACTTAAAAGCAAAATATCTTTTTAAATTTAAGTGAAGATCCTGGGTTTTAACCAGTGGTAATGAGTTTTTTGATATCCATGCAATACAGATTACTTGCACACACTAACGTATGCTGAATACGTGCTATGTGTTACTCTAACAATAAGTGACAGTATATATTTAGAGTATTTTGTTTTGGGTATTTTTTAGTCATCTATATACTTTGTTAAACGTATTGCACCCAGTTCATTCCACTCATTATCATTTGTAATAATGTGGATCTCCTATACAATGTAATCCACTTGTGCAATTGCATAAGACAATGTCAGTCCCACTTTTCTACATTAAACTGGTGGTGCAAAACCCCTTGGCCTCACAGGCTGGAGGAGTGGTGTGGGGTCTGCTGTCTGCCACAACCCTGCCCCACACATCCCTGATGGGGTCTTATGCCCTGGCCCCACCCCCATATGCATATACTGGATCAGGCCCTCTGTTCTAGCTCCAGTCCTGTGTGAGGTCATGTCATCTGACCCATTGGACTTAGAAATTCGGTGGTGTGGCAGCAGTGGTAGCGTTAACTGTCACCACTCCCCTGCCACCAAATTTCTGGATTTGTGGAGTCCTACAGGTCAGATCACCTGGCTGTGTTGCGGGTTGAGCACCCCTGCACTAAAGCAATATGCAGATAATCCATTTTGCTAAAGTGCATAAACTACTGAAGTCCACAGAATCTTTTAACCCTACTATCTACTTTGTCATGTAATTGTATTCCAATTATCTGCATAATGGTTAGTGCCAGAAATGTTGAAGTGGTAGCAGCTGTCAAAGGGTTCCTTTTAGAAGCCTTGAAAATAACAAAACTACTCCAGTTTTGGGAGTGTCAATACTCCAGCATTGACTACTATATACATTTCATGAGCATTCCTCAGATTAAGTTTGGGTAAATGCATACTCTGTGTAAGAGCGTAGCCTTTTTTTAGTCCTGAGATGTGTACTTCAACAGAGTTTGCTGTGTAGCCTTTTCATTTGCAGGGCTCAAGGCACTTTGCAAAGTAGAAATAGTAAAAGTTATTTACTGCTTTCATAGAATAATCCAAAGTGATTGTGCCCAATTGTTTTGCTCTGCAGGCTGAATGACTGGTGTGGGGCGGGTCCACAGGCCAGATCCATTCTGTGGGCCTGATCTGGCATTCATGGGACCAGGACCCAATCAGGCACATGCTGGATTGGGCCCCTGTTCCCCACACCATATGATGGCCATAGCTGTGGCTCTATGCGGGTTTGGGCCTGCCATCCCTATCCTGGCCCTGTGTACTCAGGATTGTGCCCTGTTGTTGTACCACCACCCCCACATAGTCCAGATTGGGCTAAAATACTCCTGCCCTGCCCTCCCTCACATGCCTTGGATGGGTCCAAGCTGCCCATATGCCACCACCTAGATGCATGCAGGATAAGACCTTGCTGCCCTGGGTCCTGCCCTGCATGCTCCAGATTGTGCCAAGCTGTTCCTCATTCACAGGGGTGGGCCCTGCTGCCCCTGCTCCATGTGTACCTGAGGAGGCCTCATTGCTCACTCCTGTGTCTGCCAGTGGGATCTGAATTTCAGGGCCATGTTGTCTGACCCATAGGGCTTGGAAATTTGTGTATGAAGAAGGGGCAGCAGCAGTACTTGTCACCACCAAAGGTCTGCCGGTTTTCCAGACCTATGGGAAGCCGTGCACAGGCTAGATCTGGTCTGTGGGCCAGGGGTTGAATACGTCTGGTCCATAGCTCTATCCATAAGAATTATTTACAGGCAGTTAAAAAAGCTCTGGTGTTCAGAACACACTAAATGTGCAATAATTGGATAGATGGATTATGGGAAAAGAGCTATTTAAGTGCAGCCTGTCTTTTACATTTTTGCATGGTCTTGGTCCTGCTCTCTGCATTTGAAGGACTGTCCTTTTATTTGGTTGGCATTAGTATCATGGCAGTTATATTGAACAGTGTGAAACAATGTAATAATACATGTTATAATGATTTAAGTCTTCTATTTCCATAGTGGCTCTGGAGAGATGTAAAAGAAGCCAGTGAAATCATCTTCTGGTTTACCATCAGTCACAGGAATTGGAATTCATTGCTGTGTTTAAGCTTACTAAAAATCAGTTGTTTTTAAATACAACTTGATATTGCAAATTGTGGAATTCAAAGTGATCTAAAATGTATTAAGTCTTGTCTTAATAAATTATTCAGATACGTCTGCCTGAATTAACTCTTTTATTGAAGAGAGTATAAGTCGCTAAAATATGAAAGGCTCTGAAACTTCCGTAGTAATTCCTGTATTGAATGGAATTCAGAATTACTGTACAAATAGAAACGTTGTGGATGCAAGGATGTGGGTGTTTAAGTTTATAGAGGTTTATTATAAAATATTTTTTCCTAGGAGATTTTATGAACATTGAGAACTGCTAATTAGAAACATCAGTTCATAGTAGGATCAAATGAAATTCCAAACTAAATCAACCCAGCAATTCATCTTCTTTAGCACCCAGTAATGACTAGTACCAGATGCTTCAGAGGGAGGATGTCTACCCTAGACTATGTTTGAATAAATGGTGCTTGGGAGAAAGTTTCCACTTAGCCCTAGCAGTTGGTTTATTTTGTAAAGCCTAAAGCGTATATCCTTTTCAGGACTCTCTTTTGTTAAGTATAATTACAATTTTGAATATTACCACCTTAAAATACATATGTACAATCCTTTTTCTATTTTACTAAGAAACTGCTGGTAAAAGTCTGCCCACTAATGACATACTGGAATTTATAGTGGTGACAGGTGAATCAGCTGGAGGGCGACTAGGGCTATGTTGGCCCTCGCTCACCTTCCTGCCACTGATTGCTGGGTCCACTTGGGTCACAGGCCCCCAGATGCTTGATAGTCTGTGCTTCCAGCCAGTCTCTCAACTTCTGGTGACCCATTGGTAGTCTGGCAGGCTGGATAAGAGTGACTGTGTTGCACACCTCTGATCTGTGAAGTTTATACAGCAATTTAAGGTGCTTTCAAAAGGTTACATACATTGATATTCAAGTGCTTCTAATACTAATCTGAGAAGATACTATATATGAAATAATCTAGTCAAATGAAAGTAAGAGTTTTAAAAAATGTTCCAATACTTCTTATGTCTGAAGGACCTGCTATACTACTTAGTATGCGCTATCAGTATTTTAGAAAATTATTTACACCATATGTTACATTGCATTTTTTTTCTCATTTTTGAAATGCAAGTTTGATGAACCAGAAAACATATTTGAAACATTTTATACTTCTGCACTTGGAATGCTGAAGATCCTGTGGTCATACCATCTGTTTGCTTTGAGAATGTGTTCTCGGAGACAAAGCATGTGGTAATCAAACATTGTTGTGATCTGCATGATGAGTTCAGCATTTAAATTAATCTTTGTGTTAAGAAACTGAGTTTTGTGGTACAGTAGTTTTACTTTTAGTGTGATTTACCGAAGTTATATCATCATGATGCATTAAGTGATTTTAGCTTTTTGTTTAGACTTTTCACTTTCCCGATAAGATCAATAACATTTTATGAAGTTTATATTAATCTTGGCAAAGCTTCCTCCTGCATTTATCCCTGCATTTATGAGGATATTCAGGACTGGGCTTCCCAAGATAACACGAAATTGGTGGCTCTGTAATTTTAATTAGAGGGTCAGTAATTTCTGAAGGTGCAGGTTGTGGGTGTTTGGGATATTGTCAGTTTCATTTTGGCATTTTTATTGGAGCTCGCTAATTATAGTGTGCACATAAAACAAAGAAAAAGGCCAATGTTTTTCACCTCTTGCAAAACTGGGGGATTTTATAGCCTGTTTTTTGTTTTTGTTTTAAAATTATCTAACGTTCTATTTAATTGCTCATGTACTGTGAAGTTGCTTCCATGTGATGGTTTACAGTAGGGATGCTCAATGTTTTGTCCCTGTGGACCAGATGAATAGGATGGGACTAGGCTGTGGACAGGGTTGGACCATGTGCACTAGGAGTGGGGCCTAGTCACAAGCACTGGGATTAAGGCCCCACACCGCTTCCACCTGGCACCATGTACCAGGTTTGGGTCCCATGCTGCCTTTCACCATGGCTATGGCACTCCCGAAATACCTGTGGGGAGTGCTGCAGGCCATATGAGCTAGTGTCAGGGGTCAGGTCTGGCCTCTGGGCTAGGGTTTGAACATCCTCGGTCTACTGGCTGATTTGCTGTGTCCTCTTCACCTATGGAGCTGTGATGAGTTTTACAAATACATATGATGTATAGAGTAGGCTGATAATGTTATGTCTTCATTAAACCTTTTGTGAGTTACACAGTGCCTAACGGAGACTGAAGTCTGAGTAAGCATAATTTGTCTAAAGCAGTCCAAATGAGAAAGGTACAGTATGCTGGTAATGGGAGGTAACTGGAAGATATGGAAGAGGTTATATTGTCTCATTTAGTAGAAGCATGTGCATTGTCTCTCATTTTGTTTCTTGAGTTTTGCCACCTATAAGACTTCCAAAAAGTGATCTGTAACTGTCTGCGGATCTTAGCTGAAGGTAATGGCTTGGATTGCTTTTCTTCCCTTTGTCTTTGGGTAGAAGGTTGGAATCTTTTTTCAAAGGTGGGCTTTGCCATCCCTTTGGAGCTTAGATTTCTGTCATGTGTTAGGGCAGAATGGGACTATCCATTTGCTTAGTGCAGTCTTGCAAAATAACCTTTTATTTCTGTTTTTTTATGTCTGGATGCTGTCAAAGGTGTTGATTTTGATGCAAGAAAACCCTGGGTGGTGTGGGACCTGGCTGCTGTCCTTGTGTGGCATTGATATCTGTTGTCATTGGTGGTAGTGGCAATCCCTTAATACAAAGATGATCTCTACCATGGCTCTTTGATGGGTCTTGAGGAGATTAAGAGTCCAATCCTTGAGCCACAGATCTTTCTGCTGAACTTACAGGTCTTTCTATGGGTGTGAATAGGTCAGGATTTCTCTCCTTTTCCTCCTTCTGTGCTCTCTTCTGTGCTTTGAGGGCAAGACACTTTACTTTGGAGCAGGCTGCTACTTGGTTGAGGTTGTGCACCATTGGAGTTGGTCAGCAGCCAGCTTCTTCCAGCTCTTGATGTTGGTGTATGTTTTCTTGAGTTCAGGGGTGATAGCTGCTGTGGTGTTGAAATTGACTGTCCTCAGGATTTTAAATGTTATGTCACTGGCTTCAAGTCATTTTCTAAGAAGGTTCCCTAATCATGGAATTTGCTTCTACTTTAGTCTTTAGAGTCGGTGTTAGTTAACTTTCAAAACACATTACAAGTTCTCTTTGTTTTTCCATGCTTTTGAAGGAAGGTCACCTCTGTTTCTCCCCAAAAACTTTGCTCTGTGACAATTTGGTTAGGACGGGACCAGCAGAGGATACACGCCTTACCCTAGCTCTTTAGGTGACCTGAGCTGGATACATTCCTGAGGGAGGGGGGAAACCTGCTTGCTCTGCCTACATGACTGGTATCACATACCTGGGTGAGGGGCTTTGACTCCCTGGGGAGCTAGGAACTGCCAGTCTACCCAACAACTAGTGATGCATTTCAAATTGGTTGGTTGACAGCCAACAGGTGCTGGCCTCCATTGGAACAGGTAAATGAGGTCATATGGTCTATATAAGTTGAGGATTGCCCAGGAAGAGGGGGCAGCAGCCATGAGGAAGACTTGGAGAGAGAGAAGAGCTGGACCTTCTGAAACTTGCTTGCTCTCACTCTCTCTCAAAACTCATGATCAGGGAACTGCTTGCCTCCAGAGGAAATATTCACCTGCCTCTGGATGATACTTGTGAGTAAGCTACCTGAGATCTAACTAGATATATAGCTTGCAGTCACTCAGATGTGTGATCAAAGGCTACCCAGCCATGGGAGTTTGCTTTATGGGATTTCTCCGATATTGCTCTAACCTGTACCCTATTTCAACCCTAGCCCTTGTAACCAATAAAGTTCTCCTTTGTTCCTAGAATGGGAGACTTATTGGGAGTGGGTTTAGATTATGCCTTGGGGTCCCCTTGGCTTGGCTGACTAAGAGAGACCACTACTTGTGCTTCTGACTGAGGGAAGCATCCCATGTTCTTGAAGTGAATCAAGTACCCTCGAGGGCTACTAGGCCTGTGTTTCCCAGGGTGCACAGAGCCAGAATCAAGCCCAGCCCCCGGTGGTGGCAGTGGAACCCCCAGGCTAATGGGTATGCTCTAGGAAGGGGGTTGGCCAGATGTGAGGTGCCCCCAGGGAGGCACTCGGAGCCTGAAAGGTGGTTGGGCGTAGTGAGGTGGATGGCCTAACACAGGAGCACCCCCTCCTGGCCCTCCACAGTCTTGAGGTGGGTTATGCTGCTCTTCTGAATATGCTTGGGGTAGGACTTCTCCTGTACATAGATATATCTTAGTTAATTGCATAAAATAGGATTTAGAATTTCTTATTGGCTCTTTTTGCAAGACTAGTCACTTAATTCTTACTGTTTTTGTGGCTAGGGTTAGGAACAAAAGTTACTACTGCAAAGCTGTGCTCACCTGGACACATCCAGAGAGGCTGTTGAATCTCCATCACTGGAAGCTTTTGGCTAGGGACAGACATTACGCATAAACCAGTTTAAGTGATGAGAAACTGGTGTAAACCTGTAATGGAACAGAAGTTCAGTGCACATAAACTACTTTCAAAATGACCAAAACTGGTTTAAGATAAACCTGGTTGGATGTGGAATTAGACTTAATTGATTTAAGTCAAATGGGTTTATGGGACTTCTGCCCCAGATCACTTCCTGGTTCAAGTTAACTCATAGTCCCCCAGCATCCCATGATGCCTTTCTGCCCTGGGCTATGCTGCCTGCTTCAGTGGAAAAGGGACTGCCTTATCCCTCTGTTCCTTAGCTTGCTTCCTGCCTGTGTTCGTTGTCCCATAGGGATTGGGGGCAGGGGAAAAGACCCCTTGTCCCCCTAGCCAGGATCTACACAGCACATGGGGGGTGGGGAGGGAAAGCCCCTGTGGTGGGGGCTTTTCAGACTCTGGCAGGCCTCTTCCCCTCTCCCGCCTCCTTCCCAGCTGCTAATTGCTACAGTGGCTGCCACAGGAAGGAGGAGGGAAACGGAATCCTCCCAGCCGTGTGCCTGTCCATGCAGCCCTGCATGGGGGCACTGGGGAGTCCCTGCCTTGAAGGAGTTCCCCTACCCTAGTCCAGGGCAGCCCCAGGGAGCTGAGGGGAATTCTTTCCTTTCTGAACTGCAGAGCTGCTTGCCTCAGCCCCTGTGAGTCTAAAATAACTAGGTTGAGAAGCTGTTTTATAGGAATGGAAAATAAAAACTGGTTTCAAATGATGTAGTCTCATTGTTTTGTATAACATTAAGGGGGGATATGGTTAGAGAGGTTCTGCTACTTCTTGAGCATTTAGCTGTTGCAATATTTGAGAACTTGATTAATCTCTTATCCAATTTTGAAGAAGTAATGGCAAGTACCTTTTTATTAGGGGCTGTTAATGCAGACTGAATAAGTCTACCTGGCAGTATATTGGTATGCAAAGAGATACTCAAGCTAGCTCTGAACTGGCTTCTGATACCTGATCTAGCTTTGGTATTTGTCTTCTTGGCACTGCATTGTGCTATCCATACCTACTCATACTGTCACTGCAGAGAGAGCTTGAGTTTCCCATGTTCAGGGAATATTAATGTTTTCTGTAAATGAACAGAGAACGGTGAATATATTACATGAGTGGGGCTATAGCAACTGTTGAATATAGCTTGGAAATAATAAAGTGAAATTCATTGTTTACTTAAATGTGCTCAAATATTATACTGCAGTAGCAGTGCCCAGAGAATTATTTATATTTTACAGTGTGTTAAGGAAAATCAAGTTCTTTGTGGGGGGTCCCAATAAATAATTTAAGACACTTAGGAAAAGCAATTTCTTAAGTTTCTTTCTTCTCTTTCTCTAATATCACCTGTACTTCTGGTAGTATACTCAGTGCAAGAAAGATTAGCAGCTTGGTGCTAAGAGCAGGGACAGGGATCAGTGTCCTATGTGATAGTTGGCTAAGCCCTAGAGAATATCATTCAGTGTAAAAAAAAAAAAAAAAAAAAAAAAAAAAAAAAAAAGTATGGATGCTTTATACAGATCCTGTGCCAAGTGGCTTTAACTTCTAACTGTGCTGCAAATCATAGAAAATTATGGCTGGAAGGGATCTCAGGAAGTCACCCAGTCCAACTCCTATTCAAAGCAGGACCACTCCCAACTATATCATCCCAGCCAAGGCTTTGTCTAGCTGGGTCTTAAAACCTCCAAGGATGGAGATTTCACAGCCTCTCTGGGTAGCTAGTGCTTTACTACCCTTTCTGGTGAGAGAGTTTTTCTTAGTATCTAACCTAATTTTCCCTTGCTGCAACTTGACATCATTGCTCTTTGTTCTGTCATTGTACAAATACACTGATAGAACTTGGAATCAGGACTTGTAGTAGAGATGATATCTTTTGGTAGACCAACAGGATTTTTGCAAAAAAAAGTTCTTTAATTGCAAGCTTTTGGGCACAAACACCCTCCATCAAGCATTGGAGAAAAGGTTGTAAAAGTTCTCCTGGGCAGAAATGAAAGTTCACATTTCATAGGGTGTCACAGAGGAGTCAATAGATGGAAAACTCCTGTGGGTAGTCTGTTTGTAGCTGGTATGGAGTCTCTCACCTCTTCTGTAATTTAAGGGAAAAAATGTTGATTTGAGAATTTATCTTTACTCCTAAACCTACCACCTATGTTGAGATTCATTTATTTTGGTTACACCTCCATATTAGAGTTGAGGGTAAGCATGCATTCTTGGTGTGAAAACTCTGGACTTGCTGGAGTGGTTTATGCCACTCCACTACACCCCTGCAGTAGTGCTTTTGTCCCACAGTGCTAATTCCATGTCCTTCTTATGCAGAGGTTTAAACAGTGGTATGCTATATCTTGGCATTTGTCAAGGCAATGTGAAGGGTTTCAAAACAAACAAAAGACAGTAATGAACAAAGGGAAGTACCTTCCATGTTAGAAAACATTTAGTGTGCTTTGAGAATGGACATACAACATGAAATAAATGTGGTAATACTCATCCCTAGCAGCCTTAAAAACATCACTATACTTGATGTTAAAGCTATGTAGGTTTGTGGTATCTAGTTTTTATTTATTTATTCCTTCCTTTAGCTACTGGAACATCTTGAGTATTAATTTATTAAACAGCCTCTAGTTGTTTGGCAGTACGATTGAATTGGGCAAGGTATAGGGTTTTTTTTTCCCTTTTTCTTTTTCCAGTAATCAATGTTCAGACAATTGCTAACTTTTCATCATCTGAAATGAAGCAGGAGTGACTATCAACCCTGTACTGGGATCAGTGGAAACATATCCTAGCAGAAAATCAATGCACTTTACAGATATGCCTTTTGAAAAAGCATTCCTCTCATCACAGCTGTAAATATACAAGAAGAGGGAACTGCAATCAATACATTGGTTAAAGTGCAGTTTCAAAAATGCTTTCATTTGGAAGAGTTCCAGTGCTAAAGAAATGTATCCACTTTTCCCCCTTTTGTTATATTTTTCTTTGTCCTTCTACTAGTGATTCAGCAATTTGAACATCTCCTTTCCGGCTGTTACTTACCAGAGGGTTTTCTTTCCTGTAGGTCCAGTGGTCTTGAAAGTATCCCCCTTGTCTATGGTTTTTTCTCTTCTTTTTTCCATCCTCTCATTGATGCTTTTTTTGTTTTTATCTTTGTCTCCCTTCCCTGTCTTTCTGCTATTCTTGCCTCTCCCCTTCCTTTATTGTTTTTCCTTTCCCCTTTGTCTTCCTTCTCTGTCCTTAGCAATTTGGAACATGATGCTGTAGAAGTTCAGGTACAGAATGAAGTTGAAGACAGTTTACCGTATTTTCTCATGTACAGCACACCCATAATATAACGTCTTTGAAAATCGGAATGAAAAAAAAGATTTTTCCAAAGTTATGGCTGTATAGAGCAGGAACAGAACCTAATCCTTAGCTCACTCACTCTTCCTTTCCTGACTAGCTAAAGCTAAAACTCTAGTTGCTGCTGAAGACTCTTCTCTGTGGGTGCATCTATGATTCTGAAAAGAGCTAAGTTGTTTCCAGGGCTGTGAAATAGGAAGAGACAAACCAGGAACAAGCAGCAGAGAGCAGAACTGTTCTAAAAAAGATTAGCTTGATTTAATTGAACATGAAGACCATTAAAATAGAGAGACAATCATTAACACTTGTCAAGCCAATAGGCAAGTAATAGGCAAAAGGGAGATGGTCATTAATACCTACAAGCCATTAAGCCAGTTGCTTCCCTTGGGCACCTGAATACAAATGCTGCAGCTGCTGCACTGTACATCAGGAATCATAGCAGGGTATTTCTGTCCCAGGCAGAAAATCAGCTTCCCCACTTTATGCATGCGCCCCAGTTTTGGACTGATTTTTTTCGAGAAAAAGGTGAATTTGTTGCTAAAGTTATACTTAGAGACTTACTGAAGATTTTGTGGAAATCATGCAATTCAGCATTGCTCACGAAATCAGGCAAAGTCTGTGAAATGCTTGTGGGGAAAAAAATAAAACTTACTGAAAATAAAATGCTGGATCCCCAGAAAGAGTCAGCAGTCTTCATGGCTGTGCTGGCCTGGCCATGCAGCCCACCAAGGGGGAAGGTGCGTAAGGGGCTGCCCATACAATGGGGAGACCAAGATGGCTGCTGCCCCCACCCCTCTGCACTAATTGGCTGAGAGGGCAGCCTGTCATGTGCCCCTGCCCATCACCACCAATCATTTGCAAGGGGTGGGGCTGTATGATGGACAGGCCTTGTAACAAATCTGTGGTATGGGGCAGGGCCACCATTACCCCTTGGTCAATCAGTGGCATGGCGGGCTCCTGCTGTGATCAACCCTTGAAAATGGCAGCCAGCCCCACAATCTCCCCATGAAATCAGCCAGCTGTCTCCAAGTTGGGTAGACCCTTAGCTATACCCATTGCCAGTGAACTGCAGCTTAGCTATATGGTGCAGTTTATTAATTCTGTTTTGAAGCATGAGATAACTGGACTGTGCTGGCATGTGACTTGCCAACATTTTACAAAGGGATCAAAAAAAAAATCCCTCTTATGTTCTAGCTACGTGGTCCAAATACTTGGGCCTTCCTAATCTCCCTCTTGCCTATTACTTTCTAATAGATTAAAAAATTCAGAGATCGGACTCCTGGTTCTAGATCCGGGCAGGCAAAGTCTGGCCTGCAGGCTGGATTTGGCCCACGGCGGACTCTGTTTTCCAGCAGCCCTTGTCCACATTGCTGGGGTCAGTGGAGATCCTGGGAGGGGACAGGGTCATGACAGTGGGGGGCTGGGGTTTCTGTAGATACCAGGCCAAGCAGCACTGGCAGAGCATGCAGCTGGGCAGGGAGCGACTCCAGGGCTGGGGCTGGGATTTTGTGGCAGTGACAGCGTGGTCCAGAGCCCAGGCAGAGCCGTAGTCTTCTGCCTACATGCCCAGGAGTCTGGCTGCCCAATGGCTCCCCCATTTTGCCCACCCCTGTTCTAGATGTAATGATGACTTGGTAAGCACAGACTCGCTAAGCACATAGATGAAAACAGCTAACAATGACCTTTATTTGTGGAACTGTAGACAAGCCCCTGCAGTCCCTTGTTTTCTCTGATCACCTTCCCACTTATGTGAGGGACCATCTCTCACTTGTTAATTTCCTCAGTCTCCTTAGTTAGGGAGCATCTGTAAATTACAAAGTTTCTCACTACACTGGACTTCCCCATCTATTAAAGAGAGCAGATTTTATCAGGCATCTTCTCTTATTCTTCCACTTACAGCAAGACCTCTGAACATGGAAGCAGCTTATTGTGTCATGGGGTCTGGTAACCCTAGGACTGAAAGGGTGGGTGTGTACGGGGAGGTATCAGGTGACTTGCCATGGCTGTTAGTTGAGGGGGGTTTTCTGGTCGCTCACTTCTGTGGTCATATTTGATGCTGCAGGAGAGAGAGGATTTTGAAGGCTTCTGCCTCCTGTTGCTTTTTCTATACCCTTGCACTAGTATAGCTAAAAAAAAGAATGCATCCTGTGGTGACTGAGGGCAAATTGTTAACTCTCTCTGCCCTCCATTGCTGTATTCCCCTTCCCATCAATGCTTTTTTATGCAATGGAACTGGAATGTGGGGGAGAACAGTGAGAAGAACAGACCTATATAGAATGAGACTCCCTCAAACCCTGTCAATGACACAACTGGAGCAATGGACTCTTAACCATTTATGAGTTTCCTGGTGGTCTTTGCCCTGGATTTAGTTCCTACATTAACTGCATATGTGAGGTCTCAGAAAAACATTAATATGGCATTTTAAGCATTTAAAAATGTTTTTCAAGTCGTCATACACATGTACATAGCCCTAAGGAGTATACTCCCGCATGGTCCTTCCTCTGCCATTTAAATGAATAATAAAATGGATAACTGTGCAGTTAATCTGTCTAGGGAATTTCACAGCATGTTACTTGTTCTTGCATTTCTCACAGCACTGAACAAAATTGTTGGCTCTTTGTTAATAGTAGTAATAATGCTTCAGATTGCGTCTGGAAGTGAAATGATTCACTTTCATTGGTTGTGACTGCAACTATAGAAAGTTATAAACTATTGCCTCTAACCACTTCTTGGACTGACAGTAGCTAGTTTAGAGATGTTCAAAAAGCCTGAGGTTGAGGTGATCTAAGTTTCATGCTTTTCTTTAAGTGCCCAAAGTTAGGTTGGGAGCAAACAGAACAGATGTTTGCCTTTTGCGGCAGATGTGCAGGGTATCTGCACTAGCTGAGGCCGGCAGGTTGGGGGCAGTGCTGCACACCTCCCAGCAGGCTGCAGGAGACTGTCAAGCTCTGCTGAGCAGCTGACCACCCCTGATTGGCCAGTGCATCCCCTCTCCCCAGCTCTGCCCCCTCCTGTCAATGGCTGGCTCTGTGGCAGGGCCTCCCCACAGCTGTGCTGGCTTGTGTTTGGGAGGGTGGGGGCTGGGGCTCTCCTCTTTTCTTCTGTTCAGTTATGGGTATAGATTGGTTTCTGAGCACTTATACTTGTATAAGTGTAATGTCTATACCTAGCCAATGATTCTAACCCTTCCAGAACTCATTAGCCACTTTGTGTTCTCATTTATGACTATTAATATAGTTTCCTTGTTGTAGAAACATAATGTGACTGTTTCCTTTGAAGACTGATGAAATTCCTGTTTTACTTTGTTCTGAGCAATAGAAAGCTTTAAGGATGCCTTGGCAGCCAAAGAGTTCTCAACTGAGGCAGTTTGCAGAACCAGGGACCAAATATGTAACCCCAAGCTTGATCCCCAGGGTAGTGGGCTCAATGTACCTGTACTGTGTTACCAGGCCAGCACTTGGGTCATTTTAAAAAAACTTTAACTAGAGAATAAACCATATATAAGAATATGGAAAGCAGTTAACAGTCATAGTTTAATTTGCATAGTGGTACCCATCCAATCCCCAAATGAGGCATCTTTGGGAATGGTCATAGGCATTCACTTCTTTGACAGAAAATAAACTCGCTCACAGAACTGTTGGTTCTCCTTTAGAACTCCCACGGTCCTTTTCTTTCCCTTCCTTTCCCCTCCTACCTCCTACCAGTCTGGAATTTGAGATCCTTTGCGGAAAGTTCGTTGCTGTTTAGCAACTCAGTTGTAAAACTCCTATGTTTGACATTTTGGTATTCTTTTTGCTGGTTTAGGAAAAGGCAGTAATAGATGTTGGATTAAGACATCATCAGTAGTTGCTTTCATTTAGAAATCCTTACAGTTTTTTATTGAATGTAGTGACAGTTACTGCTATTGGCAGAGCAGAACTAATTTGTTCTATTTTGGCTACTGAAATTTGGGAAAGAGCCAAGAATGATTCTTGGAATAAATTGTTAACCATGAACATAAAATACTGTAGGAACTGGTGTGTGTAATCATCCTCTTTTTTTTTTTTCTTAAGTACTGAATATCCTGAATGACTATGAATGAATATTCAATTTTTTTAATGTCTGCTTGAAGTAGTACAGTGCATACCAGTTATAAGAACCTTACAATAGAGATGTAAACAACAATTATATTTATAACACTTACTATTTACCATTTACTATTTAGTGACTTGTGATAGAAATGGCCTCGGCCCTTTGTCTTCACTGTGCGTCCAGCTCTGTGCGGGCCCCAGGCCACTGGCAGGGGGACAACAGACACAGCTGAGCCACTAGGGATGCTTCCCAGCTGTGGAGCTATGACTTTGTCTTGGCCCCATGGGTAGGAGCTGGAGATGTGGACCTCTTCTGTGCCTGGATCCTGTTGTTACTAGTAGACATGCTCTGATACATCGGTCCATTTTATATCGAAACCAATAAAAGGAAAATTGACATTATCAGCAATTGGCTTTTTTTGGCTGATGTGGCTGATGATGTTGCTGATAAATTTTCTGTGCATGTGCACAGCTGCAGCATGCACGTGGCCAACCCAGTGGTTTGGAGAGTAGCATTTAACTGGTTATTTTATTGTGGGGAAAGGAGAGGAGGGAAGGGAAAGGGCCTGGAGGTGGGCAGAGCAGGCACCTCGTGGTGAGGAAGAGAGTGGGGCTGGGGCTGGGCCAGGCACTGCCCAGCTGGTGTGAGGCTTGGGATGGAGCTGCGAGTGACCAGTCTGGAGGGTGCAGAGGGTGGGGGGCGGCTCCTGCCCCTGCATTCACCCCTGGGGGAGATGCAGGGGGCGTATGCCCCCCGGATCTGTGTGTGGGGTGAGGAGCTGGGGGTGGTGCTGGGTTCTTCCTGGTGGGGGGTTGGGCGGGAGCTGTGCTTGGGGCGGTTGGTGGCGGTGCTGGGAAGAGGGGATTATGGGGGGGCTATGGCAAATTCAGGGGTGGCTGTAGTCCCATAGCTCCCCTTTCCAGCACCACCGCCACCTGCCTTGAGTGCAGCCCTGGCCCAAACCCTCCTCTGGGATGCACGCAGCAGCAGGTGACATCCCCCACATGAGCCACCTGTAGCTCCATCCTGCACTGTGCCTGCTTCAGCCCCTGCCCCACTCGCTCCCTCACCACAGGGGCCTTGATCATGGGGCCAAAAGGTTGACCATCACTTATAAAGTCATTCAGAGCCTTTGACGTGGAACTTCACTTATAGCAGTGGACATTCCTTTTGGGCAGGTGTCAGTATATTTATTACATCCATATAAGTGTTCAGAGCTTTGCTGCACAGCCACATAATAGTATGTGGCTTGCGATGTAAATGTTGTTTAAATAATTGCCTGTTTAAACTCCTCTGATATTGGTTAAGTGGTTAACCGTTAACCGATTACACATACGTAACACCCATGCACATGCGCATGTGGATTAGGTTCCCTGCACATCCCCCTCCCACCCACATCCCCTGCAGAACTGTCTGTGAAGTGGAGCTGGGTACCCACTGCCACTTTCCTAATGTGGCTCCTCCAGCACAGCTTCTTTTTTATCTCTCTGTCTTTATTCTGTGGTGCGCTGTAGGGAGAGGGAGCCAGAGGTGAATCTGCATGCTGTGACTAGCCACCTTCCTGGGGCACCATGCTGCTTCCCTTCCCCATTGGACTGTGTTTTGCCTAAACATTAACTATAATGCATTAATGGTATAAATATACTTACCATTTAACCATTAAAATCCTAATCTTAGTGTTATATTTATTTGGCATGATTAAAAAAGGATTTGGTATTTATATGAATAACAAGGATATGTAGAGTTGTTCTAACAAATATTAACACAGATGAGTAAGAGCTGAGAGAGAGGGAAACCTTCAAGTCTCAGGATCCACACCAGCCTCTGGAAGAAACTTTCCTTGGAGACAGCAGTAGCATAACTAAAGTTGGGTGCTCAATAAAGGTGTTCCCAGAATGGAGGCACAGGGTCTGAGGCTTTTGTCATGCAGTGCAGCAGGTCAGGAATCCTCTTGTCAGCAGCCCTCTCTCCCCATGAGAAATGCTGCTGCTACTACAGCAAGGGGAATATTAGGTGTTTCCTTTAAGAGCCAGCTTAACCCTTCCCTGGCCTTGCAGCTGCCATCAAATTAAGGTGGCACCAAATTAAGGGCTTTGAATTCTTGCTTTCTGTGTAAAACTGTGGCAGTTGTCTGCTCAGATGAGGGTTAACCTGACTGTTGGTGGTGATGCTTCCTCATGCAGCAGCGTGTGGGCCTTGCTCTGCTCCATGTGGCCAGAGGCTTAAGCCCCTCTGCTACCATTCTGGTGCCCCAAGGAGTAGATTCTGCCAGTTACATTTCTGGGAGACGGGTAATTCTATTTCAGGGTTTCTCATACATGCTGGTCATAGTGATAACGTACAGGACCAGATGTAGTACTGGTCAGATCCAGTCTGGTGGCATCTGCGTTCCTGTTCTTCCATGAGACACTTATTTTCTCAGAATGAGAGGAGTATAAATGAGTCTTCCATCTACTTTCAAAAAGCAGACTTCTTGTTTGGGAAGCTGCTTCATATTCCCCAATTCTTCAGTGATTGCTGAGAACTAGGAATAGCAGAAAGATGTCGTCCAGTATTGGTTCTTCTCTTGTGCGGTGTACTTCACTTGTATGCATATGAAAGAACTGAACTGTTTGCTTAACTCCATAATGTACCACTGATTCCAGTTTATTCTCCAGCTGATAACAAGCATAAATTATCCATACATTGATTAAATGCATAAGTCACTTCTGTGTATTGAAACATTTTAGCCTCACTAGCTACATTGTAATGTGATTATTACTCATTTAACTGCATAACTGGTGAAAATAACTAGGGGAGGGCAATTTAAGGGTTTCTGAAGTATCCCTGAAGTGAGTAAGGCCTGTCACTTTTAAGGCTCTTTATTAAGTGGCATAAAGCCCCCTGAGAAACAAGGTAATGAGCCATAATGAGGTGTGAAAAGCTGAGCCCATGCTGCTTTAGTTGTTATGGAGCATTGTTTTTATAGAGTTCTAGTAACTCCCAGCCTTTTTTCAGTCCTCAGACTATGCACTTAAAAGGAACATACTGTACTTCCTATTTTTGCTCAAGGCCTGTTTGTTTTTCCTGTGGATTATCAAAGGAAACAATTCAGAGCCTTTTGAAAACCTCTTCAGAGCCTTTCCCTTACAAGTCTTGCATGACTTGAAAGTTTGAATGGTGGCTCTTCTCATCTATGACATCACTTTACAAACAAATTGCCATGCTTTCTAAGATGCATTTATTGCTATGTTTATTTTTATGGATCACTTTATTTATTATAGTAGAAGATGGAGTCTTTTGCCCATCTTGCACAGTTTTTATTGTACAAAATTCTGGCTCCTGTAACACGTTAATAACTTGCCATTGTGTGGATTTATCTGTAAAGCTGTTTAAATTACAGGCAGAAGTGATTAGATAGTTATTCTCATTCTATAATCTACAGTATTTAGTAGATTCTAAGCTTTTGATTACCATATTTATTCAAGTCCAAGACAAGGTTTTTCCACTTAGATAACATGAAGAGAAAGAGCCTAGTCTTGGATTTGAGTATTGGTCCAGGGTAGGCAGTGGCTCAGCTCTGGCTTTGCCCCTGGTACTCCCTACAGCTTGGCTCTGCTTCCCCTTGTTCCTCTCACCACTTAGCTTCTTTAGCTCAGGCTGGGTTAGGGCTGGAGGGACCAATCTGGGAGCTGCTGCTGCTTTTCTCTGGCCAGGCTGGAGCAGAGCTGCTTCTCACTGCCCCAGAGCTGAAGCAGAGATGCACCAGAAGGTAAGGTGGGGCAGGGATTAAGGCAGGCAGGCATGCATTGTGGGGACCAAGGAACCAGGGGATGAGGGGGCAGGCATGGGCACACAGTGGGGAGCAGGCACAGGCATAGGTGGGAGTAAGGGCTGGGGAGACAGGCTACAGGGGTGCCAGGAAATGGGGGACCTGGCACATGCATGGGAGGACAGGGGGTTGGGAGGAAGGCATGTGTGGGCAGGCACAGGAGAGGATAGCACAGGGAGGTGGGCAAAGGTTGTGGGAGTACCAAGGTAGGTAGCTGGAAGGACATGGGAGGGTCATCTCACAGGGGACAGGCACAGGGAGGGACAGCCACAGGAATAGATAGGCAGGGGAGCAAGGGGACAGGGTCTGACCCTTCATTCCCCTGTTGCTCCTTTCCCCACAGCAGCCAGAGGGATGCATTTAAGGTGACCTTTCTCTATTTAGATTATATATGTGGAAAAATATAACAAATTTATAATTTTCTATTTATAGAGTCTAATTATTGGGGATTGCCTAACTTTTAAAGTTGTCTTGCATTTGGGTAAATACATTACTTAACTATTTTTTTTTCAAAGGGAACAGCATGAATCTGGAAAACGCTGAGTTAAATGAAACACTTTATCTCTCTCCTAATGGTTTTTGGTAGTGTAAAAGTGTTATAGCCTAGACCATCCAGAAATTATGAGAGGCAGGGATTTCTTAGGGTGATATCTTTTATTGACCCAGCTATGTAGTTGAGCTGAGCATAGCTGAGTTGACTTAGCCCCTATGCCCCCAAGACCCAATCATGTAGTACCATAGAATCAAAGGACTAGAAGAGGTTATTGGGCTCAAATGAGCTCAACAAGGTGCTTGTCCTCTTGAACACCTGCAAGGATGGTGACTGCACCACCTCTGCTGGGAGTGTGTTCCAGATTCTAGTTTTCCTTATGTCCAGCTTAATTTTTTCCTCAATTTGCTTGTGCCCATTGGTCCTCATCCTGCCAAGGGGTGCCTTCCTGAAGAGCTGCTCCCCTAGATCTTGGTGTTCACCCATGACATACTAAGTGATGACATACTAAGTTTCATAGATGTTAGGGTTGGAAGGGCCCTCACTAGGTCATTGAGTCTGACCCCCTGCCTGGAGCAGGAAAGAGCACTGGGGTCAGACAGCCCCAGTTAGGTGCTTGTCCAGTCTCCTCTTGAAGACCCCCAGGCTAGAGGAGAGCATCACCTTCCTTGGAAGCCCCTTCCAGATTCTGGCAACCTGTACTGCGAAGAAATTCTTTCTAATGTCCAACCTAAATCTGCTCTCTGTCAATTTATGGCCATTGTTCCTAGTTTCATAGTTTCTAGGGTCAGAAGGGACCTGAGTAGATCATCTAGTCTGACCCCGTGCCATGGCAGGAAAGATTACTGGGGTCAAACGACCCCAGCAACTTGTTCATCCAACCTCCTCTTAAAGACCCCCAGGGTAGGAGCCAGCACCACTTCTCTTGGAAGTTGGTTCCAGATCCTAGCCACCCTGACCGTGAAGTAGCACCTCCTGATATCTAGTCTAAATCTTCCCTCTACCAGCTTGTGACCATTATTCCTGGTCACTCCTGGCAATGCTCGGGAGAACAGGGACTTCCCCAGTGCCTGCTGATCCCCCCTGACTAGTTTGTAACAGGCCACTAGATCCCCCCTCAGCCTTCTCTTGTGGAGGCTGAACAGGTTCAGGTCCTGTAGCCTCTCCTCATAAGGCCTGCCCTGCTGCCCCCGATCACGCGAATGGCCCTCCTCTGAACCCTCTCCATGTTGTCCACATCCCTCTTGAAGTGCGGTGCCCAGAACGGGACACAGTACTTCAGCTGTAGCCTGACCAGTGCCGCATAGAGGGGGAGGATCACCTCCTTGGACCTGCTTGAGATGCATCTGTGGATGCATGACAAAGTACAGCTGGCCTTCCTGACTGCATCCCCACACTGGCGGCCCATGTTCATCTTGGAGTCAATGATGACTCCGAGATCCTTTTCTGCCTCTGTACTGACAAGAAGGGAGTTCCCCAACCTGTAGGTATGGTGCCGGTTCTTCCTCTGGCAGTGAATGGTGTTAAATCCCATCCTATTCTCATCCGCCCACCCTTGTAACCTGTCTAGGTCCAATTGTAGCCTGTTCCTCCCTTCTAGCATGCCCACATCCCCCCACATCTTAGTGTCATCAGCAAATTTGAACAGGGTGCTTTTTACCCCCTCGTCCAAGTCACTGATGAAGATGTTGAACAGTGCGGGCCCAAGGACCGAGCCCTGTGGGACCCCACTGCCCACATCCCTCTGAAAATGACCCATCCACCACCACTCTCTGGGTGCGGCCCTCCATCCAGTTGGTGACCCAATTGACTGTGTGGGTGTCGACACCACAGTCCCCCAGTTTCTTAATGAGAACAGGGTGAGAGACAGTGTCGAAGGCCTTCCGAAAGTCCAGGAAGACTATGTCCACTGCTACCCCTGCATCTGTCCTAGTTACTCTAGGGGTTGTCCTAGTAAATACAGCATCTCCTATTCCCTGCTGCCCTCCCATGATGAATTTATAGGCAGCCACAAGATCACCTCTCAGCCTTCTCTTGAGAAGGCTGAAGAGATCTGGGTTCCTCAGTCTCTCCTCGTAGGGCCTTGTCTGCAAGCCTCTGATACGAGTGGCCTTCCTCTGAACCACAGTTCTCCTCTTGAAATGCAGCACCCAAAACTGGACATAGTATTCCAGCTGTGGCCGGGACCAGTGTTGCATAGAGGGGAACCATCACCTTCCTGGACCTGTTCGCCATGCATCTGCTAATGCATAATAAAGTGTGGTTAGCCTTGTTGATCACTTAGTCACAGTGACGACTCAAGTTCATCTTGGGGTCGACTGTGACTCCAAGATCCCTTTCTGCTGCTGAGACAGTCATCCCCCAGCCTGTAATTGTGTTGGTGCGTCTTTTTGCTCAGGTGGAGCACTTTGCACTTGTCTTTGTTGAACTGCATCCTATTTCATTCTGCCCATTTTTCCAACCTGTCCAGATCCACCTGGATTCGTTCCCTACCCTCTGGTGTGTTCACTTTACTCCATAATTTGGTATAGTCTGCAAACTTGGACAGGGTGCTCTCCATGCCCTCATCTAAATCACTGATTAAGATGTTGGATAGTGCTTGTCCAAGGACTGAGCCTTGTGGGACTCCACTGCCCACATCTTTCCAGGTCAATATCGACTCATCCATCACCACTCTTTGGGTGCGACACCTAAGCCAATTTGCCACCCACCTGACCATGTAATCATCTACATCACAGCCTGTCAGTTTATTTATGAGAACAGAATGAAATACCATATCGAAGGCCTTCTTAAAATCTAGGTAGATGACATTTACCTTGACTCCTGCATCTAAGCATTTTGTGACATGGTCATAAAAAGAAACGAGGTTAGTCAGGCAGGATCTACCTGCAGTGAATCCGTGCTGATTTCCTTTCAGCATTATTTCCCCTGCTGGCCTCCCACAAATGAGTTCCTTAAGTTTTTTTCTAGAGTTTTCCCAAGGATAGAGGTGAGACTAACCGGCCTGTAGTTTCCTGGTTCCTCTCTCCTCCCCTTCTTGAAAATAGGGACCGCGTTGGCCCTTTTCCTGACTGGAGCATCGTGAGTGCTTGAACAGCCATGCCAGTGGCTCTGCTAATTCCTTCAGCACCCTTGGATGAAGTTCATCTAGGCTTGTTGATCTGAACACATCCAGCCCCTCCAAGTGCCCCTTCACTAAGTCTGTGCTAACAGTTTGTGGGCTGGTGCCCCTCCTGGGTCTATCTATTATCCAATTGGGAAATTTGTCTTGCTCTGTTTCTAGAAATACAGATGCAAAGAACTCATTGAAGAGCTCAGCTTTGTCCCCCCCGTCTATGTCACCAGTTGCCCTAGTTTGCCCTGTAGGGGTCCTATGCTACCTAGCACCTTCCTTTTGCTCCCTATATACCTGAAGAAGGACTTTTTGTTGTCCTTAATTTTTGTCACTAGCCTAAGTTCTAATTCTGCTTTGGCCTTCCTGATTTCCTGCAAGTGCGAGCCAGGGAGGTATACTCCTTTTTGATATCTACCCCCTGTTTCCATAGCTTGTATACCTTTTTCTTTGCCCTTAGGCTTTCTTAGACTTCCCTGTTCAGCCAAGAGGGCTTCTTGGCCCCTTTGCTCACTTTTATGTGCAATGGGATTGTCTCCTTCTGCGCCTGTAGAATCACTCCCCTGAGGAATGACCACCCTTCACTAACTAATCTCCTGAGTGCACTGAAGGTAGCCGTTCTGAAGTCTAGCACTTCAGTACTGCTGGTTTACCCACCCTTTGCTGGATAGTGAATTCAATCAATTGATGGTCACTATCTCCTAGGTTACCTTGTACCTGCAGATTCCCCACCAGGTCATCCCCTGTAGCTAACACCAAATCCAGCAAGGCGGATTATATACCTCCTGCGTTAGGTGGAGGTTAAGACCCTATGTGAGTAGTTAGATTTGGCTGACTGCTCCTTTCAGCAGATGTCAGGGTAGTTTAGGTCACCCTTGACAACATATCTCTCAACTGTACGGCCTCTGAGAGCTGTCTGGGGAATTCCAGGTTTAGTTCATTCTCCCGGTGTGGCCATCTATAGTAGATCCCCACTACCAAGTCCCTTCCCCCCTGCCCCCTTACATCCTGACCCACAGTACCTCAGTTTTGCCCTCCTCTGATCCCATCTTGATTATAGAGGATGTATATTCTTCCTTAACATAGAGAGCAACATCCCCCACCCTCCTTTTTTCCCCACTCTATCCCATCTGTACAACCTGTAACCCTCAATGCTTGCTGCCCAATTGTGAGTAGGGTCCCACTGGATTTTGGTTAGTCCAACCAGGTTGAAGTTGTTGCTTGCAAGCAGGAGTGCCAGTTCCTCCTGCTTCTTCCCCGTGCTTCTAGCATTAGTGTTGAGATATTTAGGCCCCCCAGTGGGTGCCCTTGGTACCCTCCTGTCCTGATGTCTATTGGGTCCCTTAGTGCTTACCTGGGCTGATCCAGTGCATTGCTTGTGGCTCTCTGATCCTAGGTTCTCCTTATCCTCTGCTTCCCTGTCCCCCGACAAACCTAGTTTAAAGCCCTTTGGAGGAGATCAGCCAACCTGCTCTCCTTCAAACCTCTCAACCTGTAAGAGAACAGACTTTCACCTTTAGAGGAGAGATGAAGAGCATCTCGTCCCAGGATGCTTCTCTCATGGAAGTGTGGCTATCAAGTCACTTCTCAGTCTTCTCTTGCTCAGACTGAACAGATCCAGTTCCTGGAGTCTCTCCTCATAGGGCCTATCTTCCAGGCCCCTAATCATATGGGTGGCCCTTCTTTGTACCTTCTTGAGCTTATCCACATCCTTCTTGAAGTGCGGTGCCCAGAACTAAACACAGTACTCCAGCTGTGGCCTCACCAATGTCTATTGGCAATACATTGCGTGATGCACGCCAGAGTTCTATTTGTCCTGCTTGTGGCTTCATTATACTGTTGGCTCATGTTCATTTTCTGGTTGATTACCCCACAGCTTATACTCAGACTTGAACACTGAAGCCAGGAGAACACCAAGAGCCCCCATCACCTTGGCTCCTGGCACTTGCACACCCAGCTGGGAGCCCTACAATCTGAGGATTGGGTATAACCCCATGGATCTGGACCCTGATACGCACTAAGCCAAGAACCCTGACACCCCTCTGAATCAGACACGGCCACATGGACCCCTCATTTCAAAGGCCAGACCCAAGCACCCCAGTGACCTGGAACTCAGCATGGACCCAACCACTGAGCAGGAGCTGGTGAGGGTGAGGGTGGTTGGCCTCTGGCAAGTGTAGAGGTGGTAGGGGAGAGACTTAGGACTGGGCCACACAGCACCTGCATCCACTCCAGTTGCCGATTCTGGTGATAGTTCTGGCGCTGATCAACCAGAGCCCTCTGCCTGGATAGATACAGCTCTATCTCATGTTACACGGCTGGGAGAACAACCCAGGCACTGAGGGAAATGCAACCCCCCCAGGGAGGCTGGGTGATGGCTGTGTGTGGGTGGCATCTATGGATGAGGATGCCACAATGGCCCGAAGCCCTCTGCGCAAGGCTTTTTTAGTCGAAGCCTACTGGACCCAACCCCTCCTCCCCTTTTGTGACCTCTACAGGCCATCCCCTCAGAACCTATAACCAGGCTGTTGTGGTGGAAGACCATGAAAGTGGACTAGACAGGGTGGAAGGCAGTGAAACACCCCAGCCCTAACTGCTTAAAGCACAGATCCCAGGTTGCTAATTTCTTATTTTTTTCATTCAGCACTTGGTAGATCACCCCCTCCTCCCCCCCCACTTCCCTCCCTCCTGTCCTTGTTTGCAGACCAGAGGTACCCAGCCCCCAGCCCTGGGCATTTTACAGCCCATCAGTCAGCATGTGAAAGGATAAATCTGTCATAGTCACACTGCCCTATTTATCTTTCAGGGTCATCCTCAGTTATTGAAAGTAGCTGACCACTTTTCCGGCTCTATCCTGAGTATTGGCACAACCCCTCCCCTTCCACCCCCAAGCACCTAGATGTTCCACCCCCCCCACCTCAGCAAGGATCATGGGTGCCCCATCCTTCCTTCCCTCTCCACTGTCCCAAGCTCCAGGGTGACTCACTGCCTTGGAGTCACTGTGGGGATCCTAAAATTCAGACCCAGTCATAGTGGTGACTAGTGGCAAATGGGACCATGCATCCCTTTCCCCCATCCCCTTTTTTGATTTGTGGAAAAAGACTAAAAATGTTTGTTTAACTCTGTGGGTAAAGATACTAAATAGACTCTGTAAAGAACAGACAACCTCTACTTGGATCTTCGGCAGTTAAGTACATTTTCTGAGGAATATCTTTAAAGATTATATACATGGAGGAAATGCAAGGGTTTTTTGTTTTTAAATTTTAGCTTTCATTTTATTGGAGACCTGGTGTAGAGAAATCTCTTCCCCACAGGCAGCTATCAAGTGCTGTCTATGCTTTTTGTGGTTAATTATCTGCTGCTATTCAGTGCTCACTGGAAATTTTTTTTTGTGTGTTTCCTTGTCAGTGCACATCAGGTTATGCCATGTTGAATGAGTGTCAAAGAAATGCTGCTTTTTGTGGCAAGTGACGAATGCTGCAGGTAGAAAACAACATGCTTTTCCTTTACAGTTGGATAGCGTAAACCATGTTGATTACTCTTTTAGTCATTATTAGTCAATTATTTGATGCTGTGTTGGCCCTCATTTAGCGATGTCACCAAAGACATCTGCTTTCCTAAGTCAAGGAGAAGCAGTGCAAACTGTTTTTTCCCCATTTGAATAAATGCTTTTAAAATCAAGTTTCCTGCAGAGTGAGCATGTCAGGCAAATTCCAGTTTTCATAAGAGTAAGGGCTTCCCACAGAGTCCTGGATATATTCCCACCACCCCACCAGTCAGGTTGATGTGTCTGCATATCAGTTGTAGTACTTGGCTGTTGGTTGTAGTTCTTGAAATGCTTAGAGAATCTTAGAGAGAGAGAGACTTTAGAAAAGAGATGCAGTGGCTGTTAAAATCAGTAGATTACAGGACTGAAAAATTCAACAAAATTAACCTATATTAAACATTTCACCACTATTTTAGTGCTGAAAGTGTTGAATAAATACAGTAATAGACCTTTTATGAGACTCTTCCATGCATACGGTTTCTATTAACACTATAATAAGAATCATCTTTTCATCCTGGTGAGCTTTAAAAATTGAGATGCGATATGGCAAGTGTCTTTGGAACTGGAATGACTGTATAAGACTGTTGCTAGGCTGCTTTGTGTCAGCACACTGTGAATGCAGTTGAATGAAATGCTTTAATTAAACTTTTGTAAACCTCGTGTATCTGAGATTATGTCAAAGGAGCTGTTAAGTTATTGGAATGTGATATCAGTGTGGTTAATTCATTGATCATTTTTCATCTGTTTGATTTGATGGAAAACAAATGGCCTTTTATCCCATCTGTTTCAAATTGTAGTCCACATGAAGACTAAACTGTAAGATTGAGGGTTCTTTGTGCCCATTAGGTGTACAGTAAAGCATGGGAAGCATGAAGTCACACTGCAGCAGAAGGTTTGCTCAAGGTCATCTGTAGTTCACTGCTTCTTTTATGACCACCCACCTCAGCAGGGGTTGGAGGGGGGAGGGTTGCAGAGCCATGATTCTACCTTCTCTATGCTGCTGAGCATTCCCATGAGACTGGAACAGGACAGCAATTCTGCTTGAACGTTACATGTGCTTCATGATGATCAAGGTGCCCTTCACCTTTCTCCACAGCATTCCTGTATAGAAGCTGGGCAGAATTTGGCTGTTAACACTTTACAGTTAGGTCATTATTAATTGGAATAAGAGACAATAGGGTTGGAGGGCAGATGGGTGAGCCGGGGCAGACAGCATCTCTGACTCCGAATCAGGGTTGGACCTGCTGCAACAACCTCTTCCACCCCCCCATCTTCTCCCCCCCGCTTTGTACTAGAATCGAATATGGGGGACTTTTCGTTGGTTTTGAGTAAATATAGTATACTGGAGAGAGAACAAGGTATTACAGGATCAGAGCAATATACAGCATATCATTGGTTTCAGGTCCTCTTTCTCCATGCTTAAGAAGCAACTAGATCTGTCCCCAGGCAGAATTTTGGGCTTTCCCAGATATTATGTTTATGGCCCGATTTAAAGTGTTAATTGCACCATAAACTGCAGCATGGCATGCATTCAGCTAGTTTCTGGCTCTTTTGTTGCCTGATTATTGGTAGGGGCCAGAACAATCTCAGGTCTAGAATCAGACCTGGTATTGTCTGGGACTGGTGCCAACAATCACCTGCAGTTCTGCAGCAGTGCAGTTAGGATCTGAGGAATTTTATGCTCTACCCCAAATATTGCATGTCCTGTCATGCAAGTCTGATGTAGCAAAACATATGATTTGGGGGACGGGGCATAAACTTCAGAGCCCACTCACGCCATTATTTTAACATCTGCCAGAGGCCTTAAATATATCATAGAAATCATAGAAAATTCGGGTTGGAAGGGACCTCAGTCATCTAGTCCAATCCCCCTGCTCAAAGCAGGACCAGCCCCAACTAGATCATCCTAGCCAAAGCTTTGTCTAGCCAGGTCTTGAAAACCTCCAAGGATGGAGATTCCGCTGCCCCTCTGGATAACCTGTTCCAGTGTTTTACTAACCATCCCAGTGAGAATTTTTTTCCTAATATCTAACCTAAACTTCTCTTGCTGCAACTTGAGACCATTGCTCCTTGTTTTGTCATCTGCCACCACTGAGAACAGTCTAGTTCCATCCTCTTTTGAACCCCCCTTCTGGTAGTTGAAGGCTGCTATTAACTCCCACTCCGTCTTCTCTAGACTGAATAAGCTCAGTTCCCTCAGCGTGTCCTCATAAGTCATGTGCCTCAGCTCCCAAACCATTTTTCTTGCCCTCTGCTGGACTCTCTCCAGTGTGTCCACATCCCTTCTGTAGTGGGTGGTCCAAAACTGAACACGGTATTCCAGATGTGGCCTCAACAGTGCTGAATAGAAGGGAATAATCACTTCCCTTTACCTACTTGCAACACACATACCAATGTAGCTCAGTATGCCATTAGTCTTCTTGGCAACAAGGGCACACTGCTGGCTCATAGTCAGCTTATTGTTCACTGTAACCCCCAGGTTCTTTTCTTCAGAGCTGCTGCCCAGCCAGTCAGCCCCCAGCCTGTATTGGTGCCTGGGACTGTTCTGGCTTAAGTGCAGGACTTTACATTTGTCCTTGTTGAACTTCATGAGATTCCTTTTGTCCCAGTCACTCTGAATCCTAGCCCTACCCTCCGGCGTATCTAGTACTCCCCCCAGTTTGGTGTCATCTGCAAACTCTGAGGGTGAACTTTATGCTATCTTCCAGGTTGTTGAAGAAGACATTGAACAAAACCAGCCCTAGGACCAACCCCTGGAGTACTTGATACTAGCTGCCAACTAGACACCGAGCCATTGATTACTACCCTCGGAAACCAATGCTCCAGCCAGTTTTCTATCCACCTTACAGTCCATTTGTCCAGCCCGTACTCCCTTAGCTTGTCTGTAAGAACGTTGTGGAAGACCATATTGGAAGCCTTGCTAAAATCAGAGAGCCAGTTGCCTCATCGTAGAAGGCAACCAGGTTGGTCAGGCATGACTTGTTCCTGGTGAATCCCAGCTGACTGTTCCTAATTACCTTCTTCTCCTCCCAGTGCTTAGCAATGGATTCTTGGAGGAGAAAAAGGTGATTAGGAAGAGTCACCATGGATTCCCCCAAGGCAAGTCATGCCTGACCAACCTGATTGCCTTCTATCTTTTTTGGACCTGTATTTACCTTCTCCCTTTTCCTATCCTCTTTCCATTTCTATTGGGGTAGATCCTGAATTTTAAGTTTTTTATTGTGTTTATATAAACAATGTTTTTTCCCTTTCTGGTGTTTTGGGCAAAGAATAAACATTATAAGAGCCAAATATTTGAAACTACAGGAGGCCTTTTTTGGATAAACATTCATTATCTGATGCAGGTGATCCCAAAATGCTCACTTCTGGCTTCTAATACTTATTACCTCTCGTCTCTCAAGAAATATGTCACAGACTATGTAACAGACATGCTCCCATCTTCTGGCACTGCCCCTTCACTCTTCAGGAATATCAGAAGCTTAAAAATATGAAGTAATTTTCCATGTATAGAACTAATTATTGGAGGATTATGTTTAATGCACCCCCTGTACTACTCCAGGGGGCTAGGCAGTGTGTGTGGTGGTGGGGGGGGGGGGGTGGGGGCTCAAGCAGCTTGCCCCCTGTTTGTTTCTGCCCTCCTTGCCTGCCCCCCAGCTTGATTTCCCAGCCTCCTTCCCTCTCTGTTCCCCCTCCTACCCTCTTTCACTCCCTCCTCAGTCTCTGTCTCTCCCTGTTAAATGGGGGGAAAGAGATCTTATTTTAGGATTGTGGAAATATGGTACTTTTTTTTTTTTTTTAAAGTAGTTTTCAGATTACATTGAAGTTGCTACTATGGTTAGTTTAAACAGCTCAGAGAAAAATCTTCGAATTGGTTAGAAAGAGAACAATTCAATAGTATCAATATTAAATATGAAGTCTTACTTGCTAAGTGTGCCTTAGACTAAACGGGTGTTTTAATGATACTGTCAAGGAGGCCTGTTATTTTAAAGGAATTGCTTTGCTTTCTGTAACTAATGATGTGATTCCTTTTCAGGTAGAGGCAGGCTTGACAAATGGTGACATGCTTAATTCTTGGTTTCATGTTTTTGCAAGAGAGTTAATAGAAATGCTGTGTTGTTACAATGCTATAGGATATTAGATTATTATAATAATGTCAGACTTGGTACCCAATAATTACCCTTTACTAGTATACTTACATTAAATATTGTATACTTAAAAGAAAAGAATAATCCTGTTAAGAACATTATAAAGAATTTTGCTTATAATTTCCACTACTAATGGTACTTAACATATACTTCAAAATTGAATGCAGTCAAATGAGTATGATTATTTAATACCATTTTATTTGCATTTTCTGTCTAATTCTGTGGAATTCAGTCCTTATAATCCAGAAAACATCACAAGAGTGTTACGCAGGGTGCTAATATCACAGCATTCCCTTTAAAATTTGTCTTTACTAGCTGTTCTATTTTCTGCAGAAGGTCTTTTACTTTTAAATGCTGGAGATGAATTAGGAATATCTTTTTGATGAGGTGTCTTTTAGAATGGAAGCGTGGCTCTTAATGTATATTTAATTCCGTTTTTGGAGATCACGTAAAACTTACTGTTTCAAATACAGCTGTTTTAAACTTAGCATCTGCAACCTAAATCCATGTTCTTAGAAATACTTTCTTAAAATGGGAATATAAACAAAGTGACTCAACCTTTATATATAGATTTGGTATGACATTAGCAACTGCTGTCTTCCTGTTGCACATAGCCTAAACAATGTTTTACCCCGAAACCCACCTAGTATCAACATACTGTGTGCATTAGCTCTCTCCTTTCACCTGAGATTGTTCTTAGATGGCTACCTGACTTACGCTTTCATCTTCAGATGACATTATGAGGGAGTATCCCTAGATCTGCAGAAAAGATTTTGAGACAATAAATAGGGATAAAAATGAAGTAGATGGGACGGGGCTCAGCTAAAGCTTATCTTCTGATTTCACTAAAAGTTTTCAAACCCTTTGAGCAATCAGGATCAAATCATAGGTTCATAACATCTCCCCTCTCTTCTTTCATCAGTTCATTTTAAAGCCATTTGTTTAACTGAGCTTCAGTCAGTGACAGGGTCTGCTAGTGTAAAGAGGTTAATTAAAAATATATACTTTTCACTATTTCAAAAAATGAAATATTCCACCCAGCCAATCTTTAATGAGGCATAAGTCAGTGGGTATGACTACTTTGTCATAAAAGTAGTTTAAAAATAGTGCATACTTTACAGCCACCAGATGCGTTCAATAACTTAAAAAGCTATGAGAATAAAGTATTAGATTTCTTTATTGGTTACCTTTGTGTGAATTGTCTGAAGTCATAGACTTTACTTTTCAATGCAACCCCAAAACACTTTCCTTCATATACTATAGGATCAAATACTATAGTTATGTGATGTGGGGGAGGAAGAATAAGTTAATCCTCTTCACATAGCAGGATAAAGCCGCTTTTATTTAATTGCATCTCCCTTTACACTGTGTGTTGCTTTGAAAAGCGTAAGTTTCCTGAGGCAAATAACATACCATGGTTTCTGTAAACCAGACATGACTTCTTTTGTTTTGTTTTTTTTGCCTCCCTCAGAAGCATTAGTTGCTGCCTGCAGCCAAATTTGGGGTTTTAGACTGGGTTCTGCCTATGTTTCTTCTGGGACTGAAACCTAGAGCTTCCTAGATATGGGAGGGGTGGGGTCTTGCTTCTCTGCTTAAGAGTCGGACAGTTTGTTATATTTAGGATCAGGAAGGAGTTTTACCCTATGGTCAGATTGGTATGGACTGTGGATAGGGATAATCCTTCCTCACGCAGGGGGTTGGACTAGATGAAGAAGGTACTGGGTGATGTGGGGCTCTGCAAGACATGCTAGGAAATCTGGTCGTCACACTAGACAACAAAGCTAACCTATTTAACAACTTCTTTGTCTCCATTTTCCTGAGCAGGGACCAGATCAGCCCTCCCACCGGGACCCCCTCTGGCCCCAGGGGAGGCGCACCTAGGCCAAGGGTCATTGAGGATCTAGTCAGTGAACTTCTGGAGGGACTGGATGTATTTAAAACAGCTGGTCCAGATGATCTCCACCCCAGAGTGCTGAGAGAATTAACTGAGGTCATTGTGGGACCCCTGGCTCGGCTTTACGAGCACGTGTGGTGCTCTGATGTGGTGCCAGAGGACTGGAAGAGGGCCAACGTGGTTCCCATCTTCAAAGAATGGAGGAAGGAGGGCCCGGGGAACTATAGGCCAGTTAGTCTTACCTTGATCCTGGATAAGCTTTTTGAGAGAATTATCTTGGCGCATGTCCATGAGGGGCCAGCGGGGGAGATTATGCTTAGGGGCAACGGACATGGGTTCATTAGAGGCAGGTCCTGTCAGACCAACCTGGTGGTCTTCTATGACAAGGTCACAAAATCCTTAGATGCAGGGGTAGCAGTAAGCTTAGTCTTTCTGGACTTTTGGAAGGCCTTCGACACTGTCTCTCATCCCATTCTCATTAAAAACCTGGGGGACTGTGGTGTTGACACCTACACAGTCAATTGGGTCGCTAACTGGCTGGAGGGCTGAACCCAGAGAGTGGTGGTGGATGGATCATTTTTGACATGGAGGGATATGGGCAGTGGCATCCCCCAGGGTTCAGTCCTTGGGCCCACGCTGTTCAACATCTTCATCAGTGACTTAGACAAGGGTGTAAAAAGCATCCTGTTCAAATTTGCTGATGACACTAAGATGTGGGGGGATGTGGGCATGCTAGACGGGAGGAATAGGCTGCAATCAGACCTAGACAGGTTACAGGGGTGGGCGGATGAGAACAGAATGGGTTTCAACACTGACAAGTCCAAGGTGATGCACTTGGGGAGGAAGAACCAGCAGCATACCTACAGGCTGGGGAACTCCCTTCTCATCAGTACAGAGGCAGAAAAGGATCTTGGAGTCGTCATTGATGCCATGGTGAACATGGGCCGGCAGTGTGGGAATGCAGTCAGGAAGGCCAACCATACCTTGTCATGCAACCACAGATGCATCTCAAGCAGGTCCAAGGAGGTGATCCTCCCCCTCTATGCAACACTGGTCAGGCTGCAGCTGGAGTACTGCGTCTAGTCCTGGATGCCATGCTTCAAGAGGGATGTGGACAACATGGAGAGGGTCCAGAGGAGGGCCACTCGCATGATCAGGGGGCAGCAGGGCAGACCCTATGAGGAGAGGCTACGGGACCTGAACCTGTTCAGCCTCCATAAGAGAAGGCTGAGGGGGGATCTAGTGGTCTGTTACAAAATTGTCAGAGGGGACCAGCAGGCTTTGGGGGAGTCCCTGTTCCCCCGAGCACTACCAGGAATGACTAGAAATAATGGTCACAAGCTGGCAGAAGCTAGATTCAGACTAAACATCAGGGTGGCTAGGATCTGGAACAAACTTCCAAGAGAAGTGGTGCTGGCTCCTACCCTGGGGGATCTTTAAGAGGAGGCTAGATGTACACCTTGCTGGGGTCATTTGACCCCAGTATTTTTTCCTGCCAAGGCAGGGGGTCGGACGTAATAATCTGCTCAGGTCCCTTCTGACCCTACAAACTATGAAACCTTTGAGGGTCCCTTTCAGTTCTGCTTTTCTGTGATTCTAAGAGTCCACTACCACCCAATGATCTTGAAGAGGGTGTCTGTGCGTGCAAACATTCGCATGTGTGCATCCCTGTGTGTAGGTATTGAAGCTGTAGACGGACAGTCCAGTATGTATATGGAGACTAATGGAGTTTTGGAAGTGAGCTTTCTACTCTCAGGCATCAATGCACCTCCGCAACAAATATAATTGAGAAGCAAAAAAATTCAGTAGGCAGAGCTGTGTTCAATGCAAATAAAGACTGATCCATACCTAAAGATCGATATGGTTCTATGCAACTTATTTTCTACTTGATAAATTGTGAATTGGTTTTCCATTATGCAAAAGCTACTGTAAAATCATAATTGCATAATCCCTCTAGGTATTATCATGGTCCATATTGACATTATGTAGTTGTGATATCTTTAATGTATTAATACATTGCATAGATGTACAATAAATCTCTGCAACTAGGCTTGTAACTGTTTTTAGCAAAAATACCTAAGTGTGCAAATTGACTTTTTTCTAAATTAGATAATGAGCTCTTTTGTGGTAATCTTTGTTTTAGTATCGGAAGTGTTTGGTCCATTATTATAGGCTAGTGATCTATGTTTGCCTTTATTTTTAAAGGAAAACCATTTATAAATTTGACATATTACCCTTTCTCTTTGGAAACATAAAATGAACTGAAGCAAATTAGGCATAACCAAATTCCTTTGCTTAGACTTCAGCTATCACGGTTTAGTCTGAAAGATTTTTTGTGGCTGAATTAAAAACCAGTTGAAAATCATAATTTAATGGCAATGCTAACGGTTTTTAATTATATAGATATGCTACTGTTAAAATAAGGATGAACATCCAAAGTATACCACAGTGTTAACTGCAAACTTACAGTGCTTTTTTCCCTCCTCTAGTTTCTCTGCTTGAAGAATATAAGGACCTTCCTTTCAGCATGCTGTGAGATATTTGGGATGAAGAAAAGTGAACTTTTTGAAGCATTTGATTTATTTGATGTGCGAGACTTCGGAAAGGTAATCTTCCTTTAAGTTACTTTCTAACTAGCACGTATGTCCTGATGTTTGAGGCGCAAAGGCACCCTTATAGACAGTTGTGACCAAATGAAGGGGCTTCAGTAGAAGAAGATAGGGACTAGAAGAACACCAAGAATAGATGGTTAATGTATAGGACATAAGAGATGGAAAATGAGAGTTGGGAGGTGGAAGAACAAAAACTTGATTCAAGAAAGGGACAGGGTAGAGAATGGGTGGTCATGGATAGAAAGGAGAGGAGGCAAATGGGGGATATGGAAAACTTAGTGTGGTTGAGTGGGTGGAAAAGGGATGCTAGAGGTTGCAGGCCTGTCTAGTTTGGAAATGTGGGCATTTCTCACAACAAAGTGCCATGATCCAGCTTTCTGGCTTGGATCCCAGAAGCAGTATAGCTATGTTAGCATGCCAATGCAGCTATACAGCTTTGGGTATGGAGTCTGAATTGTTCAGAGCTAACTTGCACCTTGTAAACAAACCATACTTGATACCTTTCTTTTGTTTTAAATAATTTTAAGATTTAAATCCCTCAACTCCCATCTTGTTAACTAGTGAGAAGTTTTCTAAGTGCCATGTTTTTTACTGCTGTGAAACTGAGATGCAAATGTTGGTTGGTTATTGTTTACTTTTAAATGATAAACACCTGCATACTGTCGTCTGTAAACCTATGATTAGTTACTCTGTGTGCAAAAGCTGACTTGTTCTAGGGCATTGTTCACAGCCTCCTACATACTTGTCTAAGCTTTGTCATTTCTAGCATTTATTCAGCATATTTTTGGTTTCCCCTTTGAGTCACAGTGCAACATTCTCCTATATCGTTAGAAAAGAGCCTAAAATTATCTGAATTATCATGCTAGTAGTATTATATTGTCATGCCAGTAGTATTAAAAGTATTCCAAACTCAAAAAAAAAAAAGTCTCAAATATAAGTTCATGTCTAACATCTGGAGAGACCCTATTTCCATTAACTACGCATATGCTGAACTCTCTAGAATCAGTCCACATCTTACTTGTGTTAAGGCCCCTTTACTCAGACAAAATGATGTAAAAGGACCATAGTGTAAATGACAAATAGGCTGCCTGATCTTGATGGCTAAATATTTTAGTAGATATTGTTTATCATAATACCCAACTACGTTTGATTTCTTGTGCGGTTTTCAAATCCTATATGTATAAAGATTGACAAAACAAGAAATTTTATCTGTCCCTTAATTCTTTTGTGATTTTTTTTTTTCCATACTGAAATAATTAAGAAATGATGCTGTATTCAATGTTTTCTTTCCTCTTAGAACTTTGTCATTATTTATCATAATGATCAACACATGCTAGGAATACAGCTTAGAAACACAGCACATAATGTGATTTTGTGTCTCTGCTAATTTTGCCCATATCAGTGTCAAGGTGCCTGAAAAATCAGTAATTCCTTTTGTGTATGCATGTAAACATAGTTTCCCTGATCTTGATCTGTTTCTTAGGGTTTGAGTCAGTTCTGCCTGTTACCCAAACATTTTCCAAGAAAGGTAAGATTGCAGTGACAAATTTGAAAGACAGATGCAGGTGGGATTTCTTAATGAAACCAACTCTGAACAATAACAGCTGTTTGTGCAGAGACAATGCTGCTAAGTTGAATTATTAAGTTGGTGCAGCCATTGCAATGTCTATGTATGCTGGGCATCCTTTCAACTGTAAAATCACTCTGCAGTTTATCTGTCTCCACTGCATGCTTGAATGAAAACTTGGCATACATGACTGGAAGTTGCTGTCTGCTCTCTCTATTGGTGGATAAGGTTGACTGGTGTTTTAACTAAGCTCAGTAAATGCTTGGGGACATAATCAGTGCCCTGAAGCAGATGGTGAATTTGAGACTATTATGAAAGTGAAGTGCTAGAAAAAAATCACATATAGAGAAGTGTCATTGCTCTGAAATGTTGAAGTTGACAGTTGATCAGCTTAGTGACACCACATTCACACAACTATGTAAGGGATGGCATAGTAGTATGGGGTTTCAAGTCCAAGTTAAAACTAACAAAACATGTTTATTGTTTTGAAAATGTCTCTAGTGGTTAGTTGCAAGGAGAAGGAAGTCATCCATCTAGTTTGCTTTCTAAGAAGAGTAATTTGAATACGTTCCCAATCCTGTTGTTTTTACTTTCACGGACTCTTGGTGAATTCGCTGGCCGTTAAGCATGTCCTAAGGACTGCAAGATTAAAGTTGCTGAATTTTTCTCTTACCCTTTTAACAAAGGCATTCAGTTATGTTTAAGAGCCATGCCATTAATTATTCTCTCTGCACATGTACATAGTATTAGTTGATGCTGAAGTGAACTATGAGCAGGAAGAGAGAGGAGGATGGCAGGGATATTACTACACTGGATTAAACAGGATCCTTTGCAATATAGATATTTTCTAGACTTCTGGGTAGAGGGATTAACTATTGGAATTGGAAGAATTTCTGAGATCAAAATTGGCCAGCTACTTTTAAGGGGGCAAATTTAGATGTGCTCTTTGTTTACACAGTGCCACATGACCTAACATATTTAGATGATTGAAACGACATAGAGTCACAGAAGGGTTCCATTTTTTCAGCCTGAATTTCCAGATTACTGAATTTGTAAACTTACTGTAATAGAATACAGTATGCTTTTAACTGTAGGTTTCCATGGCCAGAGATGTAACTACTCAGTGTGCCGCCAGTAGTGACAGAGTAGAGCAGTGGCAGGAGGTTTGCTGCTGTGAGGTGGTGGAGTTGTCATATCTTTTTTTTGCCACTGCTGTGTGTTGAGCAGCCATTTAAATGATGGTTTTTGGTTAGTTTTTTTTTAAAAAAAAGGTGACATCTCCCCTTCACAGAAACTAGTCTCTAGCTGCTGCTCCTGCCCCATACACCATTGCTGCTACTCTGCTTTCCCTGGAGCTGGACATCCAGCTGCTAGAGGGAAGATGCAGGGGGGAGGGAGAAAGGAAAGATATAGGAAGGCGAGGTGCCCCCAGCTCCATTTCAGTGTCCCCTGCTAAGGCAGCATCTGGGGCTTATCCTGTTCCTCACCCTTTGTTATGCTACTTTCCATGGCTGCACATTTAAGCAAACAGGTTATTTAGGAGAAAACATGTCTGATGTAAATTAATAGTCCAGTTTAAAGAAAAAGGGGAAAAAAGGAAGAAGACCTGGTAATTAAAATACTCTCAAAATTTGAAGTACTCCAAGAATTTTCAGTTATGCCCTCCTCCCATTTTTTTTGGATTGTGGGGGGGATATGACTTTTTTTTAAAAGAGTGGTTTATTCTGGTAGCTTTGATTTTTGTCATTCTGTGTGTTTCAAGGCTTCCCCCTTCTTAATTTAGAGTAGGCAAAATGCAGCCCGGGGGCCGGATGCGGCTGTCCAGGCCGTTCTATCTGGCCCACAGGGCCCTTAAAAAATTTAGAAAATTAATATTCATCTGCCCTGGGCTGCCTGTCATGCAGCCCTTGATGGCTTGCCAAAACTCAGTAAGCGGCCCTCTGCCCAAAATAATTGCCTGCCCCTGATTTAGGGAGCGGCAGTGCAACTCACAGGTGGCAGATAGTAGGTGTAGCTCTGTGCTGCTTATGCATTCTATTCCCCACCAGCTATAAACTTCAACAGCAGATGTAGCTCTGTGAGGAACAGATTGTATCCAGTCCTATATTTGTATCAGGTTGTAATTACAGTCGCCTTTTAAAAACCATTTGGTGCTTTTTAACACTCTGGTGCAACATTTGTTACAAACTGTTAGGTTTGACAATGAAACAAACATTTGTAACTGGGGGTAAGCCAGATAGTCTTTTCTCATTTTGGTATAGGAGGTTTGGAAGTTTGACTTGAACTTTTAATTTATGTTCTGCTTTGAAGGGGCACTGAAAGGACACTAGCTGTGGGGGGTTATTACTCTCCAAGAACAAAGAGGGAGTAAAGTTTGTTTGGAAAAAATGGGTGATGAGGAGCCAATATGCACACTAGAAAAAGACTGATAAAGAAACAGACTGATTGACACATTTTAGTGCAAATTGCTATATACTCTGCTTTCAGACTTGGGGAGTGTCGGTGGGGGGAGGAGCAGTGCTTTACTTTCAGTTTTGCATGCCTCTGCATTGAGTGCAGTGCATGCACAGAAGAGGCATTGCATTATTTGACCTGGCTTGCCCAACGTCTATATAGATTGCGCACTTCAGCAGGGCTTTTTCATGCTTTTATGTAATAGCTGATTGAATCAACTGTTACATAAAAGCATAAACATCCCTGCTGAAGTGCCTGATCTATACAGACACTGGGTGAGCCAGGTCAAATTAATGCGATGCCTCTTCTGTGGATGCGCTGCTCTTGGTGCAGGGGAACGCCAAGCTGGAAGTAAAACACTGTTTGTTTTTCTTTTCCTCACGTCTGTAAGCAGCAGAATTTAATAGGGAAGAAATATCTTCTACTTCAAATGAGTAGCACGGATTTTCCATCTGTCGTATCTCTCTCTGTCTGTCTTAACTGAACTTGCCTAGGGAGGGGAAAGACTTAAATTACAGGGGGGGAGAAAGGATTTTTGAACTAGCTCTACAAAATTCATTTGTCAAACCTGGAATTCAATGCTACTCTTCCATTTCCACTCACAGCCCCTTTTCTTCTAGCAGATTTCAGTGCCATTGTCTTAACTTGTTGATACAGCATGATCCCCACTCCCACACATGCACACAGTGGTGTCAGGTTGTGTTTTCATTGTGACTGCCATCTCTCAGACTCATTTTTTGCCAACACAGAACTGTTGGATTTTTCTTCTCCACCTGTGTACCAGAATCAATAACTAATATTAATACTTGTGTCTTTGGTTGTGCCAGAATTTTAAGTCTTCATGTGTAGATCTAGAATTTTGCAAAAGAAGCGCAGAGAGTAAGGTGCATCATTACTAAGAACCAGCTTAATTTGCAATTTCGCGGATTTCACGGAAACTGCAAAATCTGTGGCTATCCATTGATTCCCTCAGCACTGTCTGGCTAGAAATGCTGCTACCACTGCCAGGCAGTGGGTTTTCAATTTTGGGTGAAGCAGAAATCAAAGAAGGAGATGCAAGTATACCAGTGGACACCCCGGGATCTACCCCTGAAAGTCCAGTAGCAGCCTTTTCTGTGTCTTGTTTCACAGTGATTGCAGCTGTCCTGCTTTTCCAAAGCAGATTTCAAACTGTTGTAGGATTCATAGGAAAAAGGATGTTTTTTACTACAGACATGTGAATGTGAAGGGCTGATTAAAGGCTCATTGAAGTCAATAGAAAGATTCTGTCTCCAGTAGGGTATGGGGTGAAGCCTTAAGGAAATGAAGCAATGTCTTTACATTTAGCTGACTGGTGATTTGTTAGTCTGTAGGCAGCATAAGGGACTGGAAGCTTGTCATAAGAGCGCTCCTTTCCAAAGTTGATGCATTTCAAATGTAACGCCAGTTTTCTTGACATATTTTAATAGAGTCAGTAAAATATGTAAACTCGGCCTGGAAAGGAGGTATGAGAGAGGAGGTGGCTGTACAACATTTGTGTGTGATGTCAACCAAAGATGCCAAGAGGCATCCAATTTAAATTGCTACCATTTAGTAAACAAGTACCTGCTTGTTAAAAAGTTGCAGTGCAGCTTCCAGCACAGCTGCCTCTTCCCGAAAGCAATGAATACATCAGCAAGGATTATGTTGTAAATGACTGAGTCAGTTGGTGCTAAGGAAATCCTGACTATGAAACAGCATGAACCAGTCCAGCTGAATTATCAGGTTCCAAGTATGCTGGAATTCCATCAAGTATACGTTCAAAAGATTCCAGGAAGAGCAGGCAGATGTGTATGAGTATTAACATCCTTCAGTCTGTGCAACAAAAAATCAGTTATGAAAGCAGTGAAGCTCATAGTGTGGAGCTAAATCCTCAATGCATAGAAATAGTGTGCAGTACAATATAAGTATATGCAGTGAACACTAGAATCTTGTACACAGCTCTTGCATGTGATTTTTTTTTATAGATCCATTTTTCTGTACATGTGTTTTTAAGTAGTGTGAAGAATGTGGAATTACTCCAGAAAGATCTGGGTGTAGCACAGAAGCTTGACAGAACTGTGAAAAAAGACTAAAAGGCTTACTGGATGTAGGCCATCTGTGGATACTGATAGACATAGAAAAAACCCAACAAAACACCATTTTACAGGACGAGGAAGCGCGTTAGTTTGACCCAGCTCCCCAGCATCTGTATAGATTGCATGCTTCAGCAGGGCTTTTGGGCACTTTTATCTAATAGCTGATTCAATGTCAAACTAACACAAGGTGTCTTCTGGGCTGGGTCCCCCCCACACCCCTCACATCTGTAAGCAGCCTATATTAACTTTAAACCACAGTTAAAACAACATATATTTTCCAGGTTCCTGATCATGCCTTTGGGCTGTTTAGGTAGTGCAGTTAATAACAGTACACAGTATCAGCAGTACATTATTTAATAAAATGTGTGGTCTATGCACAGGTTTTATCTCTGTATAACTATTTCAGTTAGGTTTTTTCCCTTCCTTTTTAAAAACAAGGGTTTTTTTGCAATGTTATCTAAGCCAATGCAGTTAAAGTTGTAAAACTTTTAAAGAACAGGTAAAGCCTAAGTAACATACTGAAGACTAAATTTCTACTGCCTAAATTTTGTTATTCCAGGGCTTGATCCTCCTGTGTGCTTTTATTCTCACGGAAGACAATAAAAATACACTGAAAGACCTTTTTAGAGCCTTACCTTACAGGATTAATCATTCAGTGATGAGTAGAAGTAGAAGGGGAATACTGCATGTTGATGACTTAGTTCCTCAGGTGAGGAAATACTGTTATAATGTGTCTAGATTAACAATGCTGGATGAGGTATAGGAAAAGATCAAAGGGATGGGAGAAAACTCTACAAACCCGGCCTAACTTTTCCCTGTTTTGATGCAAAGTATTATTGAGGCTTTGAATAAATCCATTTTGTCCCTGTAGGCCCAAACCAGTTAAGAGTAAAACCAACATTACTTTGATAATATGTATTTTAAGGTGTTTTTGTGTTTCTTTATTTTGTCTACTTCCTTGTCAGTGTATCTTACTTCATAATGAGTTAGAAATTTCAGCTGTAAACACTTCTTGTTATCAGACGCCACAATTTTAAGGAGTAGTCTTTGAAATGGGTATGTATTTAACAAAGAAGAAGTGATCATAGAGTTGATGATTTATGATCTTGTTTCTTGGAGTTGTCTGTTAAATCAGAGTTAGTGTCTGTGGTGGAACAAGGGGAAGAGAGGAAGAGAACAAATGTACAAAATCCTAACTAAAGGCCTGATTTTTTTTTTTTTTTTATTTGGCTAGTTTGAACATAAAAAAGAAGGGCAAAAAACTTGTCATTTTAATTTGAATGGTTTTATATTTTAATAATATTTCTCACAGTACCATGTTAAACATGATAGGAGGGTTGCAACCACTATATTGGGACTTCATATGCTAATACTGAAAGTGGTAAAAGAAGAGAGGCAGGGGACAGATCACTCTGGATAGGCACTGTACAAATGCTTTTCCCCTTACTGTCTGGTCTGTGTCACTGTGAGGTGCAGAATACTGGGTTAGACCCAGCCTGGCATCTGGTCTTAGGTTGCTGACAGGTATTTAAAAGAAGGTATAATGGGATCTGATTCACAATCCCAACAAATGCACTTCCTGCCATGCCACGTGTGTTGCAAGAGGTGTGATTATGAGACCAAACATCAGATCCCAACATGTCATTGATATCAAACATCATGTCATATTGCTAGGGAGAACAATCCATTATGCTTCTGGGTTCTCTCTGCATCTGCAATTGTCACTTGTGTGACTGGGAGCTCCATAACATGGTGTGCCTCCATGCCTCAGCTCCAATCACTGCTGGGCTTCCAGACACAGGGTCACATGGTGGTGCGCCCCCATAGCTGGAACTTCTGATCAGCTGGCGCATGCTCCCATCATCTGAAACACAGGGGAGTGTGCTTCTGGGGCTGGGAGCACTAGTCACATGTTCAGTTAAAGGTGTGATGGGAACTAGCCCCAAAGTTATTATAAATATATTGTGTAATAACTTTGTTACTTATTCCTAGTTGTTTCACACCATTGATCGAATGAATGTGTGGCTAGGTCACTACTTAAGATGTGATTTTTTGGGTTTGAATGATTTCAAGTAGTAGGGCCTGATGAACTTCATCCCAGGGTACTAAAGGAGCTGGCAGAGGAGACCTCAGAGCTCTTGGCTGTGATCTTCATGAAGTTGTGGGAGATGGGGCAAGGCACCAGAGGAGTGGACAAGGGCCAATGTTAAAAAAAAAAAGGTAACAAGGAAGACCCAGGGAACTACACACTGGTTACCCTCACTTCAGTACCTGGGAAGTTACTGAGTATATCGTTAGGAAAGCCATTTGCAAACATCTGGAGGAGGAAAGGCTGATCACAAGCACCAGCATAGATTTATGAAAAACAAATCATATCAAACAAACTTGATCTTCTTTGACATAGTAACTACTTGACTGGATGAAGGGGATGCTCTAGATATAGTGTACCTGGCCTTCAGCAAGCAAAGTCCCATGTGACTCTTCTTGTAAATAAATTGGAGAAATGCAGGCTAGATAAAACTACTGCAAGGTGGATAGATAACTGACTCAGTAGCTGCAAGCAAAGGGTAATTATTAACAGGTATATGTCAAGAATGCTAGGAGGTTTCATGAGGAGTGCCATAGGGGGCTGTTCTGGGCCTTGTGCTGGTTCAATGTGTTTATTAATGATTTGAGTGCTGGCATAGAGAGTTTCTTGAGCAGGTTTGCAGATGACACAAAATTGGGAAAGACTGTGAACATGTTGAAGGATGCGAGTATAATTCAGAGGGATCTCAACAGCTTGGAAATTTGGGCTAGAGCTAACAAGATGAAATTTAATGTGGACACATGCTCTCAGAGCCACTCTAATTAAAGTGCCCTCCACCCTGGAACACATGTATTCCAAAGTTATTCCACCTTTCCTGGCTCTTTCAGTGTTTCCTTGTGCTCATCAGTTTATCATATTTTGTCTTAAACTTTAGCTAATGAGGCCTAACCAGTGCCAAGTAGAGTCACTATAACTTCCTGTGTCTTGCACCTAATGCTTCAACTGTTTCACCGGAAAACTACATTTCACTTTTGTGGAGCTGCATCACGCTGCAGACTCGTATTGAGTCTGTGATCTACGAAGACTTTCAAGTCTTTTCCTGAGTGCTCTCAGAGCTTCTCTAATCAAAGTGCCTTCAGCGTCATGTGTATTCAGCGTCCCATGCTTCAAAATGGTGGCAAGGACACTTTAACTAAAGCTTGTTTGATGCTGAATATACATGATGTGGAGGCTTCTGGAGTGCACTAATTAGCACACTCCAGCAGACTCACAGCAGGCTCAATAAATTAAGCCTAATTAGCACGTATTGGAGCAAAGTTCCATCATGTGTATTTTTCTAGTGCACTATGTTGCCTATTTTAAGAGAACTGAATGTTTTACTATGAGTATTTTAACAATAGTAAAGTACCCTTTTTAAGATATTGCTTGAGGCAGCTGCACATGCTGAACACATTCAGTTAATCATATTCATGTCTATTGAATCGATCATGAGCACTAATCCTTTTATTCTTTAAATGCAAACTCAATACATCTAACACTAACTATTCTCTAGATGCTTGTTTCTGATTAACCTTTTGAAGGTTTTTGTTAACTTGGATTAATAAGTCAATTCCTAAATATTTATACACCTAAAATGTGTTTAAGGTGCAGCACTTCATTTTGATGGCAGATCAGTGACATATGTTCTGACTGGTTTTGCCACTCAGGTCTTGGTTTATCAGGTCTTTTTTTATTGGGAAAAAACCCCTGTTATAGCTCTCTCAAATTGCTGAGAATATTTTAAATAAGAATCTTCATTGTTGACATCATCACAGGTTTTTGAACCCTGCTAGTGAGTCCTTAGTCAGGAGGCGAAATGCTGAAAGTTTCTGAGGCCACCAGGACTTACATAAGGTGGACTCTTTTTTTTCATTTAAATTTAGCCACTAAAAATGACCTTCTGTCTGCAGAGCCAGAATTAATGGAAAACTGCTAATATGAAAGAAGAAAACTGAGCTTCCCTCTTCACATTGTCTAGCTGCATGTCTCCGTTGCTATGGTGATCTTACCCAAATGTTATGCAGATGTGACTCTCGTATCTGGAAGACTTTGAACTGGTAGCATCAGGAAATTCTGTTTGAAGGAAGGGAAACAGAAAAAAAACAGTCCTCTGTTTTTAGCTCGGATAGACCTAAAATAGTTATGGGTACTACCATTTACTTAACTTTGCCCCCAAATTAAAATGTTATTAAAACAAATGTGTATGTAGTCAACAGAAAAAGTGTCTTGGATTTTTAAAAAAAATAAATACTAAAAAATGTTTTAGTTTTAAACAGATAATTCATTTCTTTCAGTGTTTGAACCTAAACAATGCACCAAGAAATGAAAGTGAAACTTACTGGAAACTGAAAATGAAACTGGTCATTGTTTAAGCCAAAAAAAACATAACGTGTTCACAGAAACAAAGGGCAGATAACAGGATTTTCAAAATTTTAATTGATTTATCAATCTAAGGAGGTGTTAAGTATTTTAAAGGAACAACACTAATGAAAAAAGTGTTTATATTGTAACTTGATATTGTTTGCTGCTATCTTAATTTTTGTCTGAGTAAATCTGTCCCTGTTTGAGGAACTTCTTGGTTTGCCGCAAGGGACTGGAAACCTCATTTTTCTGTGGGGGAAAAAGAAAAATAGGCTGAGGGAGAACAATTCAAAAGCTCCTTAAGTAACTCTTGGCATTTCTTTGTTGCAGTTATTGTGACATACCTGACTCAGCTTTATTTTGGTTAACATGGGTAGTAGTAGAAGCCAAGATGTGATCAGATGTGCATGTGGTGTCAACCTTTGTACATAACCTTGGTGGGCTTGTAAGTAAAGCCCTGTGCCAGAATATCTTTGTTGCTATCTATAGTGCTATCTAAGCTAAAGCTGTTGTGGGTGTGCCTATATGTGCTGTATGCAGTAGACATTTTAACAGCTTAAATCTTGTTGGCTTTCAGTGAGACTTGGACCTGAAGAAGAGCATTTTGGTCCTTAAAGCTTTTTCAAAATCTTTTCCAACTATACAGTTGGTCTGGTATCTTTTATTGATTAAAAAACTTTGCCTCATATACTTCCTGTACCATGACTACTGCAACCTACTACCACCCAGGTCTTGTGCTCTGTTCTGTTACATGTTTAAATCAGTTTCTGATTACTTAAATCAGTTTATGTGTAACTTCTGTCTCTAACCCCAGAGATTTATATTTTCACATCAACCCAGCAAATTAGGGATGCCAAATGTAGGAATACAAGACTGCAATACACGAAAAGGTTGCAACACCAGGACAACTTCAAGGTAGTGGAGTAGAACAAGGGAAAAGGATGGAAGTGAAGAAAAGTTGAGAACTGGTTCACAGTGCTTCCACTTGGCAGAGGTCACAGTAAAGATCAGTTTACAAACAGACCCTCCTTTCTAACTTTGATCTTCCCTGCACCTGTTATCCCTGGCTTCTTACATCCTCCTCTTTGCCTCTCAGAAGGAATTGAGGTTCTGATGAAACAGGGAAAAAAAATCTTGTTTCACTAGAAATAGGTGACTAGAACTGCCTCTGTAAATATGGCTATCTGATAACTGTAGTTGATCCAGTAACCTCACAAATGCTCATACCCTGACATTAGTTTCAAAATTCAAGTTGCTAAACTCAAATCACCTTGTGCCTAACATCAGACCATACAGTTAGGATTGATGTGCCAGTGACCTTGCATTGGCCTAGTCCTTCATGTTGAACCAGTGGGCTGGATATGTTGAATCAAGTGCCTGTGCCTTGTCATCGCTGTTTCAAATTAAAAAGGCAAAGCAGTGGATGAAGGAAAGAAGAGTCTAGGTGTGCAGAGGGTTCCCATTTCTTTCCTCCTTCTCTCCTGCATCATTACTTTTCCTCATGGCTCTTCAGGTAGGAGAATGTGAAATGGGAGCATCAGTATAATCCGGTGCCTGACAGATTTCTGAGGTCCATCTGCCAAGAGGTGGTTCAGCCTAGGATTCCCTGATTTGCCCTCCTTCTTCAAAAGTAGTACCTCTAAGTGAAGGTGAGCAGAAGGTAAGAGAGTAAGTTTGCTACCTCCATCTCTTTCTATCTGCAGTGGACAAAGGGAGACACTTTCTCACCAGTTTCTCACCACTTCTTCCCTAGCCAAAATGGCCTGTCAGTTCTATTGTTTAGTTTTTCATAGTGGAGAGAAGTCGGGGGACCACGGAGGCATCACCACAGAAGGCCATGTTCTGTGTGGTGTTGGTTGCATCAATTGCTGACTCCTTTCAGAAGTGTTTGTTTTATTGTGCCTGCTGTGCATCTCCTGTATCATGCCCTACTGGTGCTACAATTTATTCCAAGATCTCAAGAGCTGGGGTAGAATATTGCCACCAAAGCTAGTGAGCTTCCTTTACTATTTTAATTCTTTTTAATTTTGTGGTTCAGTCAGAGCATGGGTATATGCAGTAAAGAAAGTTACCTTGTTTTTTAGGGCTCGACTGTGCAAGTGACTGAATGATTTCTCAGAGGTGCCCTCCATTTTAAATTCTAAGTCTATTATGTTTTTCATTTAGATACTAATTTTCCATAGCACTGCCTTTTGACATGGCTGGCAGCACATCCTTTCTAGTTCACGAGAGAAGAAGATTGCATTGATGTAAAATCATGCATCGGGTCAGGGTTTCCTTTGTGTTTCTTTTATGTTCAGAATATCTATTCAAATTTCTGGGGAGTATATTGCATGAATGGTTTGGATTCTGTTTACTATGCCAGTAATATTAAAATCTAAAGTTCCAGTTAAACCAGCTAGACTTAGCCTTCTTTTTCAGTTGTTTCTTGTTTTGAGTGGTTGGCTAGTATTGTATCCCAGGAACTGCCACCAGTTTTAAGCAAAATTTGATGAAAAAACAGATGTAGCAGATACTTTTCAGTCTTGGTATGTAAATTTAAGATGGTCAAAGGCAATCCTCTGTGCATGTGGCTCCCATGTTAGAATAATACCACGTATCTACATCCCAGGTTCCTTAACTGGTAAGGGACAGCAGGATGTGTCATGCGCTTGGATATTGATGCAGTTCTGGCATAGTTAAATAGGATTATCAAGAACTTGAAAAATCATGTCTGCAGGCCTGGGTGAAAAATTATTTGTGACTTTTCAGCCCCTTTATCTTTGATAGATATTCTTTTCCTTGTGGGTTTATTCTTTTTCTCTTCTCTAACATGTTACCTCCATCAATTCCTATTTCTTTGTTTCTTTCCCTTTGTTGTGCTCTTTACATCCTTTTGGATCTCTCCCTTATTGCATTGTGCTTTTTACTGCCTCTTTTGTCTCTCCTTTATTTTTCACTCCCACTCACCCCTTTAACCCTCTTTCTGCTGCCTTCAGGTGCACCTGGTATCAACTGAAAAGGCTCAATTTCTTCCTTCTCAGAAACTGAACTCAAGAGCTCTTACAAGATTAAGTCTTGGGTGCCTCCTTTTAACTTAGAGCCGTTTTAAGCTTAGGGTTATGAGCTCTAGGGAGTCTGTAGTCACTGCATAGTCACAGAGCAGGTATCTCTAATAGTGACACTGGGTATATTACAGCACTGTACACTGTTGTGTTGTGTTTGTAGGCTGTGCTTGTTAACGTAGTATTTAAATTCTCAAGCAGGTTTAACAATATTTTTGAGCTCCTCAAGGACTAACATGGCTACTTAGTCCATGTCACAAATGCAGAAGTAAAGCCATTCTGTTCTTGGTGTCTTGTAATGTATATTGATGCACTAGAGCAATTTGTAAAGCATTTTGCATGTCATGCTGTCCTGAGAGAGAAAATAGGAAATGAAAAGGTCACATGGATTTGTTTGGTTTATTATTATTATTATTTATTGTTTTTAGTATTATATTGCTAGCAATACCCAGCTCCAAAATGCTTTTAGTGTTAATCTTCAGAACCTTCCTCTAGGTACACAACTGTTGTTTGTATTGTGTAGAGGTACAAATGGGAAAGCTCAGCTTGGGTGACTTGCCCTGACAGAGGGGTCAGCTGAAGAGTACAGAATTAGTAAGCAGGCAAAAATATTGTAGTATTGAATTATGTGCCAGTTGTTTCTGAACAAGCCCTGGCTACAATAATGTTTGTAAACTATGATACTTCAAAAGGAACAGCTGATACCATATTTTATTATGTATAGCATTCCTCAGAATATAAAATACACCTTGTTTTTGAAAGGCAGTAGGATGAAAAAAGGGAAACAAAGATTTTGCCTTGTAGTATGGGCAAGACCCAGTAACTGAGTAGTAACAGGTAGGGAGTGCATCCTGCTCTTCAGCCTGCTGGCAGCCCTGCATACTGGCTTGGGCCTTTGAACTGACACCCTGCACCAGCTTGATCTGTGCCTAGGGCTCTGCTCCAGGTCAGGACCCATGCACTGGGTCTGACCATGCAGTGACTCCATGTGCTGGCTTGATCTTGTCTTTTGGGTCTGAGGCTGGACTGACCCTGAGTAGTGGGTTCAGGGCTGCATGGCAGGCCATATTCTTCAGCTGGGAGGCTTCCTATGGGTCTGGGAATTTGGCAGCAGGACATTATTAATTGTTGGGGCATCCAGAGCCAAGGCAATTAATGCTGCACTGGTTGCTTGCCACCAAATTTCTGGACCCATGGGAATCTGTATTTCTCATATATAATATGTACCCCAATTTTCCCAAACTGGTTTTTGGAGAAAAAGTATTTGTCTTATGTGGGAAAACTTGGTATTAAATTTGACCTGCTCTTTAGAACAGGTACCACATTTTTTCTTTAATTTTAATTATAGAAATGAGATGGTAAACTACATGCAGCTGATGTCTCAAATGCCAATCTCAAACACAGCACCTAATTGGCTAAACCAAGAATAAGTTATTAATCAAGAGTTTCTTATCTGCTATAGAATGCTGTTCTTCTGAGAGTGATTACCCATAGAAGCAATATGCGCTATGGCAAACATCATTCTACCGCATAGCTATCTTCTAAAGAGAGGAGAAAAACATGTAATCACTTTGTGATTAAAAGTGCTAATAAGTAAATCAAGGAGAGAGTTTTTCTGTTTACAAATAATAAACAGCATAGAGGGTATCTAGAGCCAGGCAATCCTGAGATCATTATGTAGTGTCTATGTATTGCCTGCCAGAATGTCTTTTTCTGGAGTCATTAAAGCATCAGTTACTTTGACACATTATCTACAAAGGGCTATAGACATTTGGCATGTGCCCCCGCCCCGCCTTTTGATATATTGTGATATAAAGGTGAGAGAGGCTGGGTTTGATAGATTTTTTTCCCTTTGTTTTACCGTACATTTATTAGAAAATTTAAGTCTGGTCTTCTGTGAAACACTTCTTGGTGGCTATCGTTTGTCTTTTGTGAACTTTCACATCATAACTGAAAGGGGCTGCCAGTGCTAAAACTAACAAATATGGCATCTTGACTCTGGTTGAGAAATGTAAAGGGGAATCTGGAGGGAGGCTCTGAGTGTAGGATTGGGTGCCTTTTGCCAAGCTACAGTAGTCTTAGCATTGCTGTAACACTATTAATAGCACCAAGGTGCCAGAGCAGTTTTGGTTTTAGCAAGCAGCAAGGATCTTATATAAAAGCTTACTGTGGAAAATAGTCTTGGATAAAAGCAATTATCAAGCTAAACTGTGGCATAGACTCCCCAAATTGGTTTGGGACTTCAGAATGACAAATTTGAGAAACCAAAGATATTAATTAGGGAGGCTGACTAGATTTGGAAGCTCAAGGACTTAAATGAAGAAGCAATGTGGAATTATTTTAAGTCAAAAGCACCAATACTTAGTATTTGCATCTCAAAGAAGAGGAACCAAATTGTCAGGGAGGGCTACTTGCACCTTAACAAGAACCTTAAAAAGGACATTAAAGAACAGGCAAAGCATCAACAAGGAAGGGGAAAGGGGATTGATTTGTAAAGAGAGAGAGAGATTTCAGAAATTGGAAGTAGAACAAGAATGTTTTTGAGTTGCAAAGAACATTAAAACAACAGCAAATGGTTCTTCAGTTACATAATAAGGAAGAAGTTAAGAAAGGTTTGGGTCCCAGGGGTGGCCGTGATGCCCCCTGGTGACCATGCAATTCCTGCCCCAGCTGTTACTCTAATGGCTCTCACCTCCTTTACTTGCCTGCCATGCCTTTGATGTTATTAATATTAGGAGGGAGGCTGCCTGAGGGACCTAGAGTGAGCCTGTGGTTGTTCCAGTGTTGGGCTTTGACCTTCTCAGCCTCTGCCCTTCTTGCTGTTGCTGAGGCCTCTAGCTATAGTCCACTGACCGGACCAAGCTTTGGAGTTCCCAACTTCTTGTCCAACTTCCAAGGCTTTATCTCTGCCCTCTCAGGCTGCTGAGCCTCCCTGGGCTCGCAGGTATCGTCCATCATGGGCTTTATGGGATTATGCCTCTGGGTGTGTTTTGTGCGCCCCTTGCAGGCACTGTAGGTTTGCCTCTCTCTGGCACCACGGGATTGCTGATTCCCTCCATAGGTGTTATAGGACCTCCAAGCTACCCCTCATAGTTCCCCCCCAAACCACTGGGTCTTATTTCAGTATCTAGTCCCTCCTGGGCACCGGAACTTCCTGGTTCTGCCAAGGCATCAGACCAAACTGAAACCAACACATCAAACAAACGCCTGTGGTTGTAACAAAACTACTACCCAACCCTGAGTCCTAATCAGCTGCTAGCCCTCGGCTTCCCCAGCTCTCTCAGGGGCTAGCGCACTCAGTTTGGCTCTCGGCCGTAAGTAGGGCGGCCATCATAGAGGACACTCTGGTTTTCTGCTACTCTGTCCTCTGCCCTCTATGGATACAAACCCCGAAGAGAAGAGAAAAACAGAGGACATAAAGGCATCCAGTTTCATATTGACAGAGGACAACTGGACTGTCCTCTGTAATGGCCACCTTAGCTGTAAGCACCCCTGCAGAACTCTTCCCTGGTCAGCCTCCAGGTCCAGACTGCCTGCTTTGGCTCTTGCCCTGCCTTATATGTCTCAGGCGCTGCCTCCTTCCAGTCAGGTGACCCTCCAGTGCTGCCTGCAGGTACCTTCTAATTAATCCTATTACTTGGGCTTCATGGCAGCCCAGTTGCAGCCGAGCCCTGCCTGCCCTACATGGCTCCCCCTAGTCTCTTTGTCTCTTAAAGTGAAACAGCATCTCAAGCTGTCTGTCACAGAAGTGGATCTGCTAAAAAGTGAAAATGGGGTAGAATCAAGGGCAATCTTACCCTTATGTTCTGAATGGATGCTTTGCTTCACTCTTCAATAAGGATGTAGATGTAAATTTGGATAATAGTAGGGTACTAAATGAGAATGAGGATATAGTACTAGAAATGTTCACACTATGCTTGTAAGACAAAATGTGGTACTACACTGTGGGGCTAGGATAATCCACCTTCTTTATTAAATTTGCAGAAACTACTGTCAATTCAGGGATAGAACCCTGTGATTGGAGATTAGCATATATAGTGTCTGTATTAAAAAAGTGTTAATTAGATAATTACAAGTTTAATAGTTTGACTTCAAGTTCTTAGCACCAGGTATGCATGAAAAGAATCATTCAGAAATACTGGGGTGGATAGAAAACTGGACAAATTTCAGGTGGCTTTATCCAAGTTAGCTTGTATTAGGCCAATCGAATATCGTTCTGTGATAGGATATCTGGCTTCCTAGACAAGGGCAGTATAGTGAGCCTATCTTGATTAAGCTGTGTTTAGTGCTGTGCCTTATAAGAAATTCTTGGTTATCCTGGAAAAGACAGGGATTAATAATGTTATTGTAAAATGTTTAAGGAGGTGGCTCAAAGAAAGATTTCAGTGGTTTACTAGTTGTGTTCTTCAGAACTAGGTCTTAGGACCCAGCCTGTTTACCATAATCATTAGCAGTATTGGTGCAAGAGCTAGATGTATACTTATGAAATTTGTGGATAACATAAATTTGGATGTTGCCAATGTGGAGAAGAACCACGTTATTATGGAGATGGAAGTCAATAGTGCTTGTAGTAGAGCGGTAGGGGTGGCATGAAGTTTAGCAATATGTAATTTTTTAGCAATTTTCATCTTCACTGACTGGCTTCCTTGCATGGATATTAGCCTTTGGATTCTTTACTATTCCTTCCATCCAGGAAGATCACACACCAACTGCAGATGCTTCCTCAGCCTGATGAAGGGTATTTATACTTGAAAGTGTGGAAAGAAGAATTTTTCCAACTATTTGAGTCAGTCTAATGAAAAATATCAGAGTTACCCACAGAACCTTGTCTGCATATGTCCTTAGACCAACACAGCTACAACCTACACCCCTATAGCAATATGAAATGTATTTGGAGTCTAACTGCACCTGTAAGCTCTTGCTGTGTAGACTTAGTGTGTATTAATGCATGTATAGGGTTGGATCTGGGTCGTATTAGTCAAAACAAACCTCACAATGAAGCTAGGCAGATTGCCCATTTAAGGGCTAGATTGCTTGGGGCTGAGTAGCCAGTTGAGGTGTCAGACCTAAGTGACAAGGGGTTAGCTGGTTCCTATAAGTGCTGAGTTAGTAGCATAACTAGGGGTTGTTGAGGGGGCACCTGCCCTGGGTGCCAAGTTAGGAGGGGTGCCAGAATCACTACCCCACCTCTGTGGAGACTGTACCTGGCAGTATTGCTATGATAGGAACTTCAAAACAGTTCTTGGCTACAAACAAGTTTAAAACAGTCCTTCTGCTTTAAGAACAGCAGCTGGGGTAGGCAGAGCATGTGCACCAGTAGCAGTAGCACAGCTGGGACCAAAGAGTTCCTGGTGTGGGTAAAGAGTGCTGTCCTTCACCCCACTCGGAACCCATGCATACCCTACCCTTTGCTCTTGGATCCCATGCCCCCTATTCCCATTCTAGGATCCCTTGCTCCCTGCCCCGGCTCTCAGAACTGTGTCCCCCTGCCTCCCTCCTCCCCCCGGCTCTCTTGCTGGTTTACCCCAGACAAGAACTCTGTTACCCGCCTCAGGGAGGTTATGCAGGATGGAGGTTGACGCTTGTGGGGGTCTGTGGAGCAGAGAGAGGGGCACAGATGAAAAGGCTGCCAATCACATGCCACCTGTTTTGGATAGGGGAATAGTTTTCTTGTTCTGTATTATTTTGCAGATGTTTGTATTTAACATAAGAAGGCATGCTCTGAGGAAAGGGTTTAAAGAAACTTTGTCAGTCCTTCCTGGGCAGGGAGGTAACCCTCTAGCCTATGATAAACTGCAGGAGTTGGGCCTAGCATCTTTGCCTGACTCTCAGCATCAATCATGGCCAAGTGTCAAATCTCAGTAAAAGTAAATATTTCCTCTTGTCTCTGTCTCATTCTCTGCCAAAATAATACATTTGTGCTCTCCCTCAGTAGGCTCAGTTTTGGGGATGTACACAACAATATATAAACCTGCTGTCAAGCTAGCAGCCTATGACTTAACTACATCCCCATGTGGAGAGAGAGGCACTAATTGACTTGTCATCTGATAAATGAGATTTACCTTCTTGTGCTGCAGGGGGAGTTCAGCTCAGTAGTCGGATAGGAAGAGCTGAAAGGTAACATTCCTGCTCCCTTTTTGTGCCACTATGTGACATTGCAAGGTGCTGGTATGTTTGTTTGATTGATTTCTATATTGCCTTCCAAAAAGGCACAGGGTGGCTTACAATAAGAATGAACAGGTAGAATAAATAATAAAACAGTACACCAAAACTTAAATGTGTCTGCAGAAAGTCTGCCCAAATAAGTTCTTACACCACTTCCAAAAGATATCCCAAAGATGTCTCTGGCAGGCCTCAAGAGGGTTCAAAGCTGTGGACCAAGAATGACTTCCCATGTAGTTTTGCCAAGCAAACTTGGAGCAACAATAGTCCTTGTGGGGGTTTACTCTCAGCTGACCTGATCATGATTAGAAAGGAGGTAGTCCCTTAGGATGCAGTTAGGTAAGCAACTAATTTTCTCCTTTGAGAGGTTTTTACCCTGTACTTCTCCAGCACCTTGACAAAAGGGAAGAAGCCCAGTTTTAGATAGGAGATAGTCACCCTACCCAGTAACATGGGGCTAGTAGTTATGAAGAGAAGTAACAGTATTCCTTCCCTCCTATAACAGAAGAGGGAGTTGGGGTAAGAACAGCATGGTAAAAAAAGCTTAGTTCTGTGAATTCATGAGAAATGGGTAAAATTCATGAATATGTTTTCATATTGGATCTTATTGTACTTGTACTTCATTGAACTATAAGATATTCTGATATGTTTCAAAGAAAGCATGGAATGAGATTGAAGAAGACAATAGATATTTGGTTACAGCAAATTAGTGCTTTCCAGATTTTCTTCATAACTAAGTCTGGCCAAGTACTAATATTTTATACTGGCCCACATATGCCAAATCAGGTTCCCCCAGCCCTGGTCCTGGCCTGGGCAAGCCAGCTGGAGCCTGGGCCCTGATGTGCCAGATAGGGCTGCCCTCAGATCCCTATACGCTAGCAGGATCCCATACGCAGGGCTGTGTCAACTGGTCTGCAGGCCTTGGAAATTTGGCAGTGGGGAAGTGGTGGTCACAGTAATTGCCACTGCCCCCCATGCCAAATTTCCCGACCCCAGGATCCTGGCCTGTGGGCTGGAGGTTGAGCACCCCTGTTTTAGGGTGCTTTTTGTTTTGGGTCTTGTCTGAGTCTGTGCCATTTTAAGACTGGAAAAGGTTGGACAAACTCAACACTGCAGGCTACAGAGAGGGATAGAAAATGCTTTTGTCTTTAGTCTGGAGCTCTCCCTCTAGGGAACAAACCCCAGTGTTGGTTCTGTCTCATTCAGTCAGATAATGAGAGTTTTCCGGCCAGCTTATTATTTGAATTGTTGTCATTTTGCTGTTCTCAGAATTGTTAGTATTTCATTTTTTTTCTGTATCCTTAACAGAGCAGCTTGCACATCTGGAAAACCAAACTGGAAAAAAACAATTTTTATTGAACTCATTAATATTGAGGGTTCCTTTCTGCCCTAAGTGACATGAGCAATGGCAAATCCTGTTTAAATAAATGGGAGTTTTACCCATTTAACTGAGGGCCTCAGGGGATTATAAAAATCTGATTCTGATCTCCCTTAAAATGCACTTACTTTACTGTAACATGAACTTCAAAAATATTAGTCTTGTTTCGTAATTTTAAAGGAGATAAGGATTAGACTTTAAATGCTTAGCTTTAAATAAGGCGTATAAAAGTATTACACAACTTGTTTGCATTGATTTGATGTATTGTAAGCTAATTCTGTAGTGTAGGGACCCAAGGCTCTTGGGAACTGAGATTATATTCAGCGTGTAAATAAAGCTTGGTATATTAAAGATTTAATGGCAGATATTAGGAATCAAAATTTCTCCTTGTTTAACAAATATTTGTCAAGATGATGGGTTGTTTAGCTCCATTCCATGTGGCTTCTCTTTAAAATATTGTACTCCTTGTGATTACAAATATAAAATAAGTTTTTCGTTTAAATCATTAATTGAATATATATCCGGTTCTAATTTAGAACGGCAGATTTTCACCATTTTTAAGTCTGACTTCTTTCTGAATAGAATGCAGGCAGTGTTTGTTCCCTCTGGCTCCAAGCTACTGTATCACTTTAAGTGAGGTAACCCCGCCCCCACCCTCCAAGACCTGCATGTAATTTTTTTACTGACATACAAAAGATGAATACTGTTAATTACCTCTTATTTTCTTGCATGCTGTTTTGTCTAGTGGAGGTGGGAATACAGGGCATTTTATACATCTGCTCTGGGAGATGGTGTTGTGGGGGGCAGAATTTAATTAGAGTGGCTTCAAGAGCCACTCTAATTAAAGCACCTTCAATGTCATGTGTATCAGCATTGCTATGCTGAAAAAACGATGGTGGGGGCTCTTTAACTAAAGCTTTTTCAATGAGCATTAATTAAAGCACCCCTGCTGCCATTTTTCAGTGCAGAGACACTGATGCATGTGACTCTGGATTACTCAATTAATCGACTAATTATAGCACGTCAGAGCAGCCTCTATATAAATATATAAGTGCGCATTGGTTTTCACTTTAGTTTTGTCAGACTAAAATTCAGGTCCACATGTTCCTTGTTTCTTTGATTTATTTGAATATTGTCAGAAGCATTAACAGATTCCTACCATTTTGTAATAGGTTTATATTGTAAGCATCTGCTTTGAGTTGACTAAATACTTGTAATAGAAAGCCCTGACTTGTATCCTTTCATTGCTGTAGTTTATTATAAAGGTCTGAGGGGTTTAATTTTTGTGGGTACTTTATTTTAGAAGGTTGAACCACACTTTTAAAAATATATTTTCATAACAAAAGATTTATTAGAAAGAAGAAAGCAGGTACATAAATATGCAATAGATTTGCCTTACCTATGCATGTACTTTTATAAAGGCTGCAGTAGCTAAAACTGTTGCCCCGGGGACATGGTAGATGACATATTATCAGACTTAGGTCATCTGTGGGTTGATATGGGAATGTTTGAGTTCTCCATAAAAATGCTTAATAACTGCACCAGTGGGACTCTGGTGAAATAAATATTGTGCCCCAGCTTTTGCTGCTAAAGCTCTTCTTTTGGCCCATGATTCAGCATGCTTTGAGATCCTTTTAAGGGCGTTATGGGATGCTTCACAATATGGTACTAGGTATGCAGACACCTACGCATGATTTAGAAGAAAAACTCAGAGAATTTCAATAGGAATCCATAACATGAAATATACTTTGACCTGTTGTCTTTCTGAGTTCTTTGCAACAAAAGAATCACTCTTTTATTTTTTTGTAGTCCAGAAATCAGTGAAAGTGAAGAGCTGGTATTTTCCTAGGGGTGTCTTGAGTCTAAAAAGGTTGAGAACCACTGCTCTAGATTAATAGCATGCAGCTGTCAGCAAAAATTGGGGGCTGCATGTGTCAAATTGATTTATATTTTTGTAATTGTTCTGTGTAGGACATCTGGCTCTAACTGATGGTATTTATGATATTTGAGTTTGTGTTCTGTATCATGGTAAATGCAAGTTCTAGGTTGAAGTTCTTTATTACTGTCTTACCACATGTTGACAGTGCAAGAAGTGATGGTAGGATACTACGGCAGCACTGCTGTTTCTGCCTTAAGCAAGACCAGGGTCTACCTATTTCAGTTAAACCAAACAGCCAATAAGAGCATGCAGAAGCATGAACTACTCTATGGGGGTACACATGAGAGATGGTTGCTGTACCTTTGGCATACTTGCTGTTGTATCAGGAATATAGGGAGAGAGGGCCTGAGGCTGCGTTTTCTTCCCACTTCCTTCCCTAGCCTTCCCTCTTCCTCTAATTAATTATTATTATATCTTTACACAGTCAAAAAATTTGTTGCAGTTTTGCAACTCTCAGCATCAGTAACTTGTTTAATTTAATTTACCCTAATCTGGGGGTGTCAATGATATAGTCTGCAGATCCCTATCATACGGCCTGCAGTGCTGCCTGTGAGTATCTAACTCAGGGGCGGTCAATTATTTTGGGAAGAGGGACACTTACTTAGTTTTGGCAAGCCAGCAAGGGCCGCATGACAGGCAGATAAATATTAATTTTCTAAATTTTTTAGGGGCCCCATGGGCCAGATAGAATGGCCTGGCGGGCCACATTTTGCCCACCCCTGATCTAACTGAAACCTCATGCTGTATGCCCAGACTAGCCCTACATGAAGTATGAGCCACCCCTGTCCCTGTGCACTGCATATGGAGCTGGTCTGGCATGTGCGACATGTGGCACATAGGGCTAAAGCCAGAGCTCATACTGGATGTGGTGGACAAGGCCAGTCTGTCTGCCTATCCCAGTGAAATTGGAGAGAGACATGCACACAGACACCACTCAGCATTAGCTAGTATACCACATGCTGTCTATGGTCCGTGCTGTGGCAGAGAGGAGGAAGGGATCTCTGCTTAAGCAGTGAGTGGTGAGAGGTGGGGTGTGAGGAAATGGGGAAGACAGTAGACCCTGCTGTGCCTGCAAGTCTGTGCTGAGCTCTAGCCAGGGAGCAGAGGGGAGGGGCCAGCCCTGCTGTGGAGCAGAGAGCCTCATCCAGCCCAGAGAGCATACCAGGATGCTGTGGGAGTCCGATTTAACTTAAACCAGCAAGGGATCTGGGACAGACATAAACCGGTTTGAGCCAAATCAATTAAATCTGATACTACATTCAACCAGGTTAATCTCAAACTTGTTTCAGCCATTTTCAAACTGGTTTATTTACACTGAACATCTGTTCCATTACAGGTTTCAACCAGTTTCTGATCACTGAAACCAGTTTATGTGTAATGTCTATCCCTAGCCCTGAAGTCTAGAGTACTGGTGCTCATCTTCTGGTCTGCAGGTTATATCTGGCCCTCAGAGCTGTGTCATCTGGCCTGTGGGGGCTCCCTTGCTGCCACCTCTGTCTTGTTGCCAAATTTCTAGACTGAAATCAGTACTAAATTAATTAATTTAGCTAAAATTACCTCAATAAGAGCATTCTCAACAAGGAATTGCCCCAATGAGAGCAACTCAGCAAGAAAGAATATAAATTGCTTTCACTTTCTCAAGGTTATGACTTTGTTTGCTAAAATTGGAGGTTTAGTTAACATCCTGTCTGCTTGCATTAAACAAAAGTAGAGGAGAATTGAAGAAGAGAGACAGAAATTAAGTGAGAGAGGAGATGGGTAGAATGAGAGGGACAGGGGGGAACTCTTAGCCTAAGCAGTAAGCACCTGCAATTATGTGCCCTATGCAGCTGTACCCATACTGCATAAAATCACAGCTTTGTTGATGTATTCTCCACTAAATGTCCTATCTGTTCTATCTTGCACACTTCACTTGAACATACTTTCTTGTCAGAGGCTACGTGTAAAAGCTGTTACATTATTTTATTCTCTCATCTTGTGTTAATTTTAAACCTGTCTTCTCTGTTAGTGTTCATTGTGGGTTTGTGCCCTTGGATCTTCAGGTAGCTTATTTCTTGGTCTCCACCTCTTATCGCCTCTTATTTACTTAGTTTCTCCTTACCTTACATTCATTTCTCCTTATAGGACCTCCTTGTACCTTTCCCTTCCCACATTTCAGGTGTTGAAACCTCCTTTTGGCAGTTGGTTTTGATCTGGAAACTAGATAATATCCTAGTCATCCTGTTACTTCTTCCTCGTACTGCACTATTATTTACATCTGCCATCACTATATCCACGTATTGTTCCATGCCTATGTGGGAATCTAGAAAGTGTTCAACAGCTTGGGAGAAAAAAAAAGACAAGTTTTTGGCAAATACATTGTTTTAAGTTCATGTTCTTTCAGACAGGTTAGATTAGATACAGTGCTCTGGTCTCTCCAGTCTCATAAGGTAAAGTTTCTGAGTAGTGATGGGGCGGGGGTTGTGCTCTTTGTGTTTCCATTCATATCTGGTTTGAGGATCAGATATGTGGCCAAAAAAATCAGGGAGAATACTATCTGGCACCAGCAGACCTGTGAAAAGGAAGGAAGAGTTCTTTCCTAGTGCCTTTTTTCTTACTTCCCTTTCCTCAAGTAATAATAATAAAAACCTCTCCCGAGTGTAGTGGGACTATAAAGAGAAATAACTTCCACACTTGACACGGACATGAATAAGATGCAGTGTTAAAGTACTCTGAAAAATAAGAACTACTGAGACTGTTAGTGGGTTGGTGAAAGATTAGTTAGATTTTATTCCAGACGTCGCCACAAACTTGCTGTGTCACCTTAATCTTTTGGTGCCTTCGTTTCTGATCTGTCTTCACGATGGGGCTGCTGCTATTTGCTTACCACGCAAGGTTTTGTGTTTGCCTGAATGTGATACTCTCTTAAAAGGTCCTATAAGAGTGAAGGGTCTGTTTGTGTTCAAGTTTTCTGGTTTAAAAAAAAAAAAAAAAAGCTATAGAGTCATTTTACTTAAACTAAAAAAAATTTTGAGTTTGAGACGTTAACCTAACTTGCCATTTGTGTGGTGTGCATATTTAGGATAGCTGCTTCCTGTTCTTACGAATATGAAGCAAGTAGCTTCATTGTAAGTTGAAAAATAGTGTTTTCGTCTTTATTTGCCTTGGTACAAGCAATGGGTGTTTTGTGAAGATAGAAAAAAGAATCTGTCGTGTAGTTCAGAGGCAAACATTCCTCATCTCAATCTGAGCCTGCTTTTAAAATGATTCATCTTAATAAGGAAGCAGTTCTGGCAGTCAATGAGGCCTGTATTTGAGAGGTATGCAAGAGCAGGTAATTGCCAGTGTAATGTGTTGGACAATATAGATTGCTTGGTATTTCTTTGTACAGTGGTGTGTGTACCCTGATGCCTTGGTAACTCAAAGATTCAGAAGACATGGACTTATATTAGATTTCCTCTTCCTGTGTTTTTCAGGCAGTGAAAGAAAATTAACTACTAAATGGATGTTTGAGACTCCAGGATGTCACTGATTCCTCATTTATCTGAACTAGAGGATCTTAATTCTCACTGGGAGAACTTGCTTTCTGTTTCTAATCAAATTGATACTTACAAAGCTGATTTGCAGAACTGTGAAAACTATTGCAGGGGCCTAACTATAGAAAATAAGGCTTAAAGCTTTGAATATAAAGCTGAGAGAACTGGATCATGGAAACTTGAGGACTGTGGATGAACTAAACCCTCAGGTTTTTCAAGATCGTTTAGAGGAAATATTGCCTGCTAAGAGCAAAATGCTCTTCCCCCCTACATGTGGGCGTGGCCTGCAAAAGCATAGCCCTTGTTGGGAGAGATTTCTCTGTATGCTCATCAGTGGTGATGGGTTTTGGGTTGTAGCTGTGCTGGTTTACTCAGTTGGTCTAATAAAATATATCACATCTACTCAAAGAACCTTACCTGCTCATCAGTGAGACATTTTTTTCTCAGCTGGTGTTTGTAGATCTTGACACCCTGTCTTTCATTGGAAAGTTTTGGGTGGGGAGGATATGGAAAAGTGATAAACGTAGTGGGGAGGTCCCATTATTATGGAAAAGTTGATGAGACTATGTGAGTGCTCACCTAGGGTATTAGTGGGCAGTAGCATCAGGGCAGTGATCTGATCTTGTGTGGTTCAAGAAAAAAACAGAATTTGAAGATAGTGGAGGAGGTACTTATAGAGACTGAATAAATTTGCAAAGCAAATCTGCTGTCTTTAAACATGCCTCATTTGTTTTTTGTTTTTGTTTTTTTACACATTAGGGAAGACAAGTTTTTGACTTGTAATCATCTAGATTATACCAGCTTCCAGAGGTTTAATTTTTGAGACGTCAAAAGCTTGCCTGTAGTGGGATTGTTATAGCTCAAGATACTTGCAGCTCCTTTTAAATGGAGTTGGAGAAGCTGAGCAGGGTAGTGCAGTGTTCAAAGTGGTCGTAAGTTGGGGTTGTGGCCAGGATAACTAGTGAATGCACATCCTGTTGGACAGCTTCTGATAATGAGGAGCTTTCTGTTGTATGCACCTCTTATTGCAAGTGAAAGTTTTCCTTGTCAGGCAGAGTGTTTAGTGCCAGTGTGTGATCATTGCCAGCCTACTCCCATGAGCTGTAGAATGGCCTGCTGATTTTGGATATTAGAGCTGAAAACTTGTGTAAGAAAACTGAGGACTAGCGTAGCCTCAGATTTCTACTGCTCCATTTGACTTCAATGAAAGAAAATTAAGCATTTAAAACTTGATTTTTGTCCTTGGGTACCAAGCTGATTTTAGTTGTTATAGTCCTTTATAAAAAGGGGATGTGGCTAAATTAAAGGCCTTGTTTCCATAGAGCAGGGGTGCTCAATCTCTGGCTTGCAAGGCTCTCCATGGGGCAGGAAAATTGGTGGCAGGGGCCCTGTTGGATATTACTGTCAAGCCGCAGCCTGCCCACTGGCTCCTACTTCACACAGTCACATAGCCACTTATTGGTGTGCGTCTAGCATTGATCCTGGGCGCTGAATATTACTTGTACTCGTGAGAATGGTCACATGACTTTTTTGCCATGTAGCTTGTGTAACAGGAATTGAATGGAAGTTTTCAAGGCAGTGCTTACTTCCTAGTACTGTCCAGCACAATGTAGACGTGCGCAAGGGAAGATCCTCCTCTGGTGGATCTTGGCACTATGAGGACAGTGGAGCTGCATGGTACCAGTTGAGAATCTGACCTGATCTCTCCTAGTCCTAACTTGGAGGATTTACCAGTCTTAAAGGAAAAGAGAAAGTTAATGAGTATGAAATGGATTTGACTGATATATTCTTTTGACAGGCATAAGAGATGATCTGGCAATTTTGTTTTTTATCAGTTAAGATTTCTGTAAGCTAGGAAATAAGTGTTGTCAAATAATTTTCATAGTGGTTTCTCTTTCACTGTAAATGAAAAATGAATGAGTATTATCTTAGACCAGACAAATCCATTTTGGTGCCATTTCAGGAAGATTTACTTCCACCTGGCCTGACCAATGTGTTTTCAAATGTTTTTGTCTAAGACTTTTGACCTGCTTTCTGTGCTAGTTAAAGGGGAAAATCTTAAAAACCATTTTAAACTCTGTTTCAGTTCCCTAATTTGGAAAAAGCTAGAGTCCTTAGATGGTACTACCTAGTAACTAAGGCTGCATCACCACTTTGGAGAAATAGGTTCAATATTATAATTGTTTATTCTTATTGAATAGGACCTAGTGTTTTGAGTCATCTGCACTTGATGGGGCTGTTCACATCACTAATCTGTCCTCTTTGTAGAATTATATTGGAACATTTTGTATTTTGATATTCTGTTTCTGTGTGTTCCTATCTCCGCACTTCAAATATTCAGGAAATCTTCTAAACTGATCTTTAATTTTTTTTTGTTAACATCCCTTATAAGAATGTGTATTTTGATGTTCTTATTTTTTAAAAGCAGGGTAGAAAAAATATGTTTGAGTATAAATCCGTGTGTGTGGGGCCTATATTGAAAGCAAGTTCAGCATTTTCAAAAAGCAGTATCAGTTGTTGTGTGCAATTTCATTAAGCCTGCTTTTGCTTTTTAGCAAACAAATCCATTTGACAGAATGCCATAAACCTTCTGGTGACTTTAAATTGATCTCTGTTAGTTCAGCATATGTTGGCAGAATAAATCTTAGGGTAGAATTCTCCATAGTATGAAGTTTCCCATGGCCTTAGAATCCCTGTGTACTAGCAGCCCAACATTTCAGTCTTTTTCCTTGTCTGCTTCATCATTATGTCAAGCACTAGGAGGGTTTTGGGGATTCATGAATCTACCTGGATGAAGTCGATATTCTCCTATGGTATAGGTAACAAGGTGTCTTGCTTTATTTATCATATATGGTACGCAAAAGAGGACTTTTTAGGCAGCATCCATTTTTGATTTGTCCATTAATGATAAGTCGCATCTGCTTAGATTAATTCAGTGCTTTCTTGAACTGAGAACTGGTCTTTCATCTCATTGTACATATTCATAGAAGTAGGGCAGCAGGGTTACATTGTAGCAATTTGATGAGGAGCAAGGTGAAAAATAAACCAAAAAAATATGAGAGAGATTAAATAAATCCTATTCTTTCTACATGTATGGATTCTCTGCTCCCTATTTTTACTCAAAATTGCTGGAAGAGTCATGTTGTCCATCTTTTTGCTTTAAATGCTTGTACTGTTCTCTCTCTCTTTTTTTAAATGCAAGTATTATAATGTCTAGGGCAGATCTATTCAACTGGTAGCCTGCAAGGGGTTAAGTGGCAGCTGCCAGGCTAGCACCCAGCCACTACTCCCTGCATTGCTCCAGCTACAATAGGCTCCCCCTCCTTCCTTTGGCTTCCACTTTCTGCACCTGCCCCAGGGGGCGGCATGTCTGTGGGAGCTGAGGGTAAAGCTGAAGCCCCATGACAGTATGTTGCAGCAGTGCGGGATGAATGTTTATGCTATGCAGTAGGGAGTGTGGAGGGGAGAGTCTGCTTGGTGCTCAGCATGGGAGCCTGTGGCTCTGCCTGGCACCAGTTGAGGGGAATCTGACATGTTCTTTGTCCTTTTTCAGATATTGGTTTCATTTTTTGCCTTAGGTGAGAGCTGACCTTTTGTCATCTTGCAGTTATTAGGCTTCTCTCAAGTCTGTGCCTCCTATATGAGAGTGAAGCTTCTCTTCTGCCTTGTTGCCATCTTGTCTTTCGCTTTTCTGTTCTCTTATCTTATCCTCCTCTTTTGTCTATGATCTCTCCTTAGCTGCTTTTGGCTTATCTTTTTTTTTCTCCAGTCTGTACTCTATTATTCTTTTGTACGAGCTCTTCTTCATCCTTGCACTTAGTTTTCTCCTACTGCTTCCACTTTGCTCCAGTAAGAAACTGAAGGAAAACCCCCAGGTTTTCTTTTTTTTTTTTTTAAATGCATTCCCTTCCCTTTCCCAACCATTTCTGACTATCTCTCCCTCTCTATTCCCTATAGGTAAGTATAAGTGAGCTAAGGCATAGGGTACGCTTCAGCATTTTATTTTGGTAGCAGTTGTATTTGTTTTGTTTTGTTTTTCCTTCTTTATAGTGTATAATTATTATGTTTATATTGATTTTTACTGTTCTATATTACTGTTTTACTGGTACTATATGATTTAGGCCTACATAGATATGTAAGTTAGCATAAGCCATGTCAAGTTTCCATTTTGTTTGTCAAGTCTCCATCCTGTCCCCAGGCCTGGTTGTGTAACCCATGACTCGCACCTACCCCTCCTATGTAACTTGGTTCCTGAATGAATGGGGATGAATGAAGCTGCTTGAGAGACAATGGCAGTAGGTCTAAAAATGGCTCCCTCTGAATGACCAAACCATCAACACCAATACCTGGACCAACAACCCAGCCCTTGGAAGAACGATCAGCATTCAAGAAACAAAAGATGAGGCAACCCACCATTGTGCCAAGCGGCACATGCTCAGTAAGAACATCTGGAGCCCTGTGGAACAGGACTGACCTTGCCTGGACAGGGCCTCCCCATAGGAGATCAGAAGTAGTCTGCCCCATAAAAAGGGGTAGTGAAGACTGACTCCTTGGGATGCCCTCTCCATCTGCACCAGCACCATGCCGTACCACCTATCCACCCAGAGGCCCCATCGACGACTCCCCCTCTGGACAACATCTACTGGACAAGGACCCCTTTCCAGCCTGGATAGGTAGCTATCGCCTCCCACCCCTTCTTCAACCAAGGACTTGGACTCCAATCCTTCCACTGAGTCTCTTTCTTCTGCTGCTATTGTGAGTGTGTGTCTGGGAACCAGTAACTTCATGGGGCTATGTAGTGTGTTGTCTGTTTAATAAACCTGTTCTTTTGACCCCCCCCCTTGAGTTGGGTTTTTGTCTGTTTCCTGACTTTCCTCTTTGCCACCACTTATCTGCCCCACCAATCTCTAAGCTGTCAGCTTGTTTCCAGCCCCAGGCTCCCAGGTTTCTGCCTCTCTCTCTCTCTCTCTTTCCTGGCTTGCCACCACTTATCTGCCCCACCCGCCCAATATCTCAGCTGTCTGCCTCAGTTTCCAGCCCCAGTCTACCTTCAGTAACCCCAAGCCTCAGTTCCTTAGCCAGCTTCTTCTCTCTAGTCCACCGGTTCTGGCAACTTTGACTCCCTACACTTTAACTCTCTCTCTCTCTCTCACCTTAACCTTCCCCCAAGTGTCCCAGGTACCCTAAGCACACACATACATACTGTACCATCCAAGTTAGGAACTTACCTATGTGTAGGTGGGTTGTATATGTGTGAACTGGTGAGTGTGTGTGTGTGTGTGTACGTGTATGTCATTGTGTGTATGATAGACAAATTAGTGATCTGTGTATGTATACTGAGGGTGCGGGTGTGGACAATTGATTTTTGTCTAACTTTTGGGGTATATAGTGTATGTGTTTGAATTGGTGATAGGTATGATTTCATAGATTTCATAGACATTAGGGCTGGAAGGGACCTCGGGAGATCATCGAGTCCAGCCCACTGCCCAAAGGGCAGGAAGTCAGCTGGGGTCATAGGATCCCAGCAAGATAAGCATCCAATTTACTCTTGAAGGTGTTCAATGTAGGTGCTTGAACCACCTCCACTGGCAGACTGTTCCAGACCTTGGGAGCTCGGACAGTAAAGAAATTCTTCCTTATGTCCAGCCTGAAACGGTCTTGCAGGAGTTTGTGACCGTTCGACCTTGTCATCCCTTGGGGCGCTCTGGTGAACAGACGTTCCCCCAGATCCTGGTGGTCACCCCTGATAAACTTATAGGTGGCCATGAGATCACCCCTGAGCCTGCGCTTTTCCAGGCTAAAGAGTCCCATGGCTCTCAGCCTGTCATCGTAAGATCTGTTTTCCTGACCTCTGATCATGCGCGTGGCTCTCCTCTGGACTCTCTCTCTCTATATGCATGTGCCTAGGCTGATTTGGATGTGTATGTGCTCAAGTTGATAGTGTGTGTGTATGCACCCAGTTGATTTGTGTGTTTGTATATGTGCAATTGTGTTACACTCTCCTGTCTAAGAGCACAATATTGAGATCCTGAGAGTTGGCCTGACCCCACAGGGCAACAAAACCAGCATATTTCTTGATGCACTTTTGTGTGTCTGTTTAGTTCAGTATAGGGGTATTCGAGTGCCTTAGCTTTTGGCAAATTCCATTTCTGAAGCTAATATCTTTGGTATGAATGTAGCACAACGAATTTCTGTTTTAATGGAAAAAGGAAAAAACAGTATATGTTAAAATAAAAAGAGAAACTGTGTTTTGGGAGTAGGTATTTTCATGCTTCTAAAAGCACATTGCAAACAGCATAAACAAAAAGATTGATAAATAGTTGATAGCATCTTTGAAGCATTAGCATTGGACTGTTTCTGTTTACCTTACTTCTCATTCATTGACCTGTTTTATACTTGACAATGATCATATAAAAATGGGCAGTGTAAATCCGGAATAGCATAAGGGCTTCTAAAACCAGTAATATAAATAATGTTTAATGGATTAACTAGGGTTTCATGTGCATTTTGTATTTTGTTTAAGAGGATTAATGGGGATGTCTATGCACAGGCAGTTTGACAGCAATGTGTTTTCCCTGTCTTATATCCAGATAAATATTTGTGTGACTAGATGGTTAGTGAAAAATTTTGTGGCCTGATATTCCTGAAGCTTGAAGTTCTATCCTAATCTGCAGACTATGTACAAGGCAAAAAGTAGCTGAATGATATCATCTTAGATCAGCTCTGTAATTAAATTTATGTCTATTCAGTGAGGAAGCACCTTTGCAGAGGCAGCCCACAATGCAGCCAGTTTATACGAACTGTGGTGGATTTATTAGTGATTTAGACTGAGACCATCCATCTCAATTCATGTATAGTATTTACCTCAGCTTCAGTCTAAAGTTTTCAACTTTTAATCACCAGGGCTGAATCCAGCAGCCTTAGGTTCCTCTACCAATCTTCTCCCACATTTTTGTCATCCTCCCTTCTCTTTTCTCAGAACCTGATGATTTTACATACTCAGAAATTCTGTCTTATGCAAATAAATTCTATACTTCAGGTTATTACTATGTCTAACAAATCTTCTCCTCCTGTCTCTACACCACATTTGCCCATTTTGTTACACATGCTTATGTTCGTTAACTCTACTGTGTGAGATCTTTCATTGTACAAGTGTCTTCAAGTAGCAGGCCTTGAAGTAGGTTTTGCATGGTATGAGTCTCTGTGCTGCAGTCACAGGTAGTTGAACCAATGGTATAGCTTCACTTCTTTATTAGTTCCTTGGAGCATCCAACTCTGGTGTGTAGGTGGTTGAGACATTGCCACCTTTGCTATGGTTCATTAGCCCCTGGTGATAAGACTTGGCCACTGGAATGTTCATTTTTTTTGCTGTCCATTTTGTATTTTCTTCAGTGTCTCATTCCACATCTGTAGTAGTGTCTCCTTGAGTGTGTCATTGTGAGGTTGGGTGCTGGAAGGTCCTGCATGACTTCAAGTGCTTATGTGCTATGGGAAGGTTGCATAGTGGGCGTCTCGCATCTTTATTTTGTCTTTATCATTCTATCCTGCTGGTTTTCTGATGCCAGGTGGAGTGATACCCAACAGCAGGTACACGCTGTTTGTGCTGGTAGGCTTCAGACATCCTTTAATGCATTGGCAGCTTTCATTCAGGATGGGGTCAGGGCATTTAGCACGTATGGATCTCTCCCATACAGAACATGCATACTCAGCAGAGAAGCTGAGAGCCAGAGCAGTGGCTTGGATAGCTGAGAGGCTAGCTCCCCATTTTGAGTTGGTGAGCTTATATAAAAGTTTGTTACAAGTGCTCACCTTTGCTTTTGTCTTCATGATGTTTTCTTTGTATGGGAGGGTTCGACTGAGTGTGACTCCAAGGTAAACTGGGCTTGGATAGTTGAATAGTGGGGCTCTGGACCATGTAATGGTTGGAAGCTAGTGATTGGCTTCATGTTTTTTCAGATGGAAGGCACATACCAGTAAAAGCTCTGTTATCCGGCATCCCCTGGGAATGCGGGATGCTGGATGACAAAATATGCCAGTAAATTGAGTGGCTCCGGCCACTGCTTCTCTCGCCGTGTCTGGGGTGTCCCTCCACCCCTTCCGCAGCATCGCCGTCCCTCCCACCACATCATTGCCCGTCCTGCGGGGCTCACAGGGTGGCAGGCCCTGTACAGCCTCACACAGCCTGTTATGCCCCCGGGCCATGGGGGTTCGGCAGTGCGGGCTGCTTTGTCCCCTCCGGCTGTGGAGGCTTGGAGAAACTGGAATTGCCACAGTGGGCACTTCCAGTTTCACTTTACCTTACAAGCCGGCATGCCGGTTAGTAGAGCATGCTGGCTTGTAAAATGCTGGATAGCACAGCTTTTACTGTACTTGTGTTTTTACTGGGTTAGCATGTAATTTAGTTTTCAGTGTAGTATGAAATTAGGCCAATTAGTGCCTCAGTGATTTTTTTCAACATGGCCAAGTCAGTGTTTTGGACTATTATGTGCAGGTCATGTGCACAGAGGAAACGTTTTGTTTCCAAATAGATTGGTTGGTCATTAATATAGATGTTACATAGCAGCAGTGGAATTATGGTACCTTGGTGGAGGCCATTAGTCTGTTGCCTGGATCTGCTTTGCTTTCCATCCAGCTTTACAAAAAAAGGCCTGTTTTCAAGCAGGGTCTGGATCAGCTCTGTAAGGTGTAGATTTTTTGCCTTTCAGGGATCTTGTGGAGGACTTGTTTGTGGTTAACTGTTTCATAGGTGACTGTTAGGTCGACAAGAGCGGCTTTGGTGGTTTGGCCTTTTTTAAAACTGTCCTCCATATGTTGTGTTAGATTGAACAGCTGGCTTGTTGTTGATTTTTCCAGAGTGAAAGCTGTGCTGTTTGGGGATTAGGTGTTTATCCACATATGGGGCAAGCTGATTCAACATCAGTCATTTGTACAATTTGTATGTGTGGTACAGCAGAGAGATTAGTGTGAAGCTCTTTGGGTCTGATGGCTCTTTCCCTGGCTTTAGAAGAGCCACTACCTGAGCATGTCCCCATATCTTTTTTGACTGGCTGTGCATGAGTGGTGTAGGCAGAGGAGCGATTCTTGAGTCTGGGGTTCAAATGGCTTGATTTGTTCAGTAAGTATATTGTCAAGGCCGGCTGCTTTTCCTGATCTTCAGTTTATCAGATATGCATCAGTCTAATAGATCTGATGCACTTCTATGTGGTTTAGGGCTGTCCATCTTACAAGCGGCTGAGAGATGCATGCCTCCTCAGGCTGCACCAGCAGGGTTCATAAACCATGCAGATTACAGCAGGGTGAGCCACAGGCCTCTGACTTGCATGCCACATGGAAGCCCTTCCCTGGTGCACCACATGCCCATGTGGGTGCTTTCCCCTGCTTGATGTACTGCATACTCTCCTGGGCACTCCTTCCCCACTGCCTCTCAACTCTTACATTCACCCTCTACTTCCTGCACCATGCTGATGCTGCAGTGCCCCACTTAGGGGTAGGGGCATGGAGGATAAGCTAGGAGACTGGCTACTATCACAGCCAGAGTGATGGGGAGAACAGTGCCTGGGTGGGAGCCTGGGGGCCACAACTTAATCTTTCACAGGTTACCAGTTGGGCAGCCCTGTATTAAAATATTTCCTTTGAACCCCGGGGGCCACAACTTAACCTTTCACAGGCCACCAGTTGGACAGCCCTGTATTAAAATATCTACCTGGAAAATATATATGGTGTTTCACATGACATACATTAAGAAGTCAGGATATCCTTTTATATTTGTAACGAAATGAAGGTTATTAATTTTTCTTGCTGAAGTACCTTCCCTAAAAGATGGTGTGTCAGCATTAAAATTCTAGCTTGCTGTACTTTTCAGGGCTCAGAAATAATTTTTATATGCTTTATTTCCCACATCCCTATAGCTCAGATGTGCTGTTCATGCACCAGTTGCCAATTGATCTAATCAAATGCTATCACACATTGATCCAATCAAAGAAATGTGCATGTTGTTACATGTTACCCTTAGGCTATACTAAGTGCTGTGGAATGTTAACCAGTGTTAGTGTTAGAATGAGCTTTGAGCCCTCACTGTAAGGCTTAATACCATCTCTCACTTGCACAATGATGACTTCTCACTAGAGAGCTTGTGAGCCAGGATGCTTGCTTTAGGTGCGGGTGGGGTGGGAAAGGTGCGCTGCAGGGGTGGGAGCATGGAGCTGGGAGGCCTAGCGGGATGGGAACTGATGAAATGAAGGAAATCAGCCACAGAAACATAATGAAAGAAATAAAATCCCAAAGAATAAAACTAAAGTAGTTTAAAAAAAAAAAAAGAAAGATAAAATTTAAATAATAAATGTCTCATATGTGTTAATGAATTGGGAATGGATTGAGGAATCATTTGGCAGGGGTTGTGCTGCCCCAGGGAGCAGGCAGTGGTAGGGAAACCTGTTTTTCTTTGGCTCATTTTGTGCCTCTAGTTGCCTATGGTTGACCAAAGTAGGTAGGTAATAGCTGGCTGCTTGCATGGGGTGGGAGGCAGAGTTGGCTGATACCAGTACTGTCCCCTAGGCAGTAGAGTTTTAGCAAGTGAAAAGTTTGTCCACACCTTGCAGGATGTCGGGGGTGGGGAAAGTGCATCCTGGAGGACTGAAAGTGGGTTGTTTTATCTCCCTAGAGCAGTTGCATGTTACTGTAACGTGAGCTGGGGAACACAATTCAAAGAAAAACCTTGCCTGAACTTTAAGATGCTTCAAGAGCGTTTAGAAATAGTTTTCACACTTTAATCTGTGGACGTTCCTGTATTAAGAGCTCCTAGTATAGCCTAAGGGTGAAGTGTAAGAACACCCAAACTTGCTATGTCCTCAAGCCTAACATACTAAATGAATTCTTTTTTCATGGAAAATAGCTTTGTGGGATTGTGGAAGAAATTTTCCAGAATAAATATGATGATCCTTGGGGGTGGGGGTGGGGGGGAAATACTAAAGCATGCAACTAGAACAACAATAACAAAAAATCCAGAAGAAAAAAACCCCCAAGCAAACAAATAAAAATACCATATTGACACCCACACCTAAAAACCCAAACAGTTCGTATGGGGGAAAAATTCAGAGGATTCCGTCCATTTGTCATGACACAAAGTTCTTCACATATGAATTTATTCATACATGGAAGTGAGCTGCTGTATGAGTCACTGATTTTTTTTTTTTTTTTAAATAAGATGTACATAAAATCTAATGGTGAAGATGATCAAATGGGTATCAAGGTAAGTGGATGTCCTGATGCTCCTATGCATCTATATTTAAATACTTTTGAGTTTCAGTATTACTAGGAGTCAGGTAGGTTCAATATCCCACTAAACAAAACATCTGTGCTTCTAAGGGGCAGGATATAAATTCAAAACAGCAGTAATTTAAAATCCCCTGCCCTTTGATTTCCTGGTGTACCTGCCATCTCTTTCTCAATCCCCTCCCCCCCACAACACATGCATTTTTTTGTAGTTGGATTGTAAGCTCTTTGGGGAATGCACTGTCTTTTATTTTTATGCCCCATGCAGCAAGAGCACAGTGTTGATACTAGTAAGGTACTGATCAGCACAGCCATTGTGTTTTGTAGTACAGTAATTAAGTAAAAAATGTGCCCTGTAAGCAGCAATGTGGAGTCCTGTACTGGGCATTCCTCCTGTATCACATTGCTGTGATTTCTGACATGGTGGCTGGATATTTCTCACCATTTCTTTTTTCCCATGAAGAAAAATATACACATTCTTAACATTACAACCTGTAGGTTTTGGATGATCACAACAACAGCACTACTTTAATTTTTGCAAATAAAATTAGCTGGTTCCATCTGTATGCAGATGAATGTGACACTTGTACTATATAATATTTGGAAAATGCTCAGCATCCTTATGCTAGGAACCCTTATGCTTCCACCCCACTAGGAAGTGGTGATCAGCAGCTATCAAATTTAAAGAGAAGCTTGGGGTGAGAAATGAACCATAGCACTTTTTTTGCTTGCTGTGAAGGAATCTGACAGTACTTCCATTCCCCTGACTTATTCCACTGCATGGGACTTGGACACCTCCTTTCTACTGTGTGTGAGGAGGCTAGGAGAAGCTACATATAGAGGACTATCATGAAAGGTGAGGTTGCTATTACCAGGGTCATGAGCTAGTCCATCTATGTCAGTGGTTCTCCGTTTTTTGACACCCTCTCAGAAAATGCCAGCTCTTAGCTTTCACTTTTTTTCGACTACAGAACAATAATGAGAGATTTCTGTTGGAAATAATTCAGAAAGAGCACAAGTCAGACATTTTTTTTGAACTATGGATTTCTGTTTGAAAACTGTGGGCTTATTTTGTGAATCATTTAGGTATTTGAACACCTAACAGTGCTAATATTGTGCAGTAACTCCTGGCACCCTTAAGGTCCTCTTGGCACCCAAAGGTGGCACTCCATCCTGGTTGAGAATTACTGATCTATGTCTTTTCTCAGTGCTAAGAGTTGCATGATAGATAGTGGTTTCGGCAGGTCCGCTTCTGTTCTCTCATCGATAGGAAAGCATGTGTTAGGAAGTCAAAGGTGATGCTTAAAGGTAGTGTGGGATTTTTCTCATCATTGCAAACTTTGTTATAAATAAGCTAAGAGCAGCTATGAAGGAGAGTTTCAGAACAGTTGTTTTGGGGAAGACAGCTTGAGGTGCCCATGCTAGTACCAAATTTAGCAGGTAGATATTTCTTTTTTCCATAGGTTGCTAAGAGGGGAAGGTTGTTGGACAGGATATATATCGGTCTGCTGTTGTGTTAAATGGAAACTCTACTGTAGTTTCCTGAACCTGAAATGTTCATAGATTGGGCCAAATTCAATCTGTTTAACAACATTGCACTTATAGTTGATGGTTAAAGTAGGTTTAGGAGAGGGAGTTGTGGGACTACTCTTGTGACTTGAGAAGAAGAAAAAAAGGGAAGAATATTTTCTATATTTATTATTTTGTCCTGTTGCCGCCCCCTACTTTTGAGTCTATTTGAATCAAAACTAATGAAGAATTTGTTTAAAGGCCAGTGCTATAACTTTAGCTAATATGGTAACGCTGAAAGAAATCTCAACAGTTAACAATCTCCAGGATGATTACCTGGAGCAACACTTGCTTGTATCTAGTCAATAATGAATGTGAATCTACTTGCTTGGTTTCTTTAAAACATTGGTATTTGATTTGTGAAACAGGGACATAATTAATTAAGTTTTGTGCCATGGATATGGGGTGGGAGTGATCAGTCTTAGCCTGCCTCAGTGACTCAAAGACTCCAACTGTTGCTGCCTTGTTGCTCTTTGCTTGTTTTCAGCTGCTGTGGGAGCAGCAGAGACTCCTTGGTAGTAGCAACCATTATGGCACTCCCTCTGAGTTGGTACCTGGGTCTGGTGCCCTGCTTGACCTTCCCTATTGAACTGAAATAGTATATATTACACAGTAGTTGGTACTTGGTGTGTTATACCCTATTTTTCATGGTTTAAGTGTTTGCTTCTTTCAGTAGTTCGGAAGCTTTTGTTTGAATGACAATGACAATTTCAGCTATTTATGGATGAGATTATGAAAAGAGACCAGTATTGGCTTAACCGTCTTCCCATTTGGGTCTGCCTACCCAATGGCTACTGTTTTGAAAATATCACCATTTAATCATTATAAATGCTAAGCTGGATTCCAAAGTATAGGAATAGATAGAAGAAGGTGTAAAGATTATAATAAAACATGGAAACTAAGACTTAGAACAGATTTCTGTCTCCATAAGTAGGGACCTACTTAAATTGTAGTGAGACAAAGGATTTTTCATGATCTGCTCATGATGCGCAGAGACAATTTTGTGGTGGCCCTGTCCCTTGTCACTCATTGTCCGAGAAGCAAAAACTGCATGATAAAATAGCAAATTCTGCAGAAATATTGTATAATTTACCATATTATTGTAAATCTAAGTATTAAATTTAAATCTAAATTTAAATTTATTATGAATATAAATTTATACACAATATGAATTGTAAGTTATATAATCATAATGTATTATTGGTGTTCTACATAAAGTTAAGAAATACTAAATAATGCTAACCTTGATGAAAACAATTCATGTTGGTTGTTAAATGCTAGCATACATCATCTACCAGCAGCTGCAGCTGACATCCTCTCTCTCTGTGGTGTGAACACCGAGATTGCATATTCTGCGTCTACTGAATTGGTTGGAATTCTAAGGCAGTGTTTTGCCAAATTGTAGATGTGGAAACCAATCAGAAACAGATTCTCAAAACAGTCACAGTAAAAGGCAACTGGCCTTCTTTGACAAAGTTCATATAAGCAGTACCCTAATTGTCATTCTCTTTTTGCCGTCCAGGGATAGCATTAAGTAGCTGAGGGTTAAAACTCAGAAAAGCCACCAGATTTGGGTAAAAATTGTGAACAGTACTAAAAAAGGAGGCAGCCGTTTGTTCAAACCAAAGTGCTATTGACTGATGGTACTTGTAGTACTGATTCAACTTCACAGCTATTGCCTGGAACAGTTCTTGTCTCTATTGGTTTTCACTTGGACAGTGTGGAAAGTTGTAATGCCATGTCTTTGACCCAGCTTATCAAATCCATCAGTTTGCTGTGTTCTTGGTGGATCAAAGCTGCCAACTTTCAAACCATGTTAGCTTTGTTAACTGGATCACATTTTCAGCCACAAACTCAACTTGATCTTCAGTGTTGTCCTGTTTTAAAAGATCATGTAGTTTAAACATACACTTTGTTCCAGGTGTGATTTCAAGCTTGTTGCATACAAATTGCTGGTAGAACTTAATATTCTTTGCGTGGTGACGAACAATGTTAAACCAAGCATTCCACCTGATAAACGCTGATTGTGGTGGAAGTGGCTAATAACATATGGCTGCAGCACTCATTTGATGTCCTCCTAATACAGCGCAACAAAAATATTCCTTAGATACCCATGATTAATCTAGTGAATTGGAGATAGTTCACTTCCCAATGACTTCACAAGTATCTGCTTCAATTAGCTCTGGTAAATAAAATGACCAAATCATAATTCAGTTTTCTGATGTGGCTGCAAAATTAATCTGAAAAATATCAAAATAAATCACTGCTTTAAAATGTATAGTGTGTACATTCTAAAAATGAATCCTACATCTATCTTTGTGTTGTGAATATGTATTAAAGTGATATCAAAGAACAAGAACACACTTTTTGTAGAAAATCAAGGCTTTCTGATCCGTGATTTAAATTGATTTAAATTGATTTGATTTAAAACAAATACACCTTGATCAGTGGTGAGAGGTGGGCCATATGAAGGGCAGCCCTCTCTGCCAATCAGCAGTGAGGGGTAGGGCCTCTGCAAAATGCCTGCAAAAGTGGCTCTGTGTGCTGTGAGTGAGCCACGAAAAATCCTTAGTCTCTCCCTGATTTAGGTAGATTCCCAGTTATCAATTTTCACCAGAAGTATGTTGGCAGCTTTGAATGCCTCCACTAGCTTGAATGTAGCTTTGCTGCTTGTTAAAATGCTTTCAGTGGTCCTTTTAAACATAGAGGACATTGTTGCTGGTTTCTTTCTGTGATTCTAAGCTTCTGTATAAGCCTTTTGCTTTATATACAATTCAAACTCTAAATTCATCCAGAGTGATGTTGCAAGATGAACAAAAGAGTTTACCACCATCTGAATGCAAGGTTCCTATAGGGAACTGGTACATGATCCTGAACTGAAATTTATTTTGCTTTTTTGGATTTATTTTCACTCATCTTCAGGTTGCAGCATTGCATCTAGCTTCTTAAAAGATGGTACTGAAACATGTTGACTTTCTTGACTGGCTCCTTCACTTGGTCTATGTCACTAGCTCAGCCTCTCAGTAGCTCACACTCAAATCATGTGCTGTATGGCCACAGTGATTGTTTTGCTCTTCTTTTGTATTCTGCTAACCTTTTTGGGGGGGTTGATTCTGTGGGAAATCACAACCAACACCATTTTTCCAAGATTGCTGTTCTTTGCAGTTTCCGCTAATATCGCAAAACCATGGTTTAAGTAGATCCCTATGCATGGTTTTCACCATCACTGCTACTACTACTTTATCAGTAGGTCTCAAAGTGCTTTACAAAGAAGTTGGTATCTTTTCCCCATCTGTGTACTGGGGAGAACACAGAGAGACATTAGAAATTTATCCCCTCAAAATGTTCTTGTATCATTGAGCCTATCTGCGGTGCCTTAGCTGTATTCAATCAGGGAATGTTGTGCATAATAAAGATTATCTTGCTTATCAGCTGTGTTGATTGGATGCACTTTGTCTTTGTGTAGTTGCACCAGGCATTTCAATTTATGCACCTTTGTCTGTTAGAGAAGCCTTAAAATGTGGTAAGCACAGCCCCTAGGACTAAACCCAGTGCTTTTTGTTGTAGATTTTTTAGGGTGGCATAATTGGATATGCTTCTGGACAGTGCACTCTGCACATGTGCTTTAGCTGCAACTTTAAGTGCTCTGTTTTTCATTACAACAGTGCTTTACATTAAGACTACCATTTTTTAAACAATGAATTAAGTATCTCAGGTCATGTAAGAGCTCTGAAGGTATGCACAGTCAAAACCACGAACAGCAGGAAGGAAACTACTGCAAAAAAACTGCCCCCTTCCTCAGAACTCCCTCTCCCTTTTTTTTTTTTTTTTGGTTAACATATTCTTTTTTGCCTTTTGAACAACAACAAATTCCAGTTAAGTACTACAAGCTCCTTTCCTTCAATTTCCCTCCAGTACACACACAATGCAACCCCATCCACTGCAAACACATTGCCAAAATATTTGAGCATATGCTACTTTGCTTGAAAAATAGAACTGGATTTTAAGTACAGCTTTTGGATAATGAATAATATTTTGTTTTCATAATTGGATAAGGGATTTTGTTAAGGCTTTCCTCATGGTATGCTTAAACATGAGGTCCTGTTTTAGGTCTTGAAAAAAAATTCAGTTTTGTTTTTATCTTTCATTGTTTATATAGCTAATGGTGCGCTGTACCATGTGCAGTGCTAGATAGTTGAAGCTTTGTCTGCCTTTCCAAAATAATCCCAATATCTTAAGTCCTAGAAATTCACCAGAGATGAGACTCTAAGCCTAGGAATATTTTTTTTCCTATGCTGCTATTTATTAATGCATTAAACATTTTTAGTGAACTTACGAGTGGTGCAATGATATGGGCAGTATGAGTATGAACGCTGCTTTTAGTAGTTTTGTATATTGAATATGTGCTTCTTTTCAGGCTGTACTTTTTCTTAAAGAGAAACCATAGTTTTTGCTTCCATAATGTAGCTACTTGCTATTGAATGCTGTTCTGTGTAGTTGAATGCTTTTATTAGGATGCATTTTTTTTTTACACCAAGGCGGAAGTTTCTGAATGCTTATTTGTCCCTTTTCTTTTACTAATTTTATTCCATCATTCTATTTTCCCTATTTTTTGTAAAAGGGAAACAATAGGGAAAAGTTTAATTTTTCTTATTCTTCTGTCACCATTTATAAAAGCAGGCTGTCTGCTACAATGAATGGTTCATTATGTCATTCTTTTCAACCTACTCATTTCTCTGAGGCCCCTCGGTAGCCATATACACTTCTTCTTTTTGCAAGACTTTTGGGGCATGTGGATAGCCACTTGTCTTACTGCATGACATGAGGAATGAATCAAACTTTGATGGACACTTTTGGAGGCTTGGTTAGTTTTGTCTGCTCTGTGCTGAGTCTGGTCTGGAGGCAGAACGGAAGGCATAGCCCTCTTTGCGTGAGGATAATAAACAGCTTGCTGATGAAAACAGTTGCCAGGTGAGACTTTCTCAAGGTTGCACAGACTGTCTGAACAGTGTTACAAATATTGGGTATATACAGATGTTCCGGGAAGTTAGATTGCATTAAAAATGGCCACCTGGTCTAATTTGGTTAGCCCAGATGCAGACCTTACAATTAGATTCCTAGTTATGTCAGTAAGTGTAAACTGCACACAAGGTCAGGACAGTTAGAACAGTCTAAAAATGTCTGACTCGTTCTAAGTTAAGTTTTACCTCCAAGGTAGTTTCTATACTAGTTTCTGAACTTCTGTACAGTTCTGAGTGCAGCCCTGTGCAGCTGTGCTCTCCCTGCCCCCATGACCCCCGCACTGGGCTGTTTGTAGCCTCTCCCAACCCTTCCCTCCACCGCCAGAGAGGCAACTCTCCATGGACCAGTTCTGCTGCCCCCCCCCGGCCCCAGGTCCACCAAAATTTCCCACCCCTTAAATCATTTTGGGTGCTGGTCAGGAGTTGAGGAAGTAAGTCAGGGAGGAAGGGGAGGTAGGATCAAAGGAATTTGGTTTGCTGCAGAGAGGTTGTTCATCTGAGGACGAGGGAGGTTGGGGGCTAAAAATAGCCTCTGGTCCCAGGGAGGAGCCCCACCATCCCCTAAACCTCCCCTGTGAGCCCTCCTGATCCCTGCCAAGCCCTTCCAGATCCCTCAATTCCCCTGTGGATTCTGTTTGCCCCCTGATCCCCCCTTCAGACCCTGCTAGGCCCCTCAATTCCCCTATGGACTCTGCCTGCTGCCCGATGCCCTGAAGCCCTCTCACAGATGTCTCCTACTCCCATGATCTCTCCAATCACCCCTCTCCCCTTCTTAGCTTGACTTACCTTAGAACAGGTGGTCATTTTTAACTTGATCTAACCTCCCCATAACCTCCCTGAATGTCTGTGTGTACTTGAATTGAAGTAATAGCTTAGGTTGAGAAATCCTTTCTTCTAGCTCACACAGCAGTGACTCTAAAGAATCTTTTGCAACTGAATGCTGGAGTCAGATTTGTGAAGGAATCACAGATAGATTACCAAAAAACACCTGTTTCAACAACAGCTTTACATTAGCCTTCTGTACCATGGCCTTCAGCACTTGGTCTCAGGCTTTATCCAGATTTGAATGAAGCTTTTTGCCAGTCGCTTATTCCTGGACCCAAGCTACAGTTTATAATTTCTCTGCAAAGTCCCCCTGGACCACACTATTTTATTTCTTTCTTACTAGTAGTTTTAGGAGAACTAAGAATACTTACCCATTCTTCTCCATGTGTGTTAAAATATTAACATATTAAAATATGACCTGCATCCACAAACAGTTTATGACTTCTTTTCTTTAAAGTTTGTCCAAAAGTGATTGGAATTTCTTTAAAGAAAGTTTATTATTAGGAGAATATGCATAATCTACTTACATGTCTTGTTTTAATTAAACAGTAAATGAAAACAAAATCAAAAGCTAGCAAAATCAAAGAGAGACAATAAGGCTAAATTGAAAATGGAATTATGCGACGTATACAAAGTGTTAGCAGCTGTAACATGCTTGCAACTACACTTAAAAAACCCAGACTGTTCATTTATCTACTCCGTGAACCCATGATGCCAGTCAGGGGTTCTGTTTGTACAGTTGCAACAAATTGTTATCAGAGCTTGAACCTTTCACTTAGTCTAAGTACAGACATTCAAAAAGCCTGAGGTGGAAGCCGTTTAAGTTTCATGCTTTAAGAGCTCTAGGGTAAGCTGGGAATGAACAGAACATGTTTGCCCACTGGTGCGGTGGGGGGCACACAGGCTGCCTGCACTGGCCAGGCCAGCAGGTTGGGGGTACTCCTGCATGCCTCCCAGCAGGCTGCTGGAGAATTCCAAACCTAGCCAGCCACACCCGATTGGCCAGCAAGACCCTGCTCCCTAGCCCTGGCCCAGTGCCAGCAGCCGGCTGTCAGTAGCAGCAGTGGCAGGGGGTGGACAGAGGCACCACCATGTGGACCTGCCCCCCCCCGCCCCAAGCCACAGCTTTGCGGGGGGAGGCTGAGTGGCAGGGTCTTCCTTCCCCCTTGTTGCCCAGCCTAGCTGTCCAACACATCTCTGCTCTTCAGCTCTGTCTCCCTGTAAGCGGCCAGCTGTCAGATGGTGGGAGAGGAAATGGAGGGCCCTGCTGCATGGGACCCTTCCCCACACTGTACTGGCTCACTTCTGGGGGAGCCAGGCCCATGTGGCAGGGGCCTTGGTTCCTTCCCCCTCCCCCCTGCCATTGAAGCTGTCTTCTCATGGGGGGCGAAGCTAAAGAGGGAAGCCGTGCTGATCAGCTGGGCTTGAAAGTTGGTGGGGGAGGGAAGCCCCGATCATGCAGTGTCCCTGCCCCTAGCTATGCTGGCTCAGGCTGGGGCCTGGGCTGGCCCCTCCTATCTTGCTGCCACTGACAACTGGTGTGGCCCCCAGCCCTGCCCCTTTGTCTGTGGCTGGCTTTCTGAGAGTCCATGTGGGTGGAGTAGGCAAGCACAGCTGAGGCTAGTGTGCTGTACCATGAGCAGGAGATAGCGGGGCCTGCCTGTCATGCCAGGGGACTGCAACCTAACTTCAATTGGCAGGAGATCTGGTACAGAAGTTCGATAGACTGGTCTAACCTAAATCACTTAACTCTGATACTACATCCATCCAGGTCTATCTTAGACTGGGTTCTACCATTTTTAAATTGGTCTATGTGCACTGAACTTTTGTACTGTTAAGGGTTTAGAACAGTTTTCAGTCACTTTTACTGATTTATATGTAATGTCTGTACCTGGCCTTAATTTAGTGTGTTTTGCTTTACCCTTCTGTAAAATGGCGACCAAAAAAGATTTGTTTACGCAGGCTTTTTCTTCATTTGGAAGTTCTGAAGAAGGATAGAAGGATTTACAGAGTTAATCATGGCAATGTATTATTTATTAATCAAATATTGATGACTCTGTTTAGTATCAAGTTGAATGATACCAACTTTTAATTATGGGATGAAAGTTGATGTGGCACACCATTAATATTGCTATTTGCTGCCACATTTTCATGACTGTTTTTTGTAATTTGACTTTATTTGTCTAGTTAGATGCATGAGGTCCTTGTATCACACTGCAGATCTGCTGTTATGATCACCATATCTCTGCTGTGTTTTCCTAGGCCACTCATCTCTTTTCCCATTCCCAGAGGGTTGTGCTTTCATTAGAAAAGTAGGTAGAACTCACAAAGAATATTGTCTTATTATCAGGGGAAGGCAGATGGTGAGAATTTTCAGCATGAGTTCATGGCAACCTTTGCTGGAATAATGTGCTCTTGACATCAGCAGCTGTGTAATCACTATAGAGTTGTCTGGCTACATGTCATTTTTCACATCTGTCAGCTAAATTAGGGATTCAAATGTAAATGCAACACTTCCTGGAGATGACCTTGGGTCTAGAAGTCAATGAATCAATTACCAAAAGACACACATGTATCATCTATGTCAGATAGATACATTTTGACCCACTAGATTTATGGGGAACTTTTGCTATTTTCCTCAGAGCAGCAAAAGGTAACATAATTTTTGAAGTGTGAATCAGCCAAGAATATATATGTTCTGAATTTGGTATTGTTTTTTAAAGGTGCATAATTCTGAGTGGGGCAAATGAGGTGATTTCCCTTTTTGTTTTTCCAGCTCCTTGCAAATGGAAACATCTTATTTAGTGCGCAAGTGTAAGTGGCAACATCTGCTTTTATGCTTATAAGTCACTTTTATGCTATTTTGACAAGGGTCATAAGTCCACAGATTGGTAGAATGTGCATGTCTTTGTATATTATGATCTTCATTTTATTTAGGTATTTCAATTAAACAAGCATCTCTCCAAAACTCTAGACATTAATGTACATCCAAAGAATTTTTGCCCATCCCCAAAAGCTGTCTTCCTACCATATAAAACTGTTCTAGCTTAATCCACAATTCAGTATAACATATTTGGATTGCCCATTCTTCTCCCTGTGTGGAAGACAGGGAAAGGGAGAATGGATGTAGCTGAGCTGAGATCCAAGGCTGTATACTGAGTAGAGGCTTCAGAATCTATTAATAACAATGGAGGAAATGGGCAGGAAACAAATTTTGCAAGTTAAAAACTTGGGTGGGGGGAAGGAAGGGAATGACCATGTGTCAGCTGCTCTGTAATTGTTCAGTGAACTAGTCCTCAATCTCCGGCTTGCAGCACAGATCCTATCTGTGGCACCCTGTCATTCAGCCTGCAGGGCTTCCTGCAGGACCGTGACCCTGCACGCTAGATAGGGCACGTTGGGTGTAATTGGGCCTCATGTCGGCACACGAAGTTGCAGTGTGGTGTGGGGCCCAGAGTTTTATCCTGGCATGTTAGATCAGGTGGAAGCATTGTAGGGACTCATGGACACTGATCCTGGCATGTGGGACTGGGCAGAGGTAGTGTGGCGCCTCTGGGGCTTTGATTGTGGCATGTGAAACTGGGCAGTGGTGGTTTGTGGCCCTTGGAGCAGGTGTTGTCTGATACAGCCTGTGGACCAGTCCCATCCTCCTCATCTGGCCTGCAGAGCCAAAAGGTTGAGCATCTCTGGTTTAGTGCGTCTGCAAACTTTTATTTTGTATGCACAGCATAGCAGGATATATAAATTTCAACAATCATCCTTAGGCGCAAACCCTGGCAATATAGACTAAATGTACAGTTTACAGTTTTCCCTTGAAATTTAATGTATCTTGGCCCAAGAGGCAAACATTTTCTAGTAAGAGTCATTTGCTGCTTGCTTTTCTGGTTTTAAACCAAGGAGTTGAAAGGTACTTATTACTTTATCTGATTTCCAGTCTGTGATGCAACATGAGATGAAAGGTGGCCCTTTATCCAGATTCTTTATTACTTGCTCAGTGTCTAAAAACAGTTAGGGCTCTAGTTGTGTTTTACCTGTACATTTCATTAAGAAACCAACTAGAAGTCTATTCAGGTTTCAGAGCAATGTGCTCTTGACTAAACTATTGCATATTAAACAGGCCATCTTGTTCTGATCATCTTCATCAGCTGAAGATTCTCAGTGTGCTTCAGGTACAGCCACATGAGAAATCAATTCTTTAAGTCAGAGGTCAAGAACCTTTTGCCCCTGGGCAAGATTCAGTCCACAAAGAGATTGATTTCAGCCTGCCAATCATGCCACAAAATTATATTGACAGAAGTTTATATATCCCAATGTAAGTAAGTTCTGTACATATGAAATAAAGGTTTGCAGACCAAACAAAAAATGCTATATCCTTGGCAAGTACAAGGGAGAAATCTTCAGCTGAGCCAAGAGCACAGAGCACATACTAACTCTGCCATTTCTTCTGGCCGAGATGTCATCTCCTTGATTTTTACATGGTTGAGTCTCAGCCAGCTAGCTGTCATCCAGGCACACACAGATCTTATACTGACATTGAATAAATCTTTCAAATGTACTGAAGGGAGCTGATGGAACTGACATGTCGACCCGAGTAGAGAGGATCCTTTCACCCCATAACATCTTCAAATACAAATTAAACAGGAAGGGTGACACAACAGAGCTATGAGTGGGAAAGAATAGGGGGAGGACAAAGATACTAGTTGAAAATAGACTGTGTAGGACACTACATGAGTGATTAGGATGGTTTGAAATCCCTTGGAGGAGACCTCAGTTTACTCTGGGTATATCTGAACTGTTTCCACAATGACCTCAGGAACTCTACTCGTGAGCACATCCCACTCACCCACACCTGTACATGCCAAAGCTGGCGATGAGGCAGAGGAGCTATCCCTCAGGGCGTCCCTGCTGCTGTTCTCAAGCTTGCTGTCTCCAGTGTGCTTGAGTGCAGTCAAAGGGGGCACTTGCAGATATTCCCCAGAGTAGTTTTACAGACTTTCAAAGGAGTTCAGCCTGTAATGAGGCCAAAAGTATTCTAGTGGCTGGTGTAATCTTTTTCAGGTACATGAATGGCTGTTGCAGTACGTAGAAAATCTATCTCAGAGGGAAGGTTTTTATATTCATTTCAACCTGTAACATAATTAGCACGCTTTTGGTCAGAACTAATGACCAGCTGACATATTGGGTAGCTTGCTATATTGGGTAGCTTGCTATTTATGTAGTTAGCCAAAAAGAACTGATACACTGCCTAGTTTTATGCATCTGAGGTGTTTCTCACAGTAACAAGCACAACTTTACAGTAAGCATTTGCTGGAGTAAATCCAAAGTTAGGGGTCAAAATTACAATATTTTCTCATATACAACACGTGCCATTTCCCTCCAAATCAGTCCCCAAAGACTGGTGGTTGTGTGTATTAAGTGAGAGGTTTTTTCTCACGGGGATGGAAGTATCCTGCTTTGATTCCTGTTCCACAGTGCAGTAGCTGTTGTAGTTCTGTTCAGGCAGCTTAGGGAGTCAGTTGACTTAATGGCTCATTATTCTTCACTCCAGAGGTGTTAATGATCATCTCTCCTTTTTAAACTTCTTGATATTCCACTAATCAAGATAACCTTTCTTGGAGCAGTTTTGCTGTGTGCTAGCTGCTCCTGGTCTCTCTTCTCGTGTTTCACAGCTTTGGCAACTCTTAGGTCTTTTCAAAATCATAGATTCGCCCATGGAGACCAGCCTTCGGTAGCAGCTAGTTTCAGTTTTAGTTGAGCAGGAAAGGGAGGGTGGGTCAACTGAGGATTAGGTTCTGTTCCTGCTCTATGCACCCATCACTTTGGAAAAAGCTTTTTTTTTTCTTCATTTTGCCTTCCAAAATTATGTATGTATCATATTCTGGGGTCTGTTTATATGCAGGAAAAATACAGTAACAAAACATTCACTTGCTGAGATTATAAAATGAAAATTAACCTAGATAAATTTTATAAGTGGCTAGGCACATCTATAGATGGAGGCTGTTGCCTGTTTAGGGGACAGATGTGGCTTCTATATTACGTTGCAATACTTATTTTTATGTCTCCTCCAAAATATCAGTGCAAAAAAGATTTTAAAAGGCTAGTTTTAAGGCTGCATTTGAAATATGGGGCTTTCAGGTCAACTGTTCTGACAGAGATAGAAAGACAGAAAAGCAAATGAAAAAGAAAATAAAAAGCCCAGTATAACAAAGTAGGAGAAATCTCCACTGCAAGAAAAACAAAGTTCTTCCTGTAGTGGGCTACTGCTGTAAGCATGTGCAGAAATAGCGGATGATATACTGAAGAATATTGTTTCAGGAAATTTCAAAACAATATTTAATTAGAGGGCACAAGAGTACTTATAAACTACAGTGAATTAGCTTCTGGTAATCTGCTGATAAACAGCTGCTTAATATATGTGTGTGCACGTGTGTGGCAGTTGCAAGTCATTTGGAATAAAAATAAATGCTAAGTAAAAAAAAAAAATCCACTGTTGGAGTACTGGATGAAATAATAAGTTAATGCTCATTGCTCTTGCCAACTCTGCTTGAAACAAATGAATCAGGAGTACATCATCCACCAGAGATTAGTGTACACAAGGAATGTGTTTCCTTGTGTAGTGTTTTATTTTTAAATGTACCACCCTGTTTTGCGTAAGTTGATCATGTACTGAAAAACTTGGATGTTATCTTCTTGAAGTGCTGTGTGCTTTCATAATGGCTTTGACAATGATGTGTACTTCTGTGGAGCTGCATCACTTCTGTCCCCAAGACTTAAAATCACTATATAGATCACTTAAAAGCGCTATATAGATCACTTAGATATGCTGTAAGAGTAGAGTTTTCTCTTAATTTTCTTGAGTTTTTCAAGTGCTTGTCCATTTGTTGCTTAGGTCTGCTGTATCTGATTCTTTCTCAAAGGCCTATGCGATATCTAAAAGTTTGTGTAAATTCATCATCCAGTAACCCTCTAGTAACCCTCATTCATGGATATACATCTGTTTGTGTTGGGAATTGTACAAACAATTCCTTTCCCCAAGGATCTTAAATTTTGTAAGTTAGCATCTGGAATCAAGACCCTGAAACCCTTTGACATAGATGTGCAAAAAGTTACTGGAAGGTGAAGGACAGCAGGGATTTGCAGTGTCTCAGCTTTTCTGTGGTCACTTCCTATGTGTACACTTTTACCCTATATTAGTAGCAAAGTCCTTGAAGGCCAAGAGTTTGTACATACTGAGGGGTAAGAGCATGTACGTAGGCAATTTATTGTGAAGCACCTGACATCTTGTAAGTCTTTGCCTGACTGCCCACTTGTTTGTGTTGATATCCTCAGCTCAATTGTGCAATGCAGCTTCTTGTGAATATGGTCTAATGGGATGAAGTATTTAAATCGTCCAGTATGAAAGAAGGATATAGGATCTTGAAAGATTCCATAGTTTGAGTTAAATAAACTATATAATTCCTCTTAAATACAAGAATGCAAGGGAAGAGAAACATGACAAAGCCTTACGTGCAGAGTGCAGACTTTCTCATTGTGGTTTCTGACGCAACAAGCTGACTTAGCTGGTACAGCATGAGATCTAGTAAAATCACACAATGTGTATAGCAAGTATTGAAACTAGTGTTGGTCAGAAAAACTGTGATAAAACTTTTATTAGAATTTGTTAATTTCTTGATATGAAATTCCTTTCTCTTCCCAGTAGCTTTCCCATCTCCTTGGTGGCTGAAAGCTTAAATTGCTTTGCTCCCTAGCTGCTGGCAGGCTGATGTGAAGTTACAAGTGTGAAACCCCTGCAAGTCTTACCTACCAAGCCCCCAGGTTTGTAGGGCTCATGGGTCCATGCATCTTCCAGATCCCATGACTTGAGGGCAGCCAGCAAGTGGACTGCCTTGAACTCAAGGCTTCTGGGGCCACCAGGATCCACAGCTCTGTAGTAACCCACCAGACACACTGTGAGGACTTTATTTCCTTTCTTGGAGTATTCTGTTCATTGAAAAGAATTATTTTTCTTGCCCAGGTCTACTGCTAGAACTTTGTACATTGTTTGTGAAAATTAAATATGTGGATAGACTGGAGTTGGGCTAAGTATAATGACCAGCAATGTAGTTGCCTGTAGTCTATGAAATTGGATAAATCTATTTGTGTAAACTGAGATAATGTGTGGCTCTCTTTGTGTTTGATAGTTTGCTCTTTTAATAAGAGCAGCTTAACTACAAGTATGCGATCTCCTATTTCAGGGTTGTCCAGGTTCTAGACTGAGGGAGATTGCACATCATGGGCTGCAGACCCTTGGGTACCTCCTTTCCCCAGCCCTGGTTTCCCCCCTTTTATTTCATGTGTCAAAAGAAAGCTTTTATTTGTAACGTAAGTCTAGTTTAATATAGCCTGGATGTAGCTCTGGTTCCACTGAAATTGTGACCATTAGGTCTGTAAGGCCCTTTTTTCCTGGAATATATTAATTGCCAATCTTTTGGGCAATTGAGGTGCAAGGTAGCACAAATTATTTATAATGCAGAACATGCTTCCAGTTGTGAGCAAAGTATAAATTGGCCTTGTATCACAAATGAATGCAGAATAGTTTTTACATATGCTACCAGATTAAGGTTCCTTCTCTTGCCTATCTTCTTATTGAATGTCCTAGTAAAGGGGTTGTGAACCAGGGGTGCGCGTACCCCTCGGGGTACTTGCGAAGGGCCTATGGGGTATGTGCAGGCAGGCAGGGACAGAGTGCTGCCACGCGCCATCTCGTGCTGCCGCACAGGTGCTGCCTGCCCAGCCAGATGCAGAGGGCAGGGAAAGCTCACACACAGTGCCTGCCACTGCTCCACGTTTGGCTGTGTGCTAACCCCCAGCCCCGCTCTGTCTGGCCTCATGTACCCTACCCCTCGTCTGCCTCGCTCCACATCTGGCTGTGCACTGCCCCACCTTCCCTTCTCTGCGTCTGGCTACCAGGGGTACACTGATCCAAAAAGGTTGAAAACCTCTGTCCTAGTATACCCACATGAAGTTTCTTCTTGGAATGAAACGTCAAGAACTTAGACATTTTCTAGAGAGTAGCTGAGGCTATATGTGCTTCTGACTCATTTATTTTATTCCTAAAAATGTGTTTCTGCTTATGATTTATCATATGGCTCCCTCTTCTGGTCAATGAATAAAAAACATGAATGATTTTTTTTCTCAGTCTTTCTCTCTTGGAAGAAAACCTTTTGTGGCAGTCTATAGGATTAAAATCTGATTAATGTCACATTCATGTCTCATTGAAATTGGAATGCATTTAATAGATTTTTCTGAACAATTTTTCTATACATAGCTTTTTGATTATTTGAATGTTGTTCTGAAAACTTATTTAATTGGATTCTTTTTTTGAACCTATTAAAACTTGTAAATCAGAGACATCTTGCTCTTCCTAACCTACTACTAAAAAAATCCAAACCAAAACAAAGAACACTTGGGATGTAATCCTGTGAAATGGTGAATATCCTCAATGCCTATATAATTCCATGGGAGTTGAGGGCATGCAGTGCTTTGCACAGTATTTATTTATGATATGTGGTATAAACTAAGCACAAACTTATTACAAAATTGAAAAGGGGAACAAAATGTGGACTAGTTTCTCATCTCCAACTATAAACATATTTTCTCTTCCATTCTTTGTAGGTCATAGAAACACTCTCAAAACTTTCCCGCACTCCTATTGCATTAACTACAGGAATAAGGTATGTTCTTGCTGTTATAATGGACTTGTAGACTGCTTTGGTTATTGTTAATTTGTATGAAATAACATTTATTATGATAAATAGTTAAAAAAAAAAAAATACAGGTTTTGAGGTAGAAAAAAATTGCAGTGATTTTGGTGCTACTTATTACTTATAGGTTTCCTTTATTCTCTTGAGTAGAATTAGCAATCATGCCTTTAAAAATCTTAAATTGTTTTGGGATTTTTATTTATAGCTTTTATTTACACACACACACACACACACAAAGAGAATGGTAGCCTATACTTAAATATTTTATGAGCCCTGTTGACAAGATATTTTGTGTTGTGGTAGCTTTATTTGTGCTTAGGGCTAGAAAAAAACATTCACTAATAGCTAGTGGGATACTGTCCTTAAAATGGAGTAGAAACTATGTCCTCCATTGTAACACTATTAGACTTATTTTTCATAGCTTCATGCTTGTAAAGACAACCTTCCAAATGTGAACTGAATGTAAACTGAATGCTCTGTGTTTTCCTGAGTCAGCAGTCAACTGTAATGCTTCTGGTGTAAGTTGCACCTTTCCTAAGAAGGAGCAGAGCAAAAATGATGCGAATCTGCCCAATTTTTCATTGCTGCTATTTAGGATGCTAAGGGCAGTAGTTAAACTGTCAAGAATAATGAGAGTTTCATGCTGCTACTTGGGAAGGCTGTCAGAGGCTTCTTAGGAAAATTTGGAGCTTATAACAGAGTGGGGAAATTAGTTACAAAGGCACTGAGAGGAGGACTGCCCTCTTGTGATCTTAGGCAGTCTCTCACAGTTGAGGATGATTGTTTTCCATGATTGTCTTACCTGCATGTCTGAAGATGGCTGATGAGGCCTATCCAGGATCAACAGACTCTATTGCAGCTTGAACGTATATTTCCATGGGGGGGGTGTGGCTCTGGATTCTTGATTTGGTCCACAACACTCCAATTTCTGCTGCTCCCACTTTTCCATCTTCCGTTGTTGTGAGTTTTCAAAGTACTGAGATCCTTGCAGCAGATTCTTCCCCCATTTGGGGCTGTCCCGTGTGATAGTCTCTCATGGGTTGACATCGATGTTTATTTTTTTTTGAGATGGTCTTGGGCCATCCCTGAAGTGCTTTCTCTGCCCTGTTCTTGACCATGTGCCTTGGCTGAGCTTGGAGAATAAAACTTGCTTCGGGAGTCTGCAGTTGACATCTGGATGACATGGCTGACCCAACGAAATTGATGTTAGATGATATTTGCCTCAGTACTCATGGTGTTTGCTTGCAGGAGGGCGCTAACATTGGTTTATTTGTCTTCCTGCTGGATTTGGAGGATCTTTTGCAGGTAGCATTGATCATACTTCTCCAGTAACTTTAGGTGTCTCCTGTACATTGTCCATATCTTGACTCTATACAACAAGGTAGGGATCATGACTGCTTGATAAACTATGGATCTGATGTTGCGATCTTTGAACACCCATTTCTTCAGGCATCCAAGGGCTACACTTGCACATTTGAGGTGATGTTGGATTTCTTCGTCTGTGTCAGGCTTCTGTGAGAGATTGTTTCTGAAGTACGGGAAATAATCAGTGTTCTCCAGTGTCTCACTGTGAATCTGGATTACCAGAGCTAGCAACTGTTCATTAGGAGCTTGTTGGTGGAAGATCTTAGTCTTCTGAGTGTTAAATGTCAGTCCCATTTTCTTGTATGGCTCTATAAAGACTTCGACAATTTTCTGAAGGTTGGCTTCTAAGTGAGGCGGGGCAATTATTATAGGCGGAGGGCCGCTTACTGAGTTTTGGCAAGCCAGAGGGCTGCATGACAGGCAGCCAGGGACAGATCAATATTAATTTTCCAAATTTTTTTAGGGCTCCACGGACCGGATAGACTGGCTTGGTGGCCTGCAGGCTGGATGTGGCCCCTGTTTTGCCCACCCCTGCGCTACAGCATCATCAGCATACTGGAGCTAAATGATTGAGGTCAGGGAGGTCTTGGTTTTGGCTTAGTTAGTTGAGGTTAAACAGCTTCCATTCATTCGATAGTTTAGTTCCACTCTGGCTGGAAGCTTGTTGGTAGCCAGATTTGGCATTGCAGCAAGAAATATTGAGAAAACTCCTGTTTTAACCTCAAAGGAACCTGAGAACCACCACTCACATACAGTCACGGACAGGAAGAGGATAGTGACACACTTTGGTGGGCATCTGTGCTTCAGAAGAATCCTCCATAACACTTCTCGGCTAACAGAGTTGAAAGCTTTCATGAGGTCAAAGAAGGCTATGTAGAGAGGCTTATATTGTTACCAGCATTTCTCCTGCAGCTGGCGAGCTGTGAAGATCATGTCAGTTGTGTCTCCACCCACACTGAGATTCTGGAAGGAGCTCTTCAGCAAGTGGAAGGAGAAGGTACATGAGGGTTCTTGTAATGATCTTTGCTGTGGTGGATAGCAAGGCTGATTGCTCTGTAGTTTCCACAGTTGGATTTGTCTCCTTTCTTGAAGATTGTCACAATCGTGGTGGTGTCCCTGAGGTTGCCTGGGATTTCCTCATTATTCTAGATTCTTAAGATGAGGGCATGAAGCTGTGATGTAAGCTTCTCTCCTCCCTGTTTGAAGTTGCTTTGGAGCAGATGTTTCTCAGTAGGCCATTCCCTTCTTAACTTCTCTGCCAGAGACCCGAATCTAACCCATTGTCTTTTATGCTCTAACTCTATTTTTGCTTTTAGATCAGTGAATTTATATGTTTGGTCAGTTTTTTTTTCAACCTGTATCTGCTCCTGGGAGATTCAATACACTGGGACAGTTTTCATTTCCTGATATTTCCCTCCCCTTATGTCCCCAGCCAACCTCAACTGAAGTGCAGGTAGTATAGATGGAAAACCTAGAGATATGGGGCATCACTGAGGTGAAAAGTTTCCCTTAACTGAACCAAACATTATTATGAATTTTACTGATGATGCCTTGTGTTTCTTTACTGGACAAGTAACCAGGGCTTTTGATCTTAAATTCTGTGCAGAGTGTTTGATAACCTCTGGCTAGGGACAGACATTACACACGAACCGGTTTAAGGGGTGCACTGTTGGTGCACCCCTGAAGAGAACAGATGCCCTCCACTGATGTCAGCAACATGAGTCTTCTGCATTTGAAGAGGAAAAAGTAATACTATTTCTTCAGGCCAACTCTCTAGCCTGAAAAGGCAGTAGTGGAGGAAACTAGGCAGATGATAGCAACTGCTACTTCTTGATTGATCCTGCTTTCCAGCCTCATCCTTTTCAGAGGCAGTAAGAATTGCATTTCTGTGCAAGTACCCTCTGAAGAGTTAATCTAAAAGTAAACCTGTGGGCAAATCTTGGTAACTTGCATTGAAAAATTTTTTGGCTCCAGGATTTCAGACTCTTTCCTTGGGGATTTAGTTTATTACTTCAAAATAAACTTTTACCCTACTTCAATCCATCATAAAATTTTATCCTAGTTCAACCCATCAGTCATGTCCATTCTTCTGGCCTGGAGTCTTTTGCAAGGACCTGTCTACTTTCTATAAGATTGCATTTTACTACCTTGCAGGTTGAACATCTGTGCTCCACCTTCTTCTTAGCCCTGGTTCCTATGAGAGAATACTTTGCAAGCCATCTACCAGAAATCCTGAGTTTCAAATATAAAGATTCTGTACAAATCTCAGAACTCATGGCTTCTGGGCACAAATTCAGGTTTACTAGTTAACTACACATTATTTAATACTTGCATGGGAAATTAGTAAATGACTTGTATTGTTATTTGTAACAACTTTGTCATGCTTATTTGTTGAATTTACTTTAAAGAGATTATAAACACACGTACACACTAATTGAAAAAGCATGTAAATATAAATTGAAATTTCGGAATCAAATCAGTAGCCAGACTGGGTAGTGTAAAATCCATACTTCTGTCTTTTTGTCTCTACAGGCCTTTCCCTACAGAAGAAAGCGTTGATGATGAAGATATCTACAAAGGCCTTCATGATTTAATAGAGTATGTTGTAAATCTTTAACAGATTGAAAAGTATTAGCTTTCTGCTGTGCAGAGAATTCTTTAAATGAGATGATGAACTATGTATTTAAAATAAAAGATATCTGGTCAAGATTTGGTTAGAAAGGAAGGATCAATTATATATTAAAAAAAGGCTTCCTTTAGGGAATTTTATACATTAAATATATCTGAAAATATATGTTTCACAAGGGAGTTGGGTGGCAAAATAATATTTGAATATACTTTGAATTATTTGTTTGTATTATTAGAATGTTTTGATAAAAATTACATAATCAGTTAAATTTTTGGCCCAGATCCCGCAAACAGTTGTACTTGTGCAGATCATTATTTGTGTAAGTACTCCCACTGAAGTCTGTAGATCTTGAGTGGACTTGCCCCTGTGGATTTAGTCATCCAGGCCCTTTTGCTTGACTACAGGTTACCACAGGTATTTTTTTTACACCACAGTGATTGAAATGCAATTTGTCAGGTGAAGCAGTATCTCTTATTAGACCAGCATGTATTGCTAGGAAAGATAGGAGACAAATGTTTGAGCTTCAGGTATCCTTCATCAGGTCAGAGAGAGAAGCACTCGCAGTCCAAGCTTAAACACAAGGTAGAACAATTGGTTTAGTTCGGGGCGGGCAGTTATTTTGGGCAGAGTGCCGCTTACCCAGTTTTGGCAAGCTGTCATGGGTAGCCTCATGGGTATCCCCACCCCCTGGTCACCATCTTGTGACCAATGTCCCAATGTCTTGGGACCAATGTCTCAGGGACAGCACCGATGGGGTGCAGGCTGGCAGGGATCTGTGGAGCCGGGCTGGGCTGCACCAGCAGGGAGAGGGGGGAGCTGGCCAGGCTCCATGGAGCCCCTGCTAGCTGGGACCCTGTATTCCTGCCACCCTGCTCTGGGCCCCACTGGCACTTGCCCCAGGACACCGGTGTGGGCCCCACTCACTTCCAGTGCCCCCCAGCCCCGCTGTACAGGTGGGGGGCAGCGTGAAGCCCTGACCCCATGCTCACCAGCAGGTAACGAGTTGGTGCTGATTGTGGGGAAAAGCGGCCTCTTCCCTGCCCCATGACTTGTACTCCCTGCTGCAGCCACGTGCAGCCCACATGGGGCTGCCTGTACCTGCTCAGGACAGCCCCGCATGGGCTGCGAGCGGCTGCAGCAGGGAGCACAGGGCAGGGGAGGGGCTGCTTTTCCCTGCCACCCACTTACCTGAGGTTCTAGCAGGGTGCACTCGCACGGTCCCAGGCCTGAAACCTCTGCTGCGGCTTCCAGTGGGGCTGGGCAGGTCCTGCTGTTGTGGGGGTCTGCTGGGGCTTCCCCATGGTCCTACTGCCCCTGGTTTCTGTCATTTTTTTACAGGAACCAAGGACAGATCAGTATTAATTTTCTAAATTTTTTTAGGGGCCTCGTGGGCCGGATCTGGCTTGTGGGCTGTATTTTGCCCCCCCCCCCCCGCTTTAGTTTAACCTAATTAGAGTAATGACTGTAGCCACTTAAAAGAGATGTGGGCATAAAGCAACTGGATACCAAAAAAACATAGACTTAATAGTCATTAGATGGAGTTTGTTGTACTAACCTCTCATCTCACCTTTGCTGACTTTTATTTACAATGAGCAACATTTTTGTAGCACATACTAATATTCCAGTTGTGTTAATAGCTCATGGGTGAATTTAAAACCTCTGGCACACGTTCATTTCAAGACACAGTGGGATCTGATCCCTGATCCCAACAATGAGTCGTGCCTCCTTACCATGTACATGGTAAAAGCCCTGATTTTGGGATTGGGAATCAGATCTCAGTTGAGCCCTTCTTACACGGCAGTTCAGGGAAGCACTGGCAAGTTGAAAGCTGGGTGCCTGCAGGTCTGGAGTCAGGGCTGACAATGAGCTGATTTTTCTACTCTGGCCAGGGACCATACTGGAATCTCAAACTAGCTCCAGTGTGGTCTGGGGCCCAGCTAACAATCAAATGATTGTCAACTTTGGCCCCAGGGTCCACACTCAGATAATAGTTGGTCCTCACCTCTGACTGCACTGGAGCTGGTTCAGGACCCCGGTGTGGTTCATGCCAGGAGCTGACAGTCAGCTGATTTTTACCCTCACCAGAATCTGTTGCACTTTCAGTGTAAAATGTTCTACAAACCAGCCATAATGGCTGGTTTAATATTTTATGGCACCTTAAATTAGGTACATGTGTAGCACTCTTGCAATCTGTGTCATGGTTAACATATTAAATCACAACATAAATGTAACATGTAGAGGGGGCATAAGAAACACTTTATAGAATTATAAAACGTGGTTTTTCAGATTTTGTTTTTATAGCAGTATTAAACATCAAATCCTAATACAATAGGAGATGAATATGCTTTCAGCAAGAAGAGAACGTCTCATGGTATATAGTCAGTACCCTACAAAAGGCCTCATGATATATAGCTCTATTGCAGTTTCTGCAAAGAAGGTTCCTAAGTATGTTCCTAAAATAGGAATATCTATTATTTTGAGAAGAATATCCCTTGTTTTGATTACTGTAATGGTTTACATGCCAAAAATTTTTGCCACGAAGCATTTACTTCAGATTGGTTGATATACCTTTACATTGTTTTGCACATATTGTATGGTGAAATTTGATAGCTGGCTGCTTGTTAAAATATAAATAAGAAAAAACTAAAAGGAAATATGCATTTAGTAATATAAACACTTCTAGATATCACCATGTGAGTTACTTAAATCTTTGGGATTTTCCTTAACTAGTGCAGTTTATTTTACAAACATAATTCACATTAATGGCCTGAATCTAAATGGTCCCCATGGAACTACATGTTTAGAATGATTTAAATAATTTTTCTTTGCCTTTTTACTTTTTAAAATCGTGCTTTTTTCATTCTCATCTTTTAAAAATACTCCCAAGTGAAGTTCCTTTTACTAGTCTTTGTTACCTTCCATGCATACACAGAAATCACTCAAAATAGTATGCATGTGATGAAAAATGACATATTGAAATATTTTACTCCTAAAAAGTAAAAAGGCAAAATCCTATGTTATGATTTTGACTGAGATTTTCAAAGAGGCATTTGGAATATGAATAATTAAATCACACTAATATTGGCTCCCACCCCTTACTACATTAACTACCTGTAGAAAACAGCTCATGGAAATATAGGCTGCTTATACATGTATTTGGGGTGGGGCGTTTTAATTAGAGTGGTTCCCAGAGAGCTGCTCTAATTAAAATTTCTCACCGCCATGTGCATAAGCCCCCACAGATTTAAACATGGCTGCAGAGGCACTTTATCGAAACCCTGTCAAATGAGGTTTAGATAAAGCTCCCTATAGGGGTTTATACATGTGATGATTAGACTATGCTAGAGCCAGAGGTGGATTAAGGTATACTGGGGCCCTGGGCAAATGAAAAATTGGAGGCCCCTTCCCCTCCTAGTGCTGATGTGGGAGGCTGGGTGGACCCCACTGGGCTGGGGGGCACATGCCCACGTTTTCTCCCTGCCCCTGCTATGGCTGAATGTACACACATAAATGGACACGTACACATGGGCACTCACACAGGCGTATGCAATCTACTCTCACTCTCTGCATATAGATACACACACAGAGTCACAGGCAGACTCATACATAGACATACACACCCATGCACAGACAAACCACAGACATGCACAGACCCAGACACAGACAGACCCATACACACACTTTCCCCTGTCAAGACCTCCCCCATCCCCCACTCTTGATCACACGGAGGCAGCCCTCCCACCCCCACCCGTGAGCCACCTGTGGCTCAGTCTCACTCCTCACCTGGCTCCTGTTACAGGGAGTTGCTCTGGGCCAGGCCGAGAGCACTGCACCATGTCTGTGCAGGTAGGTGGTGGCACTGGGAGGGGTGGCTGCAGGGGGGCTAAGATGAATTTGTGGGGGGCTATAGATGCCAAGGCCCTCCCTACATCACCACCCACAAAGGCACGTTGCAGTGCAGCAAGGCACTCCTGGCCTGGCCCAACCCACTCCCCCAGGTAGGGCATGGTTCTCCCAGCCCGGCTTGGCTCCCTCCACTCTAGATGCAGAGCCACCTGGCCTGCCCCACTCTTCCAGGCATAGTGCGGTTCTCCTGGCCCGACTGCAGCCCTGCCCCCCTCCCCTCCAGCCCCATTAGGGGTGGGGCCACACTTCTAGCTCCCAGGGAAATAAATGTGAAAGCTGCAGTTTGAAACTTGGCACCAAAAATGGGTGCTGAGTTTAAAACTGTGGCTTTCACTTCCCTGCTGATGAGGATCCTGGGGCCCGGGCTTCAAATTGGTAGGGGCCTCTGGGCTTGTGCCCAGCTGGCCCATGCATGAATCTGCCTATGGCTGGAGCATCCCAACTAGAACACAGAGCAGACTTGTTCTAATTAGAATGTGAAACAGCACATGTATAGGTGCCCATAGTAACTATTTCTAAATGAGTAAGTAGTTCTAAATATGTTAGATCAGGTAAAGGAAATAATCCAAGTATGGTAGCACATAGCTCCATGTAGCTAGACTGCTTCTGTATTACTGAGTGTAAGAGAGAGTCTCTTTCTGTCCTTTTCCTTCTCTTCCTTTTCCCAATAAAAATATTGTGGCAATCTTTATTTCTTTGTAAAAATATTCTGATTGGCTCTATTCAATGCCTTATTTTTTGGTAGACATCTTTCACTTTTTTTAACATTTTTTAATTCAGTTAGTTTTGTTTCTTTAACTTTGCATTAGTTTTATAGGTCAGATTTAAACATGTCTAGCTAAAAATTAAGGGTCTTACTGATTAATTTTTTAATTTTTTCAATTTTTTTATAGTCCATTCCTGGTCTAACTCAGTTTGTTGTGTTTGATTTGTCTGCTTAGGCTGCTTGTAAAAATCCTGCCATTTTGTGATTTTTTTTCTTCCTGTTGTTTCAGGGGTATTGGCTGTAGCTGTGGTGGTCTAAGGACATAGGTAGACAAAATTCTTTGGGTAAATCTGGTATCTTTAATTAGAGCAACTAAAATAGTTGGAAAAATTCTTTGCAAGCTTTTGTGTACAAATATGCTTCTTCAGGCAGAACAAGCGTCTGCAGTTCCAACTATTTTAGTTGGTCTAATAAAAGATTTACTCAAAGAACCTGCCTTCTTGTTGTTGGCGTTGTCATTTCCATTTGATATACAGAACTTTTACAATGTCTCCCTTTTTTTTTTTTTTTGCCTTTCAGTGAATCTGGTGTAGATGAAGATGAAGAGTTATATGATTGTGTTTATGGAGAAGATGAAGGGGGGGAAGTATATGAAGACCTAATGAAAGATGAAGCAGCAAATCCACCTGTATGATTTTCCCATTTTTATTTAGAGTAACTTCAGGTTTTTCATGAAGAAATAGTACCAGTATGTGAAATTTTAGTTTAAATATAAGAATATCAACCTACAATGAAATCAATATTCTCTTATGGAGAGCTGAAAAAGGTTAATTATTGTAGTTCTAATTGAATAAATGAGAAGTTAAAAAAAAGATTTAGTTGCTTATACATAGTAAGGTATGCCAGTTGAATTTGTATATTTGTATATTTCAATATACAATATGCTAATTAAATTTAAGATCAATGAAAAATTAAATCCTACTTTTAAAAAAAATAGGACACTTTTGAATAAAGTTATATGACCAAGTGTTTAGTGCTCAGTAGTCATGGCACATCCTCCTTCAGGAGAGAGAGGACCATATATTCTTATCCCTTTACATTTGTTGTTTTATTGAATAGTTTATTTAAGGTAGGTGCTTACCTTTGGCTTTTCCAGATTGAATTCCAGTGGTAAAAACACTTGTAAAAATTAAAATTCAAAGGGTCTGAAGGGTTTTTTCCTTGTATTCTGAGATAAAACCAGCCAGTTGCAAGTACCTATCACATTTTTTGATACTGCTTTTACTGTGATCCCAAAAATTTTCCTTGAGAGGTGACAAAAGTATATTTCCTTTGGAAGAATTACTGCCATATTTCATGTACTTAACATAATGCTGGGCCCTCCAAAAAGGACTGTAGGTCTTAGCAACTTACTTGAAGAACATTTTCACCTTATTTTCTAGCACATTATTGTACTTAGAAGTACTAATGTGATACAGGATTTTAGAAGGAATATAGCTTGTCTGTAAAGTAATGAAAAACTTAGGAGTTTCAGTTTGTAGATGCTCATCTTTATCAAAAGTATACAACACCTGAGTTTATTGGTCTAGTAATTCAGTAAATGTTAGGAATTCAGTACTTTTGGAGACTTTGCAATCCAGAATAAAATGGCAGTTGTTTCTTTTTTGGGTTAGGAATTCAGTAATTGTCTTATCATAACTCAAGAGTTGCGTAATTTCCTTGAAACTCAAACCATTGTTTAGTTGAAAGTGCAGATTTTGTGCGGTTTTATCACATAGTCATAAATAAGCTTGAGTTTACTTGCAGCTGGGAATAGGTACTTGGTGCAAAAGTATTTTCAGATACTTGCTATTCCTTCTTTGAATTTCAAATTTTCAATGCAACTCAAACCCAGGAAAGCTTCAGGTCTTGTAATTTTTTTCCAGTGCAAGCAGTTGTCATTGGTTAAGAAGGAGTCTACTACAATGACATTAACTATACATGTCTCTGAAAATGATTATGCTCAGACCTCAAGCTAACCGTCATGTGTCCACATGCTTTAAATAAGCTCTTGTAATGCATGGTTTCACATTTTCTATGGAAGTTCTATGCAAGGGGGAAAAACAGAAAGAAAAATGATGACTAATGAGCGACTGGTCACAAGAGAAGATTAACTCTTGGCAAACGAAGCTGTTCTGACCTCAAAAAGCTGTAAACACGTATATAAAATTGACAAGTGACAAGTAACCTAGCTCTGCTTGTTAGTGAGAGGATCAAGGGTGGTTTTTTCCTGTGCTCTAATACTAGAATAGTGGGCCCTAGCAATGATCTAGTTCAACCTGGGCTCAAGACAGGATCATTCCTATCCGAGACATCCCAGGCAAATGTTTACTCAGCCTGCACTTAAACACTTCTAATGACAGATATCTCACAGCCTCTCTTGGTAAAATGTTCCAGTGCTTAACTGCACATAATTAGAAAGGTATTTGCCAATTATGCCCATTACTGCTTGTCTGGTACCCTGAAGATACAAAGAGCAATTACCATCTTCTTTATAACAGCTGTTTTTGTATTTATACTTCATATATATTTTTATATGAAAATATTTTTATTTAGATTTTGTCTGAAGACTCTTGTCAAATCCCATTTCAGTTTCCTCCTCTTCAGACTAAATAATCCTAATTCTTCCAACTCTCCACATATGACATACTTTTTATACTGCTAATGAAATTTGTGATTTTTTTGAAATGTGGTATCCAACACTGAACAACAGTTTCTAGCTGAGGTGTATAAATGGTGTGGAAGAGTCACTTCCCAAGACTTCATAATTACATTAATGTTAATACTTCTCAGTATGTTAACCATTTTTGTCATAATGTTATACTGTTTGTTTACATTCAGCTTGCCATCCACTATAACCCCCAGATCCTTTTTTGTAGTAGTGCAGCCTAGTCAATTTTTCTCCACTTAATATCTGTGGATTTGATTGTTTTTTTCCTGTGCATAGCACTTTGACATTAAACATGGATAAGTGCATCCTATTTATTTCAGAGCATTTCTCAACTTTATTAAGGTTATTTTGAATTCTAATAATGTTTTTTAAGTGCTTGCTATCTATCCTGCAGGGTGTCATCCACAGATTCACTAAATGTACACTTAATGATTTGGAGGATGGAATTAAGATATTGAGCAGTACTTAACCCAGTGTTTTCTTTGGAACCCGATATGATATCTCCTTTCCATTTGAGTTACTGATAACTACTTTTTCAGTGCATTTATTAAACCAGTTATACATCCTCTGTATAGTAGCTTTATCTTAATGGTGTTTCCTTAGCATCTTTATGAGAATGTCAGGATAAAACCTTACCAAAAAGGAGTTCTAGCGCATCCATTTTATCCACAAGGCATGTCTTTAGAATGCTTACTTTTTTAATATACAGCCTACTTGTTTCAAGTGCAGCTTCCAAGATGTAGTTTGTACCAGGTTTTTGCCCCAGACTTTGTCTCCCCATTCACATGTCCATGGCTTTAAATTAATCTCATTGAGCATGATGAATGGCATCTATAAGTAACTGCTCATCACTGTAAATAAATGCTTCATAGTCATGCTCCAAATTAGGGAACTAAGCTACAGTTTAATTTCATATTATTTTCAGAATTAAGTGGGAAGGGCTAAACTGATTAGAGCTAAATGTTAACTTTTTATAGAGCTTAGTTAATACTAAATTTTATTCAAACTCTTGAAGTTGTTAGCTAATTGCACATTTAAAAACCATTTCCTGGGTAATTGTCACAATCCTTTGAGGCTGCAACATGGATAAAGTTACAATGAGCAATATGTCCTAATCACTAAGTAGTAAACAAATAAATGAGTTTGTTATCCGCTAGGTGTCTGTGAGTAAATTAAACTTGACTTGCTTCTAATTGCAGAAATATACTGAAAATGATGTAAGAACCTGCTGCCTTGCTGAAATAAAACAAACTGAAGAGAAATACACAGAAACTTTAGAATCAATAGAGAAGGTAAGGCAGTCAACTCTGTACTAGCAGAATAGCTATTTACATAGTAAATAACAGGCTGGAAAATATAAGTCAAGGTGTACCCTTTTCTTTGCAGTTTTTCATGGTGCCGCTGAAGAGGTTTCTGTCGGGTTCAGATTTTGATACGGTTTTCATCAACATTCCTGTAAGTAATTGTTTACTTAAAGAAAGAGGCAGGGGATTTGTGTTTGGTTTTTTCCGTGCAGTCAGACTAGATATAACAATGTGCAAAAATCTTCCAAAGCATTTAAATATCTAGCTACTGTAAATCTTAGTAAAGAAAAGACCTTGTACCACATCTTTATTTCTGGAGTTAAATCAGCTGAGGATCTGACTTTAGCTACCCTGCAGTACGTAGAATCTGTTTAATCCTGTCTGTGTATACTAGAGAGACATGGATCATGGCTTGCGGCTAACATGGGAAAAGAATGACCATCATTCATGGGTTTGTGAATATCATGCATGGATTTTCCATCAGTGTGGAGAACATTTATACAGCACTTTCATTTACAGAAATACTATGAATGAATACAACTTTATATCAGCCAGGATTTCATTGATAGCTGGACATGTCACTGAAGGCAATTTAAAATCAACATAGTTTACATCTTTCTACTCAGAATCTGATATTGGATTTAATAAAGAGAACTCCATGTAAAGTTTCTGGGATATTTCCCTTTTAGATAAAATGTTTGGAGGTTCCTTATGTGAATGACATACTTCAGGAAATCCCATTTACTTTGCAATCCAGAATAAAATGGCAGTTGCTTTTTGGGGGGGTTAGAAATTCAGTAAATGTGTTATCATAAATCTCATCCTTTTAAGTGAAGACATCAAGCATCATTTCAAAGCTCTTTTCATGCAAAAAGATAAAAGCTGCAAACTGTAAGTGTTCAAAATGCGCTTCTGAATGTCTGCAGCCTACTTCTTTGTGTGAGGGCAGTTTTGCACTGCTTTTCTGGCACTTTACTATTCTAAAGCAGGTTAATTGGCCCAGGAAAATTCCTGTGTTTCTTCATATTTGCCCCAGTACTTGGGTCTTTATCTAGGCCAGAGGTAGACAACCTCTTCTGGCTTCAGGCTGGAATGACCCACCCAGGTGAGAGGCAGGCAGATGAGTGGTAAGACCCAGCTGCTGCCACTATTGTCTGTCCAGCATCACAGGGAGAGTGCCTGCAGTTGGCACTTCTCCCTGCAGCAGCATGGCCACAGCACCCATAGCCAAAGCCCTTACTATTGAAGTCCTACTTCTGTGTTCCAAATCAGTGGTTCCGCAGGCAGGTTCTGGCCTCTGGGCCATAGGTCATCAACCTGTAATATAGGCCATTGAAATACCAAATGTTCAATTTCAACCCCTTTGAATTTTTACGTTTACTCCCAATGTATCTATGTGAGCTAGAAACCCTTATACTGTACTGCCTTCCCCTTGCCTTCCACTTCAAATATGGTCTGACCTATTCAACTTCTTCATCTTTGGTTCGCTTCCCACTCTGTCTAATCTACATAGCCTGTCATTTCATGTCCTCCTCCAGCTGTTGTCTCTATACCTTTCTTAGGAAGGGTTGTCTTTGCAGAGCGTAGAAAACCAACCCACCATAAAACATGTATACAGGACTGCAGATATAGTTTGCTGTAATTAATTCCCATATATGCTTCACTTGGTTAGCATGTTTACATCCTCTACCTTTTCAGACATCTGTCAATCCTGTATCTCCCATCACAGAAGTGTTAATGAAACAGGTAAGAGATGGAGGAAGAATGTAAACTAAAAATCAACTGAAACTTTAGTACTTAATTTCTTTTGTCTTGTGTTCCCTTTTCTTTTCTTTTGGACAAAAGCACTTGAAATGCCTTTCAGGAGCTCTGAACAGTGCGTGAGTGTACAGGCATTCACAACCAAAGAAGGGTTTAATAAATGGCCAGCATACTTAAAAAAAAAAAAAAAAAAAAAAAAAAAAATCCTTAAAAAATGAGGATCATACCTGAAGCCATTGCTGAAATGTTTATAGCTTTAGGGAGCATGATGGGGGGAAAGCGTTGTTTGGTCCTCTAACACAGTGGTTCTTAACCTTTTTTTGTATCAGGACCCATCTGTAAACAATCCTGACCTAGTGCCCCTGCCCCTGGACCCCAGTCTTCTCTCTGAAGCATTTGGGGCAGGGGATGGGTGTGTGGGGCTGGAGAGGGTGTGTGTGGGGCCTGGGGGGCCCCCAAGCAGCCCCTTGCAGGCTGGAACTCTGCCAACCTGCAAGGGAAAAGCCATGTTTTCCCATGGTTTTTCTCTTTTAAAGCAGAATCCATTTTTTAAGTTTGTTCATGACCCTTTCATATATTCTTGCAACCCATTTTTGGGTTGTGACTCATGGGTTGAGAAACACTGCTCTAACATTCCACAGTGCTCTGCGTTTCCTATTGCACTCCCTTTGATGCTCTGATAGGGAGAGAGCAGAGTGGAGAGCCAGTGAACACTCTCCTATGAGCCTGGCTGTCCTTGAGGATCTCTGAGGGCCAAGAGGCATGCAGAGAATTGTTTTCTCCAGCTTTGGGGCTGGAGATCAGGAATCCTTGCATGTTTACCAGTCTCCCTATTCCTGAGACTGAGGAATGGGGATGGAGAGAACAATTTCTTCATGCCTTTTGGTGTCTGAAACTAGGAGACAGGAGGCAGAGTGTATAAGATGGTGTTCATTGGCTGTCTGCCCCATTTTTCCTTTCCCTGGGGCAGGGAGTTGCAGGGAGTGGAGCCACAGGGCTGAGCAATATTTTGTTGTGCCCCCTGGAGAGCTTGAACCCCTCTGGTAAGAGGGCTGCAGTGGGGGGCTTCAAGTCTATTCATGGCCTGGAGGGCTTCAAATTTGAAATGCTCAAAATTGGAGTGGAATTTGGAATATTTCAAATGTATGTCTGTCCATGGCCTTTATCTGTAATGACATCTATTTAGCATGTAGAGATTTCAGGACCAAAGAGCTGGTATTCCTATTTACAAAGCCTCAATATAACTTGGTGCTGTGTTAATAAATAGGAATTTTATACATAATACATGACCACAAAATTAATAAGCTATTAGGAGCTCCTGTGATAAATCTTTAACTGGTATTTTGTAAACGTCTAGGAATTCATTACATTATTTGATAACATTTCAACAGTTTTTAAAAATGCGTTAAATGTCACAGTTCACACACCGAATACAATTCCATTTTAAATTATTATATTTTCAACATTCTTATGCTTAAGGTGGGATTCAGGTTTACTACTAGCTCCTAAAACTTGATGAAGGTTTCTGCTATCATTTTAAAAATGTAGGGGTCAGTTAGTCCAAAAATATCTACAAACATTTGGTCTGCTTAAACCCTAGAAAGCTGCATGTGACTGCATTTGCTACTCAGGAAAAAAAGGCTTGAGTGCTGTCTAAGGCTATTTAGAAAGAAGGAAGGGGGGAATGATTTAGTTTCGGTACCCAAAAATGAACAGTGAACTAAGAGGGAGAGTGCTCATGTACTATCCCTCTGACAAAATAGATTTCTCTTTCTTTCTTATCTCTCCCTATTCCACCCCCACCCCCGGCCTTCCCCCATCACTGTGTAAAAGAGGGCTTTAGGATGAAGTTTCTCTCCATGTGCAAATGGAAAAATCAGTGTAGGCCTCTGGGTCCATTTCCTCATGCTAAAACATATTTTAATGACTAACAAGAGAATGTTGTCTTGACCAGTCTCCCAGTAAACATGCTAAATTAGATTTCAGGGCACTGGTATTAATTTGTTTCAGGGGGTTTGGATAGGGAAGTTTGCATGGATTGAATATATTATGGAAAGGTGTTCTACTTGGACTTGAAGTTTATGCAGGGCTGGCCTACCACTTAGCACAAAGTGCTTACTTGGAACGACAGTAACCGGGATTCTGACTCTTATCCTTCTGAGGCTGCAGGTAGATATTGAGTGCCTGTACACAAGCATGGAGGTTGCTCCGGCTGCTGTAATTACAGTGCACCAGACAGACTTGATTAATCCCATCATTTTACCATCAGACTTGATTAACCAGGTCTATGGGAGCATGGTGATTACCATGCTTCAGCAGCCTCCCATGTCTCATGTATCAACGTCCTCGCTATTAAAAATGGTGGTGGGGACACTTGTTGAATGAGCTTTAGTTCAAGCATTCCCACTGCCATTTTTAAGTGCAGGCATCCTGATGCATGAGATGCAGCAGCACTTTAGAGTGGCTCTTGGAGATATTCTAATTAAAGCTCCCTCCCTACCCCCCGTTCCCAGAGCATGTGTAAAAGTGCTTATTATACTTAAGGAAATTTGATAGAACAGTGAGGAGAGAAGGGAGAAATCCCTGGTGGATTTGTGTCCCTTTGGTGTCTCAGAAACTGTAGCGTATAGATATTTTGCAGCCATAATACCTTAGACCAGGGTGGCCAACCTATGGCATGTGTGCCATAAGTGACATAGGTAGCTTTTGTATGTAACATGGCAGATCAGGTAGGGAACAGACAGCACAGTGGCAGATATGGCAGGAAGCAAAAAGCAGAGAAGCTGATTGCGCAAGGAGCAGACAACTAAACAACAGATCAAACAAGGAACACAAGGCAGAGAGCAGAATGAGAGCAGCCAGTTGGGCAGGGAGAAAGGCATCAGAATGGCTCTTGAGGAATGTGTAGGGCTAACTTGTGGTGGGCCTGCTAAAGTGATTGGCCTATGCTGCCTTAGCCAGGGGCACCAAAGATGCATCCAGTGGGCCAGATCTGCCATTCAGAGACTATCATCTGGTCCCCAGTGATGCCCCTAGATCTGGAGTTGATCCACATACCACACGCACTGGGCCCAGGGTCTGGGATGCTTGCTACACATGGCACTCACTCTGGCTGACGCAGGATCTGCTTTGTGAACAGCACGTACCCCATCTGGTCTGGGTCTTGTGCTGAATACAGTATCTTCCTGAGCTGTGTCTTCCATGATGTGCTGCATGCAGGACCTACTTCAGCTGGTTTGGAACTACAAAGTATGCACCACCTTCCCTGGCTGCTCCAGGGCCATTGCCACATGCAGCATGGATCCTGGACAGGCTAGAGTGGGCACTGTGTGTAGGGCATGTCCTGGACTGGCCCTGCATGGGCATTGCATGTGGCATTGTCCTGGACCAGTCAGAGCAAGCACTGAATGTGTTGGATCTAGCATGTGAGGGGAAGGATGGGGCCCCAGGTCCAGGTCCTGATCTGGCTTTCATGGCTGTCCATGCACCATTTGTCTGGCCAGTGAACTGGCCCTGTGCCACTGCTCAATCTGCTTCTGGCTGGGTAAGCTGAACACTTCTGCCACCTTAGATCTTATTTTTTCCCTTCCTTGCCTCCCCAAACTATCTTATGTATGCCATTAAGTTAGCATTTGAGGCTCTACATGTCCAGCTGAGAATTTTGAGTAGGAGGAACTTTCAAGTGGCATAACAACAGCTTTTCTTGACTCCCCTAACATCCCTTGGCTCCTGATGTAGGTATAATGTAGAGAACATGGCAGAACCCACACTTGCATTTCTTGCTGTTTGATCCCAGTCGTGGCCATAGTTAGGTGCTCTCCCTTACACATGGGTATGCAGAGAGGCCAATTTCTCCACTAGACTGTGAGCTGTAAGAAGCTTCTCAGCCTTGTCTGTTCCTGTGCTGATCTCTATGCAGGAATTCATCTGAACTTAATGTCCCTTAATTTATTAAACATTCGCAGTGTAATACAATACAAACTCATAACAAAGTTTCATTTGCAGGGCTTTTAGTGATTTTTATGCCAGTTATTTAATTGTGCAACATTAACCCTATGCTAGTATTTTCATCTCAAAGCATTTCTGCAATGCTGTCCAGTATACATTACTATCTTTGACTCTTGACCATTTCTTATCTTGCATGAAGGGTTTTTATTTTTTTCCAAGTGGTAGATACAGGTTTCTTATGCAGTGGTAAAAAATTGAAAATGTTAAAATTCCTGTTTGTTTTGAATCTTTCTTGATCATCCTTGCCTTTTCCCTGAACCATTAGTTGCCTGTTGTATCAAGAAACTCATTATGATTACAGTTAACTTGGCACCAGGATATCACTAATTGACCAATGTAATGTACAAAACTAATTTTTCACAGCTCAGGGACATGACTCATTACTTTATCTTGTCACTAAAACATTTACTTGACTTGCTTAATTTTAAAATTATCATTATAAAATGAAGATGAATTAACAGTGCACATTTCAAGATAGAATAAATTAGTCTTTAATAAGTAATTCTCTGCGTTCAGTTCCTCTTGTCATACTGTATGGAGGATCTGGTACTTCAAAGCAAAGCTTGAAATGAGCTCTTACTCATAAATGATGTGTTTTTTAGCTTATTGAAATAAATGGATTTATATGGAAACACTAATCTTCATTTACTCTTAATTTTGGAAGCGTTTATGATTCTGATTTTGTTTCAATATTTTTCTTATGTTGCTGTCTTCAAGGATTTGGTGAAAATCCACAGAAGTCTAATGCTGGACATTTGTGACTCCATTGTTAATAAAAATGACCAGAATTTATATCAAGTTTTTATAAAATACAAGGAAAGGTAATATTTATATACTAACTTTGATATATCTTAATAATAATTTGCACTGAATCCAATAAAGCATCTCTCTTCATTTACATTCCAGTTTTATAAAGCAAGCAATTTATAGTAAAGAATTAAATTCTTATGGTATGTAGTTAATATTTATAAAGTGTTTTGAACATGGAAAACACCATGAAAGTACTAAGTATTTTGTATGTTTTTCCCCATGTATATTTTTTGCACTTGGTATTTTTACCATCATTTTGAACAAAACCAATCTGCAATACCACCTAAGCCATCTCAAATCCTCTACTGAGTTAAACAATACAGTTTACAGACATACTATAGCTTAAGAGAGGAAAAGGGCAAGAGAAGTGCAGTGAGGCATGAAGATACAGGAAAACCATTCTAAATGTTAGAAACAGGTGCAAAGATTGTTTGGAGGGAGAGAAGTTGAGGCAGGGTGGAGAGGAGAGCCCATGGGTTTGTTTACATTACACTCAAAAGTTTGACTCAGGCTTGTGTATACATTTGTGGATTTAACCTAGGCAGCTTGTATACTGATATAGCTTTGAGTTTCATTGCAGTCTCACTGCATATTTCCTTATCTGTTTGGTTGGGTTTTCAGTCCCCCCTGAGCTTTTGCTCCTCTACCTATGCTGTTATCAATACTTGAGCTGGCTAATTTAAAGCTAAACAGATATGTCTACCCAAACTTTGGTCACACCTTACACTGTGGGATAGGCATATCCCAGGTGGGCCCAAAGAAAATATTAAGAAAGTCACCTTTGAACTGGGAATTGAAAGTAACAGGCAATTAAATTATTTGTGGTACAACTGAATTGCAGTCAACTGTATATTTGGAAGAAAGCAGGAAACAGAACATGAAGTGCTGGAAAATAGAGAGCTTTTTTTAGGGGGAAGCAGTAGGGAAGGGAGTTGCCCTAGTCAGTCAGCAGAAGTAAAGATAGAGAAGAACTCTTCAGTAGGGGTGGGAGGCACTGGGAGAGTGATGGTGCAGGGTGATAGATGATGAAGGGAGGGTATAGTAAGGGGTGATTATTGGAAGGTTACAGAGGATGAGGTTACAGTGTGCAAGGCACCAGGAGGACAGGGAGCTGCGTTTGAAGATACTCCTCTCCTTCAAGAGAAATGCTGAGAGGTGTATAACTTGAAGGAGCTGAGATGGAATTATAAGTTACAAACTACTTTGTCAATGCAGGGGGAGGACAGATACTCCATTATCTATACTGCAGTATTGTTATTAAAATAATCGTGTTGAAACAGATGTGCAGGGCCAGTCAGTACAATTGCGTTAATAGTGACATGCAGAATAAATAGAAGATGATTAAGAGGTAGAAGAATAACAACACAAAACAAGAACTGAAGCTTGTGGTAACCTGGAAGAGGGAGCTTGTAGTTGAGAGGTCACCCTTAGAGATTTAGAGCAATTTGAGAGGAACAGAAAGAACTTTTTAAAAAGGGAATAGAAGGTTCTTTGTATAAAGCCAGATTCTTTTAAAGTAGTTTTGCAGAAATTGGCCAGCAAGCACCATGCTGATCTGATGGCTATTGAGAATTTCTTGAGTTTATGTGTGTTAGCTATTATCTTGACCCAAAGGCTCACAGACTGTAACTCAATAGAAGCTGTTTAATCATTTTGTGAAACCTACTGTTGCTGTAAAAGAGTAGATATAATTAATCTAGTGCTAATCCTATGTTACAGCATTTATTCATTACATCCTTTGAAATCTATCTCTTAACATTGTAAATACTAATGATTTTGTTCCATTAAGCAGCAGTTACCTTGTTTTACAACCTTATACAAGTGCTTTATTATATATCACAGCATATATGCATTAACGTTAATTTGAACTTGAAATGATCTGACAGTATTTTGACTGTGATGCATCAGTGATGGTCTGAAATGTTTTTGAAATGTATCCTTGATTATATTCTGAGGGCAGTACTATGGTATGTGTGAAAGGGCAGATTCTAACCATGGGTATGTGGGCACAGATCCCACTGAAGGAAAATTATTACCCATGTATTTGTTTGTGTAGTGTGAATAAGGATTTGACTGGAATAGCATCCCGTTTATTTTTTCCTGTTTTGACTTAGACTTGTCATCTATGGGCAGTACTGCAGTCAAGTGGAGACAGCCATATCATGCTTAGACAACATCTCCAAGACAAAAGAAGATGTTAAGTTGAAGCTAGAGGTACCAATGTTTATCTTTGTGTTCATATAAGTAAATATACTGCTTCTCTGCTCCAGACGTGGACCCAGAAGATATCCATGATTAATGCAATCTATTCCAGTGTTTGGGTCTGAGTTTTTAATTTTCTTTTCCTTTTAATTGGACTGAGGGGCTAAACTTGTCAGGCTGAGACACAGAGGCTGGAATTTTGGACTCATTGATGTCAGTAGCATCACAATTTTATATGAGAAATGTTTGTCAATATAATTTCTTTATTTCCCCTGGAATCCAAGTTGAGAGTGAAGTTAGCTGAGAAAATAGTTACAGATTAGATTGTTCTGGACACACATCTGCCCAAGGGGTGGTTTGTGAATTGCCCCACTTCAAGGCCTTGAGGAGGAGCTTGGTGCTTCCAAAGGCATGCATGCTTTTAAAACCTAATGCATCCTGCGTGGTTTCAATTACTATTTTTGTTTATGTTCATAGTGTCTGATTCAAAACAATAAGGCTGCTAATTTGTTTCCTGTGCCTAAATATAGTATTTATTCTGTGCTTATCAACTAGGGTGACTAATACCACAATAATGGAATCCAGTTCCAGATACTGAATTTTCTTAAAGATGGGAATATTCAAATGTAAAATATGTCTTCAGTCCATATCACTGGTTGGTCTGTTTGTAGGCCTAATGTTGTCTTGTGGTCTGCCAGAGCCCAAGACTGGTTATCTTTCAGAAGGGCTGCAAGACCTTTTTACTTGGGTAGGTATTAGCAAGCAAGTTAAGTTGGGAGATTTGTTTGGGGAGTTTTTGTTATGTAAGTATGTCTCTTATTTAATATTTATTTTGCTTTTATAAGGTTGTTTTTTTTTCCCCTGTAAGGCACCTGAGCCTTTTCCAAAAAAGGCATAGAAATCTAATCAGCCAATAAATATTTCTCCTCCTTACAGTGATATTTAGTCATCTGAATATTTGAGATGTCTGGCTGGCATTTATATCAACTTTTAAATTGAGTGGTGTTGAATTTGGTTCTTGTTTTTACAATAATCTTATTTCAGTCTTTTTGTTTTTTAATTTAGGAGTGTTCCAAGAGAGCTAATAATGGGAAATTTACCTTGCGGGATCTCCTAGTGGTTCCTATGCAAAGAGTTCTAAAATATCATCTACTACTCCAGGTACTTTTATTTTTGAAATGTAAAGTGTTTGAGCACAAAGCTATGCTAGCTTATAATTAGAAGGTTGTTATAATGAGTATTTAGGCCTTTATCAAAGGGGAAGTGATTGACATATTTATAGTCTTGAGCTGAGACTTGCTTGTCATGAAGTCCAATCTAGTTCAGTGTAGCTTTTTCTGTGGTGATTATTCCTCACAGCTGAAGCATATCTGAAAAGAATACAATCAGTTCTTCAATATCTGAGCCTCTTCACTTATTGGTGTGTTTAAAATTGTTAGTGCTGCTGAGCTGTTGAGCATAGTGGTCTTGAAATGTATATGTTTACCCCCAGAAGACTGAGCTGAACAATACTAAATCATAGTCTAAGATGCTACCTTGCTATAATAAATTATAATAAAGCCATATTTATTTTGAAATGCTTCTTTTTATAACCCACAAAGCTTTGGCTTTCACAGTTAGTCCTATAATGAGGGTGCAGAGTCTTATAATTTGATTTGATAGCTGTGCTAGGAGACTCATTAGTTCAGCTGCAAAGAAATGTATTACTGTATTAGACTGTCAGCCCTGCTGATGCTTGTAAAATGTCATTTTAAAAAGAGCTACTACTTGTATGTGAAGCATAATTTTGACTCTGCAGTGCGTTGTATTAAATTTCTTGAAATATATCTGTATAATACAAGTCATCAATATTTTGATCAGCAGAAAATCAGGTGTAAAAAACCCCAAAATTGATGATAGAACTACTTTCTTGAAACATTTATGAGATCTGAACCATGGCAATGTTATCAAATTGTAGATTATGAAAAATACGATATATTATATTACTTGTATTTTAAAGTGTGAGGCATTATAACACCAAATGGAAAAGGAAGAGAAGTCATTTTACATCTTTGCAAGTTCAGGGCCTCCACTAAAATTGCTAGAAAAGCATATAAGCATTTATTCTCTTGTTTTTCAGAAGCCTAGCAAGCTATTACATTAGTTAAAATGTATAATCTTAACACACAGTCAAGAATAAATAACTTATTTCCCTTTGGGATTTCTTTTTCTTTCTTCTTTTTTTTTTTTTTTTGCTTTTAAGTAGCCCATAATTTTCCAGGTTGCAAATGGCTTATGGATTTTTTAAAGCTAGGAAATGGGTAAAAAATATTCTTGAAATATTTTCATATTATTTAAAGATATGTCATTTGAATTCAGGTCTGTAAAATAGTATATAAATGCAACTAGTCTTGAGTATAATAAGGTAGTCACTAGTTTTATGTACTCCCACATTTTAGCTAAGATTTTATTGCCTAGTATATTCCTACTTGACCTTTGCAGACAAACTCAAGTTTTGGAATGTTGATTATCCACTTCATTGTTAGTAACATGAAAACCCAAAGCTGAAGTCAACACGACTTTCAGTAGTAACAAGCTTGTAGAGAGAGGTGCTGATTGGGAGAGTTTAAGTTGCCAAATAGAATGAGCTTTTAGGTTTATAAGAAAGTAGGGCTACGAGGCACCTCACAAAGTCACAGCAGCACACTCGAGGCAGGATCATCCCTGACTAAAAGCAAACTTGCCAAGCATCTGTCCAACTTGCTCATTTATTTTCACAACTTATTTAGGTAGCCTTAAATAGGTCTAGTTCTTTCTCTCTTTCCCCATAAGTCTTGTTTCCCAGGCCCTTAGTTATTTTTGTTGCTCTTTGCTGAACTCTTTTCGGCATGTCCACATCCTTCTAGAAGTGTGGGACCTAACACTGGACACAGTACTTCAGTTCTGAATATAGCAGAAGAATCACTTCCCTTGACTGGCAAGTGACACTCCTGTTGATACAACCCAATATACCAGTGGCTTTTTTTGTAACAAGAACACACTGTTGGCTCCTATTCAGCTTACGGTATACTGTAATCACCAGGTCTTTCTCTGCAGTATTGCAGCGTAGCCAAATTTTCAGTTACCCAAATAGAATTAGCTTGTAGCTAATTTCCCCATTCTATATTTGTGTATGAAATTATTCCATCCCAAATGCAGGACTTATTTTTAATAAGACTGTTTATCAATACATGTTCATATTTAGAACATATGGTGTTCATTGTTTTAAACACACATCACTTACCTAGCTGTGGTAGTGCTAGTTAGAATCTGTGGTGGGGTTAGGGAAATACAAGGAAAAATGAAAATGTTGGGGCCATGCTATTTATGTAAAGCAAATCACCAGGTTGTTAGGAGTGATCATGGTACAATAGACCTTTTATTTAAATGAGAAGTATATAAACTGATTAGCAGCTTGTGTGTGAAAAGCTGTTATATCCTGTCAATTAGGAGCTGGTGAAGCACACTACTGATCCAACTGAGAAAGCAAATCTAAAGCTAGCACTTGATGCAATGAAGGTAAGCATGTCACGGCAAGTACAAATATACTTCTTTGCCATCAGTTAAAATCATAAGCATCACTTCCAAGAAACACTAATATGATTTTAAGTTCATTACTTTTTTTCTTTTTTTTTCTTCTTGTTGAAGGAGGTCCCATTTTCAAAAAAGGCTAAACAAACACATATGTGTAATGAGCCACAAACTTTGAAATTAGATTAAAGCAAGGATACTGCTAATGGCTTTTTCTTAAGAGAATCTATATCAGGTTTGGCAACTGATTTGATACATTTTATATGGTATGGATAGACTTGCATGAGTTTCACTTACTTCTAATATATTAACTTTTACATAATGTTCCCTAGTTTTTAGCCATCTAACCAGATGAAAAAAATACATCTTTCACTTGTCAGGCTCCTTGTGCAAAGTTGAGTAAAACTTCCATTACTGTAGGTCATCTGAAATTTTGATCAGCAGTTTCCCAGTGAGATGAATGCAATTCTCTTCACCGCTTAGTTTCTTTTGACTTAGTTTTTATCTTTGTTGCCTTAGGCTAGAAGGCATGAATATTTTTTCTGTGGTCTGAGGACCATTATTGGACATGTTATTGCAAATGGCAAGTGCCTTATAAAATAGTGGTATCACTTTACATGTTTTTGTATCCCTCTGTATTATGCAATTTCCTCTGCATTTGGCTTTGCTCTTTTGATTCCTTTTCTTCAGTTGATGTACACAAAAGCTTACTGATAGTTTCAGTTTTTTTGCAAACTGAGCAGTATACCAGGTGATTGTTTCATTTAGCATGCATTTCATAAATATTATTTTCTCCTAAACATTCCAGTTTTTGCATCTATATAGAGCAGAAAAAGATAAGTGGAAAATGTACTAATGTACTTGATACACAGATATAAAGGAAGAGTGACACTGGTACTGTGAATAACAGTTTTCTAGATAGCAACATCAGAGGTGTAAGAGCTATATGCCAACCAGACATGCTGTTTTGTACAAGTCCTGGTAATTAGGTTGGCTATTCACACTTTGATCTAGCTTATCGTTTGTTGTTCAGATGCTGCTTCCCCCTAACTCTAGGTCCAGGATTTTGAAAACTTAGATATTTGGATCTGACAAGGGTTTCTGCCTCTACAGGAGGAAGAAAAACTTTATCTTGGTTGCATCCAATTACCCATGCTAAGGTAGCTTAAATAGGTATCAAGACTCAAGGCCACCCCCCATCTTCTGAAATGTTCTTTTAAGTTAGGGGAAATCTGGACAATTTATAGCCTAATCACTGGTTTCTGTAGGTGGAGATGATCTTTATTTTCTTCTTAACTTTTTAAGTTCAACTGATAGCAGCTGTTCTCCAGGTCTGGTTGACTTTGGCTTAGACCAAAAGCGTTGTTTCCTGGAAACAAATGCACAATATAGACTGAATTCCGTTAACTATAGCCTGTATAACTCATACCAGATGCTGAAAGTAAGTGATGTTGTGCCTAATAGGATTGGCTCTTCATATTGATTCATATTGCTCTAATGCCTGGAAACCAGACGGAAACCCAAATGAGACTTATGGCTTACTCTTCCGTCTTTCAACTCAATATGTAGACAGAGAGGGAAAAAAAACAACGCTGTTACTATATCATGGAGGTCTGCAGAAGACTAAAACAAGGTTAACAACAGTTAAATTTATATCTCTCACCAAGGTCTATGTCTTTAGATACAGAAGGTACTACCCAACAGATGTGTTTCCATATAAGCATGATAGAGGTTACTTCATGATATAAAGAAGCCAAGGGTCAAACTCAGAATGCACTGTTGAGAGGATAGCAGTAGTAGATTGACTGAAGTGACATTCTGTTTTGACCAGTTCTATTAACATATGTACTGCTATGGGCTACCACTAATATCCACTCAGTCTACTTTTTTGACAGAGATGCTTCTGCAAATTGTCCCTATTGCTAAAGCACATCTGAAACATTATTAAAGGCTCTAGTGAAACATGCACAATATATCTGTTGAAAAAAGTGACCTGCAGTGGGCAATAACAACCTTATCCTGTGGTTTCAGGTATGGTATCCCATTAAGGGTCCTATGGTTAGTGTGCTGTTCAATATTTTTTCTCACCCTACTACACAGACACAGAGAGCAAGAGCATGGACTGCTGGGCAATAATTTTTCTCTCTAATACACATGGACACATACAATAACCCTTCTCTGTATGTTGCTCATGAACCTGTTTTCTACTATGTATCATATATAGCCCTCACTCCCAAGACTGTAGTTCAGCTGTTAATCTCTGACATGGAAAGTTATCAGATGCTCTTAAAGATCAGGCTACATACAGTAAATTTTAAATTATATTCTTAAAATTCCAGAAACTTAGGTAAGTTCTACTTTGGTACTTCAGTTAGCTCTCATTGTTGCCACTGAATTTGGGCCTCTGAGTCAGATTTAAAGATTGCAAAAATTTGTAAGCATGATCAAAGGTGCACACAGCATTTTTTACTCATATCTTAAACTAGCATGTCAACAACCTCTCAACATTAAAGATAAATAATTTTTCTTAAAGGGCTTAATGTCCAGATAAGGCAAAATCAGGGTTATAAATGCATTTACTTAAAATAATATATTGACTTTTTTCTCTTATGGAAATATTTTCTCCCCCCTGTTTAGGACTTGGCTCAATATGTAAATGAAGTGAAGAGAGATAATGAAACCCTTCGTGAAATTAAACAGTTTCAGTTATCAATAGAGAATATGGTATGTTATATTTTTTGTTTACATCTTTTTTCACCATTGATTTAATTTACTGATATACAGTGCTCATTGCTGTTTTGTATAAGGCCAGAACCAATGGCAAAATTTAAGTATGCATATGTGTCATATCTTGGCTGCCTTGGTATATTTATTAATCTAAATAATAATAATACGTGCATATAGTGATGTCTTTTCCCTTGTCTCTGAGGCTGCAGACAGCTAACATTATGAAGTATCTTTGTGGGTAGTATCTTGGGAGAAAAAGGCATTTATTTATGCTTTATCTTTTCTTATTGGAGCATACTGACCAAGAGGTACAAGTTCGGTTTGAATTTTAGAAAGTCTGGGTTTTGTAGTATAATGGCTAAAATTTTGGCAAGTACTTGTTAAATAATGAATGTAATTTTGCTCTTAGAACCAGCCTCTGTTGCAGTATGGAAGACCACAAGGTGATGGAGAAATAAGGATAACTACACTAGACAAACGTACAAGGCAAGACAGGTAAGAAGATACGTTGGTTTGCTAAATACAGAACCGATGTTAGTTTTTAAAATTTATGCTGTGACATTTCTCTGTTTAAACCTGGGGTCAGTTCATAAATTCTTGGGCATACTTTTCATTTTACATGCATAGCATCTGTTTGCATTAATGTCAAGGAAGTAAATTTTCAAAGTGGTTCCTGGGAAGTTGGCCATTATATTAACATCCAGATCCCTGTGTACCTCTTTGAAGAGCACTTTAAATAATTCATGTGTTGTTACTCAGTAGTTTAATTGCTAACTTTCACAACCAGAAGTGCTCCATGCTTAGTTTTATAAGATAGTGTATCACTTTAAAAGGACTACTATATTACTTTACGATCAAGATTTTTAACCTTTTATGTATTATATTTTCATAGGCATATCTTCTTATTTGATCTAGCTGTTATTGTGTGCAAGCGACGAGGTGATAATTATGAAATGAAGGAAATAATAGATCTTCAGAAATATAAAATCACAAATAATCCCAGTACTGATAAAGAAAATAAAAAGGTAAATGATTATAATGTTATTTCAAGAAAAAAAAATGGAATGTCAAATCAGACTGAAATATATGAAATGCTGTACAAACTTACTTTTGAAATTTATATGTAATTTTCCCATCAGTATTTCAAAGCTGTAAAGTGCATGGTATACTGGGATTTAAAGTGGGTCACCATTAAAAGGCTCTGTTTTTTTTGTTTTGTTTTTGAGGTAAACAAAACACTTAAAGTAGTCATTACCAAACTGTACAAAAGTACTTAATAGTAATGACCTCTGTTTTTTCCATGTTACTGAATATCAAAATGCCACCTTTTTCTTGCTGAATTTTTAATTGCTAATCTGTGTACTTCTGCTCCTTTCATAAAGTGGTCTTATGGCTTCTACCTCATCCACTTACATGGGCAAAATGGACTTGAATTTTATTGCAAAACTAAAGATTTGAAGAAAAAGTGGTTGGAGCAATTTGAAATGGCACTGTAAGTATATTTTGCCTACTAAGTAATATGGATGTCCTTAGCCAGCATATAGTAATAATTAAATGCTACATACAGCATTGGTTTAATATGCATTTTAAATTACAGTAAATTTTATCGAGGTCAGTAAATTATTTTAAGAGTCTGAAGAAAAGAGCTAGAGCTACAAAGCAAAAAGAATATTTCCTTGAAATTCTCCCAGGAAAAGGAAGAGGGCACTCTAGGCTGTGTATTGTTTTACCTTAGCCACTATGATTGTTGTAGTACATTCTCAAACACCCAGGGAAAATATTAATTGTTTTAGCAATAAATATTTAACATAATGGTAATGGATTTTTTCATTTTTATCTTTGTAAATTGAAATACATTTTAGGAGAGATGGGGATATTGGCTTTTTTCCTAGTGGCTTTTAACTAATATATTGTTTAGCATTTGGGTCTGGTTACTTGGTTTATTAAGTTTGGTTTCAAAAGCTTGATTTCCTCTGTATATTTTTAACTAAAAAGCATGAATGTATTAGGCTTCTTAAAGTAATGTGTTCAGATTTAGCACTGCAGGTTTCATTAGTGTTATGTAGAGACAAGCTTTATTTTATTTCTGATAGTGGTTGGAAAAAACATGATTGTTGATGCTGATTAAATTTAAAAGACAGGAACAAAGGAATCAGATAGTTTAGAGATGGTTTAAGTTATATTAAAAATATGGTTGAGGTAATCCTAGCTATGATAAAATGGGATAAAACTAAATGTTTTGGATGTTATTTTTTGAGTTGATAAAGGATATCTGGGATGTTATAAGATAAACACCACTGAAACTTGTGTATGGTATCTCCTTTCAAGATTTTTGTTGGAATTTTTTCCTTTTGAATGAAACCCAAAGGTTTAAGTTGGATTGGCATAGAAAGCATTCAGGAGGGAAGGCCCTACTTGGTACAAACTTATACAACCCACCTGATGACTGTAGCAAATCCAGGAATGGCATGTGCTTTTGTGGGAGTTACACCTGGGAGTCATAGGTGAGGAATAGAGTGTCTTATCCATACATACATGAGAAACCAAGCACTTTGCCTTTTCATGTCCATGGCTATTTCTCCTTCTCACCTGCATATTTTCATATTAATAGTTCTTTATATTAAGAGGCTAATAAAAGTGTCCACATTAAAATGTGCCAGACATCCTACTTGATTAGGCTTATACATATAAATAATGACCACCTTATAAGAAAAAAATATACAAATAATTACTTAATTCAGGGAGCTAGCTATACTGGGAAACTTAGCTCTATGCTGCATCTCCATGTGCCTGGCCCTTCTCCTGATTTCTGCTTCACATCCTTGTTCCTCAAGTTCCCTTTTCTGTTACTTTTCCCCATTCCCCTTCTCTAGATTCTTCCCAGCCCTGTTAGACCTGATCACCAGCACCCCTTTGCTGTATTTCAGCCAGTAGCAGCAGAAGAAAATATTATTTGGAGGGGCTGAGGGCCGATACAGGACTGGCGCGCACTGGTGCTATACGTGGTGGCGAAGGCCCTGGGTGAGGTGCTGTGGCAGCAGGGCATGGCAGCGGTGCTGGGCACAGCGGCACAATGGCACTGTGTTTTTGCTGCTGTCATCAGTGGCTGCAAAATTAGTTTTGGGAGGGATAAGCTCCGTTTAGCCCTGGCCTTCTGCTGCCTATAGTTTCAGCTGAGAATTACACTGAATCCATTTTAACATGTAAGTGTATTCACTGGTGATGCGCTGGAGTGCTCTGGGGGGTACATGCCTCCTCCGATTTCTGTGCTGACAGTGGGATGCAGGCACTGGGCATGAGATTGGTGGCAGTTAGTCTGATCTCTCATGGCCCATCTTATAAACCTACACCATGGTTTAACATGTGTTTGGAGTCTGATCTAGAGTAGCACAGGACTGAAATGGTAGGTTCCTTCAGTTTAGGGTGGAATTGTATTTGAATAGTGATTCCCAAAGGGAGATTGACAGAAGCATGCCGTGAGATCCTGTTAAGGGTAAATGCTCTTGTCCCTTATTAGGCACCTTGCATCTGCTGCTCCTCTGGGCACTGCTGCTACTACTGCTGCTCCTTCCCCCACTCTGCTAACCCCTATGTTGCCACTGCCCCTCCTTTCTGCCTGCCCACACTCCCCCCACTTCCAGCAGCGTGCTGTACTGCAAATGGGCAGGCAGGTGAGCATACAGACGGAGTCACACTTCGCATCCCTTGTCCCCTCCATTCCTTCCGGGGCTAGCTGGAGGGGCCATGGGGGTGGTTACTGGCATGTGAGAGCCTTCAGGAGCATCCTTAGCAGTAAGGGCTGTCCTTGCTCCCTGAAGTAAAGACTAGAGGGAAGGGCAAGGATGCAGACAGTGGAAAGAGCAGAGCGCAGCAGGGTGAGTTCCTGTCCCTTCTGCCCTTCAGTGGCACCAGTTAAATTAGTGATTCTCAACTTTTTAAGCCTCAAGGCCCTTTTCCATATCTTCTTTGAATTTAGATTTATCTTGGTGATTTTTTGGGGTGCTGTGAAATTAAGAAAAGCATGCCACCAAATTTATCCAGAAAAAAAAGTGGTGCCCCAATATTAAAAATGTGGGAAATACTGAATTAGAAAAACTGAATTGTATCCTTGTAAGGTGGTATTCTTTGCTCTAGCCAGTGTTCCTGCTCCCTTATTTTGACCACCATTTAAACTGACCAGACTTAAAAAGAACTTGCAGGTTTTCATTTTGAAATCTGATTTTTTTTCTCCCTTCTCTTCTGTGGGTTTTGGCTTTATACTATATCATGAGCAGTAGTACACACCTAGGGTGAATCTCAGCGTTCCTACTCTGAGGAGTTACCTGAGCATGTACAGTGCTAATGATATTGTAAGTGCTGAAGCAAGGAGTTAGCCTTGGGGAATTAGCTCAACCGATTGTTTTTTTTTTCCAATGTTGTTTTGTTGGATTTCTGGTTTTCAGTATTCCTATTTCCTACCCTATAGTGGGTCTTTTAAAGTAGAGTTCCGAAAAGTGACTGATAAAATGACACCATTATTCAGGAGATCTGCTCTCTTTGCATATTTAGAGATATATACAGACAAAATATTTTTTACTACTTTTGATTTCTTTTAGTACTGCAAAATCAACACAGCTGAAAGAATGAACTGGGTTCTTGTTAATCAGACACAGCATTGCTTACTAATTTCAATCAGTTTATACTTGTGCAAATCCACTGCCCTCAGCACAGTAGCCTTAATAAAAATACAGCTGTACAAAAGATACTGTAAGGACCTAATTGAGGAGCAAATTCTTTACACCTATTTAAATTGAGAGTAAGTCCTGGTCTCTGTTTGAAGTGTTTTACTGGTGCAAGTACATTGGTTAATGAAATAGTTAACAATATAAGCTGTATAGTGGCCACAGTTGTACCCAATGCTGAAGTGCCTTTTAAAGTATGAAATGGGCTCCAGCTTGACTCTAAGAACCTAGTCTGAATTCACAGAACTGGAAGAAATTGAGTACATCTGATCTGGAAAGCATGAAGGAAAACAAGCATCTATGTCATTTTTCCACTGTCACTTTTCAGGTTGGAGATGCTTTTAAATTAAAAAATATTTAGCGGCACAAAAATGGGAAAATGTCCAGGCCTACTTCAGTGTAACATTGTAGTATGTGTTAAGTTGTCTCATGGTGTAAGTAACTTGGAGGCAATGGATTACTACTTAAAATAGAATTATTTTTATTCATATGACAGTTCTGCTTCTAGTGTTTGCATTTGCTGCTGTTCTGAGACTATTACTTTGCTTAGAAAAATGGCTCACTACAATGCATCTCAGCCTTTATTTCTAATAAGAATTATGTAAAAGTTTTTTTAATACAGAGCCTGTCCACATGCACTCTATCCTCAATGACAATGATAGACTGTAATACTGCTGCACTGAATTTGATGCTGTTGACCTATTCACACCAATCTCCAAAGCTGAGTCTGGCTCAGTTCCTCTTGATTCTAATGTATTGTATACAACTGCTTAAATTGGCAGTTAGTTTATGACACTGGGCTTCTTGGTGGCATTGCAAAAAAAGAAGAAATGAGACACTAGGATAGGACACTTAATATCACAGTTGTTCTCCTAAAGCTGGAACATTTGATAGAATAATATGCATGATGAGTTTTTTGAGGGGTTTCTAAGGATAACTGTCAAAGAACAGTGTGAGATGCTTTAACAGGAGCTTGCACATTATGAGGGGATTAGTTTTCACTTCCTGTATCTGCTTATCTCTCATTGATTTTTCATGGGAGTTTTGGATGCACAGGGGAGAATGATACTACACATTCAGTGACGTAGCTTCAGCAAAGCTGTGCTGTTTAAAACAATTATAATTAATCTGCTAATTCTGTATTTTGCCTTTCCAGCCATAATTGTAACATCAGAGTAGGTTGTATGGTTCTTTGTGCTTTACGACTCTATGCTGCTATGAGAAGTATTTAGTGTGCTGGGAATGCATTGTGGACACGCTCATGCATGCATGTTCAAACACAGCCAGACACACACGCGCACATTTATGGCACCCTTTTCTCTTTATGGCTACAAAAATTTTGCTTATATCTGATTCTTTTATTATTACTACTAGTAGGCATATGTCTTTCTCATGAGACAACAGAATTGTGTTGCGTGAGGTTATTACTTTTATTCTTATTTATATTTTTTTATTTATTAAGATCATAACAATAATTGAATGCATTTGCAAGGCAAGGATACCATAGTAATTTGTCCAGGTGTCACATTTTGTGTATCATGCAGAATTCCCGTCTTTACGCAGATTTATTTACATTCTTTGACCACCACAGTGTGTTGAACAGATGGCTTTATTGAGCTGTTCACAATGACATCTAGATGTTTTCCTTAAAAAGACTACACACTGGGATTTACACATTGAGGTTTTAACACAGAATCCCTCATTTGTAAATACAGCATGCCGTATCTTGTGTTCAACTTTATTTGCTCTTATGGGGTACATCCACAATCGCGCATGTGCTTCCAGCAGCTCAAATAGCAGCAGCACGGATTTGTGCCAGAGATTTGTGCTTCATCACACATGCCTGAACACGGACATTGGTGTGGGGCAAATTGTGCCACTTGAAACAAACTGACTGCCCAATTCCTCCTGGATCTTCCGGCAGGAGGAGCTGGAGGCTAGGGCCAGTACCTGTGCTGGCCCCAGCAGTATAAAAAGCTGCCCTGGCAAGCGGTTCAGGTTTTCTTGCCCTCAGGAGATTTTGAGGCCTGGCCAGTTGGTATCTGGGGGCACTAGCCCCTTGTACCAGCTGGACAGCTGAAGAGGCCCTAACCCAGAGCGGCCCCTGCATCCTTTGTCCCCCACGATATGCACCGCCCCCATCCCAAGCAGTCTCCCTCCCACGCACACGTCCTTGCTTACTGGAGACAAACCCTAGTTTGATCCATTGTTGCAGCCTTGCCCAGTCCTATTTGCCCCAACACGTTGAGGCAGCATGTTGGAGTAGCAGGGGGATGGAGGAGCCACAGAGACACTCTGGCCAGGTGCCAGAGCATCTCCTTGGAGGACCCAGCCTCTGGTGGCCTCTGGGTACACTCAGGAGCATACCCTGTGCTGCTTTTTTCTGGCATGTTTTTTTTTTTTTTTATACTGGGATTTCCCAGTATCAAATTTAGAGTCCGTGCTGCAAATATCAAAGAATATTTAAGTAACATTTGTACCAATATTTTCTTTGACTTGCTTTTTAATCAGACAAGCCAACATCCTACTTGCCTTCATCATCTGTAAGTGCATGGACCCATTTCACAGGTGGTAGAGCAACAGATGGTGGGCCTCTCTTTTTACCTTTAGTATTCATTGAAAAAGAGAAGACTACATGTTTATTTCCTCTTACTTTGGTATAGTTACTACAGCTGGAACAAGACTTCTGAAAATCTTATAAATTGTATCTGCAAGGATTATAAAATGTTCTTCACTGTGAGCATCAGATGCTGACTTTGAGGGCTTTATTTTAAAGATTGCAGAGGTTAAGGGGACTACTGTAAACCAGTAGTCTTCATGTGTAGTGTAAATGGGCCAAAATTATATTACATGCATCTTTAGCTTAATAACTGTTTAAAAGTGATGTTGTCTTACCAAATCTGCTTTATGCATTTATACAGCTTCATAGGATTGTGGTATCTTCTTCAGAATAAGTTTAAAACTGGATGTTGAGTTTTAGGAATAATCTGGGAATTCATCATGCTATCTTAAATCTCTCTTTTGGGCAGCATTTTTAAATAATTAAAAGCTGTCTGTCACATAGGAGTATCACAGGATATTACAGGATTTGAATGTTAACACTCCTGTATTACATTTTTGGGTTACTACAGTGTTTCGTAATAATTTGTGCCTAGTCAAAGACAATCTTATCTTTTATTTTTTGGGGAAAACTCATCATTAAAGAAAGATATCGGCTCTCATTCTCTGGCTCAGTGGTATCAGACCACTCTATGTGATTGAAAAGAAACAATCTTAAGACTCATTGATTCTTGAGCCCAATGGATATGTACATCACACTTTTCATAAGCTCAAACATTAATTTTAAAATAAGAAAATTGTATTACATGTGGATAGAGTCCTTTGTTCACTTAAATTTTTTAAGCTAGTGCTGGAGACATGATTTTCTTACCTATTATTGTATCTCTATTTCCCAAATTTGCTTTATGCTCTCTTACTAATGACTTACTGGTCAGATTCAGCTCAAATAGATCTGCTCCCTCAGATCCTGCATTAATAATGCATATGCATTAAAACTCCTTCTGAGAGAACATTTGAGCTCTGACATATTGAACATTGACATATTAAATTAAAGCTGTTGCTATCAATGCATTTTAAAAGCCTTATATACACATTGAATTTTCCAGCAAATAGATTGGAAAGGTATTTCCTTTTTAACAGACTAGATATAAATCCACATAGCTTACCAAAAGAAAACATATGCTTGCCTGTCTGGATTTCTTTAAGCTGTCTTGCCCACTTCCACTGGTTTGAAAAAGGAATTGTGTTTTATAGTTCCGTAGCTTTATGAATAACTGCTTGATATAGGTGTTACAGCTTCTGTTTTGTGAGTAGCATTTATTTGGATAAACAGGGATGATGGGGGATAGAGGAGACACCAAGGAAAGAGCAATCATTAATGTCTTCCCTAGTGGCAGAATTAAGGGAAGATTTGGAATGGATCAAATAAGACTCACGTGGAGGTCACATGTTGTGGAATGTGGAAGAGTTCATATTAATTTCATTGTCTGCTATACAGCCCTCTTCTGTCCCTTTAATCTCTTGGCTAAGACCTTGCAACTTCTATCCAGAGGGGATCACTGGCCTGATACCTTGCAGCTGATGACCTCAGTTGCAGTTGCACAGTGGCACTTCCTTCCCCTGGCCCTCAATCGTCTTGCAGATGCTGCCTATATTTGAAGGGCAGCAGTCTCTTGTCTTCAGAAAGTCTTAACTGCCTGAAGTATGGCTGCTGATGCTAGTCTTATCCTTTCAAAATACAGAAACAGATAGGGTTAATTGGAAAATTAGGTGTTGATAGCCAATAGTATTAACTCCTAGTAAATGTTAGTTTTTTCTTTTGTACTTTATTAAGGAAAATAGTTCAATCTGCAGAGTAGAAAGGGCTGCTAAACACCACATAATGTGATCCCCAAATTTCAAAGGAACAATAGTGTAAAGAAATAAGAAATGGGAGGAAAAATAAAACACCAGAAACAATGGTTACTGTAGTCAGTGTCTTTTGCATGTTTCCCTGAGAAGAGTGTTGACAGAAATTGCCTTTTTGAGAGTGGATTGACCTGGTAAGGGGGTGGAAGCTAAGTAAATTTAAATATTTTATTTCTGAAATCAGTAATAAGTCCTGTCTCAGTGAATAATGAATAACCACAACAGTTTATAGATGGGTAGAAGAATTTAATTTAAAGGCTGCTGAATCCTATTTGGTTTATCATGGTAATCTGAACAGCTGATAAAGGGCATGGTTATGTTATATTTATTATGTCCTATGAAACCAAAGAAGGTTTTAACTCAGTCAGTTAGGAGAAGCCATTAAAGGGATGTTCTTGAAAAAAGCAATTAACAAATAAATATTCAAGTAAAATAAAATCCCACTGCTTCTGTTTGCCAAAATTTTGTGTCTTCTTTCCACAAATGCATAGTCTAAACAATCTGGTGTTTAACAAGATAAGTTAAAAGCTTAAAATACAATAGCGTTTAGCTATCCCATTAAAGGTATTAAAAGACAAATTTAAATCTAATCTTTTGGCAGTACATTTGGCATCTTCATTGCAGCAAAAAAACTGCAGTCTGGGGATTTCATAATGTTGTAGAAGTGGTGCTAGACTAGAGCACCTCTGTGCCTTAAAGCTGTATTGCTGGTGCTTTTGTTGTATTTTGTGCATCCTTACACAGCACAATGAAATGCAGTGTAGAGAACCATGAGGTGGCTTGGGCACTGGAAGCAACATAATCAAATTTGAGTAATGAGTCCAGAATAAATTATATTGTCATTGCACCATGTAGACTTAACCTCAGATGTCTTGTTTCTGACATTTTTGGTTTGCTTGTAGAGGTGTCCTTTTGAAGAAACTGAGTGGGTTGTGTTGAATCTGTTGGTACCTTAGTTTTAGCAAGATTGATACTCAAACTTTTATGGAGTCTCAAGGAAGATAAGCCTCTTTCAGGGGCTTGGTCCTATTCAAGTATCAGCCCACTGTCACCTTTCATTTGTAGCATCTTTAATCCATGAATATGAAATGTACTAATGCATATACATCAAAGTTTGTAATTGCTTTTTATCTTTTTGGTGGGGAAATCTCATGAATCTTTAGAGCTGTAACGTCCTTGTTGAAATTCAGTCTCTTGTCCTCTTCCTTGAGGGTGTCCCTTTAGGTTTTAATAGGAGCTGAAATTTAGTTTTAGAGTATAAGCACTTTTCTCACCTATATCTTGGTTTGATTATATGATAAGGGAATGGGGCTTATTAATGATTTAAAGAATAACATGTTGGTTTTAGTTCCTTATAAAATTTTTCAGGCCTCAAAGTAGCCTTTTTAGAAATAAATGTCAAGGTACTGCTTTCCATGCATTGTCTCCCCTCAGTCCCCAGCTAGGTAGTGTTTGCTAAGGAAGCCAATTTCAAAAAGAATATTATTAGAATTCTTTTGTAGATTTAAACTAAGCTTTTTTTTTTTTTTGGTAAAAAAAAAAAAAGAACAAAAACAAAAAGAACCCACTTTCATGGCTGACTTAGCTCTGAAAATGCATCATAAATATTATTACCACTCTTTAGGGTATAGTTTGTAGCCATGCTAGTCTAAGGACATAGGCAGACAAGGTTCTTTGGATAAATATGATAATTTTTATTAAACGAACTCAAATAGTTGGAAAAATTCTTCTTTGCAAGCTTTTGGGTACAAATACCCTTTGTCAGGCTGAGGAAGCATCTGCAGTTGGTGTGTGCTCTTCCTGGCTGGAATGAATAGTAAAGAAGCCAGAGGGTGGTATGCATGTAAGAAAGCCAGTCAGTGAAGATGTTAATTGAGGAGTCTGGGTGAGAGACGAGTTGAGGGTGGGAGGGAAGGGGAATGAATGTAGCTGGTAAATAGTAGAGAGGTACCTGGGGAGTTGGATGTTAGGCAGGTTATAATGTGCCATAAATCCAATGTCTACATTTAGTCCAAATCTAAGAAGTTTTTAGAGTTTAGTAAGGGCATAAAGAAGTTTGTAATAACCTAAGAATTACTTAAGAGAGTTTATTAATAACCATTTACATTAATATTCAGGCTTATCCCCCTAAAGTTCTTGTTCACTTAAAATGTAAAGTTGCTGAGCCCAGGCCATCTCTAAACTAAATCAACTTAGGGTAATATTCATAACGTCATATTTGAGGCATATGAATAATTTAATAGATTTCATAGATTTCATAGACATCAGGGCTGGAAGGGACCTCGAGAGATCATCGAGTCCAGCCCACTGCCCAAAGGGCAGGAAGTCAGCTGGGATCATAGGATCCCAGCAAGATAAGCATCCAATTTACTCTTGAAGGTGTTCAATGTAGGTGCTTGAACCACCTCCACTGGCAGACTGTTCCAGACCTTGGGAGCTCGGACAGTAAAGAAATTCTTCCTTATGTCCAGCCTGAAACGGTCTTGCAGGAGTTTGTGACCGTTCGACCTCGTCATCCCTTGGGGTGCTCTGGTGAACAAACGTTCCCCCAGATCCTGGTGGTCACCCCTGATAAACTTATAGGTGGCCATGAGATCACCCCTGAGCCTGCGCTTTTCCAGGCTAAAGAGTCCCATGTCTCCCAGCCTATCATCGTAAGATCTGTTTTCCTGACCTCTGATCATGCGCATGGCTCTCCTCTGGACTCTCTCAAGCTTCTCCACATCCTTTTTGAATTGTGGAGCCCAAAACTGGACGCAGTACTCCAGCTGCGGCCTCACCAAGGCCGAGTACAAGGGGAGAATGACGTCCCCGGATTTGCTCGAGAAGCATCTATGGATGCAAGCCAGCGTTTTGGTCCCTTTATTAGCTGCAGCTAATAAATTAAAAATGTTAGGAGCTTTTTCTCACCTTTTTTGGCCAGCACTGCCTTTTCCTTTTCCATGGACTTTCTTCCTTCAGATATTAGATCGAGGCCTAAACCTCCAAGCTGCTGTTGTGCACTATAGCTTGCAGGTTCAGGACCTTACATTACCCTTACTGTGACTCCATTTATACCAGGATGTAAAATCTTCGATGTGCCAATTGTAAACTTCCTGATAAAATATCTTAGGCCTGCTTATTCAGGGTCCTGGGGTGTCAAATAGCCTCGGTCAGTCTCCCAGCCCCTAAGGCTGGGGCCACCTCTCCATGGAGTGCTTTCTTGTTGTTTCCCCACACACTGGAGTACATACAGTCTAATCATTTACACAGTTTATTATTTACAAAACAGTCAGCATATGAATGAGGTTAACAGCAAAACAGAACATCGATAATCTAATTGTCAAAGCCAGGTATCAATGAACTAAAAACACTTTATACCAATTGAATCAAAAACATCCTCAGTACAACTCCCCAGCTTAAATCTTGAGACTTAAGTGAATTTCAGCAGGAGCACACAGGGTTAACAAAAAACATCAGCTCTCCTTTACATTAGCAGCATAGTAAGGTTAACTGGTGCAGCTCCATGTGAGGTGCTGTCTGTTAGAGCCTGCACAGGGAAGAGCAGCTTTTCTCTGGTCCAGCTGTCTGTTGTATCTAAACTGTCCCCTCTCCAAAAACACCTTTCTCCAATTCCCAGACACAGCCCCTTGTGCTGAGTGATAACTGAAACAACCCTGGGTTTATCATGCACACAGCCCCAGACTGTTTTCTCAGTTAACTCTCCCCAGATCCTTCTCAGACCAACACCCTGCCCTCCTAGGCAAGTCTACTTTACCACCCTTTTCCCTCTACGCGAGTCCATCTGCCTCGGAGGAAAAAAGGATACCAGGCTGTTGGTCACTAATTGCAGCTTCTGTTCACAGGCAGGCTGCAGCTTTGTGGTCCTGAAGCTCCCTCCCTTCTATGAGCCTGGCTGTGTCTGGGGGCTAAGTTTCCTTCCCTCCCCTGCCTCCAGGAGCCAATCAAAAACACGCATATACTTTTGCAACACAACTGTGGCTAAAAAGTTTCCCACTCTGCCTTTGCAGGGATCTTTAGCTCTGCAGCTGTGTGTGTGTGTATATATATATATATGCATTTAATCATGTAATACATTTAGACTGACCACAAGTGAAAAGTAATCATCACACAATAAAAAAAAAAAATCACTTGTAAAAAGAACTATAAAGTTAGTGCTTGAAAATGTGTAACACCTTTTAGCTCGTTTCTATCCAGCTTTGATTTGAACATGTAGCAGGGCCCCGATGAGCTGTTGTAATGTTTGGCAAATTAGTCTCAGCCAGAGAATATTGAGGGCTACTATATTATAGAAAAGTATTGGAGTGTTTGGTTTGAAGTGCAGCATGGTTTCATCAAGTATAGACATGGCTGCCTTTAAATATACATTGCATATTAGCTAGCTCAAAGCAGATCTGTTCTTCATACCGGCCTTCATGTGCCTCTCTTAAGCAGGCTTAGCCTAAAACCACCATTTTTAAGGTGCCTTAAGGGCACATGTCTACATGTGTGCCCTTAATGTGCCTTAAACATGGTGATTTAAGGCTATGTGAACCTAAATTTGATACCTGTATAAAACAGGTATCAAATGTATGCATGAATAGCAAAGTTGCATTGGTGCATGTGTAGACGTGCTAATGTGTATTACCACGATGTGCGTCTATGGATACATACCACATTCATGCACATTAGTCCATGTGCATGTGAGCTAATGCAACTTAGTTATTCGTGCCTAAATTTAATACGCCTTAATGCACATTAGCACATTCATGTGTAAGCGTGTGCCTAAATTGCTCTAATGCGCCTTAAGTAAAGGCGCATTACGTTTAGGCATGTGGAAATACACGTGTAGACATGCCCAATGTGTATGGAAGGAAGATGGCAAGGGAGACTTACTAGCTTGATTTAAAACAATGTTCTATGTATCCACAAATTTAACATGATTACTTCCTTGATCTCAACCAGGACACTCGTCATATGAACAAGTAAGTACATTTCCCAGCAAATGCTTAAAAGTAAATTGTGTTTTCTTCATCAAAAGTACAATTTATTTATGATAAAGTTAATTTAATTATACAAGATGTCCTCTTGATGGAGAAACTTTGATGTGACAAACCAAGGATATTTGAGTATTAGCATATGGAAACTTGATTGATTAATTCACTAAATAGCGTCTTCAAAGGTGATTCTGAAATATAACTGCTAAGCCTGAAGAGAAAAAAATCAGTTAGCAGTAGCTAATCAGCATTGTTCTTGGACAAGGGGACATGGAAAGAAAGCTATCGCCCGGTCTTTGTGATCTTGCCTAGACCTCCATGGTGAGAATGCTTCCCCTCTTCTCCCCCCCTGTTTCCTGTTGTAAGTTTTTTGTTAATCCTCTCTTTAAAAATATTAATTTCTCCTCTAAATGTTTATGTATTTGTATTTAGTCATCCACACTGTTATTTTTGCCAAGTATATTACACAAATATCTTTCTATCAAGGGAAGGATGCATGCCTATGTGATTAGCCGAAATGGTGATCATTTGACAAATCCAAAATTGACCCAGTGGGTTTAATCAAAGAAAAGGAGTGCTACTTAGTTGTAGGTGCAACCTTGTTAGTACAAATCAAATTGAAGTCAATGTGAGTTGAACGTTAAGAGTTTGGAGCAGAATGAGCATGGATGTCTCTCTAGGATTCTTCAAATTCTGTATTTGGGGAAAAGCCAAATACATTTGACTGACTTGCTTTATATATATTTCCATTAGCTTTTTGTGTTTTTTTGAATTTGTGGCTATATTTTGTTTAGTAGATGAATCTGCTTCAATATCGCAGCATTTGGACAGCACAGATCAAACCCAGAAGTGTAGTGAGCAGAGTTTGTGCCCTAGGCAAACCCTGTGGGAAAGGGGAGGGTGTGCCAAGAGTTGGGGACAGGAGGGAGGATCAGGGAGTAGAAGTCTTATCTTTAAAAATGTTTCCTGCTCCTGGTGTGGTCTAACTGACCTGCTTATTGCTGCTACAACAGCTTTGTGGTGTAGCAGCATCTGGCTTCACCAACAACAGCAGCATTGCAGGGCTACTGCTGCTGGCTTGCAGGCATTCCAGGGGGGTTGCCCTTTTGCAGCCCCCACTAAATTGGTGCCTGGAACTGGTGTGCTATGTCTTCTACTTTCCCATGCCCCCAGAGCTATAGTAGTGATCAAAAAGTGATTTCTTCTTCCAGATCTGGTTTCTTTAATTATTTTTTTTAATTTCTAGAAAATACTGAATATGTAGCAGTTCACATTTCAGTTAATTTTAACTTTATGAGTGGCTGGCTTTTTGATAAGTAGACCACTTACTTAATTGGTGAAATATGGCACCCATTTCTGGAAATATTTCCCCTTGGGAACTGAAAATACTTATTGTAGCTCTAGGTAAATTGCCATGTTTCTCATGGGCCTGTGGCTCTTTAATTCCTCTGGTGCTTAGTATTAGAATAAATAAGACTAAGTGAAATGGAAATCTTATTGTCCTTGGAAATCAACTGGTATTATCTTCTTTGTAGACTTCTAAAACATATAAATACAACATCATACTTCATTTACGACTCACACTTGAAAATGTGGTTTAGCAGTTCATGCTTGTCATGCCAGCTCCATATTCATAATTCACACCAGTAGCACTTTCAGGGTTTTAAATTATTACAAGTAAAACACTGACTGCAGAACAGTAACAGAACTCTTAATTGCAGAAGTCTGACACAGGGTTGAGAGTTGAGTAAAGTTCAAGGCAATGAGCTCTTCTTGAACTCCCTGTAGTATTTCTTTTTAAATACTTGAAAGAGTTGTAATTCACCACAGACTGCTTGCTTGATGCTTTATACAAACACTTGCTTGATATGCTATCCAGGCTCACTGACAGTCATGCATTAAATATGGTTATCTAAAACCAAGGTTTTATTATGGAAAATGGTATAACAATGTAAAAGAAAATGTAGTTTGTTTGTTTTTTAAAGCAATGGTTGCTATTGATATGCAAATATGCATTTATGCCTAATATTGGATTTTAGGATTTAGTCATTTTTCTCTTGGAATGATGATCTAACTTACTGAAGTGGGAAACTAGTTTTTCTTCTTAAGATAGGGCTAAATATTCCCCTTGTTCATAAAGCTGAGGAGGAGGATGGTAAGATAAAATCTCCTCTTACACTGTCTTCTTGCAAAAGAGTTTTTGAGGCCTGTGAAGGGAGCTGGAGCCCTGCCCTCAAGTTACACAGATTCCAAAAGTGTGTTCGGAATTCAGATCTTGAGCTCGTGCAACCTACTGATGGGGGTTTGCTTCTGGTTTACAGGTCCACAAAGTAGAGTGGCTCATCAGATCTCTCCCAGGCCAGTACACAACTGTTTCTCCACTCCCCAAATTCATAGTCCCAATTGACTGGTGTTTGTGTGGAGAGGCATCTGAGGGTTTACCCAATGTCCCTGAGGGTTGTTGGCTAGCTAGGTTATTTGCTGGCTCAATTAGACCAGTGTTTTCAGTATTTATCCCATTTCTGGAAAGAGGATGATTTGCTCTATAGTTTCCATGCTAGCAGCAAATTTTGTTGATGGCGTATTTTCTTAATGTCTGTATAACTTCTCATGGATGTATGCCTGGGTCCTTATAGGCTGTCATTCCATTTATTTCATTTTAATTGTGAATATTTGTCTTTCATTTTGTCACTTAGTTTTGTTGTGTTCCCTACACTAAAGTATGTACATGGTATTCATTGTGGGAATTGAATGCAGAAGTGTCCAAGGAACAGAACTTTGTGTTTTCTGCAATGCGTTTTTCCTATACTTTTAAGAAAAATGAATTAGACTGAAATTACTTGGAGTCTGGGAGGGACAAGTGAAGTTGTTAATTGCATGACATAGAGAAGCCGTTTTTCAAGATTAATTGAAGTGTTTGTAATAGGTTTAAGTAACACCTCTGCAGTAGCCTTGACCTAGAGAGGTGAGAATCTGTACAGGTCTTAATTGCAAAAGTCTAGCTAATATTGAAAAGCAGCCAGAAAAGCAGTTAAAGAAATGGCCTTTAGATGTGGCGAGAAAGGGTAGAGACCCAGTTATTGGGTAGAAGGACATGCAACATATGGTCTACCAGGTGAACTGTTAACTAAAATTTTAACTGGTAGACCATATTTTAAATGGCATTGTTAAGATCCCCAATAACATGAGAGAATTCCTTCATATTCTAATCTCTGGTCTTTCTTCTGTTACTTGCTGTAACATATAGATTCCACCAAAATGGAACTGAAGTGCATGATTCATTTTTCATTGTGTATCAGAGATTCTGGATGAGAATACCTTTTGGTCACTCGTAGCCCTTTATCATATTCAAACCTATGTAGGCTTACCATATTTCCAGTTCCAAAAAGAGGACAACTGTTGCATGCACATGAAGTGGGTATATGATTGTGAGGGGCAGTGATATGCTGGTGTCCTGGCCCTGCCCATTCTGTTGCCTTTCACTCCCAAGCCATAGCCCCCACAGCTCTGCTGCGACCCCTGACCCAGAGACCCCTGACCCCTCACTCCCAATCCACAATACCCACCCCCCTGGGCCATGGTGTGTTGCCCTGTGGAGTCAGGCCAACTCTCAGGATCTCAGTATTGTACTGTTAGACAGGAGGGTGTGACACAATTGCACATATACAAACACACAAATCAGTTAGGTGCTACACACACATACACACACTACCTGCTCAGGCACATGCACATACACATCCAAACCAGTCTAGGCACATGCATACCTATCACCAATTCAAGCACATATGCTATAGACCCCAAAAGTTAGACATCACTAATTCATATATCATGCACATAATGCCACACACACACACACACACACACACACACACACACACAGAGAGGTAAGTTTCTAACTTGGATGGTACAGTGTGTATGTGTGTCCTTGGGGTACCTGGGATACTTGGGGGAAGGTTCAGGTGAGAGAGAGAGAGAGAGAGTTAAAGTATCGGGAGTGAAAGTTGCCAGAACTGGGATTAGAACCGGTGGACTACACAGAAGCTGGCTGAGGAACTGAGGCTTGGGTTTACTTAAGATAGACTGGGGCTGGAAACTGAGGCAGACAGCTGAGATATGGGGGGGGGCAGTTAAGTGGTGGCAAGGAGGAGACAGCTAGGAAAGAAACTGAGGTAGAAACCTGGTTGCTCAGGGGAAAAGAAAAAGGCAGTGTGGAGAAGACAGTGGCAAAAAACCAGGGTTTTTGGAGGCAGAGAGGACCTCAGGACAGGTGTTGGAGGTGGCAGTGAGTCAGAAGGAGAGGGAGAAATGAGACAGAAGTTAGAGGGGTGAGGAGCAGAGATTGGAGCAAGGCCAAACCATAGTAAAGCAATACCCAATTTAAGGGTCCAAATAACAGTTTTATTACACAGACAACACACTACACAGCCCCATGAAGTTATGGGTGCGCACATGCACACACACAGCAGGAGACAGAGACTCAATGGAAGGGTTGGAGTCCAGGTAGGGAAGAGTCCAAGTCCTTGGTTGAAGAGGGGGTGAGGGGAGGGGGGTGTTAGCTACATATCTAGGCTGGAAAGGGGCTGTTGTCTAGTAGGTGTTTTCCAGAGGGGGGTCACCAGCAGGGCCTCTGGGTGGATGGAGAGGGCATCCCACTGGGTCTGTCTTCACTGCCCCTTTTTATAGGAGCAGACCTGGTGTAACCCTAGTGACGGGAGACATGCCCAGGCAAGGGTCATCCCCTGGCGTACTGAGCATGTGTGCTCCATGCAGGGATGTGCAGTTTCGGGTGTCTGTAATGGTGGGGTACAATGCTAGAGTTGCTGGTTCTGCAGGGTCTTTTGTCTTTCAAATGCTGGGTTCTTGTCTCTGTTCCTGGGTGAGGTCTGTGGTTCCTGGATGAATCACTGCGAGGTGATGGCTCAGTCGTTACAGGCCATTCAGTAGAGGCCTGCTACCATTGTATTTCAGTTGTTCCCAATCACTCTCGTTCATCCAGGAACCAATTTACATGGGAGGGGTACGTGACTCATACAGTTGCAACACAGGGGATGCCTGGGCAGAGGACACAAGATGGAGACTTGACATTACTTTGGTTCACTTACAAACACAGGTCTAAACCATACAATACCCATATGAAACAATAAAAATCAATATGGATATGATAACAATACAATATACAACAGTAAAAATCAATACACACCTAATAATAATGCAATATAAAACAGTGGATATCCAAAACCAAAAACTTGCTACCAAAATAAAAATGTTAAAGCTTATCCTTAGTCTGAGCTCGCTTATGCTTGTCTATAGGGAATAGAGAGGGAGAGAAAGAAAAGCCAGAAATAATTGGGGAAGGGAAGGGAATACATATCTCTCATGTATATATGTCTGTGTGTGTGTGTGTGTGTGTGTGTATTTTGTTTAGTAGATGAAACTGCTTCAATATTGCAGCATTTGGACAGCACAGATCAAAACCGGAAGTGTCCCCCACCCACCCCGCCCCTCACTGCCAAGCTACAACCCCCTGCTCCCTTTGTTTTCTGGCTGCCTGTCCCTGCAACCTCTTTCCCACACTAAGCTGCTGCCTAAAACCCATCCACCTCCACAAGTAGCAGTCCCACACCCCAATGATGATCAATGCTGCTGCAAGAGGAATAGATAGAAAAAGGCAAGTGCTAGGACCCTGGGGGTACCTTCTCTGGTGCAGCAGAGAAACTAAACTGAACATGGTAGGTGCTAGGACCCCAGAGACATCTCCTCTGCCGCCTCCCTGGCTGTACAGCTCCTTGCTGCCCTTGAAGGGCCCCTTCCCCCACCCTGTTCCCCAGCTCCTGGACAGTTTCTCCCAGTGCCGGCAGGCACCTGCTCCCTGACACAGTTGAGCTGACCAAAGTCCTGGACAGTTGATCATGTTTAAAAAACCCATCTGGATGGAGGATTCAAAAAGAGGACACGTTCAGGAAAACCCAGACGTATGGTAACCCTAGACCTATGGTCAAAGGCTCAGTATTCTGTTGATTTCTACTACGTAAGTCTTCTAAAATACTATTTTTTGAACTATGTTAATTCCATACTGGAAATTTAAATTTCACAAATCCATAGGAATTAAGTTAATCAAGGAGACGTCACTTCATCTTTACATATGTAATTTATTTATGAAAAGTTTGTCAGTGGCCAGTGCATTTGTTTTCAATGTGGGCTTTAGTAGCTTACTTTATTATAACTTAGGTTTAGAATTTTTTTGTAAACCTTTTTTTTTTTTAACATTCTCATCCAAAAATATGAGATATGTATGAGGCAAAAGATTTTTGATTCTGTAATGCTAATACTGAAATCTCTAGACTACACTTTCTCCTCCAGGACTCTCTAGTAAAAAGAAAACATGTAAGCTGAAGATATTTTCAGTATTTTAGAACTTCTGCAATAAGGATAAGAGCATTTTTATTTTTAGTAACATGACCTTTCTGAAAAATGAAGATGGAAATTTTGATGTCTGTATTCCCCAGACAGGATGGCAGAGAGAAAAGCCAGAGTAGAGTATTCTTTCTTACCTTGCCCAGCCCCTTGGTACATATCCACAATTACATGTTGGGCTAGTTAGTGCATATCGGAGAGTGACAAGATGGGGTGTTAAGGCTGATTTGTTTAGGGGGTGTCCTAGTACAATTTATTTATAAGATTTAATAGTGCAGAGGACTTTCCTTTATTGGCAAGTTAAATTGCCGATAAGGGAAAACATATTTGCACTCAGCGAGGTGTAGAATTATTTAATAACAGTTCATCTGTTGAGCCTGACCTCTTCCTGTGAAAGCAACTCTGTATGTTTTTGGTTTTTTGTTAAAAGTACTTATCAAACTAAAATTGACAATAAAAACTGAAATTGCCATTTTGAAAGTCACATGCCTGTTAGACCTATGAACATTGGAACACACTTCTGATCATACATTTATCTGCTCGTAATAGAATGATTTAAACAAATAAATCCTACATTATGACTAATTTATCTGATGTAGGTGTTGACACTTCATTGTGGTAAGCATCGTGCTAAACCACTGTAACAGGCTTCTACCCCAGGGTGGCCATAGTGCTCCTAGAGTGCCCTCTCAGCCCTTGTCTTTTCTGCTTCTTTTGGGCAATCTCCCCTTCAGCTTTCCTGCCATGCCTTGATGGTATGTATTATGTTTTTAGAAAAGGAGCTCCCCAAGCAAGAGTGCTCATGAGCACCTGTGATGTTGCTCATCACCCTAAGGCAGGGGTGGGCAATTATTTGTGCCCATGGGACACATAGGCAGTTCTGGGGTGCTGTGGGTTGGTAAGCACCCTCTTCCCCCTCCCCCGCCCCGGGTGCAGCAGCCTGGAGCCCATGTGTCACTGCCAATGACTTCAAAAAGGCCTTTGACTTGGTCTCCCATGATGTCCTCATGGTAAAACTGGGAAAATGCAGCCTCAAGTGCTTTACAGTCCAATGGCAAGGTAACTGGCTCCACCATGAGTCGTCATGGTGGAAGGTGACCAGTGGTGTCCCTCAGGGTTCTGTACTCATACAAGTGCTTTTCATCACATTCGTCAATTATTTGGAGTTGGGTATTAAAAGCAAACTGACAAAGATTGCTGACAGCACCGAACTATGGGGTAGTGTGGTCACACTTGAAGACAGGCTGGCACTACAGGCTGACCTGGACAGGCTTGTGAGGTGGGTGGACCTCAACTTAATGTTGTTTACAGAGAAATGTAAAGCTCTCTATCTAGAAAGGTATAATCCACAACACAGTTACAGGCTTAGCAGTGCTATGGTTGCCAGCACAATAACCGAACTAGACCCAGGTGTTGTAGACAACAAAATGAACATGACCCAGCAATGCGTTGCTGTAGCTGGCAGAGCTAATCAAACACTGGTATACATCTACCAAGGCATCTTGAGCAAGGCTATGGATCCTTCCACTCTACTTGGCCTTGGTGAGACTGCAACTGGAGTACTACATCCAGCTCTGGGTGCCACCCTTCAAGAAGGATGTAGAGAAGCTCAAGAGAGTCCAAAGGAGGGCCATGCACATGATCAGAAGTCTAGAGACCAGGTCATATGAGGAGAGGCTGAAAGACTTGGGACTGTTCAGCCTGGAGAAGAGAAGACTCAGAGGGGCTTGGTGGCAGCCTATAAGTATCTCAGGGGCATACATCAAGGCCTGGGGGAGCATCTGTTCACCAAGGCCCCTCAGGGGAGGACAAGAAAAATTAGGCACAAATTGATTGAAGATCACTTTAGGCTAGTCATAAGGAAAAACTTATTTATGAGTTGAAGGGTTTGGAACAGGCTCCCCTCAGAAGTGGTGGGAAAATGTGGCCTCAACTACTTTCCAGTCCAGTGGCAAGGTAACCAGCTCCATAGTAGGACCCAGAGAGTATTGATTGTTGGAACTGAGTTGTCATGGTGGAAGGTGACCAGAAGCCACCCACAAGATCTTCAAAAAGCATCTTGACACCCATCTTGCTGGGGTTATCTAATCCCAGCAGTCTTTCCTGTCATGTGCAGGGAGGCTGGACCTAATGATCTGTAAGGTCCCTTCCAGTCCCTAACATCTATGAAACAGCACACAGCCCTAGCCCTGACCCTGGCCTGCTCCACCTTCTGGCAGCCAGAAGGAGCCACTGCTTCTGGCCTCAGCCCTGTGGTACTGGTGGGGACCTGCACGCACAGCCCCAACTGCATCCCAATCTGCACCCACGGTAGACTCGGCCCAATGGAGTGGACCAGCTCTGTACTAACCCTACACCTGTTCTGGACCACCCAGCCATGCTGAGCAGCAGCAGCACCTGGGCAGAAGCCACTGCTGGGCCCAAGGGGAAAGGGGCTCCTCCCCATCACAACTGCCGGGTCCTTCTTGCAGCAGCCACCTGGAGTCTGCACCCAGGCTGCCCCACAGGCCTTGACCCATCACACCAGGTCTGGCTTCAGCCCTTGTCTCACCCTCTTGGGCTCTTCTCTGCCCTGCCCAGGCACCTCACTTAAAAGGCTGTGGCTGCTTATACCTTTATTTTTCTCTCTCAGTGACAGGAATTGTGGGTGCACACAGAAGTGCAGCTGTAACTCAGTGATTTCTGCAAAGTGTTCTGACTTGCACCATTACCCCAGACCAAACAGAAGTTCGCTTTTGTTCCAGGGGGACGGCAATCTAGCTGCTGGCTGGGAGTTGCAGCCAGGTTCCCATAGCAATGGCCAGGCTTTCTGCCAGTGCTGGCTGCTTTCAGAATGGGAGTGGGGAAAGGCAGTGGAGGGAGCTCATTCTTGGGGCTTTTCAGCTGGTGCTGAAGGGTCGCGTGATTGAGTTGGAGCCCCCCACATTGGGTGTGGCGGGGTGTCCAATACACCCACTCCACCCTGCAGGGAGGCTGAAAAAACCTCCGACTGAACTCCTCCTGCTCCCTTTCCACACTCCCATTCTGAAAACAGCAAGAGGCTGGGAGTTCTTCAGACACAAGTTACAAAAGCTACATTTTGAAACATCTTTATCTGATACCTCATGCAGTGAGGGGTCAGATTTTTACCCGATCGTCCATTTTTTAAGTTGTTTGCAGTCATGCATTTGTGTTTGGTCACAATTTCTTTCTGTGGCCAGATCCAGCGAAAATTGGTACTTCTGTCTGCACTGTAGGTTCCCTGTTTTGCTACATATATGTATTTTATTCATACAGACACCATGTAGGATCCTATAATCCAGTCCAAATGGTCTTCGTTACAGGACAAATGGAACAGAAGATTATGGATCGGAATAGTGTCAGAGAATACTTGCTTGGGACCCCTTGGTTTTATCTGGTCTCTCTCTCAGTACCCCCTGAAGCCAACCCAAGTGATGCTTTTAAAGCGGGGTGATCCCTGACTCTTTCTGACTCTGACACCAGCTATGACCCTCCCTTGTTACCTGTGGTACCCCTCAGGGAGTTATCTTCCAGTTCAACGTGTAAGAGTTACTTTACCTCTTCAAAGAGAGAAATGCATCCCCAAGCAGCAAAACACACAGCTCCTTTTCAATACAGGTATTTGGGCAAAGGCCACAAAGCAAGAAGTTTTTGCCTCTTCAGCCAAAGAGTTAAGCAGTTCCTATCTCCCCAGTCCAGTCCACACGGTCCTGAACACACTAATATTAGCTCAGCTGTTTTCTCTTCAGTCCTTACAGCCCTGAGCACCCTAAAGTAGTTTGCCTGATCCCTTGCCAGACTTTGCAGCCCTCAGGCTGACTCTTTAATTTAAGTGGCTTATCTTTTGATGCTTATGTCCCTCTGCTTCTCTTGACCTCTCCTGACTTTACCTCTAAAGGATATTTGCCAATCCCACCTTGTTGTAGAGTCATTAGGGCTGTCCAGTTATTTTTTGAGCAATGTGTTTTCTGTCGGATTGGCTAGGCAACTCTGGCTTCAGTGTCTCTTAACCCCTTCTTTCCTCCTTCTCCCACCTCCTGCCTACACACACTTTGTGTGCGGGGGAGTTACAGAGTTAAGGAAACTAAGGCATGCAAGATTATTACAGCATGAACACATTTAAATCAGAAAAATTACAACCATATTCAATTACAATTACATCATCCAGTTCTCTTTCAAACTTATTTAGACTGTAGTTTTAAGTAAGTTTACAAAAAAATTACTGTGATGTTTTCTCCAACAGCAGCTGCATATTTTGAGGTGAGGGCCTCAATGAGAATTTGTTGTTTTCTGTACGAGTGTGTGAAGAATCAGTGTGTGTCCATTTAACAGGCTACCTCTAAACTGCTTAAAACCCCAATGGCATTACCTCCAGTTATTTCTGCCCTTACTCTAGGGCAAGGTTATTGCTGGGAGGAACTCAGGTTGCAGGAGCTTGAGGGGACTTATGATGTATAACACTTTCTGACATCAATTGGAAATAGACTGAATTATGTGGGTGGCTGAGGAGAGATTTAATTACTCTCTTGACAGGTAAGCAGAGGTGGCATTACATATTTGGGATTATAAGTACTTTAAATCAGCCTTATTGTACAAGTATGATGCGAGTTTCTGAATCCCTGATGATATTAAAGGCTTAAAATGAGAGATGCCTGGGAAGCTGTCATAGCTGATGCCTGGGTTACCATATTTCCAGGTCCAAAAAAGAGGACACCTATCATGAGTGGGGTTGAGGGGCACTCAACATGATGTTGGGGGGGCAGTGACATGCCAATGCCCTGCCCCTGTCCATTCTGTTTCCCCTCACTGCCAAGCCACAGCCCCCACCAGCCCTGCTGCTGCCCCTCACTCCAGACTCACTGACCCCAGCCCTGCCAGTGCCCCTCACTCCCAGACAGCAGTACCCTGCCCCCTGATGCCCCAGCCCTGCCAGGTGCCCTCACTCCCAACCCACAGCATCCTGCCTGCCAGCCCTGTCGATGCCCCTCACTCCTGACCTGTAGCCCCCTCACTGCTGACCTGCAAACCCATGCTCTCCGCAGGCCTGCTGCCCAAGCAGCTCCTGCATTGCGTGTGTGCTGTCTTTCTGTCTGTCTGTCTCTGTCTGTTTCCGGTTTGCTGGAGCCCGCGTGGGGGGCATGTGACCCCTGGCAGCCAATCACCTTGCCAGCCTGGGAAAGCAGAAAACCTGGACATTTGCTCTTATTTTAAAAACCCACCTGGATGCAGGACAGGGGTCCAAAAAAGACATACGGTAACCCTATCACAGTATACATAAGTAAAAGATTTCTGCTAAGACTTGGGCTTTAGTGGAGAGAGAATGGAGGTTCTGATCCTAAAACAACTCAGATGGTTGATGCAGAAGAGCATGTTTGTTTTTGAATGACAATGGAGGATAGAAAGGTAAGCATGCAAAGTCCTGTGGGTTAGTGGTGTAGCGGTGAATTGGTCCCAGTGGGGCTAATATTCAACAAGTAATTAGGAAGGAGAAGGCTTTACCAGGAAGGCTCAGGGGTAGCCCAAGGCCGTTACTCCAGAGACCAGTGGAACAGTGAAACTGGGAAGCAGTGATGTGCTGCAGAGAGCTTTTAGTTGATTTTTGCAAAAATTTTATTGCCAACTGGGGAAGGGGGGAGCTCTAAGGCAGGGAAGGAGAATAGTAATGATTTTACTGATCCGTTCAACTCGCTGCTTTATGCTACTTGTTAATCTCTGCCTGAGATTACATACTTTTCCTACTCCTAAAGTACCTGTAAATGAAAAGAGTAATTTTGATTATTTTAGGTGCGCTAAATTGTCAGTTATTTTCTAAATACTTTCACATGGCAGGCTTCTTGCATGCTATTCTACCATGCATGGGTGTGGATGTAAAGAAAAGAGAAAGGGGGGTGTGGGTGTACGTGTAAAGGAAAAGAGAAAGAGGGGTAGAGAAAGATGTACAGAAAACTAGACACCATGGTCTACTCTATAATGGTACATTTTTTCAGGGATAAAGTATAATCTTTTCAAATGAGTACAATTTAATGCATTTGTCAGTTGATATCTCCCTTTCTTTTGTGGGACACTGAAGATACTTTCTCTCTGAGCAACCAGGTATTTTGGGTATGTAGGATTTATTGCCACCTAAGGGTGAAACTGTTGTAAGATTCCCTTTTAAAAATATTTTTCCCATATTATTCAATTATAAAATGATATAAAGTTATATATGTTTTACTATTAGAACAGAGAGTTTATCCATTATTTTTATGATAAGGTGCCTAATGTGTTGTTGGGCACTTTAATATGAAGGTTTCTGGAAGTCAAGTAAGACTTCCTGCTTTAGCCAAATAAGAGGTTATTCCAGAGTTTAGATGAAGAAAACTTCCCAACAGATTTTGTAGATATAAAAGGGGGTTATGGAGGCTTGTAAAGAAATTGGCTAGTAAATTAATGCCTTAGTTAATGATGAAGAGATCACTTGTTTTAAAATATTAGTGTAAACTTTTAAATGGTATATCTGGCTATATTGTGTTTTTTTCTCTTCTATTTTTGTACCAATAAATCTTTCATCAAAGGCACTGAGTTTGACATTCAAATATTCCTATAATGTGGACAAGCATTGCCAACATCATGAAGAACCCCAATGCCTTTTACCTGGCTGGACCTCAGAAAATAGAAGAAAAAAAAGCAGACTCCAGAAGGGAGAGCACCCATAATAGGAACATTGTAGGCCATGTTCTGGTGATTCTGATGTCAGTTCCCAAATCACTAAAGTATGGTAAATCTAAACAATAATCCCATATTTACTTAAATACAGGAGAAGGTAATTTCTTCCTCCCCCAATCAGCATGGGGGCAAAATGTCCCTCATCTTGCATTCCCTTACAAGAAAACATTAAACATGTTGGTTATCATTAGGGATCCTGGTTTTCCCTGATAAAAAAAATACCAAGTTCTCTGCTAAAAAAATCACAATTTCTCTGCTAACTCCCCCCAAATCTGTGATTAAAATTAAAGGCCCCACCACACCCTGCAACCCTGCTGGTGCCCCTTACTCCCCAGCCACAGTCCCCACAGCCTTGCTGGTGCCTCTTACCCCCCACCCACAGCCCTTGCATGACCATGCACATGGCCCCCCCTGTCTTCCCACCTTCCTCCCGTTCTCTCCAAGCTCCCTGCAGGCTGGAACTCTGCTAGCCTGCAGATAGCTCATTGCAAAATGGCAAAATCTGCAGGATTCTCTGGTAAAATAAGAAATTTGAGTTTACCTTTGGTTAAAGGCAAAATCTGCAGTTTACTTCGTTTTTCCATGGGAAACAGAAAACCTAGTTCCCTGGTTATCATTCAATTGCTCCCAAAAACAATATGTACTCAGTAATGGAAATCAGCTATGAACTCAATTGAATGTAGCCAACATTGAGCATGCCTTTAAAACATGGCCCCATATTGGGCAAACACACAGATTGGAACAAAAGATAAGTTATTGCAGCCTATCTGAATAAAATGTATGGCAGTGCTCATTAAGTGCAGTTCCCCTCAGTGCTGACTCTTTTTTCAAATCATAGTGAGCCACTACCTTGCATACATTTTAACTTCTTCACTCTCACAGCTGTGCTGCACTTTTCTTTCTCATTTCCAATGATTCCTGTTTCTTCTCTGGTCTTAAGTGTCTGGCAAACATCACCAGTGAGGTCCCTAAACAGTTCACCCAGAATCCTTCTGGCACCCTGTATCTCAGCCTGTTTCACAAGATTGGTGTGGCCCTGCTATCTAGGACGTAGAGCCAGACACTGTTGCTCCACACCTCATCTGTATATACATTTTTGAAGGATCGCGTGAATCATGACAAGAACACCTGGTTCCAGTTATGAGTCAGGGCTAATTAACCCATGGATCCGCTGTGAGGGGTATCTGGAGTACACACGTGTACTGAGCAACTCTGAACATTGGGGTTTCCATGGTTGAAATGCTGTTGACTCCGAAGGGGCCAAGCCCAAACAACTATATGGTAAATCATAAGGCTTTTGGCTTTGGACTAATATCATACATCATTTGTAGGTGCAAAGTGTTGCTTAATTGTATGTTTAGTACCTGTGATAAAATTTGCAGCAGTTTCAAAACTAGTTGAAATGTATAAATTCTGGATGAACTAAATCCATTGGTACTATATGCAAGTTAGTACAGCTATATTTATTTTAAGGTCAGTTCTTTCAAACTTGTACCTCATTTCCATGAGCTCAGGGAGAGCAGGGTCCGACAGTAAGCAAGGGGAGAAGAGGCCGCAGAGTGAAGAAGTTGGGGAGGGGGGCGTGGGAGGTGTAGCCAGAGGGCAAAAAGACTACTTGACCTCCCAGATTGATTTTCAATGATGTAACAGTGGGAAATGGACAAATTCAAGACAAACTTCCAATAATTAGATTCAATACCTGAAATTTATAAATTTTCCATTTATAAACTAATTACTGGGGGTGTCTTCTTGTATTCAGGTAAATACGATAATAAAGGCATTCTCGTTTGGTGTCCACTGCTGGCACAGGCTGGCCAATAATCGCATAAATACATTCTAAGTTATAACTTCTGCTTTTCTACTGAATTAGCAAAGGACAAGAACTTTCCAAACTTCACCTTATTGAAAATTCCAAAGCTACTGAATTTAGTGCACTGTAATTTTATCAACTGGTTTATTAAAGAATGTCATAAAAATTAGTCATAGAACTAGCCTATCATAAGGGTGTGGGATTTGGGCCTATCTACATAAAATATATTCCACAAGAAAAACTGAAATAAGAATTTTTGCATACTGGTACATTTTTTTTGCCTGAGAAGAAAATTGCTTGCGTTTCAAACTGCAGAGAAGATTTATTTAAAAAGAGAGCTACCTGAGCTAAAAAGAAGCTCAACTGTGCTAAGACAATCATGACTGTGTGAGCGGGCTCATTATCTGTGTACATGTTAGTGGGATTGGGCTCAAAGAGAATAGGAGGCATGTTGCCTCAGCAAATTCAGAACATCAGTGTGCACATTATGGCTAACTGGCTTTAATGCGGAAACTCATTCTAGGTTCCTTCTGCCACTTAATGTTGGTGGAGGCCCTTTGAAATGGGAGGATTTGGATATCTGGATTTATGATAGCACTGTCCCTTTACTGCTGTAGCAGGGGATAAAATGAGTATCTTGTAAGTGTAATCAGTCTAAAGAGGACAAAAAAAGAAATTTACTAAGATCAGAATATTTAGTACTTGACATTTATGTGCTTCTACCACATGTAATAGTTTATCTCAAATTCTAAATGATTACAGTAACTTTTTTTTGAAAATCGCTTATAAAGAAATGCATTGAAATAAAAATCAGTTTAGGAATGAATACTTTAGAGCAATTTGTGAGTTGACATATACTGCCATAGTACATCATATCACATTATTTCAGTCTCATCTGATGTGACATGTAATGTGACTATATAACCCAAAATGACTTAATGGATCATGGCTGGTCAGATAGTGAAATATGGAAGAGTTTTCAAACTCACAGTTAGTGCTGAACTGTATTTACAAAGGGAGGTTTTTGTTTGTTTGTTTGCTTGTTTTTTTCTTAAAGAGGATACCACATAATAGACGATATGAATCAAGTTTTATTTTTTTTCTAATTTATAGCGTTTCCCTTATTCAGTGTTATATCCTTAGTTATCTTGTAAAATTATAATTGTTTTCCTTTACTATGTCATCACAGTAAGAACTGTTGTTTGTACCTTTGCACTGTTAGTTGTTTAATATTGTATCTGATAAAGGATCAGTAACTAAACTAGAGATTTTGTTCCATTATGACTTTGTCCTCTGTTCAAGAGAGTTGTGCTATGCCTCTCCCTATAAATACCTATAGGTGGTATATATGTTCATGAGGTTTCAGAGTTCATCCAGACACATTTTGCAAAGTAAATGTTTTCAAAAGTATAGGGAAATACTGTTTTTATATGATCATGATTTCTTTTCTTTTTTCTTTTGTTAAATGATTTATTTAAGTTCCTGGTTTGAAATTCTGAAGTTTTCACCTCATGTATAAACTTGAAATGTGTCAGAATGTTACCTTTTAAGAATATATTCTTGATGTCAAATTGGGGGAGAAGGGTCAGCAGAAGGGGAAAAAATACCAGCTGACAAATTCCTATTAGATGTTCTGGTCCATCCCCAGACTAAGACAACTAGCATGCAAGAAAATATTAGGAGGCAGGGAGACATAAGGAACAAGAAATATGTTTTTCTTTCTCTAAAGAATTCATATTAATCAGTGTTGGAAGCATCTTCCTGCCTAAGTTACTTCTGCCAAGGCATATAAGTCAAGCCTTGTAGAGCTTTATGAAACTGTTGATGGATTACGAGGTGGATAGCTTTACAATTTTCCTCTCTTCTGGTTGCTGCTTTTTCTGCACAAGCAGCCACTGTACAATGTGTTAAGTAAGGTCTGATTCCTTCAAGAACTATTTAACCTGTGGTTGGATATACTTTGGTGACATTTCACTTGATCCATCTAACTTTGAGCTTTAGATGTTTTCTGGTTGAGACTGATAGTAATGCTATTTTTCTTAATTGACTGATTCTCTACAAAAGTATAATTTGACTGCTCTTTACATAGTCTTTTTCCAGATGCAATGAGCTTTGGCAAAATGAAAGAATAACTTCCTGAGATTTATGAAAGGGAGAGTTTACCTTGGTTAAAAATGCCTTTGGCTTATGAACAGCTGTCTTGCTCTTATGGAAGACCTTGTGAGGATTGTTTCTTTTAAGAATAGATATTTTGGAGACTCTTCTTTCCAATCAGGCTGTGATCAGGAAACAGCTTTATGCAAAGGAAATGGAGTTAAATGTCAGTGAATTTGAAGCGTATTAGACCTGTGTGACAGTTTAGAAAGATCCAAGGTAAAGAAGAGAGACCTAACTCCTTGGTTTTAGATAAAAGCATTGACTTGAGGAATATTTCATCTGTGCCATCATGTGAATGAAAAGGAACTTGGATGAAGCTACTTTTATAGTACCATTTAACATCTTGTAAGAAATTCAAATGAAATTTGAATTCTTGGTTTTCTGACAGTGATCTTCCTGCCTTGATATGTCAGACAAAGTTATCCAAATTCCTGCACAGACTGGAATTTATTAATGTTAAGATTCTTTTTTTCCTCCCTTGGATAAATTCTCCGCCTCATTTGGGGCTTGCCACAGAAATCTAAGTGGAATAATAGTCTGCTGTTTTGTGGGGATAGAGGCCACTATGAAAAGTCTTTTACATCTGTGAATGACCACCTTCACCATTTTAGGAAGATAACAACAGTTGTTTCTTCCTTCTAAAACACAGATTTGGAATAATTCTTATAGAAGAGGGTGAAAAGAGTAGAGAAGCCAGTTCAGTCATGTATGATGGGTTCCAGGGATATGCAGTCGTTGTCTCTGGTGAAATCTTCTTGTTATAGATTCATATTCATAGATGCTAGGGTTGGAAGGGACCTCAACAGATCATTGAGTCCACCCCCCTGTCTAGGCAAGAAAGAGTGCTGGGGTCAGATGATCCCAGCCAGATGCCTATCCAGCCTTCTCTTAAAGACCCCCAAGGTAGGGGAGAGCACCAGCTCCTTTGGAAGCCCATTCCAAATTTTGGCCACCCTTACCATGAAGAAGTTTTTCCTGATGTCCTTATGGTTTTGGTGACATTTGAATAGGTGTAGCTGGGATGACCTTGCTTCCTGAATATAAATTGGATTACACAGTGGTCCAGAAATCATTCCAAGTAGCTTCCCTTTTGCTGTCTTATTCAGTGTGCCTATTTTTTATAGTTTAATTTGTATGGAGGTTCAAAAAGTTTTGTCGAGGAAATAATCTGTATTGTTTAAGGACTATTTCTTAGCTTCTGGCTTATGCTTTCCATTTTAGGAAAATTATGGAGTGTTAAATATGTTTTTATATGATGTCATATTTACCATAATGATACTGATATGATCATTTAATTTGTAAAAGTATTGACCTTTACACATTTGATTTTTTGCCTTGCTCTTACAGTTAAGTAGTATAGGAAATATTTCTCTATGTTATTAAACACAGTAAAAGAAAGCTGTTACTATTATTAAAATGAATTTATAAAATATGTTGGAACAATCAGTTCTGAAATATAAGCAGATAATAAAGGTTACGAGTATAATGTGTTCTCTTAGCTGGTGTGTTTTTAGGAGTTGTCTTTAAAGATTGTAGGAAAATTGCTCGCATAGAAGAGCAAGTGATAAAGTAGTGTATTTGACTTGACCCACTGTTCATCTATTATAGTTGTTACTGAAAAGCTTGATACTGCTCTGTTAATGGAAGTTAATGTAAATGTTGCCCTTAATTTCAGTGAGAAAATGATGAAGCTCAAAGATTAATTTAATTTGCTTTTCAAATCTTTTAGAAATGCTTTGAGTTTGTGCATGAGACAGATGCTTTTGACATGCCTGCACAAACCGTATCCTGTTTGAAATCAAATGGTAAAGAAAGAACCAGTTTTTGTTCAGAATAGTTTAATTAATTGTTTGTATAATCTAAAATGTCCCTGTCAGAACTGGACTCTGTGTAAAATATGTAGTAGGATGTGGTTCTTGCCATCAACAGCTTACTGCCTAAGAGTATACTGCTCTACCATAATTAAGATTAGTATAAAAATAATGTGCAGAATCTATATCTTTTTCCTCTAGAGTATAGAAGAATAGTATATATCACCATTTTTAATCAGAGTTACAGCATTGGGATGACGTCCACAGAGACATTTGGAAAACAGTGCTAAATGTAAGATTATTCACAAGCAGGAGAGCAGAGAAGTCCCATTTGCTGTTAGAATTCAGTTTCATTTTCAGCATACTCATATTCAGGAGATGGATGAGAAGACTTCCCTTTTTGACATCATCGCATTAATGCTTACTACTCCAATTGCTGCTTTGAATGTTTTTTCATACGTCTTCATTCGGTAGTAGAGATTAATGTTTGGATTCTTTCCTGTGTTATGCTTCATTGCAGTTTGTGGCTTCAATATTTCTTATTCTGCGAATTGCTTATAATATGTGAAAGTGAAATTTTATCTTATAAATATCACCATCTTTATTGGTAATATCTGCCAGTAAATTCATGTCTCTGAACCTCTTGGGCGCTTTCCAGAAGTGTTAGACATTTTTGTATTTCCTTCCTCCTTTACATAATTTTTGCTGGTTTGATTTCTGCTGTTTACTTATGCCTCTTTAGCAAGCAAACACCAGGAATCCGCAGAATCCTAAATATTCTTATTGCAACAGTAAACCGTATTAACCCTTGCCAGTTCCATTTCCCCTTCATCCACTGGCATGCATTCACCCAGAGTATCCAGAGCACAAGAATAGACCTAAGCATATCTGTGATCCTGTTGTTTTAGCAATTTATTAAAACTAGACATGATTTTTTTTAAAAAGTTGGCAGCTTATTAAAAAAATAAAATTATGTAATAAAAATAATAAAGTAGTGACGTGATGCAGCGAAAAATACACAAATACAAACACTCCCTGAGATTAAAAGAATTATAGGGAAAACAAATTAATTGCTAAATACAGTTTAAAAATACTTCAGCTAACTAGCAATACAGCAAGGTGATGAAGGGGTTTTTCTCTAAGCTAGTATTGCTTAAAGAGAAACAATGGGAAAGAAAAACTAGAAGACAAGTATAGCCAGTAGACCTGTGGACATGTTTCCTGCCAATAAAATGATATTTTAGAAGTGCAATTAGTAATCTCGTATTGTATTGGGTAAATTAATGCTTAATATAGTGACATCTGTTTTCAATAGTTAAACTCATTTAAGAAACACTAGACAAAAGGGCAGTAAATATTGTAGAACTACTTCTGAAATAGCTTTTGTTATCTAATTTGTTGCAGGTAATCATATTTTAACTCTGCCCTGCATTTGCTTATTGCAGTAGCTAATGCAGTGGTTCTTAATTTGTGTTCCATAACCGTTCCTGGTGATCAGCAGAATGAAATGTTTTATGAATTAACAAGTGGAGTGTTGGAAGGAAAAGTGGGTTACCAATCCTGGTCTGGAGTGGGCCAAAAAGTAAAAGGAAAAAGCAGAGAAGCATCCTTTTAGTGGTGGCTTTCGCAGTTAATGTGCTCTGTGAGAGCATTTCTATACCAATATGTAAGACTGACCTTGAGGTCATGCTCTACCAGCCTGAGCTGCTTTTCTTTTTCTGTATATTTCTGTGTAGCCCATGGTAAAAACAGCCACATTGTCCATCTTATTTATAAAGAAGATACCTGCTGGGAATTATGGACTATTTTTTTCATTCTCTGCATGCAGTGATTTACTGGCTGTAGAGAAAAAAAGTGGGATGCAGAAGGGTTGGACATTGGGAATGGCAAATTGTGCAATTTTAGCTGTTGGATCTCTCTGCTTGAGATCTGTTCACCTTGGTAAATTCTGAATGCACTTTAGAAACTAGAGATAGGATGTTGATCTACAACAGGCACACTATAACTTGGAAGTTCATCAGAGATCTTGAAGATGGACTGAATTGCTTTTGGGGATTAAGCAAAGTAACGTACAAATTGTCATTAGACATGAGCTTCAGGGCAGCCTTCAGGTTGACCCTAACAATCAGAGTAGATGTATCCTAAAAAGTATCTTCATTCTTTGTATTGTAGAAAAAAGGTTTGGATAATCCAGTGCATTGACATTAGATTCCGAATGTCCTTAATAAAAATGCATTATCTATGTCATTTACTTCTAGGTCTAACATAAGGCCAGACTATGCAGATACAAGTTTTCATGAGTTCAAAATGCACACCTTCAGTCGTGTCACATCCTGCAAGGTTTGTCGGATGCTTCTGAGGTGAGTCTTATCAGTGAAATATTTTCTACCAAGATACTTAAATTAAAGGATTGTAAGAAAATGATATAGATAGTTAGATATGTGTTCAGTCTAAACAGGCTGTAAAATTAACTTAATATAAATGACATTTTTTGATATAGGAAAAAGAACCTTACCAAACAAAAATGATGTTAAAATCTTGGACCCTCAACATGCAGGCACACTGTTAACAATGTCTCTTTAGCATTATTCTCTCCTTTTCCTTCTGTTTCGTGAACATATTTCTTTTGGTTTTGTATAGTTTTTAATTCTTCCTGAAGTTAGAATTTGGGTAGCTTGTCTACTAGAGTACCAGCACCACTAAAGCAGCATGCAGAACTCTGTCTTGTGACCCAAAGGATCCTCAGAACAGAGTGAAGTTTCAGGCATTGAGGGGGAGCTGGAAGGTTTTCTTTCTTGTCAAATTTTCCACAACATATGAGAAACTGAGATGTAAAATATGAGTGAACAGGCTCTTCCTGTTAGTAGACCAATGTTGTTGAACTGGAGGAATGTAGAGGAACCAGTGTGCAGACAAATTCATGCTTCCTTCCTTTTCTCCCCAAAATTTCATTGTGCACCTAAAAAAATATTTACAATGCAGTATTTTTATATTAATTGAAAATACTTCATGTCTTGTGAGACCCTACTAGGGGTTTTCATGATTAAAACGCGAGTGCTTATTTTCATATTTATTTACATTTATACTCATTTCTTCCTGTTGGACTTGTGAGGATCACTTAATTTCCAAGGTGCAGACTTTTTGGCTCCCTCTACAGGTTGCGCTTACGGTGAGAAACCAAGTAATTGTGAGCTACCTGTTAAACCAGTTAATGGTATGATCAAACCATTTGCATTTTATAAGGTACAAAGTTATTCCACAAAAAATGTGTAATAACTTTGTAACTTGTTCTAGTCACACCATTAATTGACCCTGTGGCCAAGTGCTCCACTGTGGTGGGAGTCCTATCAACTGAGGCACCCCTAGCCCCAGGGGTGACCCACCAGCTGCCAGCCCTACAGCTGACAAGGCTTACATTAGTGGTAGCATTGTTAGTTGGTGGGTTTGCATGTGAGGGTTATGTTATATTACCATGTAATGCAGACTCCAGACTGAGCCAAAAGATCTTGGAGATAGCTAAGCCCAGCGTGAAGGTGCTAGCAAAGGCTGCTGCAATTGGATTCCTAGTTGTGCAGCTGTTTAGGGCTGGAAAATCATACAAATGAGCTCCTTCTTCTCCACATTAGGCACAGACAGAAGTGCAGCTCCCGGGTCTAACTCATGGTGATTCATAGAAATTGTCATGAGTTAGACCGATCCTCCCGATCCAGCAGATGTTAGCTGGGTGAAGAGGGTGAAGAGAGGCTGCATCTTCCCCTGGTTCCTCCCCAACTTGCCCCTCCAAGCTCTGTTGCTGTCTCTGGATAGGGTGGGGAGAGAAGGCAGGTTGTTCTGGGGTTTTCTCAGCCCTGCTGGACCAGGGGGGAAACTGGATAGATTAGAGCCACCCCAAGGGATGCGCTCCAATCCAGTGCCCCCCTGCACTTCAGTGGGGCTGAGAAAACCCTAGAAGGGACATCCCTGCCCTGGCTTCTCTGTCTCCCATCCAGAAACAGCAGCTCAGACAGAAATTAATAAAATCACTCCACTTAAGAGAGGTTTCATTTGAACCCTCATACAATGAGGGTTAATTTCTTATGCAATCAGAGGGCTTTGCAGCTGTGCTCTTCTGTTTGGGCATAGCTTCAGAGTGATTTCAGGGGGCTGATGGTGTAACAAATATAATTTCTGTCCATTCCTATGGTCCCCTAGTAGTCTGAACTAGAATTAAAACTATGGGTAGAACTGAAACAAAACCCCACTTCTTGAAATTCAGTTGGTTCAGATTCCAGTTTATTAAATTGCTTTGGATAATACTCGTCAACAGGATGATGGATCCCTCTGGGATGGTACTCAGTAATTCTTAAAATTTGCCAGCATCTATCAAGGCAGGTAGTTAAAGCCTTTAGTGCTGAGAAAACCAAAAACCAAATGAAAACAAATGATTTTACTTGAAATAAATCCGGTCCTAACATGCATAGCAAAAAATCATAATTCCCAGTGAGAACAACTGGAGTATAAATCATTGATAAGGTAGCTCCACCATGCTTGGTACAAATTTAGAGAGTACTGTGCTACGCCAGAGCCACTTTGTGCCAAATTGAAATAGAGTGCGTTATTCTACTAGTAGTGCAGAAGAACTGTCTGGTTGTAATTTAAAATGGCTTGAAATGATGTAAAGCAGATTGGTGTTGCGTGTTGTCCATAGATGGTTGCAACTATTCCTCAAGTCCTTAACTGTTATCATTATGCAGCACAGCAGATGACTTCTAATACATTTTGCAAGATCCCTTTTATTTCTTTTATGTTAAAGATTTCATATGTATAGAATTTATCACCCTTAATGTATCACTACCTAATTTTACTTTTACAGAGGAACATTTTATCAAGGCTATTTATGTTCTAAGTGTGGCGCTGGAGCTCACAAAGAATGTTTAGGAAGATTAGACAATTGTGGCAGAGCTAATTCAGGTGGTAAGTCACTTTTATTGTTGGAACACTGTTTCTAATTAGGACATAAAACTTGCTAGATATAATTAAGGTTTAATTTACTGCTAATTTGTTTTTATTGTAACATGCATACTTTTGAGACCTACCATTTATAAGCCCAATTAGAGTTGCATTTAAAATTCATAAGGATGTCTATTCTTACTAAACTAAAATGAGAGCAAGAGAGGAAGAGCTATTATGGGACAAATTGTATCCTTTAGTCTGCATGTCCTGCATAGCAAGAAAATAATTTGGTTTTGATTGTGACCATTTATAAGTAACTTCTACCATAGGGAACACCAGCTTTTGCTCCTCATCCCCTTATCTTCACTTTTGTTGTAGTCCTCTTTCTTATCTTCTTGACAGATGCTGTTTTTGTTGTCTCAACTCTTCCATTTTAATTCTTTTTTTAATCTTGCTGTTTTTTTTAGTTTCTGCTCACTCCACTCAGAATGCTCTAACAAGGATTATTGTTGGCTTACTACTACCCAAATCTGAAGACTTTTCTTTTTTTTATCCTAGTCGATCATTCCTGTCCCATGGATTCTGTCCCTGACAGTTGTCACTCTGTGCTTTCCTGATTCTCCTTCTACCATTGTAATAATTCTTTCAGTGCATCTGTGGGAGGGTCTTCCTTTTATTCTTCTATGTTTGGGACCTTCATTCTTGTTTCCAGTAACTTTATCTAGTCTTGAGATTTCATCTACACTGTTTCTTCTGAAACTCTGAAGGGCCTTCTCAACTTCTGACCAATTACCATCTTTGGCCGTGTCCAGACTAGTGTGGCTGTCCGGTATGTGGGGTTGCACACCTGACTGTGGTGCCACACACTGCACATTCAAGCATTTCCCACACTTCTACCTTGCAGTGCAGGTTTTTTTTTGACCCTGGGAGGTCCTGGGGTTAAATACCCTCACAGAAACAGAGCTGGCAGGTGCACATGGCTGCAGTGCGAGCCGCCCCCAAACTGGAGCCTGGCCTGCTGGAGCCACGCTTCAGCTGCAGGCCAGACTCCCATCTGCAGGAGAACTGTGGCTGCAGCTTCTCTGGCTACCAGCCCTGACTGCACAGTTGGCCTCAGCCCTGACTGCCTCACCCAGGGTAACCTGCCACATGCCAGTGTGTCACTGCTTCTTGTCCCTGGGGAACCAAAACATTCGTGCTAGTCTGGATGCAGCCTCTCTTTAGTATTGCATTTCTGCCCAGGTGTCCCATCACTAACTTAAAATGGAAATTCTTCACATTCTTCCTCATTTCTTTCCTTTTGCCTATCAGTTGCTGGCCAGCCAGGCTCATAACCTGAGTGGTCTTCATCCATCTCTCTCTCAACAAATTCTCCCTCTTCTTCTTATTGCTGATAATTCTGCTCACCCAATGAACATATTCCTTTTGTTATTGGGAATGTTCCTGTCTAAATTTTCTGAATAACTTCAGAGCTTCTTATGCTTATTGGAACACAAAAAAATTATGAAAAGACTTCTTGTCTTTCTTGAAAAGACCTTTTCATTGAAACTTTTCTGATCAGCTCCCTTTTAACTTTTCTAAAAGCTGTACTTTCCTTCATAGACTTACAACTTAAAATCTTATATGCCTTGTCCATGCCTTCCTTAGGATACTGCAACTTCCTCCTTTTTGATCCTCTACTTTGTGACCTTACTACAACTTACAATAAATGAAAACAGCTTTGCCAAAAAGTAATCCCCACTCTCACTGTTTGGATCGTCTTGAGTCCATGTTTGCATTCCTTGACTGGATCTTGCTCAGCTTCTGCATCAGGGTCTCGATCCTGCTCTGATTCTCACTTTTGAGGCTCTGCACAAGCCTGTTTCTGCCTCCATCCCAGGTCATATAATTTCCTGTTTTCCATTTTGCTCTGCGCCCCTCTCTATCCTTTGTTTTCTTCTTCTTCTCTAGATCCCAGGTCGGGAAAGAGGCATCATTAAGCAAGGCACATGTTGATAGTCCACTGAAGCCAGTAGGATTTAAGTGCTTTCCTGAATCGGGATTCTACCTTTTTTTGTCTTTCATGCTGATTTTAGACTGGGAAAAGTCTTTTGTTTCTGCACCAAAAATGATGCTTTCCCCATTCAAACCTCTTCTCTGATATATATGTCTTCTTAAAAACCTTATACTGATACTTCACCAAATTAGACTTCTAAAATATATGCATGTTTAAAGCAACCTAATGTAACTAATAAATAAATTAATACATTTTCCCACAAGAGCTGTATGTTCCCTAAGAAAAGCTTCCCATATTTTCACTTTTACAACTTTTATTTAAATTGTTTTTATAATGTTTATTTTAATTACATTGTTGGAAGCCTGGGGGCTGGGGGCTTATCTTTCTGTTCATCTGTAAAGTACTATGCAGGTACATAGTACCATGTGAATCTAATCAGAAATGCCTAGTCAATTCAGCTGCTTATTTTTCCTCGGTTCTTGTGAATATACACTTACGCAATGCTGTAGCGTTGCTGGAGGTTAAAAATCACACATACGTGGCTTCATGAATTAATCTATTGAATAAATAATTGTTTTACAACATCAGAAATGCAGAATGTTCTTTTGGATTTTATTTAAATCCTTTTGCCCTGATTCTCATTTTATAAATAGTACCATATGATCATAGTTACTAAATTAGCACATATCACCTCCTTGTATTTATTTCATTTACATTTGATGGTTTTGCCTTTCCTGTTCCCTGTGCACTTTTCCTTCTCCCTTTTGTCCTTCCCTTTCCAGTCTAAAAGCTCCAATATTTCTTTAGCTACTGCAAGGGCTGAGAAACTTGTAAAAAGACCCTTGTGTGCTGTACGTGGAGTCACCACTAAGGACCAGGGTATTCCACCTGTGCAATCTATCTCAAGAAAGGGGTGGTCCATAGTGCACAGTTTAAGAAAGAAAGCAGAGAATGAATTTTATCTGTGTCACAATTCTGTCCTGCTTCACATTGCTTCTTTGTGTGTGTGGGCAGTGAGGGAGATAGAAGGGTAAATTCATCCATTTGATGGAGCTCCTTCCTGATTCTTGAATCTAATGAGCACGAGTCAGGGTTTCCCTCACTGTTTTCTTTTCTATGTTCTTTTCTTGCCCACTTGCTCATGCGAGGGAGGATTGGGTGATGAATTCTGCCAAATTTGCTGTGCCTGTAGTCTCAGTTGGAGCAGAGTTTTAGCAAGAGGCTTTACCCCTTCTTCCTTCACTGCTTAATAACGTTGAGCATAAAGGAAATAATCCTTGGAACACGGATAACATGCAGCTCGCATTTGAATAGTCTTTTGGAATTATTTGATCAGCTCTTGGGAACTCAGATCTAGGCTGCTGCATTCCTGGTATATTGTATCAGGCTATAAAGCATTACAATCTTGGAGCATATTATTAAAGAAACACACCAATTAAAATATCCCATACGTGTTTACGTGTTCATGCTTTTAGGCAGAAAAACTATGCATTTCAATGAAGAAAATGTCAGTATCATTGTAATACAAGTTTAGAGCTCTTCCTTTTAAAATCCAGTTTTATTCAAGAAATGTATTGTTCTTTTTTTTAAAGAAGCTAGTTTCCCTCTGAAAATGTTGTCTAGTGTTGCTGTTGCTCTTGTGGGAAATTAAGGGTAATGTTTTTGTTGTTGTTAGATAAGAACATATAAAGAATAAGGGTGAATAATTCAGTGGTAATAGAATGACTGTAACATTTATTGTACTAGTACTTGTTTTTATATGGGAACAATTACATTATCTTGTATGGAAGGGTATAAAAGATGCAAGAGACACTGGAGAATTAGTATTAGCTTGAACAATATTTCCTGGCTCTTCTGTATAGCCTGAGTTATGGTAACAAAGCTGATATGCCTATCACATGATAAATTGTTGGTCTGTCTAATCTAGTATTTTGGTCTATCCAATGGCCATTTTGAATGCTTCACAGGAAAATGTAGATCTTTTCTTCTACTCTAACCCCCTGTAGATTGTGCCTCAGCCTTCTTCAGCCTTTTAGAGTTTGCTTTATGTTGAAGCATGAGGTTCTATATCTGTTATAAATTTTAGCTAATCTAATTGTGGACCTGTTTGATTGTATAAAGGTCTCATCCTTTATACAATGTACTGTAGCACGGGGTGCTGTGAATAGTTTGTGTTGTACTAGAAAAGATTTTTGTTAGTGTGTGGGTTTTTACCTTTTAATTTCATTACATGACCTTTTGTTTTTCTGTTATGAGTGTAAATAAATAGAATCCATCACCTGGCCACTTCTATATTGTTCATTACTTTTTATACCTTCATCATGTCACCTTTTATTAGTATACTTTCAAAACCAAATAGATTTAAACCTATTATTATCTCCATCTAAGTGGAAGTGTTTCCATGCCTCAGATAATTTCTTGTGCCCTTTTCTAGACCTTTTCTATTTCTAGAAACCCATTTTGTGTGGGAATGCAATCAGAATTGGAAAGTACATTCAGGATGAGGGTGTGCCTTCTATTTATGTAATAGTATTTCAGTATTTCAGCATTTTTTCTCTCCCTTTCTAAATACAATGTATCACTTATTTTCTTTTTAGATCAGAGGTTTCTGTAATGATGCTTAGACCTTGCCCTGAGAGGTTTAAGTTCCTTTGAAGTTCATTCCAAGTCCCAGTAGGTGAAAATCCAAAAGACCAACTTGCAAAGAAAGATGGAACGTTTAGAATGACAAATTTAATAAGTGTTGGGTGTAAATGATACATCAAGGAGGGAAATGTTGACAGTATCTAAAGATAAATTGCTGCTTTGTCAAGCTATGTCCCATAGACAAACATGCTGGTTCTTTAGACATCTTGTTTTAAAGAAAGCCAGCTCACTAGATTAGAGAAATTGTCATGTTAAAGATTCTGTTGTAATTTGCTGAATGGTGTAATGCTTCCAAATTTACCTCTGGCTTTAATTATTGTTGTTTCTGTCTGGGCTTCCTTAAGTACCTCTGGTGAAGGAAGTCCTGTGGCAGTGCTTACTTTGGTTTCTGCCAGACTTTCTGCAGCATGGCTTTGTTCATTCCCAAGCAGTCTTCTGAATCCTTTTGCCATTTGATCCTAAACCCCACCAGCAATATTATTGTACTCTAACTCCCAGACCAAATCTTCCTCCACACTTCTGTCCATATGTAACACCTTCATTGGGGTTGTCTAACACAGCACAGACTTTATAAAATATGTGCATGTACATTTTCACTATGGGGCATTAATAAAAGCATCCAGGTTTCCAGTGACTCTGTTCAGCTAAAAAAATTGGGCTGCTGAAGATATATTTTCTATAGTACTTGCACTCACTAGTTTGAACCTTTTATCCCTAGGTCCTGTTGTGACATTTCCCTGCTCTCCTGCTGTACTGTTTTCTCTTTTTGTCAGTCATATTTCTGCCTCTGACCCTTAAGGCTGTTCTTCTCACAGAAGAACTCCTGCATAAGACAGAAAAAGGAGAACGATTTCACCTTGACTTCCTGCCTGGTTAATGGGGGCTTCCAGAGGGAGGAAATGCTCTATATCAGGGATGTCAAACTATCCAGCCCCTTCTCAGCATACCTGATCCAGCCACTTCTTCAGCATCTCACGCAGTGTGGATCCCTGAGCAGCTGGAATGGGGGCAATGTATGGTGCAGTCCAGCCAGAACAGCAGCTGCACTGTATGTGGTGGCTGCCCCAGCAGCTTCGGGACTGTGTTGCACACAGCACTTGCTCCAGTCACTCCAGGATCCAATGCTGCATGTGGTGCCTGAATTCAGAGTAGGCACTGCATGGTACAGTTCAGCCAGGGCAGCTACCTTGTGAAGCATGGTTGCTGCTCTGGCCAGACTGCACTGCATGCAGTCCTGTTTCAGCCACTTCAGGATTTGCACCACATGTAGTGCAGGTCCCAGACCAGCTGGAGCAGCTACTTGATCATTTATGCTGGAGGAAAGGAGAGAGAGATGGGGAAGAACAGGGGCAATGCTGGGGCTGGATGGCAGGGCTCTGCAGGCTGGATCCAGCCTTCAGGCCATATATTTGACACCCCCACTATACATATACATATGTAATAAGGAAAAAGGAATTGTGACAGGGAGAGAAAGAACAGAAGTGAAGTTCTGTATTTACTTTTAGCAATAGAGAGGAGAAGCTGTTATCTGACATTCTCCCTTTTATTATATGGGCATGACAGTAGTCAGTTATGTAACCTTACAAGTTTTCTGGTCCTAGAGATCCCAGTATTCCCTGAAGGACCTACCTTAGATCTTGGGTAACAGTGTTTGACTCTGTTTTTCAAGTCTAAATTAGGGAAATTATTAGTCTACTTTATCACATTATTGTATTTCAACCATACCATTTCTTTTGCCAAATCCTTCCTCCTAAACTTGCACAGAGTGCCCTGAACAAATGCTTCCTGATTATATAGGCTAATGACTCTTTCAATCACATAAGCAGTGTGGTTTTTTTTGTGTAGTATTTGAAGAATAATTTTGTCCTCTTGCAATTGTTCCTAATTTTTATGTTTTTAATGGTTTACCTTTTCCCTAGCTTGATCAATAGCTACAGATATGTTGGCTGCCCTCCAAACCAGCATTGACCAGCAAGTGCTAAAATCCCAGAATGCTGATTGGAATGAGCTATTTCATGTTTAACTTAAATATTGTGATTTAGCCTTTGTTAAAGTATTCCCTTATTAAATAAGTAGTGTTCATCCCTACTAAAATCAAACAGTTACTCTGGGATTAGGATACCTGGGGATAAAGTCCTATGGTGAGCAACCTCTTCTTATCCTTCTTTGCCTTCCTATACAATATGAGATTGTAAATGGACCAGAAATAAGGTATTCTAGTTTATAATTCTTTAAGGTATTCTAGTTTACATTTTCTCCATTTTAAATATATAAGTATAATCACTTTAATAAAAAAGGATAAGATGCCTATTGTATCCCTTATATTCTACCTGCCATTTAGTTAGTATGTAATCCCCAACTATTCCATTGAATAACACAAAACTGTGCAACTCCCAGTTGCTAATTTGGGTAATCACTCATTTATCTGGGTCAGCTGTTAATTCTGTTGCTTTTGTAGTAATAAGTAACTTGGAGAATGTGGCCCAGTTTTCTCTTGATTTCAGCCTCTAGATTAAACCCCAAATTGTGCAGAACAGATGCATGAAAAATAGTTTGCTGCCAAAATGGAGAGCTCTCTCAGTCCATGGTTACACAGTATATGCTTGAATTAAAATTGCTATTTGTAAACTATCTGAGGATAGACATTCTCTGGCATATTTTTAAATAGCAGCAGTAAAGGAACTAATTTCTGTCCTGCTTTGCTGCTGGTTTAACAATCAGAGAAAAATCTCTTGTCAGATCTGTTTAATAGAAAATGGGTATTTTGTAAACAAGCTATTTCTGGTTTTTTTACCAGTGGAATGAAAGATGTCTTACAATTTGACAGTAAGCCCCCTCAGTATGTTGCTTACATCACAACTTGTGGTGTTCAACAAGACTGCATCTACTAATAGGAAGCTTAGAATATGATGGGGACAGGCCAGATTTTCAGATGTTGAGTATTTGCAACTCTCAGGAGAGAACTATGTCTTCAAGATATGTGATTTACATTGAACATGTTGCCAAAAGTGCTTCTGAGTGTTTCATAATAATATGCTGTGGAAAAAGGATGTGGTTTTCCTTTAACTTTCTTTGATTCCTTTAACTTTCTTTCATAAATGACCTAGAAGAATGAGTGCATAGTGAACACGCATAATTCACAGGTGACACTAAATTATTCCAGGTAGTCAAATCCCAAGATGATGGTGAAGAGCTGCAGAAAGATCTGTTAAGATGGTGATTGGGTAAAAAAGTAAAATTCAGTGTTGACGAGTACAAAGTAATGCACATGGGGAAAAAGGAAACTATAGATGCACCATGCTGGACTCTATGAACTAACTGTTACAACTCTGGAAAGAGACCTTTGAGTCACTTTAGATAGTTCTATAAAAACATTGGTTCAGCAGGCAGTGGGAACCAAGAAAGTGGATGACCATCATTAAGAAGGGAATTGAAAATTAAACTGAAAACATCATTATGCCTGTGAGAAAATATGTGGTACACCCTCATCTTGAGTGCCGTGTGTAGTTCTGGGGCCCATGTCTCAAAAATGTTGCACTGGAATTGCAAAAGATACAGAGACTGCAGGGAGAGATGGGCAGCAAAGGTGAAGGACTCTTGAGTTTGGAAAGGGGATGATAGAAGCCTGTGAAGAGAGTGTAGGATGCGGACAAAGCAATTATGGAGCTGTTGTGCAGTCTCAGAATACAAGAATTTATGGCACACACTGGAAAAAAATAGGAGGCAGGTTTAAAACAACCAGAGATGGTACTTTTTAACATGGTATGTAGTTAACTGGTTGTCACAACAGGTTGTAGAGGCTGATAGTGTACCCAGGTTCAAAAAGGGATTTTCAGGGCACGGGTCAGTTACTTATGGCCTGCAGGCTGGATTCAGCCTGGAAAGGCATTGGGTTTGGCCTGTAAAGGTCTGCTCCAGTTTGCATTTTACTGAGGGTGCACCAATCCCTAGCTGTTTGATCTGGTCTGTGTTTTGCTAGTGGTGGGCCAATTGCCTCCTCCTGCTCCAGCTTGAGTAGTGGGCTGCTCTTCCTCCCTGCAGTCTCTGTTCAATAAGTTTGCTTCTGAGGGGAATGGTAGCCCAATTACAAGCTGTGGCTTGCATTAGTAAAAGGTTGCTGATCCCTTGTTTAGATAGGTTCATTGGGCACAGGTCTGTTGGGACCTACTGAAAAGAAAGTCAGGGTAGTATGTTCTGAAATCCCTAATCCAGTGATAATTGATGCCAGGGAAGGTATGACAGCCAGGGAGTCTATTTGACAGCCAGGGAGTCTATTCCACACATGCCCTGTTTGTATAGTCTTCCTTTAAAACATTTACTTCTTGCCACTTTCAGAGACAGGATACTGGATGAGAGAGACGCACTGGTTATTTAAAGTGAATGCCGGGGGAAAAAAAATCAGGAATTGGCCAAAATTGCCTATAGATATCCAAGATTCCCATGTACTTGAGTTTGCCTGCAGAGCACTATGGATCAAAATGAACCTTAATTAACTAAAAGTATGAATTTATAGTAGATTAAATTGCATTACATTTTCTTATAGATGAACTTATGTAGATTTAATGTGGCCTTAGTTTTACTTACTTTAATTCCCAAATGAATTAAACTTTAAGCAAAATAAGCAGCCTTTAATTCTAAAAAAATGTCCACATGTTTAATGCAGGTTACTTAAATTAGATTAAAGTTTCATTTTGATTAATTTTCCTAATTTTTTATTGTACTTAAGTCCTAAAGTTTCCTTGTACTCAAGTGATTAGAAAATAGTGATATTTAAAATGACAAGCACTGTGTATGTTTCATACTAGCATCCTGGAATTCTTTACCAAGAAAATAGTGATACTTAATGAAAATGCAGTGCTAAAGAAATTGGTATGACTCATAGTAGGAATGAGATGCAACCATTTTAAGTACCTTGTCAGAAGGCATGAGTACAAAAGGATCATAGTCTGACTACTTGGAACCTCCAAAACGAAGCATGAGGAAGAGATGAGACACTTGAAACAAGCACTATCACAGCAACAGTGAAGTGCTGGGACAGAAGAAGAGAGCTTCATTGGATATCCCAGTTAATAGCAGCATTTGCTTTTAGCATGTTAACATCCAGATCTCTAAAAGGCATAGTTTCTGCTGACAGAGTGTATGATATTGTAAGAGGTGTGTATGAACATTTCTGGAAAGATGAAGCAAAAAATATGCCAGTGAACACAAAATCAGAGGCCCAGGTTGTAGCAATTCATAAAGACCATAGAGTATATAGGATAGAAAGAATGAAACTGTAGAGTTGTTTAGAATAGATGTAAATAGAGATTTTTCATGAGAGATTTGGGGGGAGGGGGAGGGCATTATTTATCAGGTGATTAGTTTGTGGCTCTTTAGATGATAGTTGGCTTTGATGGCGAGAGAATAGTTCGGTGTATGTCAGTCCTGACAGAATTGCTGTGGGTCTAATACTTGTGTGACGTAGCAGAGTTACAGTAGAGTTATACTTGTTTACACTTTTACAATTTTGGCCATAGTTTTCAGGAACAGCATCTTTTTTGTTTTGGAGTAATGGAATAACACAGTATTTACTTTGAACATCAGAACCGTCACGGAAGTTTTATCTCCATAAAACTTTGTTCTGGGTAAAATGCGTACTATGCAATTAACACAGAATGTTTATTACTTTCCAAGGTTACTGATTTCTTTGCATCACTAGTAGTCCTAAATATTAGAAGTCAGTATTCAGGTTCTTTTCCTTCAGTATATCACAAACATCATGATGCTGGGCTCATGTTATTGTGAGTTTTGAAATTCAGTCCCAAATTTTTGTTTATGATATATACAAAAAAGGAGCAATGAACATTAGCAAGCATTAAAATCAAGTTTGGTTTACTGAGCAGCACTGTCTTTTAGAAGGACTTTCTTCTGTCATCTGTGAAGCCCAACTCATTTTAAAATAAACTTTCCTCATGCCAAGACAGAAAAAGAGACTTGTTGGAATTCCAGTATTAAGAGCGCCTGGTAGTTGAAGATAAAAGTTAAAACAACAAATTTTCCTCCCTCTAATTGTGTGTGTAAATATTTATGATTATTAAGCAACTTACCAAGAAGTGGCTTTGTGCAGTTTTAGTGTAATTTATAATACCTGGTGGATATGGTATACAGGAGAAACGGGAGTTTTGCCTTTAGGGATTCTAAAGGATATAAGTGTCAAAATTGTATAGGCTTTTAGTGGATTTGGACACACATTACTCATAGGATAGTTACAGATGTTATACTTATAGTGTGATAAGCGCGTAGAAAGTGCTCTACAGCCATAACTGAACAGTGTTCACGGCACATAGAGCACTATAAAAATGGAGCCTGCTCTAAGTTAACCCTGGATTAATGTAGTATCAAGGTGTAAAGTGCTTTAGGTTAGAGTGCATTTTTTAAGTCTGTACCACATCATCCCATCACATATCAAGGTGGGTCACATTCCACTGGCATCCTTGGGGCTAGGGTTGCCAACTCTGTTTGAATCTATTCTGGGAGGTTTATCACATGATGTAACAACAGTAATGAAACGTTACTATTACATTTTAAAACTCCACTGGACTACTGTATAAATCATATTCAACATTTAATATTTATTTTAATGAATGGCTTATCATTTATCTCCTGGGTGATTCTCAGCATTCTTCTAGAGATTTATACCTAATCCCTGGAGATTATAGGGCAATCCTGGAGGGTTGGCAACCCTACCAGGGGCCCGTCACCGGGCAGGCTACTAGCTTCAGCCAGTACTTCTGCTTCAAGTGACCGCTGGTCCAGTCCTACCCCTGGGCTGTCACAGAGAGGAGATAGAGAAGGCTGTCTTCTGTGTGCAGTTGGGTGGAGTGTGGGGGGACAGAGCCCCCTGCTGTGCAGGCCACCCCCAGCTTGCTGGCTTGGGGGTGGGTGCAAGCTAGGTCTCCATGGCAGGGTGCTCCATCCCTGCCTCAGTCTCAGGACAGCTGTGTGGTAGAAGGCCACCTCTGTTTCTCCCCAAAAACTCTGTTCTGTGACAATTTGGTTAAGATGGGCCCTGCAGAGGGTCCACATCTTATCCTATCTCTTTAGGTAACCTGGATACATTCCTGAGGGAGGGGGGAAACCTGCTGCCTCTGCCTACGTGACTGGCATCACAGACCCGGGTGAGGGGCTTGGGCTCCCTGGGGAGCTAGGAACTGCAAGGCTGCCCAGCAACTAGTAATGCATTTCAAATTGGTTGCCTGACAGCCAACAGGTGCTGGCCTCCATTGGACCAAGTAAATGAGGTCATAAGGGCTGTATAAGTTAAGGACTGCCCAGGAGGAGGGGGCAGCAGCCACGAGAAAGACTCAGAGAGAGAGAGAGAGAGAGAGAAGAGCTGGATAATCTGAAACTTGCTGTCTCTCTCAAAACCCATGATCAAGAGGAAATATTCACCTGCCTCTGGGTGATACTTGTGAATAAGCTACCTGAGCTCTTACTAGATATATAGCTTGCAGTAACTCAGATGCGTGATCAAAGGCTACCCAACCATGGGAGTTTGCTCTATGGGATTTCTCTGATATTGCTCTACCCTGTACCCTATTCCAATCCTACTCCTTGTAACCAGTAAAGTTCTCCTTAGTACCTAGTGTGGGAGACTTATTGGGAGTGGGTCTAGATTATGCCTTGGGGTCCCCTTGGTTCGTCTGACTAAGGGAGACCACTACTTGTGCTTCTGACTGAGGGAAGCATCCCATGTTCCTGAAGTGAATCAAGTACCCTTGAGGGCTACTAGGCCTGTTTCCTAGGGTGCGCAGAGCCAAAATCAAGCCCATCCTTGGGTGGTGGCAGTGTTACCCCCAGGCTAGCTGGTATGCTCCAGGAAGGGGGTCGGCCAGATGTGAGGCGCCTCCAGGGAGGCACTTGGAGCCTGGAAAGTGGTCAGGTGCAGTGAGGTGGATGGCTCAACACAGGAGCGCCCCTGTTGGCCTGCCATAAGCTGCATCTCGGAGCTGTGAGTGTGTGGCTTCTCATTGTGCTGGGAACTGAGGGCAGGCAAGTGGAGGAACAGAGCCACCCTGCCATGCAGGCTCCTCTGCAAGACCTGTGCCTGCAAGTTGGAGGCGGGGCCACTGTGGCAGAGGGCCTCTCTTTTCTATCCCCTCCCCACCCACCATCATCCTGACAGCTGCAGTTTATAGCCATGTGTTGCTTTCTGCTGCACCAGGAACTGGGAGCAGGTGGGTGAAGGAGAGAGGAGTGGATCCCCCTGGGCTAGGAACAGATATTACACATAAACTTGTTTAAGTGATCAGAAAGTGGTTTAAACCTGTAACAGAATAGACATTCAGTGTATGTAAACCAGTTTCAAAATGGCCGAAACTGGTTCATCTTAAACCAAAACTGATTTAAGAGAAACTTGTTTGAATGTAGTATCAGACGTAACTGATTTGGGTCAAACTGGTTTATACAGTGTCTGTCCCAGGACCCTTCCTGAAGGTCCAGCAGAGTGCTTTGCAGCCCTGGGCTGGGCCGGCTGTGCTCTGTGTTTAACAGAACAGGGCTGTCCCCACCCCTCTCCCCTCTAGCCAGAGCTCTGGCGGAGACTGCAGGTACAGAAGGTTCTGTCTGGTTTCCCCCTCCCCTCCCCTCCCAGGCTGCTTGCTTCTCACTGCTCAAGCAGGGATCCCTCTCTCCCTCCCTCCCATCTCCCGCAGCACAGACCCCAGCCCCATGGACCCTAGGCATGTGGTGTGCTAGCTAATGCTGAGAGGTGTCTCTGTGTGAGTGCATCTCCAATTTTACTGGGACAAGCAGACAGAACAGTATCTGCTTAGAGCTTTTTGGACCTAATCAGCAGATCAGCTGGTAATGTCCCCCTGTTCCTCCTTTGGAAAAAGCTGTTTAAGAAGAGCGTGAACTAATGAAAGAGACTTTTGTTTTGTTGATGGGCTGATAAACACTGTTTTATCAGCTCCCTGCTGGCTGCCTCTCCTGTTAGGCTTGTAGAAAGTATGAAGAAGCAGGGAGAGAGAGATTGGAAAGCTCAGTATCATCAACAAATGCATGCACTGTACATCCCCCTGCCTTTGCCTCCATGCTAGCTGGGGACCGGGGTCTTGCAACACCTCTGCCCCTTGAGCAGGGAAAAGCCTGGGACTGTGCAGGTATGGTGAGGGTTTAAACCCCTCCCTAATCAGAAGTCCTGACAGGGCCTGGCCACGCCCCACCCTCAGCTTAGCACTGTGAAAGGGAAGGGAGGGCTGCTCTAGTGTCCTCCTCACCCGGCTTCTAGCCTGAGCCACTGCAGGCATGTGCCTGCATTTCCTCAGTCCAGAGGGAATGTCTGTGCAATGGCAAACTTATTCAGTCTAGGCAGGTTAGACTAACCTGCAAAGATTGAATGAATTCAGGCTCAGGCTTTTTGAATGTTGGTCCCTAGCTATGCTGTGCAGGTCCAGCTCTGACCCGCCTCTGTTTACGACCCCCCGCCAGACTTGTGCCTGCAAGTTGGGGAGAGCCCACATGGCAGGGGGCTTTCTTCCTTCTCCTTACCTGTGAGCAGCCAGCACTGACAGAAGCCAGCTGGTGGGGTGGCAGGGCTGGGGAGAGGGGCTGCATTGGCCCATTGTGGGTGACTGGCTGCTCGACTGGGCTTGAGATTCTCTAGGAGCCTCCTGGGTGGCATGTGGGAGTGCCCCCAGCCTGTGGCCTCAGTCAGTATAGGCAGGCTCTGATTGTTACACCCCCGCAAGCAATGAAATCTTTGCTGTTTAGTTCCTGCCTAATCTAGAAAGCTTTGAGTAAAGTGTGATACTTAGAGTGCTTTCATCTTGGGGGTTTTGGAATATTTGCACCTACCTTAGTTTTGTAGAAAACCCTACCCTTTAATAATCTCAAAACAACTCCTTTAATTTCTTTTCCTTGCGTATTTACTGCAGAGAAGTAAATTACTTTTGGGAAAGCTGAACAAAATCTTTGCAGCTATTTTTTAAAATTATAGAAGTATAATTAAAAAAAAAAAAGTTTCCCTAGTACTTCCTACATGTGGAAAACTTGTACTGCTTATAGTGGCAAGTATTTTATCCTTCCTGTTTCCTGCTGGGATTTCTTGTTTTGTATTATTACTATTGTCATCATATAACTTTATCTTTTAATAAAATGTTAACCATTGCTTGATTTTGTTCTACATTTTAAACTTTCAGATACGTTTTTTAGCTTTAGCAAATCAAAATCTGGAATTTAAAATTTCATATTGGCTTATTTACTATATGGTCTTCATGCCTTACCATGTTTTACGGACTAGGCATATAATTTTCCTTACCTAACCGCATGCATAGTCTTAGAGAACAGCACATAGAAATAAACACAGCTGTTGCATTTTGGTGATAAGGCGTTGAAATAAAATCATGAGTGCATGAATGTGTTTATGCTGATCAGATTACACATTCCATAAAGCACTGCCTGAATTCATGGGAATGTGTGGTTTTCTGTTTAAACACAGACACACTGATGCAGTTATTGCAGAGACTAATCCAGAGAATTTTTTTTTCTTTTTTTCTTTCTTAAATGGAAGAAAAGGAAAAAGTTCACCCAGAAAGCAAAACAGAACCCTAAAGTATATTAAAGCAATGCTAAGGTTAAGAATCCAAGTACTGTACGTAAAACTTGGAGAACTTCAAAATTAAAGACATAAAGTTTAACAGCTGTGCAGAATACTGTGAATTCTCACAAAAATGAGAAGAGGTACAAGTTAGACTTGTGAATAGGAACTTCAGAATTTGCAAACATTTATACTGTGGTTTTGAAAGTTGTAATAATCATTTATAAAGATTTAGTTAATTGTGTTTGGCATGCAACTGTTGGAAAATTCCACATAACTCAGAAACAAGCCATTTACAACTTTGATTCACTGTTACCTGAGGAGCCAATAAGCTGAGGGAACACTGTTAGCAAAACAATAACTAGCTCGGCCCCGGGGCTGTTGAAACATATTACAGGTATTGGTTAGCAAAACACAGCAGTAGTGTGTTTTTGCACAGCACGTACAGACTGACATTATTATATAAAAGATCAAATATACAGCCACTGATAATGCCAATTTTTACTTATGTTTCAGAACACGGGACTCTGAAACACAAGGTAAGGATTTGTTTTTAATTTTATATGGTACTTGTTTTCTTGCTGTGTACAAATTGCTCATTGCCATAGTTTTTTTTTTCTGTAGTTAACATAGTATTTCTTCAGAACTGTGTAAACTCTAGCAATAGGAATCGCTTCATGTGCATGCATTAGCAATTGGACGCTTGTGTGTTTAAAGTAGTTTCTATGGTGATTTGTTAATGTTTGTAATACAAGGAAAGAGAAAATATAAAATAACATGGTTACTTTAAGTTCAGGCCATCTCTAATTGCAGTTCTCTGACACAAATCTAAAAATGGAGATAAAACTATTCTGAGTTGAAAGTTAGAAATTCTGCTACAGTATTATGCTGGTACATTAAATGGGTACAGTTCCACAGATTACCAAATTCTATGAAATTTTCCAGAAGAAAGCAGATTTTCCCCATAAATTCTGTTCTTGTCATGGAGGCAGCTAGTGGCCATAGTTTTTATGTAATTTTGACAAAATAATGAAATAACTAGCTAATGTCCAGAGAACTTGGTTGGTACATGTGATCTTTCATTACAAAACTCTCTGAACATCAAAAAGTTGCACTGCAGCTGAGATGTCTTACTGCAGATTCTGCCACAGTAGACAAAAAAGCTTTAATTTCCACTTGTTCTGGCAAGACAGAGACAGTTTTTGAAATCCAAGGCACTATAGTATATTCCTAGCATTCATTTTGGGTCAGCAATTTATGCAGCTTTGTGATTTAAACTAGCACTATGTATATAATGCTAATAACATTATTGGATATGTTAGCTGTTCTTTATGCTTGCATGCTTTCCTAACCATGTCTCAGTTTGGCATTGCAAATCAAATGACAATTATTGCTGGCATGACAGATATAAAGGAGGATTAACGCTGACTGTTAATAACCACTGATACATAATTAAGATGGCTAGTTTCTGTGTTGTTGCACATTTCCACTGAGTTTCCACTGCATAGTTGCTATATTGAGAATAAAAACTACCTTCTGACAAGTACTCATTGGCCTAGGTATACAGGATGGTTAATTCAGTTCAACTTCTCCTTGGCGAGTGTCCTTATCCCTAAAAGGCTATTATAGCTGGCACTAGTTTTTACCATTTTTGATAGTTTCAATGTAGATGCCAAGATGAAATGGGTATAAAAGTATTCTGTCTCCATTGAGTGGATCCAGCTAGAAGCATAAAGGAACATTGGCAGAGCTTCAAGGAGTGGAGAGAGAAGGGGTAAAACCTTGAACTAGCACTATAGCAGGATGGGTTTACACTTATGATTAGAGAACTCAGTGGCTTGTGCTGTAAATGCACTTGAAAATATCCGTTGTGTGTGCTCTGTATAATAGGACCCTCAGTGGCAGCCAGTTTACTTCACTTTCTGCTGTGTGCTGCCTGTTTTACATTATAAATATTTCTTCCTAAAGATATCTGTTATGCATTAGTATTATTAAATACCAGAATCTAAAATTTGATAGGTTTGCTTAAATTTATTGATTGTTGGACATGAAATTCATTCAGTTTTGAAAATTGCTTACTGTGTTTTATGGACAGAGTTGCCCGTGTCAGGGTAATGACAATGCGTACATATGTGGCTAAATGAGGAAAATGTTTACCCTAATTATATCTAATCCTTTCTCTCCCCATGTTCCTTGCCATGACTTGATTACAAAGGCCTGTAAGAGAAGGTCCTTTTTTGATGGGGGTCACAGTCAACTGACTTTTATGTAGAATATAAAATGTTAGGAGCCTTAAACTCATTTGTTACAGGACCCTTTTGTACCATTCTGGCCATGAGCTGATGCCTTAAACTGAGTGTAAAATTCAGCTTTAGGGTTCTGTAAAGGGCCCTTTTTGTAAATGAGGACAAACCTTTAAAGAAAGGAAGAGAATATAGGTAGCATATCAGTAAGATCTACACATAACATGAGAACAAGCAGTTAGTATCTCTCCAGACTCTTCCAGTAGTTATTCTTGCTATATTTTTACATTCTATTCTTTTCTCTAGTGAATCCAATTATTGTTATACCAACAGCTGCCACACTGGGTTTGGCCACAGAAAAAAATTGCTACCCACATATGGACCTTTCCCTAGTTCTCTTCTCCAGTCCCACATGATGGCTTCTTTCCACTCAGTGTCTGCCTGAATAAACAGCAAAGCCTCTAGTTTTGAACAATAGATATAGAAATCATGTGTCGGTGTAAAACAAGGCTGCCCTGAATTTGAGGGCCTGGCTTTTGGTCCAGCAGAAAAGATTTTTTTTTCTTGGTTTCATAAACCCCAGAATTTCTATTGGAGTAAAATTATCTTAGCCTCCCTACAGCCATTGTGGCTGATGATGGTTTTTCAGGGTGAATGGAAGGGAACAGGTTAGAAATGGCAGTATTTAGAAGAAAGTACTTTTATCACCAAACTCTTATATTCATCACCCCCCTGCCCCATTACTTTGCATGTGGTGGGAAGGAAGGCACCAGAGTGATGGGGAGCAAGGGGTCAGGCACAAGCGTGAGTGGGGCAAGGGGTGGGGGAACAGACAGCAGGGGCAGGCAGCAGATGGGTTGGGGAGCAAGTGGCAGGCAGGGCAGGTATAGGTACAGGGTGGTAAGGGGCAGTGGTTTGGGTATAAATTTAAGACAACCCTCCGATAATTAGATTCTAGGCACGTAAAATTGTAATAAATTTATAATTTTCCATGATAGAATTTTATTATTGGGAGGTTATCTTAAAGTTATCTTGGATTTGGGTAAGTACAGTGTCCTCTTTTCTCATTGCAGCTGAAAACAGTGATTTTTCTCTCCATTATGGTTGTAAATAGCCCAAGACTCAAAAACTCAAAATTGTCTTCAAAGCTGTCAGTGTGTTATAGTGCTGAGTAATTTGGCTATGCTCAGGGATGCATCATTCTGGCTTTCTTCATTGCTTATCCTATACCAGTAGGACTCTGCAAATATTCTGAGGAAAATAATTGTACCCTTTGTTCTACATCTGTTGTTTTTTTCTACTTGGCTCAGGAAAAAAATGCCCTGTGATTGCATGAGCCCTCATGCAAGCTACTAGTTGAAACAAGTTTGAGGCAGTATATTCTTCACTAAGGTTCTTGGGGGCCTACTTTAATGTGGAGATCTGTGAAACAGCTACAAATCAGAACTTACATATAAATAAACCTCAAGCTTGTGGGGTACTTTGGATGTTGAATATTGTGTGTACCTTAAAAATAGAATAGTTTAGTATTTCATGGGAGGATTTCCAATTTAATGCTCCTTTCAGAGAGGGTCTCAGTATCGGTGTTTCTAGCAGTCTCACCAGCCTTGGTATGAAGCAGGAACAGCATAAAGTGCGCCCCCCCCCCGTGTTACAACAGTGCCTTCTTTTACATGCTGTCTCACTGCATTTCTTGTCTTAAACTTCCCCAGAGGCAGACCATGCCAAAGTGTAGTTTTTCACTATAAAATAGTTTATTACAATCGATAACCCTAAAAATAATTTTCAGAGTATACTATTTCTGACAGGTAAAGATAACTTTAGAAAAGAATGTTTAAAAAAAATCAGATTATCTGGTAGATTACCAAAATGTAAAGAACACAGTATTCACAAACAAAAACCAGTTTATTCATGTCTCTTTATTTGTGTTTTTTGCTATGTAGAAACCAACTAATGGAATTCGAAGAAGCTCTAGACATATGGACTCAGGTTTGTTTTGTTTTGTGTCTTTTTTTAATAATTCACCATTTGAATTAAAAATGGGGATAAAAAGCTTCAAGTCGTACCATCGTGCTGTGTCATGATCATCATTGCAAGTATAAGTATATTGCCAATATTTTTTTCACCGGGATCCTAAAATCTTGCATGTCTAAATGGGCTGCTTGACTCTTCTCAAAGCTATAGTTAGTTGTCTGACAGAACTCTGATTCTTTTTTTTTTTTTTTGAACTTCTGTTTTTATGACCAGTACTTGCACTGTTTTGTTTGCATACTGAAAGGCCTTTGGGCTTATGGTTAACAGATCCCCCACCCTTTTGCAGTCTTCTGTTTGAAAATCAAACCAAATAAAAAGACAAGCAGCTATTTGTAAATCTTAGGGGCTAATCCTGCAAAGTGCTCTCAGCTCTTCTAAAGGGTATTCTGAAAGGCTGCTCTTCGGAAAGAGTGCAGAGTTTACATGGACTTTTAAAGGGACGTTATTTCACTGTAGCTTATATCAGATATTGTTAGAGAATCACTGACAACGTTCTTAAGGACAAATTAAAGGTTTATTTACAATCTGTATGCTCAACTGGGTGAGTACCTCCTCTGGAGAGTGATTATTTGTCTGAATAAAATATATAATGGTACTAAACAGAAGACCTAGTTAATGATGTGAGAATTTTTGGCATATTTTTACAGTAATTATGTTTTTGTTCTTTACATATTTCTTTTCACAATTTAATCACTAGATAGTTGCAATGTGGATGGTACTAGTATATGGTGTCAAACCAAGTTATGGATTATACAATGTGTAGTAGTTTTTTTTGTTCATTTGTTTGTTTTTTAATGTGGATACCTGAGAATAATTTGTGTACAACATTATATAGTGGAGCAGCTTGGTGCCATCATAGATCCTGGCAGAGCTACATGTTTAGTAAAAGCAGGTTTGGAGTTGTGCTGCAATTATTACTGGCATTCAGCTGCATAGCCTTTAACGCTCTAAATACTGTAAGTACTTGAAACAAACCACACCCTTTTGTCAGTCTGAGACATTTTGGAACATGTATAGTTGCTTTGTTGCCACTAGCAAAATATTACTTCACTCTGCTTTTTGATCAGTCTGTGTGCCCTTTTTGTTTAAAAAAAAAAAATGGAACTATTTAAAAAGAATTTAAACTTGTAATATGTGAACCCATAAGAAGAAATAGCCTAAAAAATAAGTCAAAAGCAGATAAGAATCAATTGGATCAGTTTTACCAAAGTAATATGAGTTTTCACTATTCATTCAGACCCAAGGATTTTAAACTCAACTAATGTTTAGTTTCTACAATGCTATTTGGACACCTAAATAAAAGTAGCCTGATTCAGAGGTGCTGAACACTGAAGTTTGGTAGCAATTGGCATCCTAATTAAAAGGGATCCTGGTTTTCTCTGTTTAAAAATCACAAATTCTCTGATAAAAATTAAAAATTCTCTGATTTAAACCCTCAAATCCATGTTTAAAATGAAATGGTACTATCTAGCTATCTACTAGGGCTGCTCGAGACACCATTGTTTTATTTTGCCATTTCAAAGGGACAGTGCTTTGTTGTGTCATTTTATTCTGTTTTGAAGCACTGTCCCATTTCATTTCATTGAAGCTGTTTTGCTGTTTCGACTGGTTTCGACGTTTTGCCCATAAGCTATAATGGGGAATCATGAAAATACCTAAAACATTGTCATTTGTTGCTTGATTCAGATGCAGATTGCAGGGATGGTAGCCCCTTCTGAGGGCATGAAGTCTGCCAAGTTTTAAGGAGATAGGTCCAGAGGTTTCTCGGAACCTGCACCTCAAAGTCTTGAAAGAAAAATTTGTGACGCTTACTGGCATCGGCAGACTCCTGTCATTCGGCACACAGATCTGGGAGATTACACACCTGGAGGGCTACAGGGCTGTACCAGACTCCTTCCGGGGGTGTGGGTCTCCAGATCTGTGCCTGATGGCAGGAGGCTGCAGCTGCTGCCTGGAACCAGCACTGGGTGCAGCCCGTGCCCAGCTCCATGGAGCTCAGCCCAGTCCTGGGAGGCAGGCAGAGCCAGTGTTACTCTCCAATCAGAGTGCAGCCCCGGCTCTGCCCGCCTCCTGCCACCAGGCTATGCTCTGATCGGCTTCACCAGCCCCATGGAATGCAGTCCGGTGGCGGGAGGTGGGCAGAGCTGGGGCTGCACTCCCCGCTGGGCTGTGGAGCTGCTCAGAGTGCAGTGCTGGCTCTCCCCTGCCTTCCACCACCGGGCTGCTTTGAAACTTGAAACATTTCAAAACTTTCAAAACATTTTGAGTGCCCTCATTTCGTTTCAAAGCTGTTTCGATGCTTTTTGTTTGGTTTCAATTTCACTGTTTCATGCTCAAAATGCATTGAAACAGCTTCAAAACAAAACACCCAGTGACATTTTGCACTGCCCTACTGTCTGTCTGTCTATCTATCTATTGAACACAGTATTTTATTGATATATTTACAATTTTTAAGCAATTTGGAAGCCTACTAGTGCCTCAATCACTATAAAAAAATTCTAAGTACTTATAAATTTGATTTTGGGTTTTTAATTATGGAATTTCAGAGCTCCCTCTGCCCCTTAGCTTGCTAGGATGCAAGTCCAGGCATCTTACTCCCAAGCCACAGCTCCCCCAGCCCTGTTGGTGCCCAACAGTCCCCTCACCCCTTCCAGCCCTGCCAGAGGGGGCCCCCAGCTTCCAGGACTACAGGGCTAGGGACCCAGGTCCACAGCCCCCTGTCTCCCACATCAGCGCCTGAGCCCCAGTTTCCATCCATGGAGCCTGGCTCCCCCTCCCACCTGGGTAGCATGTCCAGAGCAGAGCCTGTGGTGGGGCGGCCTAGGGCTCCCTGCCCTGCCCCTGGGGCCTGTGTTGCCCACTGGGAGGAACTTGGCAGGGCAGGGCAGGGCTGGGTGGGGAAGCTCCTTGCCGCTGCAAGCTCTGTGCTGCCCTGGCAAAGTGCCCCCGTGCTCACCCGGCAGCAGCGGGTGGCACAACTTTGTGCCACCACCCCCTCTGCTGATGGGTGGGAAGGGGGCACTTTACCAAGGTGGTGTGATGCTTGTAGCAGCGAAGAGTTTTCCTGCTCGGCTGCTTTTTGCTCTGCCACACTAGGCTCCACCCATTGGGCTGAGTAGGCTCCAGGGGGAGGGCAGCCTGTCTCCACCCCATGCACAGATCTGGGGGTATGTGCCCCCCAGGGCCTCCCCAGAAGTGCAGACAAGCTGCTTGCGATTCCATTCTGCTCCCCAGCAGTGCCCTATGGCTGCAAATGCACCACCTTGGCTGGCCAGCAGCCCCAGCCCTGCCAAACTCCCTCCCAATGGAGGCCTCATTCCCCCCTCCCCTCTGCCAGACTTACCTGTGGGAGCTGCTCTCCAGGCTGCCTGGAGGCTATGTGCATGTATGAGCGCACACACGTACAGGGCATTTCTGCCTGCCTGACCTCCTTCGGCCCCCCCCTTCCACCTTTGCAGCTGGAACTCTTGCCAGCTGCAAAGAGCTCTTTGCACAAGTGGAAAATCCACATGTTTTTCCATTTAAATCTAAAGTCAGTGTTTTTCTCAGTTAAAAGAGAAAATCTGTGTTTTTTTTTTCCAATTTTCCATGGGAAATGGAAAACTTGGCTCCCTTCTAAGTAAGAAAAGCCTCCTTATTCACAAAGGTCACTTAAATACATATTTAAATGGCACTGAAATCTGTAGGAATAGTGTAGTGTTTTCCTAATTCAAAGTTTTAATTACTTGAGGCCCATTTTTTCCACTGTTACTCATATTTAATAATGATTCTACTGGAGTAGTTATGTTAAATGTTGATATTGCTAGTAGAATCTGATCCTTAATTCTTGTTTGAAAGCTATTGGAAGTTCAGAGAAGTGGAGAATAATAGTATTTAATTTTTGGATACCCAAGTTTAGGTTTTCTTATTGAAGAGTGTTAATTTCTATTGTTCCATACTTCTGTTGCAGAGTTGTTCTGATATTAAATATTTTCAATAACAGATAACAGAAATGTTGGCCTCTCCTCTGCGGTCCCTTTTTTCTTCATTCTGCTTTCAAAAACAAAGTGCGTATCTTATTCAGGGGCAGGCTGTATATGAGAAAATACAATAGTACAATAGTTGGTTTAATACAATGCTGAGCACAATGCTGCTCTAAGCTGGCTATACTGTGTTAGGTTTTGAAGAAGACCCCAGCCCCTGTACCAGAAATAGTGCTGCTGGCTAAATGTAGCCAGCTTAGTGTGGTACTGTGCATATATACTGGGCAACCAACATGGGTTCATCAGTGGAAGGTCCTGTCAGACCAACCTGGTGGCCTTTTACGATCAGATCACCAGATTGTTAGACGCAGGGGTAGCAGTGGATATAATCTTCCTGGACTTCCGGAAGGCTTTTGACACTATCTCTCACCCTGTTCTCATTAAGAAACTGGGGGGCTGTGGTGTAGACACCCACACAGTCAAATGGGTCGCCAACTGGCTGGAGGGCCGCACCCAGAGGGTGGTAGTAGATGGGTCCTTCTCAACCTGGAAGGACGTGGGCAGTGGGGTTCCACAGGGCTCGGTCCTCGGGCCTGCACTGTTCAACATCTTCATCAGTGATTTGGATGAGGGGGTAAAAAGCACCCTGTTCAAATTTGCTGATGACACTAAGATGTGGGGGGACGTGGGTACATTGGAAGGATGCAACAGGCTACAATTAGACCTCAACAGGTTACAAGGGTGGGCGGACAAGAATAGGATGGGTTTCAACACAGACAAGTGCAAGGTGATGCACCTCGGGAGGAACAACTGGCACCATACCTACAGGTTGGGGAACTCCCCTCTTATCAGCACGGAGGCGGAAAGGGATCTGGGGGTCATCATTGACTCCAAGATGAACATGGGCCGCCAGTGTGGGGAGGCAGTCAGGAAGGCCAACCACACCTTGGCATGCATCCACAGATGCATCTTGAGCAGGTCCAAGGAGGTGATCCTCCCCCTCTGTGGCACTGGTCAGGCCGCAGCTGGAGTATTGTGTCCAATTCTGGGCGCCGCATTTCAAGAGGGATGTCGACAGCATGGAGAGGGTCCAGAGGAGGGCCACTCGCATGATCAGGGGACAACAGGGCAGGCCCTATGAGGACAGGCTGCGGGACCTGAACCTGTTCAGCCTCCACAAGAGAAGGCTGAGGGGGGATCTTGTGGCCTGTTATAAACTAGTCAGGGGGGATCAGCAGGCATTGGGGAAGTCACTGTTTCCCCAAGCACCGCCAGGAGTGACCAGGAATAATGGTCACAAGCTGGCAGAGGGTAGATTTAGGTTAGATATCAGGAGGCGCTACTTCACAGTCAGGGCAGCTAGGGTCTGGAACCAGCTTCCAAGAGAAGTGGTGCAGGCTCCTACCCTGGGGGTGTTTAAGAGGAGGTTAGATGAACATCTTGCTGGGGTCATTTGACCCCAGTATTCTTTCCTGCCATGGCAGGGGTCGGACTAGATGATCTGCTCAGGTCCCTTCCGACCATACAAACTATGAAACTATATCACACTAAGCCATGTGCCTTAACAGTTCAAGAGGCAGTGTGCCTGGAGTTAATGTAGCATCTCTGTTAGTATTGCCTAGCAGGTTTAGTTCAGATTCCTGCAGAAAATTGGTGCAGTTAATATTTGAAAACAAGATGGTCTCTGGGTGAAATCCTGGCATCTCTTTTGCATATTTTAAATGGAAAGACCACTCATCAGTACTGTATCAGGTTGCACATGACCTTGAGAAACAAAAGATATTCTCAGGTGGACATCACTTGTAGGCGATGGATCAATTGTTGCAGATGTGCATTACAACAGTGCTGGTAGATCTTTTCAAGAACCCAGGAGCATAAATCTTTGAAAATCCTTGCACTACTGTGATATTTATGCTAAAAGAGGTAGCCAGGGTCGTAGTTACCAATTAAACTTTAATGTGCATACTCTAACAATTACAAAGCACTGAATCGAGTTTGTGCTTGATTAGCCTTGCTATGATATTGAAACCTGGGGCATAATTTTTAGAAAGGCAGCTATTTGCAATGTATCAGCAGCATTTTATGGTGCTGTCCAAATTTTGGGGAAGTCTGGTGTTACTAGCACAAGGGTGTCATACATATGGCCCAGGGACCAGTCCCAGTTTAGCCCAGTCATTTGGCCCATGTGGCTGCTAAAGGGGTTGGGAATTTTGGGATGGGGCCTGCTTTCAAAATCCATGGTATGGAGCCCCATTGGAGATGTATATTGGCAGTGGTGGATGTGTGGCTGCTGCGTTAGCCTGTGTGGCTGCCTACTGCTGTTTGCTCTGCTACTGACACCATATCTGGATCCAGCCCCCAATGAACCCCACATTTGGAATTTGGTTCTTCCCTGCAAAACCTGTTCAGTAGCATGTTTCTGACTTGGGTGCCTCTGTTTTCAGAAAGAGGGATGTTTGTAACAGACTCATGATAACCAAGATCGACTTGTTCCAGATGTATTTTTGGGCTCCAAGGACCAGATTCTGCTCTTGGAAGGGATTTTAATCAATTCAAAGGTTGTGTGGGAGGTGCTGTGAACAAAATATGGCCTAAGGGACATAACAGTTAGAACAAAGCTATTACAATTCACTGGTTTAAAGCAGTTCTGCTTCTCCCTTTTTTTTTTTTTTTTTTTTTTACAGAGCCCTTAATTTGATGGGTGTAGAGCCATCACTCAATGCCAGTTTCAGGATCCTATAAACACCTTTTCTTTTGAAAGGTTTATTTTGTTGAAAACGGCAGATTCCTTCAGATTTGAAGATACTTTTCATTTTATATGTTGCACAAGAGAAAAGTAGGCATATGAGGAAGACAGCAGATGAGGAAGGGAAAAAGCTAGTAGTAAGTAGACAAGCCAGCAGAGAGACGATGTGCCCTGGAACTATACAATAGAAAGAGTGAGCAATGTGTTTTTTCTTCTCAGTTTTTTTCTATCTCTTTCTTTGACTTGTGACTTTGCTATGTGGGCTCATTTGGGATGACTTTCAGAGGTGTCTATCCACTATTTTTTACTAGAGCCAGGCTTAAAAGAAACTTGTGGATTGCACTGCATACACTGGGTGTGTTTTGTTGTTTGCTGGTATGCCCATATCTATTAATAGCAGCCTACTCGATTTGCAGTTTTTCAGATTTCATGAAATCTGTGAAATCTGCAAAGGAAAACCTTAACAAAAATAAAATGCTGGCTCCCAGTGGGAGCCAGTGGTCCTTGCTGCTGGGATGGAAAGGTGCTGGCTGGTGGGGTGGCATAAAGGGCAGCAAACAAGAGGGAGGCTGCCCCTTGTCCTGCCTTCTCCTGCTGGGGCCTTTCCACCAATCAATGCTGAGGGGTGGGGCTGCATGAAGGTCAGCTAGCAAGCAAGATTGTGGCTGCCCCCTTATGCATCCTCCCCATGGGGCCTCTGCACCAATCAGGACTGAGGGGTGGGGCCACTGCAAAATGACTGAAGAATTGGACTTTTATACTGCAGTCAACCCATGAAAACTGGTAAGTACACTCACGAGTTAGGTAGACTGTCATCTATAAAGGTATCAAGAATTTGGCCTAGTGCTTAAGTTTTCATTTGAACGCAATAGGTAGGGATCTACTGAATTTTTGATTTAGCAGTTTTCACAGAAGCCACAAAAAATGTGGTTTCTGCTATCATCATGAAAAATGACATTCCCCATAATTTTGAGTGGAATTGCAGGGAAAATGTTACTAAAAATAAAATTCTGGCTCCCCAGTGGGAGTCAGTGGCCACTGTGGCCCAGCCTTGCAGCCTGACAGGTATGGGGGGAAGCCACTGGCATGAAGGGGAGCAGCCATGATGGTGGCCACCCCTCCACCCTTTGCTGCTGATTGGCTGAGAGGGCTGCCTTTTGTGCAGTGCTGCACTTCTCAACCAATAAGTGGCAGGGCAGTGGAGTTACTTGAAAGGCGGCCCTCTCCGCCAATCACCAGTGAGGAGCGCAGCCATACAAAAAGCAGCTCCCTCAGCCAGTCAGTGGTGAGAGGTGGAGTCACTGGGGCTCAAATCAGCAGCAGGGGGGCCTTGCCATGAAAAGGCCATGAAAATGCTGCTGGGCATTGTGAGTGGCCTGTGATTTCCCCCCTCCTCCCCCCCCACTGCATGCTTTAAGTAGATCCCTGACAACAGGCTAAATAAAATGTTTGCAAATGGGATTTAAGAAGTCCTTAAATCCCCTTGTGCAGCAGCAGACTTTGTCATGGGGCATCTCTAGTGATAACTGTAACTGATAACATAAAATTGCTATGAACAGGTCTCCTGCAAGCCTTTTTGCATGTGTTTAAGGACCTAAATGATCTTATTTATTGTGACTGGCAACTGAACTAGCCACATGCATAATGTTAACCATGCACCTAAGAATCTGTGTAGTTCAGGCCCTTTTTAGATGAGAGCCATGCAGTCTGTTGCAAATTCCACATGTGTAATGTCTGTTTTTAGTTAGCTAGTTTTCAATGGTATTTGTACAAACAGCATTGATCTTTTTGATATATGGACACAATAAATTGTAAGTTTGTTACCTGTCCCTTTTTGGTTTTGTATTTAAAGAGTCTAGTGTATTGGATTCACTATTTGGTGTGTTTAAATTAGTTTTACCCTAAACATCTATGCTAATATAAATATTGGGACTTTAATTTCTAAAACTGTAGAAACATATTTCATGTCACAAGGATAAACTTGGCAAAAATAGGCACACTAGCAGCCTCATACTTAAGATTCATTGCAGACAAACTCAAAATCTGATCTGTGAAAGAATGCTGCAGAACGTGTTCTGACTTCTAAAATAGCCAATTTTCTCTGCAAGCACGGATTAAGTCTTGGAAAACAACTTTAGTTTTGGATTGGGGGCAGAATTAAGATATCTGTGTCACAGTTTACTGCAAGAAAATCTAAAAAAAGAAAAAAATCACTATAACATTTTAATTTATTTTTTCAAATGTTTTACAAAATAGTACATAAGTTATGATTTTTTTGCAAAGCTACTTTTCAGGTAAGAGCTCAGCTTGAAGTTCAGATGTTAGTTTTAGAGGATTCATGGCATCCCTGTTCAGTGTCTGACCTGAACGTATTCTGTATTAGCTATTCTTCAGTAATGAGTATACAGTGCAATAAAGGAAAGGATCTGACAGAAGGGAAGAGGTTATTGCTTGAAGAGCATGGGCCAGGAGTTATGCCGTGAGAAATAAGGTTGCAGGGATATGAGTAAGATGCAGTTGGATGTGGGCTACCACATTGCTTTATGCCAGGTGTGGACATATTATGGCCTGCAGACTGGATCCGGCCCAACTGATTGTATCTGGCCTGTGGCTACCCCCCACATGGAACTGAACCCTGCCCAAGGCAGCCCATGCCATGTTGCGGCCCACACCCAGCAACAGTACTGCCCTGGACTTGGCCAGCATGCACAACTCCCTTATGGGCCTGTTCCCGCCACTGTTGCAGCTGCTTGGGTACTGCTTGGTTCCCCCCCCACTGCCAGCAGCTCCTCCTCCTTCTGCCCCTGTTGCACTGCTCTGGGTAGCAGGTAGAGTGGAGATATGGTGGCAGGCAGGGGGAAAGCTGCAGCTAGGTAGCTCCTGCCCTAGTGCATGAAGTTCCAGCTTCTGGCTGCTTTCCACTCACTCTACCTGTGGGCGGCCAAGTGGGGTGGAAGGCAGCCTTGCTGGGAAGCGGTGCGTGCTGCCTGGGCAGGTCTGGGGCAGTACAATTGGCAGGCATGGAGCAGATGCAGGTGAGAGCATGGTATGGGCTGCCCCAGGTGGGAGTGAGTGGGGCTTGGCCCCAGATGGAGCACCACGGGGACAACTGCAGGCCAGATGTGGTGGTGGGGGGGGAGGACAACACCTGCAGTGCCAAGCCCAGGTGAGCTCTGTGCACATGGCCCCTGCTAGGCTCACCATATTTACTGGTTCAAAATAGAGGACACCAGTCATGGGGGAGGTGTGAGGCAGGGGGAATATGATGGGGGGTGGGCAATGACATGCTGGTCCTTGGCCGCTGCCCATTCTGTTGCCCCTCATTCCTGACCTATAGCCCCCTGGTGTTGCCAATGTGCTGCACACTCAACCCACAGTCACCCATTGCATCCCTCATGCCCCTTGCTCATGATATGCAGCCCCCTGCCCTCCTCCTACCTCTGGAGGTACCCCTCATCCCCTACACACGGCTCCTGCCCTCCAGCCAAAAAAAGAGGACATGTCTGGGAAAACCTGAATGTATGGTAACCCTACCCCTGCCCAGCTCTCAGGACCTAGTGCATGGGTAGCAGCCCCCCCCTCCAACGCACACACGTGCACACACCTTGCCCCCCACACAATATACAACAGTAAGACTTTATTTTGAGCTATTATGCAATTGCCTGTATATCCACTACTTAACCCCCCCCCCATAAATCAGGACAAAAAATATTTTTTGCAATTAAATTAAAATATGTTGTAGTAGATGTTTGATTTTAATATATGATTGGATTTTTATCTGTAATTTATCAAAGAATTGTCCTCCTTTAGCTTTCCCTTCTAGTAAAGGTATTTGTTGAATCATGATGTTTCGGTCCTTTTGGACCATTTATTGCTATTGGATGGCCTAATAATAGGCTTGGTGGCAAAAAACCTCTACATATTTCTACTTAGCCTGTCTTTCTGCTTAGCTTCACTGATAAACATTTTATGACCTCCAGGTTTAAATATTAAAACTGCTTATAGATAGACATGAACCTGCATGCTGTACAAAAATATCAGCTGATATAAAACATAGGTCATTGTGTGTGCATTACAATCATGCTTTCCATAGAACAGAGTCAACTTAAATGTCCCTGTGGTGATATTCAATCATTCAAAATTACACCCAAGAATAAAAAGAATTATTCTTATACTTTGCATGGTATACTCATTGCTTGAATCTGAGCATGGTTTTCTGTGACCCCTATTTCCCATGCCTTAAACAAGTTGGCAAGGAAGGGTAAGGAGTTTGTGCAATTTTGGATTTCTCCATCTTATGCTGGCCCACACAGTTGAGCTGCTGTAGTAGGGTTTTAATGTTTTGCTTCTTTCAGTCAGCAATGACTTATAAGCCCTTCATTGTTTAGGGTTGCGTCTAACAGCACAATATATGTTGGCAAAAAAAAGTATGAAGTACTACACATAGTAGGCTGGCAGGTAATATTGTCTTTAATTTTTTTTTCCAACACACGGAAATCCTAAGGGCCAGACTGATGTCTGTTACATCCATATATAAATATAAGGTAATAAAACCAAAGCCTGGCATGCACATGGGTGCCAGAGGTCAGAATCTAACCCAGGAAGTCAGCACTTCTATTTGAAAAATGAATAGATCTTTCACTGTTATAATTTTCTGTGGATTGCTGTGCAAGAATCAATGCTGTAGAAATAAAAGGCATTTTTATGTTTTAAATTCTCTTAGTACATTAGAGGAAGCCGTTAATACGGATACTACTTTGTGACTATCCAGGTCCTTTTAATAATGGATTGTTTACAATGAAAAGTTCCTACTATTTAGTGAAAATATTGTGTTTTGGTCAATTTGTGCTGTTAAAATACTGCACCAGAAGACTAGTACTAAAACACAGTGATGTTAATTAGATACAGAGTAAAAAAAACCAAAACAACCCACTGCAGAATGTAATTCGTATTTCAGACATACAATAAAGATCTGATATGAAACAAAATCCTACTGCTGAATAATACCAGTACTGAGAGAGAGAAACTAGAATAGCAAGCATCCTTAAGACACCATTCTTACTCTATAGTGAAAACAGAATAAAGTTAGGAAGCATGGAATGTGCTCTCAAGATTAAATGGCTGTTGTAGGAACTTGAAGGAATTCTTAAGCTTTTACTATTTTTGGAAGTGTAGACTGGATAATAATTAGCAGCTATGATAAAAAAAAAAGCATACATTTGCATGTTTTCCCTAGAGACCTTTTTCATACTGTTCATTGAGTCTTAACTAGCTAAAGCTTCACTAAAACATTTCTCAGTAATGGAATAAACTATTAAATCTGAAAAAGCTTTGATTATATATGGTTAAGAAACATGCTGAATTTTGAATACTGCATTATTTAACTTCACTGTAATAATAGATCTATTGGCAAATCTAGCAATTAAAAATTCCTTCTTTCCAAATCCTAAAACGTAAGTGTTAATAAAAGAGCAAGGGTACAAACAATTATACCTAGTTTATATGTAGTCTATGGAGAGACATGTTTTAACTGCTTGAAAAAGAGAGGGGGGAACTGTGGCTTTGAAGTAAAAGGCATAAATGTAAGTATGATAAAATTGTTACATCTCCATAGTCCTTCATGGATATAAATAAGCTAAATCACTGTTACTTTAAACTTGAATGTAATAAGTTTAAAGTTGTAATGGTTCTGTTTCTTTTATATCACTGTAGCAGCATGCAAAGCTAACAATTACATCATAACAGCATATACTCTTATCACTTTGTCACATATGTCTATATCCTTATGTGCTCATCAGATAAGTTTATAATTTGCTTAATTGCATAGCCCTGCATATTTCTATTCCCAATTTTTAAACCAGATATGGGTTATCTGATTAGTGGTTAAATACACAGGCTTATAACTCTCTACTCCACTGTCTATTTTGTAATGTAATTGTACTCCATTTAACTACAAGATTGGTGAAACTCACTAGATGCAGGCAATTTCAGGCTTCTAAAGCAATCTTGGGTTGTCTAGAACTTGTCAATTTCAAGGCTGCATTAGAGGCATAAGGTGCTTTGAGAAGCAAGGTAACCAGCCTTAATGAGGTCCTAAAAGCTTAGTGCAATCGGTTCATGTAGTTAATGAGTGGTGTTTTCTCTGGGCAAAGTGCATAGCTTCTTTTCAGTTCCCCAGAGTAAGCATTTATATGGAATAGACTGCTCTATATTTTGTATTTCAGTACAGCATAGGATATTATCCACTTAGTTATTTTAATGTGGAGGTGTGATTTTTTTTTTCCCACGTCTCCCCACCCCCTTCACCCCATACTTCCTTAAAAGTTTTCTTGAAGTAAAGAGAAAGGGAAAAATGTTTCCAAATATCTAATTTTATTGTGGAGAAACTTGTCTACCATTTTGTTCCTTTCTTCTTTTGCCCCCATATTTAACCTTCATGCCTGATTTAATCTCATATTTTTTGTAGGCCAGAACTGTGGGATATGGTGAGTTGTTTCAAAGGTCATGAAAATGACTTGCTGTGAAGCAGACTGTAGCTTAAAAGGCAGACTGTAGCTTCATTTTCTTTTGTCCTGCAGTAGTTAAAGCTACTTGGCAAATGTCTAACATTTTTTGTTAGAAACTGATGATTCATAAGCTATTTGACAGAGAGAATTGAATTCAACAGATCTCATGTTTAGGACATTATTAAAAGTTTCAGAAGTGTCCAGACATCTATTTTTTAGCATTTTATGTGACTCAAGTGGCTTGAAGACATTTGAGTTAATACTTACTAAAAACAGGCTGTAAAATAGGATTTAATTAGAACAAAATGCTTCCATTTACCTATTTCAAAATATTTCTTCAGGTTATTGGTTTGCAGATTTTTTTTTTTAAGACAAACATTTTTGCCCTGATTCAGGACGGGGAAAAAGAATCTAAAATTGAAAAACAACAGACAAACCTAAGTGCCTTCATAAACAAGAATTGCTATGTTGCTCTTCAGAATTAGTGGATAAGACAAAGGACTAAGTAGGCCAGTCTTGAATTTCCAGCTGAATTTGCTGGTCATGGTAAATATAACAGTTCAGTATTTGGCACTAAGGATTTGTGTACATTGCGACTAGATGCATCCAGCGTGAGAGCTGATGTAGTATGGAGTGTTTGATAATGTAAAGCAGGGCTGTCCAACTTCTGAGTTGTTGGGGATTGCAAATTCTCCAGCCATGTACTGTGTGGGGTGCATACAGTTCTGCAAGGTGCACATAGCGCCACAGGACCCTCAGCCCCACCACAATATCCCTGATGCACTGTGTGCACACCCTGAGCCACATAGCCCTCCTTGCCCCTCAAGCCATGTGATGCCCCCTCTCCCCCACCCCACTGCATGTGGAGATGCAGCCCAAGCTCTCTGCCACATCCCACTGCACCACACCACTGCCTTTACACTGCATGGGGTCTTCAGGCTCCCTTGAGCTCTTCCTCAGCCTGACAGGCCATACCACTTCACTCTGCCTCCAAGTGTAGGAGCAGGCAGTAGGACCTTGGAAGCTGGAAGGGGGAGTGGGAACCCAGGGACTCCAGCTGTTGCTGCTGGAGAGCAAAGAGGAGAGTGACCCCTGGACTGGGGACTGCATGTTAACCCTTTGGGACCACATGTGGCTCATGGGCTGGCAGTTGGAACAAATATATGTACGTAAAGCAAATATAGCAGGCTTTACACTACAACGTTTTGCATTTCTGTCGTAGGTGAGGGGCATTGTGGAGAAAGGTAGAAGGCAAGAGGCAGAATACTTTGGGCTCTGGTGATCTTGGCCTTGCCCAGGGAGCTGTTCCTTCAAGTGTACTGTCAATGCTATGATGAGAGCTGCTGTCTTCTGCCACATTGTTGTGCCATGTGGATGTGAAAAAAATGATCCAAGAACAGTTTGAGTAAATGGTATTACTGTTCTAATTTACTTCTTAGTGGTAGCACAAGCTGAATCCTCCAAATGGTTACATAGCTGTGGTGTATCATCTACATTATGGGCAGAGTCAGGATAGAAAGTGTCCCATCTCTGGCTTTCTAAACCCATCAAATTGCAGATACCTGCTTTTCTCCCCAGGGAACCCAAATGAATAGTGTACTGGGTGTATGTGGTGAACTGGGATTTAACCAGTTCCATGACTTCTCATTTTGGGTATTTATTGCAATGTCATTATTGGTTTAATAGTCTAGTGCTTTTGTTGTAACATGAATGCTGAACAGAAATATTAACACTCCCCAAAACAGTGTATTAATCATCATCATAGCACAAGAATCAGCATGTCTAATGCTTCTCACCAAGATTTTTTTTCCACTAACGCATACGCAAAAGGCAAACTGAATTTTGTCTCCACATGCAGTATTTCAAACTGGGTTTTATGTCTTTCATTGGGCTTCTCTTATTTTAAATAAAAGCTATTTTACAAGTTGGGGTGGGTGGAAGTATTTTGAAGGTGTCCAGCACTTTGCATCTTAAACAGCAAGCTAGCAATAAGAGAAGAACATAGCCTTTAGCAAACAGCCTTTTCTTTTAATTAAACATCAGAAAGCCCAGATGCCAAAGGGTAAAACATATTTATTCTGTCAAACTCTTTCATCCTTCTCTGGTTGTATTGCAAGATTAGACTGCAGCTTGGTAATTTAGGCTGCTTTTTCGTCTTGGATGTACATTTCAGAATTACACCTGGATTTTGACCAACTAGTAGATTTGACTTCTACCTATAGAATACAGTAGTTAATGCATGTTCAATGTGTGATCATTTTTACTATATGTCAAGCTGCAGCATCTTTCCTTCATGTGTAAGAATAGTGTATTAACAGAGATCATTTTAAATGAAACGTGTCATTGACATAACTAGAAGGGAGTTGGCAAGCAGAAAAAAAGAAAGATTAAGATGGAAGAGACACAAATGGACATTTTGTATCAATTTTATGAAAACCATATAACTATTGCTGCCTGGCACTTGCATAGAAACAGCATAAAAATGCACATAAACAGATTAACAACGGCTCATAGTTGCTTTTATTTATAGTGTCATCAGCTGGCAAACCTAGTGGCATAACAGTTTACTGATGTGTATAGGGGTCTGTAAGTCTTGTGTTCATTTTGAAGAAGGAAAATCATATTTCCATATCTGATTGTAATCTGAAGAGTACTGTTTTACAAAGGAGACAATAAAGTGATATAAAAATCATCATGAACTACTGAATGTTAACATTACTCAAAAGATTATGCTAATTAAAATGATTTAATTAAATGATCAGTACTTCAAAGTAATGCTCACATAAAGAATATAAGGAATGTGAAAGTCTCCAAGGGCTAAAATCATCGATCCCATGGGAAAATAAATATCAGCAAAGACTCATTGAGGAGAACTTTGCAAAACTGCAGCTATGTTTTGTCTTGGCTGGGGGAAGTTTTTGCAGCCTGGTCAGAGGGACATAGCCTTCAGACTGAAGTGCCTGAGAATTAGTTGGCAAATTGGAATGCTTCCCAATAGATATTCTGCCCTTATACTTCTCCTTGGGCTTTCCTCCAGCCTTGTTTGGCACAATAATGCTCCTGAACTAATTTCTACATGCAAAGTGAGTAGGTTTTGAGGGAAGCATGCCAACTAGCATAGCTACCTCTGGAAACGTAGGAGAGGATTAAAGCTACCTCCCAGGAGCCCGGACCAGGCAAGTTTTACTTATCACCCCAGATCCACAAAACTGGCAACCCAGGACATCCCATTGTCTCCAGTATTGGCACCGTCACAAAGGGAGTTTTTGGCCATGTTAACTCAGTCCTATTCACATATGCTACGGGACCTGCCAGCTATTTGAAAGATACCACAGATTTCCTAAAGAAACTAGCTTCCATTGACAAGCTTCCAACTAATACCATATTAGCTACCATGGATGTTATATCTCTGTTTAGCAAAATCCCCCATGAGGACAGATTACAAACCATTAAAGAACATTATCCTCAATGAAGACACTGCTTCTGTCTCTGTCACACTCCTATTTTGTCTTCACACACCACTGTCCCAGATTTGGGGGTTCCTTATACCTCCAAATGAATGGCACTGCCATGGGCATGCATATGGCTCCCCAGTATGCCAACATACTTATGACAGACCTTGAAATCTGCTTCCTTCACAGTCTGTCCTCTCATTTCTCTGGCATATCTAAGGTACATCGATGATGTAGAATCCCAGAAATTTCACCAGGACTTTAATAACTTCCCAGCTCTCTATCAAATTGACTCTGGAATAGTCAGCAAATTCATTTCTTGGACACTATTGTGAAAGTTTGTAATGGCCATCTTGCCAGCCACCAGAAATCAGCTGACCTCTACAGCTACCTCCCCACCAGTAACTCATCCTGAGCACACCACCAGTCCCAGCATCTACAGTCAAGCTGTATGTTAAAACCATATCTCCTGTGATCTCACTGACCTGGATGAACACTTTAAGGATCTGGAGCAGGGATTAGTGCAATTACAATATAATCCTAAAACAGTAGCCATTCAGATCAACAGAAGCAGATTCACACCCTGCACTGACCTGCTATGGTACGAACCAAGACGAGGACAACAGAATCCCTTTGACTCGCCTACAGTTCCTAGTTGGAACACTCCAGATACAGCATTAATAATCTCCAACCAGTCCTGGAAAATGATGACCCTCTTAAGGTAGCCATGGTGAACATACCTATCCTGGCTGACAGGCAGGGGCCCAGCCTCAAATCTTCTCTCTCCAGCAACAGACTACCTAACCCCCCCTTCTCAAAGGCACTGGACCTTGCTTCAGACCAGCTGTTTCCTCTCATCAATAGAGACAACATAATCACTGGTCCAAATAACACAGATTATAATGTCCTATATGACATCACCTACTTACAGTGCCCCTCTGATGCCTTCATTGAACAGATGGGTGATCCCTATGCAAAGGAATGAATGAACACCAATTTGATATCAATACCAGAAAAGGCCAACAAGCCTGTGGCAGAACAGTCTAACCTCACTGGACACTCCATCATTGATCTCAAAGTGGCTATTCTTAGACAACAAAACCTTGAAAATGAACAGGAAATTGCAGAAAAAAAAAATCCTCCCTCCACAGACTGGATTGTGTTAAGTCTGCTCTAAACAGGGACTGCACATTCTTATCCCATTACCTGGATTAGCTTTTATAATCCCGTGTCCCTCAATGGGTTAACTGCTTTTGTTTTTCTCTCTCCTACCCACTCGGCCTCTCTCAGTAGTGCCTCCTTTCTCTTCCCCTTCCATGCCCTTTGCATTCTAATCACTGCTTTCTATTTGGCAGCTCCGCTTCCTGCAGTTGTTTCACAGCATCTGATGAAGTAAGCCCTCTGCTTACGAAAGATTTTACTATACACCTCTGACTTAGTTAGTCTATAAAGGTGCAAATCTACCTTGCCTTTTAAATGATGTTATTTAGAAGGTAAGGTAGATTTGCACTTTTATAGACTAACTAAATCAGAGGTGTATAGTAAAAGCTTACCAGGGTAGGGGAGGCAAACATTCACCGACCTCTGGGTTCCTAACTAGTTGATGTTTGCCCTAAAGGGCTTTTGTAGGCAAGAGGGAGAATATTGTCAAAGCACAAGTGGTTTTAGAACTTTTCTAGCAGGTTCCCATCTCATTTTCCTTTAGACAGTGAAACAAAGAAATAATCAGAGTTGACATTGGGGTCATTATTTCTCATGAAATTGAGTAGGTGGGGTTGGAGCAGAAGCAATGGAAGTAATTCAGGTTGGACTGCTAACCCTTCTTAAAAAGGGCCTATTGTGTATATGTGGTTGTCCATCTGTGAAAGGCAGCTAATGCTTATTTTTAATTGGTGAGCTTCAAAAGTCCATTCCATTTAAGAGAAATTACTAGTTCTGCCAGCTTTCCTCATTTTAAGTATGAAGAATAGCTGTAAAAATAGAATGAACTTGGTAAGGCCACCTGCTATATCTCTCTCTTAGAGTTAGGGTAAAAAGGGCTAATTATTACTTGTGTGGTTTCTTTGCTTCTCATGTTTCTACTCAAACAAGCCATTTATCTATTTTAAGAAAGGTTTTTATTGTCCATCACAGGTATGTTAGTGCATGTTGCATTTACTTTACTGCTCTTCTTGGTAGATGGAAACAGGAGTACTGTGAAGTGAGGCCTGGTTGTCATTGAATGAGAAGGATATGGTAGACTATAACAGAATTACAGTTAACTAAGCCCTTTCCATGGCATATTATGTTATAGGTATGACCAGGATGTGGGTAGTTAGGGCTTGACACTGGTCATGAGCCAGAGAATTAGGGGCCAGAACCCAAACTATACACTAGACATGGATTTAGGCAGGAGCCAAAGATTAGAGAAGCACCTAAATTGTGTGTTGAATAGTTTCAGAACCCTGAAAAAGCTGCTTATATTCCCACAAAAAACTGGGACTAGCTGAGGGTAATTGGGCTGCTGGCAGGCGGGTCCACTCCACAGTAGTCAGGGTCAACTGGAGCTAATTGGCCTGTGCCATTCCTTCCCCCCTCCCTCCCCCCCTTTCTCCCTCCTGCCCAAATCCTCTCATTTTTGTTACTGAATGAAGGAAACAAATTGTAATGCAACTGCTGGAAAATGTAAACTGAAGTGGGCACAGTCTCTTGGCTATTTTAGAGTCTATTGAAAAGGAGATTCAATAGACTCTTCAACAGTGCTCTCCAGTCAGGTTATGGTGTCCATGTAACAGGAAGTAATATCACAGTTGTTAAGTGCTGGGAAAAAATGCCTCACTTTTATTACCTAGCCTTGCTCTTCTCCTCATTTTGTTTTGCTTTTATTTTTCAACTTTTAGTTCCAGGGTGCATTTAGCTTTTCTATGTTTTCATTCTTTTAATATGCCAGGGAACATTTTTTTTCTGCATAGTTTTCTATGTTATTCCCCCTTTCTGTAAGTTCCCCTCCGCTACTTCATTTTCTTTTTCTTAACATTGTTTTCTCTTAGTTTTTTTCCCTCAGTCTACTCGCATCTATATAATCTAGCCATACATCCTATTATCCCCCTTCTCTTGCATCTTCTTCTTTGGTAGAAAGGTAACTAACAGGCCAAAAACAGCAAAGGCTGATATAGAAGTTAGAAGGGACTTGGCTGAAGAAGGAAATCCAAGGTGACAAAGGCTATGGTCCTACCAACATTTTGTCCATGGACCTCTTTTTAAGAAGCTGTGTCTTTCATACCGGTGTTGGGCTAGTAGCTGTCTTATTGCCCGTAGAAGCATTCAAAATTCATTAGGATGTAAAAAGTTATATTAGCTTTAAAATATTTTAAGTGATAGATTTATACATCTTCGCTTCTCTTCATTTGCTATCTGTTTTTTGAACCTTCAGGATTTCACAGTTTAAAGTTTTTCTTCACAACTACAAAGGTTGTTCTCTCTCTTCTGCTCTGTTCCCCTTTCAGATCTGAGCCTGGAACAAAGGTATCTTCACTTCTATTCTCTTACTCAGGCTCAATTTTTGGTGAATTCTCTACCGCTAATTGCATCAATTTCTACCTGCACTGTTGAATCCAGAGCTTTTCCAAGCAGCAGCAGAATGAAATTCATCCAGCACTTGTTTCAGTATAATCACTGATTTGAATGGCTCCATCAGATACTATTTAATCCTTTTATCCCTTTGTTGCAGTACTTCTAGGTAAAAGCTGTGACACATTTATAGGGAGGTGTAAGAAAGTGAGTACTGTCATTGTCTTTGCTGTTTTTAATAGTTTTTTTCATGATTGTACTTTTTGCAAGCACTGAGTTCCTTTAAACATTTTCCTTTAATCTTTAACATGTAGCATTGAATTAAATAGTAACTATATTATCTGAGTCAGTGAGTTCCCAGCCCTTTTTCACTAATCATTTAAGTTATTTTTTAACCAGCCCATGGAAGTCATGGGGGAGGGAACATTTGGCATTGCTACACTTTTAGTTCAGATGGTAAACCAGCATGTTTAATGGTGCTTTTGGATTGCTTTCCTAATTGAGTATGACAGCAACAAATTGTGTGAAGTATGATATATCAACAAAGGCTGTGTGGATGGATCACGGCATTCCTTCCAGAGCAACATCTTGATCCATGCCAGGGAGATTTTACTTGAAAAAGTACTGATCATTACAGTATGATTTATGATTGTAGTGAAACAGTCCCCTTGGATTCCTTCCACACTATCTAACCTTTCCATAATTTTAATGTTTTTGCTCTGTAAGACTGGGTTGCTTTAGCATAACATTTTAGAGAGAAATTCATGGTTAAGGAAGGAGAAACAGAGTAGAAAGGCTAAAAAGGAAAATAAAATCCAATTTAGCAATTGTTTAAATCTACTTCTGTGCGCTGCATATTGCATTTATTTCCTGTCTGCTTCAGATAGAATTGATTTTCAATTTATAAAGCCTTATGTGGTCAAAGTCTCCAAAGACCCACCCATGATTAGGTTGGGTGCCCCTGCTTACAGTTCTCTAGGTTAGAACTTGGGACTATTAGAAAGGAGAAATATTCAAGGTAGAAAGTCCTTGCCTCCAGAGAGAACTTCTTTTGTTGATCTTCTGTTATCAGTATGTTGACCTGCAAGATATAGTTGGGTAAACTGGAGCAAACATCAGCATTTGCTTGTGGACATTAATTTGATAAGTTTAGTTTGGAAACAAGAAGAAAGCTTCTAAGTATCAGAGGAGTCAGGTTCTATAATAGCCTATAATAAATAGTTCTATAATAAATGGGTATATGGCATTGTTGCATGTAACGGCAGATGACTGGACTTCATGATTCGGGAAGCCCCTCTAGTCTTCTGTACTATGACAAATATCAAAGTCTCTATTGTATTGTCTTTAATTATTGAGTGGTTGTTGTGAATTTATTGTATAAAAGTCTATATAATTTATTTGGCATATTTGCTGTTCATTAGGAGTTTATTCAAAGTACCTGGAGACTAAGCAATGGGGACATTTATGTATGTGCAAAATATTTCAAACTGTTTAAGTTTTATCAAAACTTAAATGTAGCCAAATACCATTTTCCAGTTGGATTAAAAAAAGTTTACAGATTTTTACTACATGCTTTAGAAATTGAGATGCTTGTAGAGGTCCTGGTAACCTTAATGGATCAGAATAAGCCTTCGTTCAGTGAGCTTTAGTTAAAGTGCCCCCACTGCTATTTTTCAGCGTGGGGATGCTGATACATGTGATGCTCTGGGCACTTTAATTAGTGTGCCTCAGAGCTGCACTAATTAAAGTGCCCCCGCCACCTGCCAGCCTCCCAGAGCATGTCTATAAATGCCCCCTGGCTATAACACAAACTAGCTCCACACTGGGTTCAGACCTAAGCCCTAGCCCACAGGCTGTGCAGCAGGCTTCCTCTTACTCTGGGCTGTATTCCCTTGTAAACCATCAGCACCTTGCTAGCAGTTCCCCAGGCAGCTCTGCTGTCAGTCAAGCTCTCTGTTTCAGCTGGCAAGTCAGGAGCTTTTTCCTCTACAGCTTCCAGGGCCAGACTGCCCTCCTCTGGCTCAGACCCTGGCTTATATTTCTCCCAGGCCCTGCCCCTTTCTGGTCAGGTGACTCCAAAGGATTGGCTGCAGGTGCCCTCTGTTTAAGCTCATTGTCTGGTCTCCACGGCAGCCCACTTGCAGTGGTGCTTTATCTCCCCTGCAGGGCTCCAGCCTCCATTCCTACTGCAAAGCAACTAGCACTGCAGTAGGTTTCCTACTGCTTATTCAGGCATCACCCTATTGTGCTGCTGCAGAGCAACTAGCTCTGCATTGAGCATTTGCAATTCCTGTTTCTCCTTCAGCTTTCTCGCTCAGTCTCTCCCCACCTGGGGCCCTTTCTCCCTTAAAGTTGCAGAGAGTCCCAGGCTTTCTATTACAGTGTGTAAGACTGTTAGATCAGATTATATTTACCATGTGGATAGTCTAATATTGAAAATGTGTGGTTTAAAAATTTCACTGCGCATCTATACATGAGTATTTCATATGCACAATATAGAGAGGGAAGTAGCCATACTGCAGAGTCTCTGAAAAACAGGGGCCAGTACTATGATACGTAATGTGATGTATATATAAATATGATGTGTACTATTTCACTTAGATTTCCCTGGGAAGTGTGTGCTGGCCTGTAAAACTTACATTTCTAGTGTAAATTTATGGCACAAATCAACTGCAGCAAATGTGCTTTGAATAGGGATGAGAAACTGTAATTAAATTGAAATAAAACTAATAAATTTTCAGTGGCTTTGTGACTATAATTGTTGATGCTCTCCAATGAAAATAAGGTTTTGCTTGATTCCATTTTATTTTTCACACAAAAGCTCATTATTAAAATCTGTACAAAAGCAGACGTTCGTAGGCACGTTTCTTTCAGAGTGTGTTTCAACCAAAGCAACAGTACTTTTTCACTGCTTCGTATAACAACTTAATTTAAAGCCGTGCTGCTTGCAATGCATGGTTAAAAAGACTTCCAGGCAAAATTCATCTAGATCAGAGTGAGTGGCCTTGTGTGTCAGGCAAGAGCTTATTATCTAGGTGGTCATGGATGTGCATAGTAAAATTTGGATAAGGGCCACAGTAAAGAAGTATTTTGAAGAGGTATAACATAATCCACAAGAGAAGTAAGAAACATTACTGAAAAGACAAGTGCACAAATGAGACCACTTTTGTCATTTAGAATGCTTTAGAATCCTATGAATATTTGCTGGAATCTTGCTGGCTTTCCAATATTTCATCTTTGACTCTTCTTTTACTTCTCATCTTATGTCGCTGTAACTGTTCAAAATACATGTAGCCATGTATATGTAAATGTCTCTGCAAGTGAGATAAATTGAACTCCAAATCTTTTATTGTAAAGGCAAGTGCTATCGTCAAACATTGACCAGAAAAAGTATTGAAAATTAATGTAATCCTGGGTTTTTTAGTGTGCTGTATATGAAACCACAATAAATACGTCTTCAGTAATACAGGAACAGAGGACTGCAAAGGGCCTGGCAGGCCATCAAGTTCAGCCCCTGGCTTTACAGGCATCTCTGGGCATTTATGCACATGCTTCGGGCAGTGGGGAGAGGGGGCGCTTTAATTAAAGCACCCCGTGTGTCTCATGTATCAATGTCCTTGCACTTAAAAATGGTGGCAGGGTTGCTTTCACTAGTGTTCATTCAGCAAGCTTTAGTTAAAGCACCCCCACCACCATTTTTAAATATGGGGACATTGATATACCAGACGCTCGAGTCTGCTGGAGCGCGGTAATTACCGTGCTGCAACAGACTTGATTAATCGAGCCTGCCCTGACATGCTGTAATTACAGTGTATCGGAGCAGCCTTGCTGCTTGTGTATAGGGGCCCATTGTGTCCAAAGGGTACATTCTGTCCTCACTCACATGCCAAAGCCACAAAGCTCCTCATGGGTAGAAAAAGAGAGTTAAATGTTTAAATCCTAATTAAAAGGAAAACTAATGAGATCATAAGTACCATAACACTTTATTTTTAAGGATCCTATTAACCTCTCTCCCCTTAAAATTTAAAATTAATTGTATACATAGTACTGCCAACATCTTTCTTAATTTCCTATATGTGCTAAATTGACATGTCGGAAAACAGGACGTTGTCCTAATGTCAGGCTTTTTTAGTATATTTCCAGGTATGTGATTCTTGCCAATATTATTATTTATTGGTAGGATATTTTGTTACCCTAGAGTCCTACCAACTTCTCCCTCTGCTGCCTGGCCCTTGTGCCTGCCCCCTCCCCCCCCCCATGCCTGCCCCTACCCCTCTGTCCCTCTCACCTGTTAATTTGCCCCCACCTGCTGCACCCCTCTGTGCACTTACCTTTTGGACAGCACCTCTGGCTCTGGGGCAGTCAGCAATGGCAGCAGCCCCAACCCTGGCCAGCTCCAGCCTGGCCAGGGAGAAGCAATGTTGACAGCTCTGGAGATGGCTGTGTTTGGGCTGGGGTTGAAGGGAAGATTTCCCCAGAGCTGCACACCACAGTTCACCCCCATGTTCCCTCCCTTGCAAACAGAATGTACATGCAGGCAAAGTCCTTTTTAATGTTTGCTTAGTAACACTTATTGGGCCTCTGTTGCTAACTCTTCCATTGCTCAAAATCTACAGATCTGATCACACCCACATAGCTTATCCTTTTCTTTGCATTGTATATAGCCAATGTAAGTTGTTAGCTCCTAAGTTCCTGTTTAAACAAATGTGTTTTGTAGAGTGCAACATCAACCATTGGCAATATATTGAAAAAGTTGCATTCAGCATCTGTTCTTCATCCATTAATGCCATTTTTTGTTTTCCATAATATAGCACCTTAATAAACCACACTTTTTAGTTAATGAACCAAAAGTTCTAGTTTCTTCAGTGCTTACCCAACATTTAACAGCAGAGCTTTTTAGTGGAGGCTTATTTCTAAGGCATCATTAGTTTTAAAAACTATGTCATACATACTAGTGTTTTATAAGGTGATATTAAAATGTCACTGAAGTTGTCAAAGTAAATGAACGAAGTGCTTTTTGTGGCATTATTCCTTTTTCATCACATGTTCCCATATTTATTTATTCCCTACCCTCACTAATTCCCAAAGTGTTAGTTCAAAATACTAAGATTCTTTAACTTTCGAAAACTGTTGCTCAATCAGATAGACACACTTTAAATAAGAGCTAGTTGCTCGAGTAACATTTTGAAATGACAAATGCCCCAGCTACAATGACGTTATTTTTAATATGTGCCTCTTGGAAATGCCACAGAAGAGAAATCAAAGCCTGTTTTTGAAGAAAATCATTTTTTTCTTAATCTCTCACAATGTTGTGCTCATCCCCACTGAATGCAATTGAAATTATTACCACAGCTCTGTAAGAGGCCTGCATGTTTTCAAGCTTTTCTTCCTTCTTCCCCTAAAGCAGTTCAGGATGTATTGCTCATTTTGTTTGTTTGTTTTAGGTAGAAAACAAAATACAAACAAAGAATAAGAAAAACCCAAATATATATTTCTGAATGCTGAGGAGAGGAATGTAACACAAATTGCATTCATTAAATGAGTTTTTGATTGTTTATAACTTCTGTTTTTCTCTCTATCATCTATGTTTTTCTATATCAGCCATTTTTGCCGTTAGTACCCAGGCTGTCTAACCCATATTCTCAAAACTAGTGAGTTAGTGTTTAGATCCTATTGGCTAGATTTTACAAAAGCATTTGCCAAATATAATTGGGCCCATTTCATTAATATGTATATGTGGTAATTCTTGGATGATCAAGGCTTGAGAATGTAATCCATGCAGTTACATGCCAATATACAGATGGCAGAAAATATAAACACTCATTTAAAAAAAAAAAAAACAACAAAAACCCAAAAACTGTCTACATTACTTAACTTGTGATTCTGGCTCTTTGTCTCTTAAAACAATTACTGAAACAGTTTGCTGTGCAAGCAGAAATAAATTGGGAAAGTGCACTTTATATGTCAATAGATTCTTCTTGCAGCATAATCATTTACTCATTTTTAAATTGTTTAGCTACATCTTAACATTTTCCCCGCTGACTGACTTACTAGTATCTTCCAAGTTTCTTCTATCTGTGTATAGAAAGAAATCTAAAGACACCTGTACACGTGCCTGACACCTGCTCTGATGTGTTCTAATTAGATGCATTGGAGCAGACTTGATTAATTCCAATTCAAATGCTCCAGCAACCTCAGCATCACATAAATTCAGTGTACCCATGCTGCAAAATGGTGCGTGTGGGGGGGGACTTTAACTACAGATGAAGTGCCCCCACCACCCTTGTGAAGCACGGGATGCGGACTACACAAGACACTGGGCATTTTAATTAGCGCAGCTCTTGAGAGCCGCTCTAATAAAAAAAACCAAACCCATCTGCATTCTGGAGCATGTGTAAAGACACTCTCTATCAACTGAAAGGATAGCTCCTATTAGAGATGTGATCAGATCCACACTGAAGGGTGCCTGACCAAGATGGCCATATAAAGTGGTAACGGTTCCAGTTTTTTTCTGTAATACAGTCCCAACTGACTTTTATGCTTCAGTTTTAACACTGACTGTTCCTGGGTGCTACTGTTAAAATGCAGGTACAAAGTTGTGAGCGTCTGGATTTCTAGAGCTACATTTCTCAGCATGACAAATGTCTGTGTTCCGCAATTATGCAAAATATAAATAAATAAATATTTGCATTATGTTTCTATTGTAAATTTTACAGTTTTAATTTGGATATTAAATTTCCTTGGCTAAAATTGCTACAGGTTTTGAGAAATAAGACACTTCTCTCATCTGTAGGCACAGGTAGATCTAGGATTTTGGAAAGGGGAGTGCAGATGGTGTGGTGTATCATCTCCAGGGATCCTGGTTTTCCTTGACAAAAAAATTGCAATTTCTCTGATAACCCCCCCCAAATCCATAATTAAAATGAAAGCCCCTGCCACCCACCCTGGTCCTGCGGGTGCCCCTTCCTATCCCCATAGTCCCTCCCATCAGTCCTGCTAGTGTCCACCTCCCGTCCACTTCCCTGCTATAGGCTCAGGTGAGAAGAGGGGCTGCTCCCTGCCATGGTGTGCACTCCCAGGGGGCAGGGGGGCCTGTGACCCCTACATCTGTGCATGGGGGTGGGGCCTGCCCACTGTGGGCTCCTGCCCTGCTGCCCTCTCCTTGCACCTCCACAACCTGGTACGTGTGACCTGGTACTGCAAAGAACAGCGGAGCTGTGCAGGAAGCTGCCTGCCCCTGTAATCTCTGCACTGCCCTGGTGAAGTGTCCCCCACCTGCACAGCTGCAGTGGGGGCAGCAGCACAGGATGGTGCACAGGGGATGCAGGCAGCAGGAAGTACGCAGTGGCAAGCAGCTTTCTGCACAGCTCCGCTGTTCCCTGCAGTGCTGGGTTGCACACACTGGGATGCGGAGGCCTCGGGGGAGGGCAGCAGGATGTGGAGCACAAGCCTGAAGTAGAAAACACATAGCTCCTGCCCAGCACATAGGTCTGGGGGCACAGGACCCCCCCCCCCAACGCCCAGGAGTGTGCACAGCAGCAGGGAGCAGACCCACCCCCCCGTCCCACCCTGCATACAGATCTGGGGACATGGGTTCCCCCTGCTCTCCTGGGAGTGCATGCAGCAGCAGGGAGCTGGCCTCGTGCCCTTGACAAGCTACCCTCAGCCCTGTCCCGCTCCTTGCCAGGGCCCTGTGGCCGCACAGTGCAGCGCTGGGCCCCAGACACTGCCCAGCTGGGCAGTAGCCCCAGCCCCAACCCTGCTTAACTCCCTCCCTTCCTATGGGGGCCTCAATCCTCTCCCCGCCCCCCCCCACATGGATTTACCTGCAGGAGCTGCTCTCCAGGCTGCCTGCCAGCCATGTGCATGTATGTGCACATGGTGCCTCCTCCCACTCGCCTTAGCCCCTTGCTGGCTGGAACTCTGCCAGCCTGCAGAGGGCTCATTGCAAAACTGTAAAATCCATGGGTTTCTCCAGTAAAATGAGAAATTCGTATTTGCCCTGGTAAAAGGTAAAATCCACGGCTTACTCCATTTTTCCGTGGGAAACAGAAAACCCGGATTTCTGGTCATCTCATATAACAGAACGCCTCTTTTTCTTCAGTTAAAGAGAAACTAGAAGTCTTATAAATGTAATAGGAGCCTAGCACTATATTATTCAGTTTAAGATCAATGCAAAACCAAATGTAACTTTATTGAATTGTACACTAATTGTTAGAGTATATAAAGCTTAAAAAAATGCAACAAACTAGGCAAAGATAGTTGAAATAAATGATTTTATTAGTCCTTCAACCATAGCTAAACATGCATCTCTTATTTAGATTTGTGAAACAAAATCTAACATGCTTGAACATCTTGAGAGTGTATCCAATGCTTTACTGTCATTTGTTTCCGTGTGAGTTACTATTTACCTGAGTTAATATTACCACATCTGAGTTAAGGTTTTTAGCTAGAGCTAACAGTCTGCAGGGCTGTGAAACAGAAGAGAGACATTGCCAGGAATGTCTAACAAAGCTGAAATGTAGAAGAAGGACTAGCTTGATTAGGGGAGCATCAAGACCATTAAGAAGGAGAGAGGGTCACTAAAACTTGTGGAGTGAAGAGAGATTACCAGGAATCAGGTAGATTATAATGAGCCATAAAGTCAATTGACTTCTTCAGCACTGCCTGAATAGATATGCCACTGCCCCTCATGGGTAGTTTGTTTTAAAGTTTGGGTGGAGCAGGAATCAAAGTGGGGTGCAACTGCGCCTCCCTGGATCTGTTCCCCTCTGTAAGATACTGAGTTGAGCGTAAGGTCAACCCTGTCTTGGCCATGCTACAGGAACAGCAGCCCAGGACTTCTAAGTCTCTGAATCAGGCAAGAATTCCCACCCTCTCCCATCTCCTCTCAGCACTCTCTCTCTCTCTCTCTTCTCCTTTGTGCTTGGTGGCACATTCCCTCCTCTCCCATTCCTCACTTCCTCTGTCAGCCACTTGCACTGTGCCCAGCTGACTCAGAGGTGTGGGAGCTCCAGAGCCACTCATGCTCAGCTCCAGCTGGGTTGTGGAGGGAGCTGCACTTGGCTGGGGACAACGGCAGTGGGAGGGTTCCCTCTCTCATCCACGTCCCCTTGGGTGTTCCTCACCAGCCTGACAGCAGGCGCAGGGAGTGGGAACCCATCTGCTGCTGTTGTCCCCAGCTGAGCCCTGTTCCCTGTGCAGCCACTCCCTGTAGCCCCAGCTGGGCAGGAGTTGGGCAGGTGTGGCTGGGATAGCAGCAACAGGAGTAGATCTCCCTGGCCCCTTCCTGCATCTGGAGCTGTAAGTAGAGAGAGTGGATGGGGGGAATGGGAAGGAAAAGGAAGTGTGTTGCAAGCACAGAGGGAAAGGGAAGCTAAGAGCTGGGTAGAGGAGATCCTTACCTGATTCAGGGACTTACTAAAAAAAAAGTTCCCCATTGCTGCTCCCATGGTGTAGTCTGCCCATTCCAGGAGGGAGGCTGGGAGTGTAGCACTGGTCACTGCTACAAGCCTAGTGGTGGAAGGCCGGGACTAATGGGGCTTAGCACCCCCAAACTAATTTCATGGCAGCTGGTGGCAGCAGTAACATCACGGTGCTGCCATCCTGCAGCACCACTGCTATGCCCTGCTGCCACAGCACCATGCCCAGTGCCCCCACCGCCATTGCATATAGCACCAGCATGCACTGGCCCCACAATGGCCCTGTGGGAGGGAGGGGCAGGGGTCAGCCCCTCAAATAATATTTTCTTCCACTGCTTATGGTCAGTAGACATTGGGTCTTTAGATCAAGCCGCAGATATTTGATGACTTGGAGTGCCTGTACATGAGCAGGGAAGCTGCTCTGATGTGCTGTAATTGTAATTCCAGCATGTTGGAACAGACTCAGTTAACCGAGTCTGCTGGAGCATGACAATTACCATGCTGCAGCAGCCTCCTGCATCTCATGCTTTAGCGTCCCTGCATTTCAAAATGGCATTTTACAAGCTTTACATAAAGCGCCCTGGACACCATTTTGAAGCATGTAGGCGCTGATGCACAACATACATCAGGAACTTTATTAGAGCGGCTCTAATTAAAGCTCCCACTGCCCCCACACACACACATGCACACACTCCTGGAGCATGTGTATAAATGCCCTTAGAAACAGACTCAAGCTATAGACTATTATGAGATGGACATTTTCAACTGAGTCGGACTTATGATTTTCAAGATTCATGTTAGCTTTTACTGAACTTTTCAGTACAAACAGTGCTCATTTTACGTAGTCCTGGAAATAGTAGATAATATATCTGTAAATTTGCTGATATGGCCCATTTTTCCTATATGTTATTTCATTATCCTGCATGATAAAATTATCTGTACCTAAGGCCTAAATTAGCAGTTCCCAACCTTTATTTGCCGTAACTTGCTGCTGGGAGCAGAGCATGGTGGCAGTGGCCTGGGGGTGGGAGAGCTCCCGGCATTAGGTGCAGTTTGTCTTTGGTGTATGGTGCCACTGGAATTGCCCCCCCCGCGACCTTCATTTGGGTCACGACCCGAAGTTGAGAACCACTGGCCTGAATCAAGATTTTGAGTGTTTCACAATAACAGGGTCTAATGCCTATTCTGAAAGATGAGATGGATTTTAACTCTGCAAGCATTTTATCTGTTCTACATAGGAACAGTGTTGCTATATTTTATTCTCTCACAAGCATCTTTAATTGAAGCTAGGGGACTTTCAGTGGTGTTTGTAGCTAGAGGGATTTTTTAAGGCACAAATATACACATCATTTTAAGTGCCCATGATTCCAAATACAGTTGGTATCCTTGCATAATTTTAATAATATCAGACAGTATGGAATATATTTGCCTTCGAGAAGTACTTGTAACTTGCTATTAGCAAATCAATATGATATGACATAGGAAAAGTTAAGCAGTTTTTTGTATTATCTGTCCCTTTGCCACCATTTATTTCCAGCCTTTTCTTCCATGAATATTTGTGATATATAGGTAGGCTTGGCAGAATTTGATTTTTTTTTTTTTTTTAAATAATTTTGATGGCTAACATCAATGTTTACTTTTAAGCATTTATTTTGATTTATCAATTTAAGTTAAATTAATAACCAAAAAATCTTCTGCCCCCATGGTGGCAAAAAAGGAACAAAAAGGCCAAGAAAACACCAAATCCTTTCTAACTAGAGTCTTTCTCCCCATGTACCAGTGCCACCAACAGGCTGCTTTGCCTCTTTTTCCCTGGTTCTCTGTAGCTGAGTTGTCCCACTCAGGCATCAGGCCACTGCTTCACACACCTTCCTCCAAGGCCTCTGCTTTTGGTCCAGTTTGAATATTCCTTCCCATCTCCCTCTCTCTACCCTCTAGGTAGGGGTTTAAGTAGCCTGTTAACTCCCTCCAATCTACTTCCCAGCTCCTATGAACAAGTAGGTAATTGCTTAATTGACAAGTCATTAGGCTGCCTGCCCTTTTCTTCTTTAAAGAGACCAGCCCTCTATACTTTAGCCTGCAACTTCCTTCTGCTCTTCCCCTCTCTTTTCAATTATTAATCATGGAAATATTTTTTTGTCAGTCTATGAGTGTGAGATGAAATGGACATTTGTTGATGTTTACCAATAAAACTTGTAATGTACTCTATTTTATGTTTATGGGCCCTCGGACCAAAAAAAGGCTATGCCTTGACTCAGAATATACGCTTACCTAAATTTAATGAAAGTAATGCTCATTAATTACAGGAAAAGTTTGTCATGAGATTTTTGCATTCTCTAAAGGCTTGTTACTTTGTTTCTTAGAATGCTTATCCTAACACTGCTAAAATATAGAGGACCCAGTGAGTTCAAAGTTGCTTTAGGACAGGTGTATTGAGTATGACCCATGGAGCCATTTCATTCTGCCCGTGAGGTTCCTGGGTGGGGGCAGGAATCGGGGGGCAAGACGAGTGTGGGTGAGGCCCACTACCTAATTTCAGGGTTTGGAGTCCATTTAGGGACCTGTATTAGTGGCCGTAGGGTGAGCAGTTGCTGAATTAACCTCTGTGGGTCCTTGAGCTGACACAGAGGCTCAGGCATAGAAGGCATTTAACACCATCACTGTTTGTCCTTTTGTTGTATGGTGGGGCTGGATTCAGTCTTCAGGAAGCCCCATAGGGCAGATGCAACCTGGGGAACCAAACAAATGTAACATCCCTGCTGTTGAATCCTTGTAATTAATGATTCCTAGTTGGTTTCACCATTAATGTAGAGTTAAGTAGTGACTATTGAGAAATTATCTTACAAGTGAGGCCAGAAGTTCCTATGTGCTTAAGATAATGTGGATAACCCATGTTTATTATAACATAACATAGGTAACAATGTGGATCGACTGTGTGTTGCACAAAAGCAATTTATATTATTCACTATTTTATGAGTGGATTATGTTGTAGTTGAAGTTCTATGGGAAGAGCTTTAATAGAAGGAAGAAAAGGATATTCAACATGTTCAAATTCCTGGGTAATGCCATAATTTGCTATACTATAGTCATCAACTTTTAAACTTGTAAAACTTTTATCTTTTGTTCCTATACTTTAAAATGATGGTCAAGAGATAGCTCCCTCTGCTGAAAAATTTCCTATCTTGAATAATACATATTATCTTCCAATTTATTGCTTTAACATCTTTAATTGATAGAAGTTATCTGCATGTCTGGATTTGCTGGGATCTTACATTAGTTTATGGATTTTGATTCAGGCAGTTCCATCACTGGAGATTGGAGTTTCTTTTTGAAGTCCTTTGTTAGAACTTATTATGGTAGTTCTCACTTTGAGTATGCCAGTCACTTCCCAGACCTTGTGAAGATCTGTCTGTGGAGTAGATATTTATGTTCTCAAGCCTCATGTTAGGCAGGGTACACAATGCACCAGGGAAAATAATTTTATTAGTCATTACTACATTACTAATCTAATCAAGATAACACTTTTATGATTTGGCAGATTGAAAGCTTGATGTTCTTGGATTAAATATATTAAATTCTCACAGATTACAGGAGCAAGTAATGGCATGATAATTTGCTGCATCTTTACTTTCAATCTAGTTGAAGGAAAAACAGTTGTGCTTTTATTTGAAATTTCATTTTGAAATGCCAGTATTCCCAGAGCTGGAACTTGTTTTTCAAATTCTTTTATTTTAGCTACAAAGCATATTTCATAAACTAGATTAAACCTAAAGTATTAATAACAGCAACAGCTGCAGAACAGAAAAAAAAAGGGTTTTGCTATGTATGCATATGCCGGTGGTAGTACTCCTTAGAGCCTGGACCTGGACCTATAAGGTACTTAGTGCCCTCAACTCCCAGTGAAGCTTGCGAATTTAGTAGAGGATACTTATTGCCAGTGTCACCTGGCAGAACTATTATATGGTGTACATGGTAATCATCTGTTTTGGTATCAATACTACATCCAAAAATGGATAGGTCACTGAAATTAACACAATACTTAACAGGAAGCAAAAGATCTTCAAATAATGATTATTTGTGCTGCCATCATGCACTGTAGAACTAAACATGGGTCTGTCTTTTCTAAGGTACTGTACAAATACATAGCAAATAGGTCATCTCAGCCCAAAGACCTTACAATCTGAGTATAGGACAGGAGGTAACAAATGGATGGGAGCGCAGTATTAGCCAGTATGATAGGCAGTGTTCATAGCATGTTGCCAGGTTAACTGTCTTTTCAGGTTTCACAGCAGAGGAAAATTTGTAAGAGAAGATAGGAAGGAAGATAATGAGATAGTGTTGCTGAGACTAAGACTAAAAAATGGATCCAAATTTATTCAAGTTAACAGGATTCTTCCCAGTGACTTCAGTCTGGGACTTCGAACTAAATACTTCATTCTTGTTTAAGCAAAGAGGGTTTTGCTAGTGATTATTGAAGGATGTGGGCTGAACTGAATAAAGCGTGTTTTAATTATATGCAAGAATTCTAGGTTTGGTGTAGTTTAACGTGATCAGTCCTGTGCTCCATTTTTACAATTCTGTTGTTTGACACAAAAGAGGGTCATAGGAAAGTAGGGCTGGAAGGGAAATCATACGGTCATCTGGTCGAGAGCAGGAGCATACCTGAGTGTGCCATCCCAGTGCTCTTGAACATTTCCAGGGACTCCACAACCTCCCTAGTAGCATATCCTTATGCTAGGTAGGCGCATACTGAACACAATTGATTGGTTTCTTTAGAATTGCTGAGTATCCCTGCACTTTCAGATAAAATGAAAATGGATAATACAGTGTACTCCATTTAAAGTCCATAGCCTTTGGATTGAAAAAAGACCATGTACTTACCTTAAGTAGAGACGTACCCGAATTTAATGCAAGCAGTGCTTGTCAGATATGCAATGCTGTCAGTGCTGTGCTAATAGCAGCCACAAGACACTCACTCTCATCATTTTCAAGACTTCTAATAGTTTTGGAGGCTGCTTCTAGAAGCAGCCACCATGAAAGTGGCTAACTCTCATTATTTTCAAGGCTTCTAATTCTTTTTAAGGCAGCTGTTTCTGGTGCAGTTAAACTGAACATGATTTAAGCTACAAAGGTGAATGGAGGTGAAGAATTCTATGCATGTAAGGCCCAGACAGAAGTGACATTTTTCACATGATCTGTCCCTTGAAAGGACTCTACAGACATGACTTAACATGTGTGCATGGCTGCAGAGTGCTTTTAAAATGGCTAGTTGCACAAAAAATTAACCATTGTCAAATGAGGTATTATATTAAGGTGCTCTGCTTTAGAGAACCTTAGGGAGCTTGTGTTCCCTTAAAGATTAATCTTTCATGGATGGGTGGGGGCAGGCTGGTGCAAGCACCAGCCCAGCCCTGCCCCTGGGGATGTCAGTGGGGAGGGAGATGGAGAGGGAAGTGAGTAGCATGTTGCTGCTGGAGGAGGGCGGGGGGGGAGGAAGGTCTGTTGGGTTGGGTGAGGATGGGGTCTAACTCATGGTGCTGTATGTAAAGCACCATGAACTTATGTAGGCACCCTTAAGGGGTTTATGCATCTAACCAATATGCAGATGACTTATATTTGTTAAATATAAGCAGTAGAGAAAAAACTGGGGTTGACATCATGGTATGCATTTAAGGTGATATGCATATAAATGGAGTGCACCGTAAGATCATACATGTTGCTGGTTAATTTACCAGTTCCAAGTGTTGGCATTTTTATTGTTAAGAAAGTAGGGTCAACAGTGAAACATTTAGCCATCTAAATTTTATCTCCTGATGAGATCACTGCAAGGGTGACATTTTAAGTATACTGTACGTACATGCTGTAAACATTTGAGTAAGATAAACTAAAATCACCTGATGTGACATTTCATAAAGCAAATAATTTTTTAACATAAATTTGCTTATACTTCAAATTAGGTCTCAAAGGTAAAAGGTGCCAGCACATGCTGGCAGCTCATTTATCAGGTATGCAATGCTATCTTCTAATGTATTGCCACAGGGAAGCTTTATTGCATTAGGACAGTTATCAGGCTTGTAAATAGGTACTAATCTATATTACTGCAGTCATTCTTTTACAACATTACTTCCATTCAACATCCCACACAGACAAAATTTGTCTGTGATAAATCAGTTGCATCAGTATATCTTCAGAAGGCTGGCAACTTGATTAAATATATAAATAAAGCCAGAATTGGCATTTTTTCTGACGTTATAAAGATATTTAATTGATTTTTAGTTCTAAGTGTACTAGGTAACATCATTTACTCAGTAACATCATTTAAAGTGGTAGTAATTCTTTCATTTCTAAAAGTCACATTGTATAGAGATGTTATGATTTTGTCAGCATTTGGCGTGGTATTTAGTCATATTTATTGAAAATACTGTTGGTTGGTTACTTTTGTGCTCCGTGCAGTTTGTGTTTTATATCAAATCAAATTATGGGTGTCCGTATCTCTGAGTATAAAAATATGATAGTAATGAACTTTGCAAACAAAAATTGAAAGCCAGGTTTTAAGTCCAGTGATCCCTTGTCGCAGGAGCAAGATGTTAAATTATGTCAACTCAGAAAACTGAACTTTGTTTTTTCACATTTGTTTTTATGAGGTTCTTCTAGTAGTTGATGTGATTTCTACAAAATGGATCAATTGGATTACCTAGTAATTCTAGCAGTCTTTTAACTCCCAGGTTTAGTGACACACAACTAAATTGGATAGTAGTGTAAAAGAAAAATATAAAAATAGATCTGTATTTTTTAACAGAATCTTTCTGTGACAATTCACAAAGTGGGGGAAAAAAGTGTTTTGCTTAAAAATGTAAAGTTATTTTTATGTTTCTTGTATTTGTAACACAGTGAGTTCTTGTTTCCTCTGATCATTTTAGGGTACTTCTTTAATGCTGCATTGCAGTGATTTGAATGCAATTTACCAACTGTCTAATATTTCACTCGTCTTTTGAACAATGTCTTTTCTTACCATAGTTGTAAAGAGCTGAAGTCCCTGTACTGATCTCCTGCTGAAACACCCAAAATTATCTACTCCTGCTGAAATAATCATTTTTATAATTTATTTGAGTACTTAAGAAGAGAACTCTTGAACTATACTTACAAACAATGATTTTTGTCTATATATGGGTAATAAGAATAATTTTTCATATGCACAGTTTGCATCTCAGGAAGTAGATTCACACCTTTAAATTATATCACAGTTCCACTATCCAGATGCAGCTAATATTGGTGCAGTCAGCCAGAATACTTCCATGCATACTGCTCCTGAAAATGAAATGTTGAACTGTAGCGTCAGTTATTGTGTATATCCAAAAACACTTAAAAATAAGTCTGTCCATCTGTCATTCCAGAAACATAGAATGATTGTCACTATTATTGTTTCAGACATGTTCTCATTAGTGACTGTTCTTTAGTAACACTGGTTCCAGCTTGGAGAGTTTCTCTCTGTCTTACGTATTACTTCATCACATCCATCAAATTTTTGTTTTGAATTATAAAGATAACCTTAAGAGATGAACCTTTATACCAGTTTGATATATGTATAAAGAAAGGAATGAGCCTCTTCAGTGATCAGATCAACTAATGCCCCCATGAGGGAAGAAATAGGAAGAAGGGATGTTGCTGATGAAAAAAATTGATTATTTTCTATTAAGCTGTATGTGCCATACTTTTAGAAGTAAGCAGCTGCCTAAAGAAAAATGCTTTTCTTGAACTAAAAAAAAAGGGATGAGACAAAAAAAATGTCCTATTTCATTATTTGTTGGAGTGGCAAGTACAGTAGCCTTTGAATAAGCTGTTATGGTTTCCCTTGTCTTTCTCCCAGACTGCTACTTATATACATGATGGTATTTCTTTTAGTCTTTCAAAATTGATAATATTTTAATTATTATTTTATGGCATGCATCCCAGAATACTATAGATTATTTGTCACTGATCAAAAAACGTATGTTGTTTTATTTTGCAGGCTTACCAAAAATGCAAGTCATTAGAAGCTACACTGGGGTACCTCAGCCAGATCCACTTGATGGCCCTCCATTGCACATCCAGATTGGAGAAACTGTTGAACTCATCAAAGGAGATGCACACAGCTTCTTTTGGCAGGTATAGGTCATATTAGCAAATGGCCCCATCCCATTGTCCCAGGAAATAACTCATCCACTTTTTATGTTGAAGAACCAAGCATATCTTTCCTGCATTTTATCCCAGCTAAACCATTGATATATCAGTCTTTACTTTTCAGACTGCAGCAATTCTTAGGGTGTCCAAGGGACTGATCTTGCATCCCAATCAAAGAAGATCCCAGTGAGTAAGTTTGCAAGATTCAGCCCTTGGTATGAGGCATTTTATATAGATGACATTAGGGTATGGACTGTGAGTTTTCAAATCAAGAATTGTTCCACATAATGGAACTGAGGATCACAGAAGCTAGAAAAATGTTTTTGACCAAACTTGAATAGGAAAATTACTTAGAGGGAAAATACCTACCAAAGGTCGAGATATCAGTGAGCTTGTTTATAGGAAGTCCAGGTCAAATAACGAGACTTTTATATGCATAGGACAGGTATTGATTGGATAAAAAGAGCTGTTGCTATAGCAACTCTATCTCATGATTCAAGTGCTACTTTTAGTACAGTGATTACTTTCTTAATCAAACACTCAAAATAGAGGTTTAAACTGCTGCAGCTTTCACAATTTGCTTTCAAGATGGATGCTTACAGTTATTGTGTTCTATGTTTCTTGTTTATATTTTCTTGTTTGTTTTTAATTTTTAATTGAAGTGTTTCAAGTATATGACAGAAAAAATTGGATATAGTCATAGTGGGGGATAGGTGAAGGTAAGATAGATAAAAAGGTACAACTCCAAGGTATTACAGTATTAAGTCTGGTGTGCCTGTTCCTGTGTCTTGTAATTGAGACTTCTGTGAGACAGCAACAACCAGATGAACATTATGGTTCAAGCTGATTGAATCTGTTTGGTGCCAAAGGCCTTTACATCTGACTGGTTTCAGTGAGAGTTGAGTATTCTTGATACCTGGCAATGACAGGCCAATGATCCATCCTACATATCCTTATTTATAAATGCTATATACTGATCTCACAAGATACAGAAGCAAATGCACAAAAGAATTCCCAGCACCCTCTGCATATTCCCATGATTTTAGAATTTGTGGATCATGGGTCCCCTCTATACAGTAGAGACACTGCACAATTAACTGGTGAATTGCACAATTATCCGGAGACCGGCTACTTGTGCAAAGTAGCTATGATACAATGAAAAGTTCCAAGGTTCTATAAAGTTAGACCTCAAAAGTGTGTACTAACATTATAGCTAGTAGCTATGATGGAGCTTTAATGTGCTATGGATCAGGGTTTCTTATGCTGTTTGGAAGCCCCATCGATTGACAAGGCTCCCAGCGACAGAGGAACACTATGTCTAGTGCAAAACCCTGAGCCCTAGGGATTGCAGCAGCCATTATCCCCAAGGTCCGAGGGTGTGTGAAACCCCTGCCCTGCAGCGATCCTTTGGCCCTGGGGGTTTCCCACACCCCTGGAGTTGGGGGATTGCCTTGCAGTAATCCTCCAGCCCTGATGGTTTCCCTACACCCCTGGGGTGGGGCAATTGCTGCAGCAGGGATCCTCCAGCCTCAGGGGTGCTTCAGTGCCCTGCCTCAGGGGTGCTTCAGTGCCTTTGTGGCTGGGAGTCCCTCAAATGGGCCGTGTGGGATTCCCAGGTGTGGGAGCCTGCTTCTTGCTGGTGCAGGCAGAGACAGATTAAGATGCTTTGGGGCCCTGGGCAAGAAAAGGATTGGGGAGGTCTTTTGTGTGCAGAGGGGTGGCGCTCCTCCCCATTTGTTTTTTAAGTAAAATTTTCATGTTCCAAGCCAAATCAATTCCAAATCCATGAGTCATTCAAGAACCACATGTGGCCCTACTACAGGCAAATATCCTCCGCCTCCACCTGGAGCTTCAGATGTTTCCAAATCATTTAGCTGGCATCCTATATGTAGGCCCAAGCCTGGAGGCTTGGGATGCTCCCGAGTTTTGCTTGCCCTCAACCATACTGCTGCAGGAGCAAGCTAAGGAAGAATCTCCCATTTCCATAAAGTGGGCATAAGGCTATGATTTTCTCACAGAAAATGAATGTGAGAGGGTAACTCTACATTACTTATGCAGGTACTACCCCATGCCAGAAAAGTGGTTATCCCCTATCCCTGGGAAAACCGCTCTGGTGATCATGGTATCTCCTGTCCTCCCCATTCAGGAGCTGGGCTCCAGTGGGGGAAAAAAGCTTTTCTCTTCTTTGGTGCTGCTGGTGCGGAGGTGTGAGACCTGGTTCTCCCTCACTAAAGAGCTACAGTGAGTAACGTGGAGTAAGTGAGGGGTGGACTTATTTGCATATTCTCAGTATATGCAAAATGTATATGTGCAAAATATATCCATTATATTCTGGTTCTTGCAGTCTCACATAAGTCTCAGATTCAAGACACAGGTCATCATCTTGTTTGCTTTGTATTGCTCACCATGGCTGGCCAGTGAGTGAATGAGAACTGGGCTAAAATTGAAGAGCTGTTATCACATACTTGGCACCACTGTCCCCCCAGACATGCAGGGGATCCCTGGCTTTGGACTTAGCTGGCCTGTGTGATAGTCCACCTATGGGTACAGGGGAACCTAGGAATGGGCGTGTCAGGAGGTGTGATTGCATGAATCATACATTAGGTTCCATCATGTCTTTACTTCCATGTGTGGAGGGAGATATAGAGTCTCACAATCTCTCTGGAATATAAAAAGTATACAATTACCTGGTGGTAACTTCGTGCTGTTTTAGTGCACTATGGAACTGTTCAAAACTGTTTGTAAATGTTGTTCTAAATTCATATATATATTGTAAATGTTGTTCTAAATTTTTTTCTTGTAAGGCTTGATCCTGTAAGGTACTAAGTACTCTGGTTTGATCCAGAGTTACTTGAGCAGATTCTTAACTTTAATCCTTTGCATGGCTTTAGCTTTTGCACCTGAAGCTAAACATCTGCTTACATAGTTCACTGGATCAAACCAGAGTTCTCAGCCTCTTGCATACTGAGTTCATGGCTACATGCTGTCATCTTAGTCATCTGTCATTGTAATTTATTGGATAGCTTCTTCAATAGTACTTCATGTTTGTCATGTTAAAGGATTTAGGATTTAGAAAGTTGCCGTGTTTGGTGAGCAGAGACTGGTAAGTGGGTGAATCTGAGTGCTAGTAACTATCTGACTACCAATCTTACTAGTAGCCTTAAACCTTAATGGAAACTGTCATCCCCATTAGCATCTTTCAGGCAATCTTTTTCCTTACAGGCAATATTGTCACAGACCAACTCACTATAGTTCTTTTTTCTGATTGCCAACTTGAAATATATATTAAAAAATAAATACAGAGCATGTTTTACTCTAGGGAATTTTTGGAATAATTTATGGTTGACTTGATAGACCGTAATGGTTAGTATGCACTTTTAAATTGAGAAGCTTACCTTTTAGAAGTTCAAATGTTAGCAATTAGTAAATATTAAGGTACAGTTTATATATAATACTTTCATTTTGTACAGCATATCAGCAAAGCACAACCATCATATGATGATTTCCTCCTTTCTCTTATAGGATGTTTTCCTCCTTTCTTGAAATACAAACAAGTGTATTTTGATAATTGTTAAGAAAACACTGGCAAATGAAACATTTTGTATGTTCGATTCTAACAGCACATTTTTCTGACCAAGCCTGCCACTCAGTTAAGACTGCATGAATGTTATTCCTCCTCCTACTTCCTCTGATAAAAACATGAATAATAATTTTCCCCTAGAGAGCAGTAAATTCTGGATGATGATTGGTGGTCATTCTGAGTGAGTAGGCAAATTGATGCTCAGCATCTGTACTCTCTCAATTGAGCCGTAGAAAGTACATTCATGGGTAAGCAGGAATATAATTTGTTTTTATATTGTGTCCTAAAGAGAAAAGGTTTGCCACAGCAGGTTAGTTCACTACCTCCAGCTTAATACCTGGATTCGGTCACAATTTAAAATGAATGAGTTGATCTCATACTAGTGTTCATAAATACTTGTCAATATAACTAGCTTTCTTTTACTCAGTCAAGGCACAAGAGTGGAATAGCTACAGTGCTTGCTTTAATGTGTTTCATGCTGGCACTATTGATCCTTCACTTTTACAAGCAGTAAAATCACTTACAAAATTAATTAAATAAGAAAGCGAGAAAAGGAAGAGAAAATTTGGTGTTTTAAATGGAAATTTCAGACCCTGCTCATGAGCACTGCTGTTTGGTTCAGCAGTAATAGTGCTTCTTTGAAGTAGAGTCTGATTTTTATTATAGATGTGGGGGTTTTTTCTTTAGAGTTTGTTCAGAATAAATTGGCACTTACTACACCTGGGGAGGAAGCTTTCAAGGGTGCCAGGATGCATAGCATATGATGTGAAGTAATGCTGGCTTTACAGGTTTCTGTTACAATTACACACTGTCCTTGGGGCAGTCATGTTTTCCATGAATGCTAGAAGAATACAAATGTTCATTGTACTGGTTTCTTCCACTGTCAAAAACCATCCTTCTCTGATAAAGATTTGGACCTATACTAGTTCCCTGCTGTTACAGAAATCCTTGTAAATGTCACTGTAGTCAATGTTCCCTTAACATTTTCATTATAACATCCTTAAAAAACGTTATCTATGCTGGGAAAAATTGTTCTTTGACATAAAAATAGAGCTTTATGTTTTGGTAGTCATCTTTCTAAAGTCTAGTATAAAGTGGAACTTATCAGGGATAAAGTATGGTACTATTCAGGTAGGTCAGTTTACTAGAAGAAGGCAGAATAACTGAAATGAGATGCCTCATTCACGTACAGACATCAGTCATTGAGTCATAATTACATTGGTCTTCTGGAAAGAATCTTGCATTATTTGGGAATTTACTTCTGAAAACACAAACACTACCCTTGGAAATCTGCATTTGTATTTTTGAGGGAGTACTTGTTTTACTGTGGTTATCTGGTCAGGAAAACTTGGGAGGAGAAAGCTGATGGGCCTGTATGCAGTCTCATGGAATCTTTCTGTTTCATCTTATAATTAAATCAAAATAAATTCTGTAGAGAACCAGTTCAAATTAGGTCTGTCAGCATATGATATTATTTATGGAAATTATAGCTAGCAGGCTTAAATGGGAAAAGGCTGCGGAAGCTAATGTTAAGTAATTAGCCAAATTTCCATAGACATTTATAGTTTGTGTAAAAGGCCTAGTGTTTAGCTAATCTCTGTATGACTTTTGGCCTACTCACCTTTGAGAATTGTGTGGTTAAGGGTCTTTTTCATTTATATTGTATGACATAAATTGTATGAACTTCGTACTTTTATTCTTCCTCTTTTGAAAATCCCCAGTAAGACTAATTTTTATGCCCAATATTTATGTATGTCTGACATTTTTGTATATTTCTTTTGAAATGAATGTATATGAATGAACTATTTTAAGATTTTATGTTGTAAAAAAGAAGCCTATAAAAAGGGTCATGTGAAGTTTATATGCAGAGCTTGTTTCATAAGGATATGCTGAAATACCTCAACAGACCAATATATTGGTAATATAAATCCAGGGTGATTTGTTAATAGTCAACATCCTGAAAGATGCTTTTGTCCTAATAAGCGTTTGATGGTTTCCCATTGGATAATGATGCTGTTATGAATCCCCTCATATTTTAGGGTGTCTGTGGGATGTGAATGTTTTCTTGAGTTTGTTTTACTAATATGGTATGTGTGGTCTTGTTGAAAAGCCAGTTTTATGCTGTATTCACTTACAATGCTTTAATTGCTGCATGGACTATCTTATGCTGTCTATATATATTTTTATGATTTTGGATGTGGTTTAGTCAAAGGAACTGAGGATTGCATCTTTAGAAAAGGGAATAGGCAAAACTGCTAAATATTTCTTCCCATTGTGTTACTAAGGCAAGAACAATTGCTGCTCCCAAACGCAAGGCAGAAGGGGTTATTGTTGGGATGGGAATCCAAGGCATTGTCTGACTACATTGGGAAAATCAAGCCCTTAATAAATAGCAAAGACATTTGAGAGTAATGGGCCATTATCTAGAGGAATTCCAGATGACTGAGGAAGGAGAGAATTGATTCTGAGACTCATCCTGAGTAATTAGGACAATGCTGGGGTAGGGAGGTCAGGAGAAGGGCTGGTTTGAGCTCAGTGAGATGGTTTGTCTCTTTGGATTTTTCCAGGCTCTGGGAGAGTCCAAATCAGAGGTGGATTAAGATTTATTCACGCCTTGGGCAAACAGAAAATTGGAGCCCCCCCACATCCCATTATAAACATGAATGTATCAAAAAGCATTAATAAATAGACCTGTTAAATGTTTACACAGTGCATTGATAAATAAAGCACAATGCACAGTATCAAAATTAACTACTTGATTTTGCCACACACAAAACTGAACTGTCTTAGGAAAATTACTCAGACGCGTGGGATCACCATAAATGTGTAATAGCACAAAGGACTGATGTGTTAGCTTAGTGGTTATGTAGCTTCTTGTTTGACTATTTTTTTAAGTACACATTTTATAGATTTCATAGACATTAGGGCTGGAAGGGACCTCAGAAGATCATTGAGTCCAGCCCCCTGCCCAAAGGGCAGGAAGTCAGATGGGGTCATAGGATCCCAGCAAGACAAGCATCCAATTTACTCTTGAAGGTGTTCAATGTAGGTGCTTGAACCACCTCCGATGGCAGGTTATTCCAGACCTTGGGGGCTCGGACAGTAAAGAAAAAGACATTGTACCAACACTATAAGTAAACTATTATAGAAAAAATACAGGCCATATCGATAGCCTTGAATATGACTCTAAGAATACTGTTAGTGATTCTTGCAATTAAAATAAGGCAGTAGGCCTACACAATGCATCTCAATTTTTTATGATTCCCGAAACATTAAACGTGTGCTAAACTTCATATACTGTATCTGTCTGCCCCTCTATTTTATATATATCCATTACACCTGTGTTTAGTGCTACCATCACATAATTATGTAACCAAGATATGATCAAATACAAACATAAAATCTCATGAGAATGTATGTCTTAACTTTTAAATGAGTCGTTGTGGGTCTCAAATGAGGAAGCATCTCAGTTATATGTCCCATTGCCTGTCCCTATTTATTAACAAAACTCTGTGTTATTGAAAGGAATGTTAGAAGTTTATTAATGTGTAAACTTATTGTGTGCATGCAGAAGAGAGTAAATACTTTAAGATGCAACTTCGAAGGATCTGTCAGTTCATAAACAGGTTGCAGATCAGTTTAGTGTTTTCAGACAACACACTGGGACTTAAGGACAGGTAGAGGAAAAAGAATGTAAACACCTTGTTACCAGTGGGAGAACATTTTTCACAAAACAGCCACTCCATCTGTGACCTCACTGTCCTTGTCCTTAAAGGAAACCTGCACAGTACTTTCAAAAGATGAGTCTGGGAATAAAAATTGCAGCTTTGCTGGACATTAAAAAAAAACATGGATTCACCAGAGACATTGGTTTTATGATGCATTTCAATTAATCTCTTCCTCTGCCAAGTCTTTTTTGCTTCACAGGTGATATAGCTGTCAACTTCTCTTTCAAGCATTCAAATTGATTAATGTAATTAGGTTTGAGTTAGAGCAATTATTCTAACTTAGCTTAGACCAGGGGAGGGCAATTATTTGGGCCTAGGGAGTTTTGATGAGTGGTAGCTGGTCAGGTCAGCATCCTCCTGGTCCTCACACCGCCCTGCACTGCAACGACTCACCAAAGTTCCCTATGTGGGATGGGGCTGCAGGCAGGTGGGGAGTGGTGTTTGGGAGCAGGCCGAGTGGATAGAAGCTAGCTGGGAGCTGGAGCTAGAGCCCCATGCACTGGGGCAGGAGCTACAAGCTGGCTGAAGCTTCCTCCACCCAGAGCAGTATAGCAGGAGGAGGAGCCATTGCTGGAGGTGAGGGGGGCTGAGCAGCACCTGGGAGGCTGTAGCTGCACTGGGAGCAGCCGTGTTGTGCACATTGGCCCAGATTGGAGCTGGTAGGCTTGGGCTGGGGTGCCACACAGACTCCCCTGGGCTCAATTCAGCCCCATGCAGAGCACTGTGGGGTGGATCCAGTCAGTTGGTTTAGCATGGTCCAGCAGACTTGATTAATCATGTCTGTTTTGATGCATACTAATTAGCACGTGTTAGGGCACAGCTCTGTTATGTGTATAGATGCCCAAAGTGTGTATGTATACAGCTTTAAGTGATACATTGCTTAGTAAGAGAATGTAATAGTTTGGGGTAAGATGCTGTTGTTTTATGGGTAATATATAGTTCTGTGTAGAATTCTGTGTGAATTCTAATAGATATTAAGGTATAGGTGGAATTACATTTTCAGTAGAGGTATCTTGTTTTTTTTCCCTGTTAGAATGCCATTTTAAATGAGATTTAATCAATCCAGGTTTACCTATGTCTGTTGTCAGAACATGAATGTGGGGGAGAGAAGGATGCTGAGGTTTGATTTATTTATTTTTATTTTTATTTATTTATTGCTAATTTTTTTTTGCTTTAATTTTTGTAACATGACTACTTCTAATAATAACAATAGATATAACATAGAAAAGCTGGATCTGAACACTGTAGTTATAATTACAGCCCATTGGAGTTTTTTGTATTTTGTGGAAAATATACTTTTAAAAAATCAGCAACTTTATTTAATAATCTTTACTTTCTTCCTACCAAAATGAAAAGTTAATTTTTTAAATCTTTTTCTTTCAGTTTATCACTTTTCCATTGCAGCTTTCCATTTCTCTCTCATTTCTCTTGCTCCACCACTTTCATTAGACAAATTGAACAGTGAGAGAAATATTATACAGTGGAAAAAAATCACAAAATTATTCATTTTTAGTTTAATAAAAAATGGAAATTAAAAACCAAACTCATTCCTTTGTGAAAATTATAAAGATAAAGGGTAAAAAAGTGTGGTGGGAAGGTAGAAAAAATGGCTCTTTCTTTAAAAATTGTTTTAAAAATCATGAAAGATATTAAATAAATGAAAAAAATTCATTCCTTTTCAAAACTTACCCAAGAAAGCTGCTTTCAGACATTCAGGATTTTCTCAAGAAATGTTTTCTGTCTTTTGACTAGCTCTCATTTTGACACTGACTTTGTCTCACTAAATCTGCAGAAAGAGTTAACAGTTTTTCTGTCAGAGGATGATACTAATTTAGTTCAGGCCAGAAAATGAAATGGAACGGGGAAGAACCTGGGAATGATTTTTCAGCTATCTGTAGTTCTAGCTCTGCATGAATCCACTGAATTTAATGGGTATTGCATATCTAAACCCCAGGCAGCACTCTGGAAATTTAGGGCTACTACGTATAACGGCTTCAGGAAACATCCCTCATTAAAAAAGGCACAAGCGTAATGAATCACTCTCTCCTCTCACTGACAAGTGTCATTGAAGAAAACATACTGAAGTGGTTCATTGGCACTTCATTCACTTGATGTATTCTATTGTATAATTTCTTTGGTGATTCAATCCAGGCCTTTTCTGGAGCATTTGGAACGGTATTAAAGCTTTTGTTGGAGGGAAATAAACTGCATACTTATCACATGAGAATTAACAAGGGCACATGGAGTAGAAAAAAATTATTAAAAAATGTGAGGTACAGTGGCATGAAAAATTCACTGTTAATCATGATGGACTGGTAGGTATGCTATCAATACTGAAACCATCAGTTGCATACCTGACAGCTTGCTGTATGGTTTCATGTACAGGGTGACATGGGGCCTTGAGGGGTTTAACAGTATTTCGAGCAATAAATAATAATCTAGTATTTTGAACACAATCAGGAGTGAACATAAAGTTATTCAAATCAGTTCTATAATTAGCAAAGCATTTTAAAAATGAAAAGCTTTTTTTCCAGCCAGTGTGCAATTTAAATTAACGCAACCAAAATTTGATGATTTTTGTGGATTTTAAACTCTTGCAATTAACCCATACAGTCAAAGCTTTTATTTAGAAGTAGAAAGATTCCTGGAGGCAGTTTAGTATATGCCATGCTCATGCTAATTGCCTGCAATGTATAGAAGAAACTTATATTGACTGTATATAAGTTTGGAACTGGCTTCAGATGACCATCACAAAGTGATCTCTTCACCTTCATGGCTGACCAAATGGATGAAGGAGAAGACTTTATAAAATATGCACATAACCATACTCTTTGCCCCTAGTCTGATGTAATGGGTTTAGGCAACTACTTTACTTTTTTTTTTTTTTAACATGTGGAGTGTTTGCTTAATGTTTTTTTAGAGTTAGCAAAGCCATTACTCATTACCCTCCTCCATCTCAACAACACAGCACTTTTCTGTTGCTGAGAAAAAGAAATGGCATAGGACCAGTGCTCCCATACTGCAAAGGGAGACTAGAGAATCCTTCTTAATGGCAATGCTATACCTCAGCTCTCAAATAATGTGGATCTAGTTGTCTCTATGAGTGCTGAACCATGATTAGTTGAGGGTGCAGAATTTACAGCAGAGTTTTAAAATAAGTCTAAAAAAGTTATAGGAGGTGATAAATACTGCCCTCAAACATCCTCCAGCTGACATATTCAAAGGTCTTTCTTTATAAATGCTAATGTTAGTGTCCCCCTTTGAGTTAAGGGGCACTGTTTCTAATGTACAGAGAAGGAAATGGCTGTATTAAAAGTTGCAGAATTGTTACATAACACTGACAAGATCCAGAAACAGAACTTGGCATGTTTTGACTCCCTGTGCTTCTTCTTGCCTAAAGTCTGTTCAAGTCTAAGTGCCTTGTTTGAAATTTTACAATGGAGGAATTTATTTATTTATTTATTGGAGAAGTGGTGAATTCTCAGTAACTTCTTAGTAACATTACAAGGTTGCCTTGGCACGTCTGGCTACATTTTACACTAATCTTAATTTGTTGAGACACTTCTTGCATAGTAACTTGAATACGAAGATGTCCATTCACATGATATCCTTCTACTTTTCATTAAAATGCATGAGTGACCAGTGCCTTCCATATCATTCTTTTTCCTTAGAGTACCACTTGCTTGTTATACACAGAATACCTAGGCCCAGTCACATTACAGGTATTGTGCAATCAGCTGGTTAATTCTACAATTACCTTGAGACCAGCTACATGGGCAGAGTACTTAGCATGCCATAAAAAGGTCCAGCCAGCTATAAAGTTAGGCTTCAAAAATGTGTCCTAACTTAATAACTGGTTGCTATTAAGCTTTAATTTGCATGTGTCCCCTGTGGCTGGGAGCCCTGTCATATGACAGGGATCTAAATCAGAGGGGTGTACCATGCCCAGCTGGGGCCGGGAGTCTCTCAACTAAGGGGACTCTCAGCCCTAGTAGCTGCAGATACTGGGTCCCAGCAGCCATGACATGCAGTTGTGATCTCCCAGCCCTGAGCGTCCGTGGAGCTCCTGGAGCTGAGAGATCACAGCTACTGCAGTTTTCCACTTTGGGGGCTCCCTGCACCCCCAGGGCTGGAAGATTTCAGCTACTTTGGGGCTGTATGAAACCCACAAGGTTGGGAGATCTCAGCAAATGAGTCTCCCAGTCTTGGAAGTGCATGAAGCCTCCAGGGCTGGGAGACTGTAGCTGCCATGATCTTTCTGCCTCCAGAATGTGTGAAACCCCTGGGGTTGGGAGACTGCAGCTGCTATGATCTCCCAGCCCCAGGGATTTCATGCAGTTCCCAGGCTGGGAGATTGTGGCTTCTGCACCTTCCAGCCGTGGGATGCGTGGAGTGCCTCTGCATCTGGGAGTCCCTCAACTGAGGGATCCTAATGAACAGTCCAACAATCATGCTTCCTTGCCATGCCTGTGTGGTATGTCAAGAGGTAGATTGTGTGGATCACACTTTAGATCCCATTGTGTCTTTACCCGAACCCATAAAGGGGCCCGCCTAGAAAGAGTGAGCACAAAAGTGTATTCATATTGTACCAATTTAAAGATATTAGTATATAACAAACTATTTTTTTCTCTTTAGGTATATGTGTTGGAGATTGGGAAGTGGCTTTTTCTCTGTTAAAACTAAAGTGCAATAGTACTCTTGCACTATAAAGCAAACAGATGCCCACTGCTAAATAGCAGCACAAATTGGTACTACTTTTGTCATGGCAAAATTTGTGGCATTTTATGATGCATAGATATTAGTTTGCTTGGCCTTTGTGCCACCGTAAAATGCTAAGTACTTAGGTATTTATTATAAACCTGAATTTTCTTGAAAGAGCTCATGCTTTGATATACTGTCATGGGATTGTTTATATTAACATTCTTCTAGAAACTCCTGTAATTCAAGGATTTGTTCTTAAGCTCATTGGACTTTGATCCCGGTCTTTACTTCTAGTGCCATTTACGTGTGCTACCCACATAGTAAGAAATGGTATCATGTCTCAATGCTTTCTTTTGCTTTATATAAATATTCCTTTATAAAAATATTTAGAGTTGGGTATTTGACCAATCATATAAAGTTTGGTCAACTGACTGGTCAAATATTGGTCAAAAATTGGAAAAAATTGCCAACAGGTTTAAATAATACACAGAATAAAAACCCACAATTTTTCCATTAAGGAGTGTGTCAAAAAACAATAAAAATCCTGTTTTTGTCAAGAGAACTGCAAAAATGTTTAGTTTTTTTGTAAAATTTCTATAATCTTTGACCTGTCAAAAAATACGGTTAATCGACTGATCAGTTGACCAGTTTGCCATCCCTAGAATAGTGTCAAGTAATGCTATTGTATGAATACTTGCAAAGTTGTATGTGCTGGAGGGGTGCATAGGGTTTGCTCTTGCACATCATTAATCCTAAGAGCAAATGTTATTAATATTCACTACAATTTTATTAGTTATTTGAATAAGTTTAGCAGTTTGAGTAAGGGTCCCCTAGACTGGGCCCTGATTAAAAGAACTCACTTGCAGTTTGACACTGGTTTATTTTGAGTTGTAAGTAGAATATATAAAGTTATATAAACATAGCAGCCAGCCTAAACTTAGGTAGCAATAAGGGAGGAGGAGAAGTTTATTTAATATTGATTCAGAGATGCAAAAGTTTATTTCTTTTGCCCCACCTTGGGCTCTCTTACTATCCCTCTCTCTTTCTGTGTCTTTTAAATGTGCATAATTATCTGATGTATTGTCCTACCCCTTCCATTTCCCCCCGTCTTATTTTTCTACTCATTTTTGTGTATCTCTGGAAAATGACAGTAACAGTGGTCATTGCCTGTGTGCAAAAAATTCGACTGCAGTCTCCTGTCATAGGCCAGCTATGCACTGTGAGTGTATCAGTTTAGTTGCAGGCTGACTGAGTGCTGCAACTGTATCAGCCACTGGGCTGTTTGGTCCGGGATCGAGGAAGTGGATTTGGGAATGAAGCAAAGACAAGTTTCACTTACAACAGTAAAAATGAGTTTTACTTATAACAACAAAAAATATGTTTAAGCAGCAAAAGATATAGTTTGCACATATAACAGTTAATAAAAAAGGTTAAGCTAATAGACAACGTAACAGTAAAAGTTAAAAATTGGCAGTGATAATAAAAACAGACAGACAAATTGACAGAGTTCCCACTTGGTTAGCAACTCATCAATAGTCCCTCAGTGTCAGGTACACATCAAGTTGATCCAGCAAAGTCAGGCATCCCTGATCCATGCTGTTGAGGGAAATACCAGGTAAGGTCCCTCAGTCAGGATCTGGTCCTCACTCACACTGGGAGTAAGGAATCCGCAGGTGTGGGAGAGCAATGACCATTCTGTTCCATCCTTCCTGCTGGTCACTTAATGTGCATGTTCCTTTATATCCTGTTTTATGCTAATCTGTTGGCTTTAGAGCCACTCACAATCTTACCCTACAGCTGTTACCCTATGGGGTTAAAAGGTGTTAGAAAGTATTATAATAGGTTACTGCCTAAGTTTGGGTTTACCCAATAAACAAATCACACCGCATCACTTTGGGGTCTGAGATTAGCATTTTTCCCACCCAAGTCCAACCTACTTAAAATTTTCAAGATATGTTAATTATACCTTGTGGTTAGGTTTGTCAATTTTACTGACCTTTAAGCAAAAAAATATTAAATCAGCTAAGTCTGCAGTTTTATTTTTTAGTTCTGCTTTTTGAAACTCATGTCAGTCTTATGATCAGTACAAATAGTTAACTATAATAAATGTTATGGGTTATACTCCTGACGGACAGGAAGCGTCTGCAGGAAGCAGTTTCATACGCTTTATTTTAGCCAATATTTATTATGTGCCTTACCAGCACTACACTAATACAGCTTTTAAACTGACAGTATTTAAGTGGATCATCTGGTAAATTGAATTTAAGCTGATATTAGAAACAGTTTTGTTGGAGCAGTGAAGATGGGAGGATGGTGATGGGGTTGAAGGATAACTTGTAGTAGCATTAATGAGAATTATGTTTGTAAATGCACCTTGCATCTATAAGGGAGAAATAAGACATAAAACCTTATCTCTCTTCCCACGGTCTATTACTAATTATTTAAAGCTCTGAAACAATAAGTATCTGAATAGCAAAATGAAATATTTGCAGTGCATAGTAGTTGTACGTTCAAGTGCTTTTGTCATTCCAAGACCACAGAATTATAATTTCTATTCATTGTTGTGGAAACTGGCTACCAGGCTTAGTGCAACTTGGGTATGAGAGAGTTTTTCTTCACTGCAACGTTAACTTGATTTATAATTCAAGAGCAGCTCTTGGCTCAAATCCCGTCTACATGCAACAAACCTTACCTGTGTGTGGAAGTGTTATGAACTGCTCAGAGTCCCAGGCTTCTACTTGAGTTAGCACAAGTTCTTAGCTGCTAGCTAACCAGCTCTATGGGGTAACCCAATGCAGCTCAAATGCTAATTTGTAGCAGGACTGCTCTTGTTGGATCTATGCCAACTGGAGTTAATTTAGTTATGGAAAAACAGAGTTGACTCTTCCATGAAAATACTTGTCAGTTGGTGGCAAAGATGAGAATGATAACCCAGAACTCCTGAATCCCTGTCCCACCTGCTCTATGGCAGACTTCTCATGTATAATCGCTTGTAATCATTACTTAATTTACCAAAATCAAGAAATTACTACCTAACAAAATTCAGTTGGCACATTACATTCACTTACTATGTTTGCTTAAATGAAACATTCTACATTCAAGGTTATCTGAAATACATACTGTCCTTTCTCATCATGGGATTTTTTTTTCTCTTTTTTTGTTTTTGCCTATTTCTAGGGTAGAAATCTAGCTACAGGAGAGCTTGGCTTCTTTCCAAGTGATGCGGTAAAACCTAGCCCATGTGTAAGTAAAAGTGTCTAATTCTGTTTGTCATTGTAATTGTTTCCTCAAGAACATTCATAAGAAAGTTGCCTGGCTTATTCCAGGGTTTTATTAATCTTGCCTGGCGGGAATCATATTTCTAGTTTCTGTGTGTTTGCATGGTATGTTCAATATTGTTTAAAATATAACATTCTAATGCTTTTGGTTATTGGATTGAAATTGTAAGTATTAAAAAAAAGTGCTCCAGAGACAGATTTAACTTTTGGGAATTTAATAAATTAAATTGTCTAAAGAGTTTTCACATAAATACACACAGATTATGGAACAAATACACTGTGTGTGAAAGTTGTTTCTTTTTTTAACAATGAGGTGAGAATGCTGTGGTTCTAATCTATTCCCCAGTCACTTCTGGTTACAGAGAGAGATTAAGTTATAAACAGTAAGTTTAGAAAACCTGTAAAAGTAAAAAGGAGTAAAAAAAACCCCCAAAACCCCTTTCCCTTAATCCAGACCAAGAATTCAAAACCAAAATTCAATCCAAATGCCTTCTTCATGGATTTCCTGTAGACTCTGACTTGCTTTTTTATACATTACAAAGCTATCATCAAATTATTAAAAACTACAGCAGAAAAATAACAATAAGAGAGATTACTTTATAATATTTACTCACAATGTTTTTGGTCATAAGTGAGGTTTTTCTTATTGTATTGTGCAATAACCTATAACAGGTCACTTCTTATCTTATTCCAGTGAAATTCATAGAGTTAATTGGCATAAAACTAGAATTATGCAATGACAAATTGCCCTGCTCATTTTGCTGCAACACTGCTTTAATTTGTTTCACCATTAAATACAACTTCACTAATAAATCTACTTTGAATACAACATTTAAGATATTGTCATTTTGGTATAGTAACTGACTTGAGACAGCTTTTAATAGACACCTTTTGATATACCATGATAAACCTGTAAGGCTCAGGTCATTCCTTAGCTCCAACAAACAATCTTTATGTTACTCATAAATGATATATATGTTTTATAATAGATCTTGAGACATCTTTTACAATTCATAATCTCAGAAAACAGTTTGCAAGGGCCAAGCATTTTTTAAATGTTAAGGTCAGTTAAATTGAGTGACAACACAGCTCCCTAATAAAGATAGGATTCTGCTGACTTAGGGCCTTGTTACACATTATACTGTGAGCTGCTTAAATGTTGATTGGTGTTACTGCCAGCTTGAGTTTGGAGCAGTTGCCTGTTCAGGCCAAAGGGGCCTGGATGACTGAAAGGTAAGAATCCCCCACTTCTCATTCAATGCTCCCCCCCGACCTTCTGCCCCTGCAGCTGCTCCTTGCTTCCTGCCCCCTCCCCCCCGTGGTTGTCCACGCTGTGTCCTGCAGCAGGAAAGGGTTAATCTGCCTTTTGGAAGTACTAAAGCACGGTGCAGTATGAGTGGTTATTGTATGGTATGCATGGTGCATGATTTCGCTGCTACATCGCTGTAGTGGCGCACTGTGCCGGGGAGCACACTACAGTGACATAGCTGGCGCTCATATGTAGACTCATGGGATCACTACGTCGCTATAGTGTGCCCTATGGCAATGTAGCACATTGCTATGTTACCGTAGGGTGCCGTGTAGATGCACGCTTTGTGTATAAAAGCTGTTGTAGTTGTGTGGTACATGATCAGTGATATATGGTGCTATGGCAGGTGCTTCATCAGTTTGGCAATAAATTCCATAAACATAGAGTCCCACTATAAATACTGTAGCAATTTTTTAAAGGCAAAACTAGCTCATTTGCAGGGGGCATCACAATAGTTTTCAAGTGGGAGGCTTGTACAGTTAAAAACAAAAATAAACAAAAAAATTCACTCTACTGTTAAGGCTGATATGGCAATGTGAATATTACTGTCTATTGACATAGCTTTCTGCTAAATTTAGATAGATACTATTAAATAGAGGATTGAAAATAACATGATTTTACAGTATGAATAAATATTATTCATGAAATGTTAGCATCTGGAGGCATGATCTGACCAGAAAGATAAATTGATGCTTCACCACTGTTAACCTGGAAGGGTAAAATATAAACATCTTATTATGACAAATGATGCAGTTAAAGATACTGAAACATCGATCAGATTTTCAACATGCTATAAGTTTTACTATTATTATTAAGTATAACAATCTTTACAACCAGCCAATATAAAAATGCCTAGAAACAGCATAAAATACATATATCAAAAGACTTTAGGACTGACTATTGAATGAAAAACTGCTGAACTCCAGAATATTTATATTCCACTCTCCTCTTAGCTATACCTATAAACACTTTTTTCTTTTTGCAATATGTAGTGTATGTCAGCAGACATTTTCTATGCGATCTGAATAATATTAGGTTCTTACTGGCTTTCCTTTAGTTTTCTTGCTGTTGTTGATATCTTTGGATGTATAGTACAATTTCTAGTATAGTATTTGATATTTTGCTCTTACTAGCAATGGGCAGGTTTTATTGTAGAACTCAACACATTCAGGATTATTGAAAAGGATAAATGTTTGTCATTGTTCTAACCATATACAATCAACACGATCTGCTATAATGAATAGACCACGTCAGGTCTGAATTTTCAGTTCCATCCAAATATAGGATTACATGCCATCTTGACAAGAGGATGTTTGCTCTTCTAACTGTTCACATAACACAACAGACTTACCAACTGGAGGCAGCTGCGTCCAGTGTGGTTGAGGACTGCTGCCTGTTTAGTCTATGGTTGAATGGGTGCTGAATCTTTGAATCTGATTTGGCCAAATCAAATCGGGACAGTGACTCGAATCACCAAATGAAATCGCTGTCCCTCTCAATCAGCCAAATCGAATACTTGCTGCTTTGCACAGGTCTATTCCCCATCATGCTTGGCCTTTCGGGGTCTGGCCATGCTGCCCTCTCAGCACAGCTTCCCTGGAGGTGAGGGCTCACTTTAGCTCCCCCCAGCTTCTGGCCTGAACCACTGCAGGCATGTGTCTGCACTTTTGGAATCAAAAGTCAATGTCTGTTCACTTGCCAATCAGTTCAATCTATGCAGGTTAGACTAACTTGCAGAGATTGAACCAATTCAGGCTTAGGCTTTTTAAATGTAGCCTTTATGTACTCCAGTCTGCTTTCCTCCTTTTAGTCTTAAAATTATATTATGACACAAGATTACCAGTAATTCTTAATCTTTCTGTATTTCATGGATCCTGTTCCATCGTTTTGGTTAAATCTGCATTCCCTTCTCTTTTTTTCCTTCTTCAAGACACTGTGTAGCTTAATGATTGCTTTTAACATCACCCTAGGTGGGAGATTTATTATTATGCAAGGGAATAGGTTGAATAGAGGCCTTTAAACTATTGACTTGTACTAGTGTCTCCTCTATGCTTTGGAGACATTACATTTTTTGTCATAATACAGTACACAATTATAGGCTCAGATACATTCAGGTAAGAGTAATAGGTTGGTTATGTGTCAAAATGTTAGGCAAGAAAAATTAATGAGGGGTCATTCTATGATATGATAAGGGCAGTAAAGAAAGCTTAATTTATGACCATGAACCCTCCTGTTTGGATGGCAGTGGTTGAAAATAAGTTGTTCCAGTGCAGGTTTGGCAGTTCAAATTAGCCAAATGCTCACTGAGCCAAAGAGCCCCAGGAGTTTTGATGTCTTGAGAGCCAAGAAACTTAAACAGAAATTTTTGTGTGAAACAAGGAAACATGACAGCCTAATGCCTAATTTTTCCCCTCTAGCAAGCTTTAGCAAGCAAAAGCTGAGAATAGATGCACAGATGCATCGCAGATCAGCAAGCAGTTGGAATTGATATAATGTGCAGAATAAGCATTTTGTGTAGCTCTAGTGTTGTCTTTTTACACAACCCAACAGCCTTAGAATAAGTTAGTAAAATTGTAATAGTTCTTTCTTTTTCTTCTCTTTGGATAATACTTTTTGGATAATTTGGGTTCAGCTGAATTTTGCATGCTCAAAGACTTTTTCAGGAATTTTTAGGTTTGGGTATGGTTTTTTTAGGTTAGGTTTAGGTCCCTTGTGGCAGGCTGCAAATAAAAATACTTCTATATATATCTCCTCTCAACTCAGACAGTCCATTTGTTTCTGACATAAAGGCTTGTTTTAACTGTTGTTTCTAAACTCCTTCCCCTTCATTTTTTTTTCTTTAAATTTGCGTGCCAGCACTTCAGCAACACTACTGGAGTACACAGCAATTGCACTGATACCTGATCTGCTAAAATCTTTCATCCTACTTGACCTTTGCTACTTACACTGCAGACTCAAGCATGTGCAGATTGCTGCTAACTACCTTTCCACAAACTTGAAGTAGTTTGATCAAATCAGCTCCATCCATTTCAGGATCAAGTTCAAACTTGCCTACTGAGACCTTGCTTCAGCAAAAGACTTATGCACATCTTTTAGCTCATGAATCAATAGAACTATGCATGAATTTAAATGTAGGCACATGTTGAAATTTGTAGCTGAATTGGGGTAGGAGTCATGAAGATTTTATAGATCATAAATCAAAGCAAATGCTACTATAACTTTTTCTATTAAATATCAGAAAATAGTTCTTTGGGTTCATTAAAAAGTAATGTGAAATAAACCTTGGTTTCCTATATAAGGCTAATTGTTGCTTGTAGTGGTAACCCCCCCCAAAAACCCAACTAAACAAACAAACAAAAAACCCCACAGTTACCGTATTGTGGGATTTGGAGACACTCAATGCCCATTAAATATTTTGTATTAAAATAATAGCTCTATTTTGAAGTATTTCAGATAGGAGTGTGGGATAGCCATAGGGGAATGCTGACATTATGGGATCCCATCTATAATAATGAGAGAGAGAGAGAGAAAGAGAGAATCAATCTTCATCCTAATTATGTTTGATTGCAGTTTGTATTTTAAATTATGTAAAAATTAAAACAGTTGATCTTCAGTATACACACTGATTTAAATCCAAGTATAAATTTAAAGCTTATTAGAATCAAGTCATAAAAGTACATCAGAAATCTGTTTATTCCTGTTAACTATCTCAAGAGATCATACAACATGCCTCATAGCTGACAGCCTTTTCAAGGCAATCTAATTCAAAACACAGTTAGTGAGTTAACTGCATTATTGTACACTTAGCTACAAATTTTAATGATGCTTTTCAACAATGTGTATCATTAGACAAGTATTTTATAGATTGAGTGAATGTATTGCAAAAATAGATTTCAGTTCATTTGAAAAATTGTCCAGGGTTTGTAGCATTTGTCAGTCAGATTTAAAAAAAAAAACAAAATCAGCAACAACAAAAATGTATTTTTAAATATTATTTTCCAAGCAATATAGAATATTCTCGCTCTGTGAATTAGTTCAGTAGAAATGGTGAATGAATTAATTCAGTAGACCCAAATGACTGATCTGACTCTTCTCCATTTTTCTAGTTTGTAAATGGGGTATTTGGAATTTCAGTTAATGCCTCCTAAATATGTGTCAGTTAAGGAAAGAAAAAGCATTCTTTAATTTCATTCTGTGATTTCTTTTCACATTCTAGGTGCCGAAACCAGTTGACTACTCTTGCCAACTATGGTGAGTTCTGGATTAGCTTCACAACAATTGTCTTGAAATAAACAGTCATAGAAAAGGTGCGTACAGTTGTTTGCCACACCTGACCTATGTTCATGAAGCTTACTTTAAGCCTCATGAACACAGACTGGTAGTGGCACATGCATCTGTTTGCTGTTCCTGGGAGCCATGTGGGGAAATGGTGTAAGTAAATTGGGGTTGGAGGAGGGGTTAGTGGGTTGGGGAGGGGGAGGAGGTGGGGTTGGCAGAATTGCGGGAGGTTGGTGGGCCCACAAGGGAGGTTGCCTGGTCAGGGGTGGGGGAAGGTTGGGGAGCTAAAAATAGGCCAACCAGAGTTGGCAGGGGCATGGGACTGGTGCAGACCCAGGGTTGCAGTAAGTGGCTGGGATTTTCCAGCCCTGGGGCTGCAGTGCAAACTTGTATAGGCATTCGCGAGATCAGGTTAACCTAAACTTGATCTAAGTTAGTGTACCTCCTCAGGGGAATTAATTTAGATTGGGTGTGCCATTTGTTGGTGATTTAAGCCGTCTTCACGTCTATACAATTGGGCATTTAGATCAACCCAACCCTGGTTAGGTCAATCCAAATGTGACACCTGTATGTACCTAAAAGCAACAGTGTTTTATAGCTATCTACTCGTAATTTATATTGTTTCGTCCATTCTAGGATTCTGTTTAGTGGCTGGGGAAAAAAAAACAAATATGCACCGTCTAAAAGCATTTTTCATGTAATGTGCTTAATGATTTTGACATTTTGGTTACAAGTCTGTGTCTACGTAGTCCAAGTCTGAGAGGTTTCTGAAGTGGTATAATAAAAGATCAGTACAACACAGAGCGTGCAAGTTGATTTTACATGAGATGATAGAAATTAACAGAGTGAAATATGTTTTGTTTTGTGGAAAATTTTGCAGTTCCCTCGAACAAAATTTTAGCAATCAGTAGTGATGGAAATGAACAAATATATCAACTCACTGCCAGTGTACAGCTTACATGGGGCATGGTACAGTGTGAAATTTTTGCATGGGAGCTAATTTCACCTTAAAATAAAATAAGGGACTGATTCTGCTCTCAAACTAATTTATCACTTTCATGTAGTTACTCCTGATTTATACAAGTTTTATAGCAAATGGGATGAGACCCCCTGATCCAAATAACACCCCCATTTGTATCTAATTGAATAAAATACATTTCTAGTATTCATTCTTCAATGTTATAATTGAGACTATATCCAATTAAAGACAATTTTTTCCTAAAGGTTTGTAATTTTAAGTTGAAAAGTGTCTTTTAGATTGAACATTGCCTAAACTCTCAACCTAAGATGTTTTTGCAACAAATTTGAAGATGCATCAGAGATTTTCTACTCTTAAATAAGTTTGATCTCTTATGATATTTAAATATCTTTATTATTAGTAATAATAATAATAATGTGACTAGTATGAAAAATATATACCAGTAAAGTAAAAGGTTACTATACTATAGTCATGAGAGATTTTATAACTGCTATAACATGTTGCCATTTTAGAAATATCTTTTGCAAGGTACTGTTCTCTGCAATTATCTACTTCAAAAAAATAAAGCCTGGCAATTACATCATGTTAATAAATTAACCAGTGCACATTATTCTCTAAGTTAAACTTTTAAATTATTGTAAACGAGTGGTGCTGAACCTTTTTGGCCCATGGACTTGATGGGCTGTGCCTGATCCCTCTGTGGGCCAGATCCTGCCGGGTCCCTAGCTGGCTGCACAAAAGGAGAGAGGGGGCAGCCTGGCCCAGTTCAGCCATGTAGTGGAAGGGGATGTGGCCTGGCTCTATCTGGCTGTGCAAGTGTCATGGCCCAGGTCCACCCAGCCCTACCACATGGGTTTTGGGGTTTTGGCAATGAGGGGTGGTAGTATTAACTGCCACTGCTCCCCTGCCGCCAAATTTCTCAATCTGTGGTGAGTCTTGTGGGCCAGATTCCAAGGCTCCACAGGCCGCATTCAGCCTGCAGGATTGAGGTTGAGCTCCTCTGCTGTAAACAGCCAGCTGCAGGCAACCCATTCTGGAGCCCCACTTGAGCTGGTTGTGTTGAGCAGGGCAAAGCATCCATGCAGACCAGAGTGCAGGGACAGTGACATAATTATTTCTCTTGGGTTTTGGTCTGACTTATCAGACCTAGGTTGAAATAGACTTTTTATATAACTTCCTGGAGTTTAACCTGTCCATTATATTTGCCATAAATTTCAACCTGCAAAGAAAATAGGTTAACTATGAATGAAAGGAAAAGGTTTAGGCAGGCAAAGTTCTTTGAGCAGATGTGATACCTTTTATTAGCTGGTCTAATAAAAGGTATCACATCTACTCAAAGAACCTTGCCTGCCTATGTCCTTAGACCAACACAGATTCAACCAAAAACCCAGGAAAAAGTTTATTTGTTTACAAAATTCATGTATTAATAATTCAGAGGGTGTTATTACATATGTCTGTCAGGAAAACACTTTTGTATGTGCTTAAGTGCTGTTGCCATCTACAGTCATTATGTATATGAATGAATTTGCACAAGTGCTTCCTTCCATAAGGATGTGCTTAAATGCTTTCTTGAATAGGGACCATGGTTTTCTGTACCAGGAGGTGGCAGATGCTGTTGCATATTTTCTGGGCATGCTGAATTTTCACAATCCCAACATGTGTTTCATTTACCAGTAGTATTTTGGTGCAACCTTTAATCACAATCTTGTGTACAATATTGGAACTGTAAATTGCACGTTTAATACACCCATGGCACGTATTTGAAGAGAAGCTAATATGTATTTGTTTTTTTCTGGCACAGGTTTGCAGGAGCCATGGAAAGATTGCAAGCGGAGACTGAGCTCACCAACAGGGTAAATAGCACTTACCTGGTGCGGCATAGAACCAAAGAATCAGGAGAATATGCGATTAGCATTAAGTAAGTGGGATGAGCATTTTTACAGAAATAGCTTTTCTGTTGCCATTGATGCTGAAATGTTTGCAGTCAATAAAGAACATCATACATCTCATTGCAGCTTGTGTAGTCATATGTATTTTTTTGGTTTTAGGAAATTTGCTCTCTCTCTCCCTTGTTCCCTAGCCTTTTTATGAATTTTTCATTAGCCAGTCATTGGTTTAAAAAAAGAAAAGAAATAGCTATGGGAGTAGAGATTCCCAGAACTTGGGATTCACCCTCCTAGAGAAATAACATAGAGTAGGCTGTAGTGTCATGCTTCCATTGCTTGCTTCCCTTGGATCTTGTTGGCTATGTAGTGGATCCCAGCATGAAAAAATGGGTAGAGGAGAGTTCCACCTAGCTTAGTGATCATGTCAGTCCACTGGGAAGAGGGCGACATGGGTTTAAACCACCATAGGGGGAGGCCGTAGAACCTAGGACTTAGGCAAGTGCTGTTACTGCTAAGCTGTTGGGTGTAAAAGGTGAGCAACATCACCATCTCCTTTGGCATTGAGTAACATCAAACAGTTACTAAGTTTGCTTTGACTTTGCCTCAGGGGGATTTGGGCAAAATTCAGGTTGGTTCCTAGTATGTATTTGGGTATAAACAAGCATTGCCAAATGAAGTGGATTCGCCATTTCAGGATACGTCCTTCCACAGCAAATTTGCTTTGTTGGGCAAAACTCATATCTCCCATTGTCCCGCACTGGCCCAGTCCTGTGGGACAATGGGTCATAGGTTTGCTACTTAGAGTGATGCACCTGAGAGATTCCCTGGGGCATGTCTCTGTAAGAGGGGAAAGTCAAGGTTCCTCTCATAATGAGGTGACCTGGAGATTGTCCAGAGTGCATCTTGGTAAGAAGAGAAAGCTGGGTAGGCACTCCCAGGGCTGGAGGGGCCTGATCCTGCATGGGTATTCTAGGGCATGCAGGATTGCACCCCTCAAGTCCCAGGCAGCTCTGGGACCACACCCTCCCACCATAAACCTAACAGATGTCTACCACAGTAAAGCAACACGAATTGATGCCACCTATATTGCAGCCACAAATTCGGGGCATTTGTGGCTTGGCAAGGGGTCTTTCCTTGCGTTTGCTTGGCCTTTATGTTGCCATAAAATAGATGAGAGTGGGCGGACCTAAGTGGCTGATCTAGATCGCTTCTGAGCATATCCAGTACCCAAGTCTACACATATAACACACTTTTCAAGCCGAAATGAATGACCTAATCAGACCTAATAAATTATTCAGTTTGAATCTGGGTGTCTAAGCAGTTTTGTGGGGTCAATTTGAATCTTTCCTCGTGACTGATATGCCTAAATTTCATGCAAATCCTGCTTTGGTTTAATAAAGGTCATTTAGGACCTGGTGTTTAGGCCTTGGAGAAACTAAAATATACCCTATACTTTATATATTTTTTGTTATTCTGATTTTAATTATCCTGGGGTAGATAGGAGGTGTCTATTACTGTACCTTGCCAGTATGTGGCAAAGGAGCCTCTGGAGGTCATCTAGTCCAATCCCCTGCTTGAAGCAGGTTTGTCCCTATCTAAAACCATCCCATTCAAGCCTTTGTCTAACCTGTTCCTAACTCCACACAATCAACTTTCTCCCTCAACTACAAGGCACCAAAAGCAATCTAAGTTGCCACAGGTAGAGCAGGGGGACAAGGACTTGTCAGTATCCCACTGCTGCAGGAGTCGTTAAAATGCATTTGAGTGGCTATCCTGGGATGGAAATGGACAGACAAAACCTTAACTGGTGTCAATTACAGTGGTGTATCTTTATCTTCGATTTTTTCCCCCCCACATACGTGGCTGTACTGGATTGGATGAAATTACCCCAGGTTTAGGATTATCATCTGTCCAGTTTAGGGTATTCATTTTAAACCAATGAAAAAGTTTTTAGTTTGACCGGGGCCTTATGTATAAAACATTTCAGGAATGTATGGGTAAACGAGTCTTATCAGCGGAAATTATTATGAGGGTCTTGTTTGTTTCCATATTGATTCTCAATATGAACTTGAAAGCAAGCAATATACAGGATCTCCTCATTAGAACCTACTGGTAGTTGGGATTTTTCTGAATTCAGATTGCATCTTCAGCTATGCCCTAATAAATATATTTGGTTAATTAGATGTCAACTTTGTATTGGCATGAATATACATTTTGTCGTAAGAATTTATTCATGTAGTGTTATTGGGGCATGCCCTTAGGTAGTTATTGATCTCCACTGATTAAAAACACATTTATATTCATAAGTTATTCATTGCCCACAGGTACAATAATGAAGTGAAACACATCAAGATTTTAACAAGAGATGGCCTTTTTCACATTACAGAACATAGGAAATTTAAAAATTTAATGGTAAGCATTGATTAGGTTTTTTTTCCCCCCCCCCTCAAAATGCAACTCCCATGTAAATACTCCCATTGAATTATGTGCTGGTTCATCAGCTTTGAAGAAATACCCTTCCAGCCCCTAACATCTATGAATCTAGGCTGAAAGACTGGCAGAATAATGTCCATCATTCCCACTTAGGATGTTTTTATATATTTGTAAGGCAAAGATTTTTTAGGGTGGTGTCTTCTATTGAGCCAACTGCATAGTTGAAGCATGAATGTCTTGCATTCAAAAGCTTGTCTGACTCTATCTCAACTGTGTCTCTCACAATTCCTGACCATCATAGCTGCAACATCACTCTAACCCATTTGTATATTTGTGGTGTTCAACCTTTGTAACAATGGTGTATGCTTAAAATTATATTTGGGGCCAAACTGTGCCTTATGCAATGGTATGCAAGGAAGGATACTGCAAGAATCCTGAAAAGGGACCAATAACTAATGACATCTCTGAATTCTTTAGGACTGGACACTACCCCTGTAGGCTAGGTACAAACAATCAGGGAGGTTAGAGAAAGATTTGATCACATTAAAAATGGCCACCCAATCTAACTTGGTTTGCCCAAGTACACTAGATAGGTGGATTTAAGTGCAAACTGTACAGACATTCAGGACAGTTAGATCAGTCTAAAAGTGGCCAACCTGATCTAAGTTAACTCTACCTCTGAGGTAGTCTAACTCAGATTGGGTTGGGAATTTTTAGGCTGATCTAACTGTCCTGATCTTCTGTACAGTTCCCAGTGCAGCCCCAGGGCTGGGAAAGCCCAGCCGCTGGCCCCAGCCCCAGGGCTACTCAGCTCTGATTGCAACCCTCTCTCCTCCCTGAATGTCTGTACATGCCTGTAGTGTCCCTTTTCATACTAATGTAAGTAACATTCCATACCAATACCACATCTCTCCATATCTGTTGAGGGATATAACAGTGGCTATGCTCTGCCTATGGCTTCTGGAAGAGATTTTTATGTACCATTCCTACATGTTGGCCAGTGCCTGTCAGGTACAATCTAATGTTTAGGGTGTGTCTACCTTAATAGGGTGGTTTTTTTCTCTTGTTTTGCTACAACTTGTCCTGCTCATATACTGAGAGTACTGGACTCAAAAGGGCCTCCAGGTAGTTGCTGGCATTTTCAGTTGCGTGTTGTCTAACCTTGTTCAGATCAGATGTACAAGATATGGTATGTAAAATGCTGGCTGTGCTGCATCAGCAACAGCACTCTGTGCTGACAAACAGTAGAGGTTTTATCTGAAGATTTTCCTTCCTCAGCTTTATAGCTAACAGTGTGTCTCTCTCCACAGCACAAGGACCATGTATGGAAAATGAATTTGTGTTTGGACTGCAGACATGCTTAAAAAATCCTTACCCATTAGGGTGATTATTAACCAGCTTAAATAGAGCAGTTCCAAAACTGCTTTAAACCTGTGCTAGGGAACAAAATGTCATGGACAGATGGTACACATGCACATGGACCACCCCATCACGTTCAGACTCTGCACCAAGCATAGCTCGGTGAGGCCCTAGTGTTGGGCCAAAGCCCTGAGGTTTTGATGTGTTACTGACTTTAAAAGTTTAATCAAAATAACCTCATCATCTTCCATTTAAATTCTGACCCCTACTTTGGAGGTTTCTCAATAAAAGTCCACATGTTTTGATTAGGTAGTACAACAATCATAAATGTAAAGTGACTGAATGCAGGGCCTCCATGCATTTGTGAAATGTCATCACATAAGCATTTTCTGGGGCATTGTTAAAAGAAGTTGGTTCAATATATTATACTTGGAGCAATAAATTGGATTGCACTTAGACTGCAAATTTCCTGAATGATCTGAAATGATGAATAAAAATGCAAGACTTCAAAATAAGTGAGAGCCACACATTGTAAAACAAGGAAGTCTTAACATTTGCTTTAAATGTAGATTCTGACAAAGAAGGGTCCTGCTCTAAAGCAAGAATATTTCATGCACGACAGGGAATTGAACAAAGACCTATGCTTAATGTGGATCTTACTTTAAGGACATGTATATTAGGAGCAGAAATAGATTCCTTGCAAAGGTGCCTCCAAGAGAGTTTCACAAACTGGTGTGTGTTCTCACTTGATGGCTAGAATCCAATTATGTTTTATTTATGTAAGAGAAATGTACTCAGATATCTCAGCTCTGATTTCAACAGGCTTCTACACAACCTCACAAATGTGTGAGGGAGGTGGTCACGAGATCCACAAACGTAACATTGGGAACTGATGAAAGCATGTAAGGGCTTTCAGCATCTTGGCAAGGCATGTCAACTGAAGTTATATCCTGCAAAATTTCCATTGATGGCTTTATAGTATCATTGACATGAACCTCAAAAGAAAGCATTAAGATCAGAGATAAATACAGGATCACAAATCTGAAAGCTAAAATAAAGAGCTTGTATCAGAAGGGACAGATGAGGACGAAAGAAATCTCTGCTGGAAAGGCCAGTTCAGTAGCTGTTCTTCTTTGGTAACATTTAATATGAAAAGAGTTACTTGATGACCTAACCTTAGCATAGTACAAAGTCTACCATATGCAGTGTTGGTACAGACTGGTAGATCAAGATGGGTGCCATTAGCATGCAGTATAGAACAGTGACATTGCTGTGGAGGCGAGGTACAACAACAGAGGTGAGGCAGAGCAAGTAAATCTATTACAAAGCAGTCATGGAAGGGTAAAGCAGGTATCTGCAACGAAATAATATCTTCCTTAGGATGTGTTCTCACAACATGCTTCATTAAATATGTTTTTAAGATTATGTTTAACATGGGGAGAATGAAGCGAATAACATATCAGGATGAAGTGATGTAAGGCATAAATGTTGCAGTTGACTTTAGTGGAGTCTGGTTTGCATCAACTGAGGAGTCAGCTGTTCACCAGTTTTAAGCTTGCCACTGTAAATGTTTTAACCCAGATCATCATTTAATCATTGTAGTGTAGCATCTGTATTATGAGCACAAGCTAAGGTTTTAAAGGTGATTGATATCCCATGCTCCCTAACTTAATGAGTACAATCAACCCTGGCTAAATCAAACAGTTTAAATTCCTATCAACTTTTTCTTTTACCGGATTATACATTTGTTTTATACAAGTGTTCTGTTTCTGAAAGCTGCCTACAAGTCAGCTTCTGTTGCTTGTCTCTATGATGATTTGGATCTGGATACTTACTGATTATTTGCCAGAGATGTGCCTTGCTGAAACTGCAGCATGCCTTCTTAGCTAATATAAGGTCATGGAAGCCCAAATATTTATTTTATTTCTAGTTTTTTCTGTTTACTTGTAGTGCTTGGAGATCAATGATTATAAACTAGTAAAAGAAGGTGTAGATTTGATTTTTGCTTTAGATACTGCTTTGGAACCACCTATTGAGATGCACAGTATTGCACGACATGGACTAAAATTCTCCCAAATTCAGTTCAGGGGATTAACATTAAGATTGTTTTAAAAACTTGTAACACTTAATGGACTTTGTTGAGCTGATTTCATTGGAATTACATTGATTTTCATGAACTGCTTCAGTTTTTTGAGGATAGTCTGATTATGTCGGGCCTGTTTTTAAATCAGAAGAAAACTATTTATGCTTTTTCCTTGCTTAAATTGAGGCTTGGCCTGGCTGGTGTTTTTTTGGAAACTTAAACATGGCTGAACTTAAAGGATTATTGAATGAATTGTTGATGAGAGTTAAACGTTTACAGTAAATTGATTTGCTTTTCACTTTGGTTTTAAAGAGTGAAACACTATGATTGACAAAACAGAATAATTAAATGAAATGTGTTTGGCTAGCTTTTTCTGCTTGGCTTCTGCTCTTATTCCTTAGTTTGTCTAGAAGCTCTGTATTTATCCTGTGGAAACTAGTCTGTTAATCCAATCCATAGATTGGCTAATTCAAATTTAGCAGTCATTTACTAGATTAATAAGAGCCCAGGTACTTTTTAGGACATTCTATAAGTTTATAGGAACAGCTCAGACACTCAATGTTTAGCACAAGGACTGAAGTCGCTACTTAAGTATCAGGCTTCTATATGCTATTTTGGCAAATCATTTATAAAAGACAAAAATTCTCAGTGGATGTGTGTACTTTTCCCTCACTCCTTGTGTCATATGATGCAGTACACCAATTTTAATGGCACCACTTTGAAAACTTGACATGTTTCATATATCTGATGCAGAAGTAACTATTGACTAGAAAACTCATACTCTTATCTGGTGTCTGTATGTGTTTAGAAATAACTATGTGGATAAACATTTTTGCAGGAAAAAACTAGGAAAATATAGATATGTACAAAGTATAACTAACAGCTGACATCTCTGTCCACCTTGGAAAGGAGAATACGTATTCAGCAACTTGGCTTTAAGGACTAAATAATTCTCTAACACTGAGAATAGGTGTTTTGTCATTTTTATATGTACCATATACTTTTGGGCAAACATGTAATAATACAAGTACCTTATGCTAAATAGCAGACAGAGCATTAAGTGCATCTATGCAGGCAGACAATACGTTAGGCTACATGGTTTTATTGTAAATTTAGTAGTATATTATATATAATATAGTAAGCTCACATGTAGTAAAATTGTTGTAGGCCATGTACTGGAATTTTGGAGAAAACGTAAATTAAATTTTCAGTAATAACTTTATTTTCTCCTTTCTAAAAGGAACTTGTAGAATACTACAAGCACCACTCTCTTAAAGAAGGTTTCCGAAGTTTGGATACTACTCTTCAGTTTCCATACAAGGAATTGGAAAATTCAGCAGGACCAAGGAGTAACAGAGCAAGTAGCAACAGTGAGTGTTACAATTTTATGTACTGTCTGGCATCATTTAAATACTAAAAGCATACTGATATTTAAAACATCTTCATTTTGCTTTTTTGACATATAACCAATTAATATGGTGATGCATTTAGCTATGATTTTTTCTGAAGCTAAGCAGAACCAGATCTGCCAGCAAGTTTATGAACATGCCTAGCGAGACTTCTCTGCTGCCAAACTTAAAATCAGATTGGTGTTCAAGAATCTATTACAAATGCTAGTGAGAAATTTAATTTGCAGTCTGCCTAATTTTTGCAGACATTTGAATTGGCTGTACTGTTTTTCTGCTTTGTGCATTAATAAGCAGTTGTGTCCATTTCTAATCTGGGCTTGGAAATTAAATGGATCAGTCATGTAATGTGACTGCATACTGTAAACTAGGTTTTCAGTAATGGCGCATCTTTCCAATAATAAATCATTTGTTGAGTCTTCTTGTTTTTATAGTTGAATATGTAAGACCATGTAATACTTTTTAAAAGTTTTAAAAATACATATCATTCAATCACCTGTTTCAAATATATTTGGGGGTATATAACATAACAGTGGGGATTTACAATATTGTACTATCCCTCTTTCTAATATTCAACATTTTCTAGCGTAAATGGAATGCTGTGAAACTATTGTCACTAAATGCGTAGTAGTCCAGTGTTGCATGAAAAGAATTGCTACATATCATGTAAAATGTTTTTTTCTTATAAAGTTGGATTAGATTTTCCAGCATTGCACGCAATGCCCATGCCTTTGCACTGCAACAGAAAGTAAAAGGAAAATAACAATGAATGGTGGTTTTAACAATATGAAGTGTGCTATGAATGAGGAAACAGTTCTGACCTAGTTTCTTGTGATAATGATTTGCCACCCCATCGTCATAATTTACTATATATCTTAGATTTTGACCTGTTCAGACCTTTAGTCCAAGAACACATCTGTGTAATTTAGGAGGCTTTCTCCTTCCTTATACAGAAGCATAGGAGCATTTAGTATAGATCATTTTAAGAAACTATCCCTCTTTGTATCAGTTTTCCCTATTTGGTCTTCTAATATCATCTCATTTCCTCTTGTTTCCTTTCCCTGCTTCCCAGGCCTTCAATTTTTTTTCTCCTATGATATCTTGTTTCCCATGTTTTCTTAGTAATTACTTCCACCTTGTCTTTCTTTTTCCTTACCCTCTCCTTCCTTTTCCACCATCCCTCCCTGCAATCTCTTTCTCTTCTTCCCTTTCATCCCTGCCCTGCCTGGAGGTCCTGAAGAATCTTTCCTGTCTCTGCTGGATCATAGTTTAGCTGATTTGACATAAGAACAAACAATAATTACTTTTTTTTTCCTCTCTTAGACCAGCTGATAGAAGGTATCCATACCAGCTGGAAAAGTAGTGATTTGCAGCAGCATTGGGCAAACCACTGCAAGTGCTTGTAGGATGTAAGATTTTACATAGACCTATTCCACAACCTTAATTCTACCCAAATTAAACAATATCCTGTGACAGAAATTCAAGGGAAATCCATGGAAGGGTAGGAGAAATAAATGTAGTGTGCTCTCACCTTTTGTAAGGAAGTTGACAAGCCTATATTTGTGCTACCATGGAATTCAGACATTTTTGCTACATTTGCCAATGGGGATTGACAAATTTTCTCTTTAGGCCAAACTTGAAAAGTCATTTCGTTTTAGAGTTCCAATGTAAAAAACCTAATAGATTTACCCAACACTGTTAACAGAGCCCAGATACTTTGACTTAGGGTGACACTTTGATTAATGAATTTGACAGTTTTCTTTTGAAGTGTCATCATGTCCCTGTGAGGTGTGTGGGATTTTTTTTTTTTTCAGAAAAGTATCCTTGATTTGCAAACCATCTGTAAATCATGCTGCTTAGTTTTTACAGCTGTCCTGTTAGTTTTCACCAAGCTGGCATTAGAATAGTCTCAAATCTAGGTTGTGTGAACCCTGAAGTATCTGAATTTCATTGCAGTTTGAGAATCAGACCTTATGTTTTGTTAGGAGGGGCTGGAACAAACCAAGAGATTTGCTGGAGTTTGACTCCCTTCAATCACCCTACAAAGGCAGTTGCTCCTTGACCTCTTCCCATTCTCATCTGAAGGCAGAAAGGCTAGCTGTGGAGAGGGAGCCTCTCTAGCAAGCCAAGAAGAATGAAGTTTCCAAGGGATGGGGATAACCCCATCCCATCTGCATCAGACTTCACAAGCACGGGTTTAGTTGGTGTCATTATTTTGTCAAGCTTCCAACAGAAGGGATTTTAAGGTCCTTGGTACATGTTGGGCCTAAATAGAGAGAATGTTTCTGATACAGGATGGTTTCAAACTACTGGAAACTTTGACAAAACTGTACCACCTACAGGTGCTGAAATCCAAAAGGCAACTTCAAGATGACTTAATTTCCTAAGATAATACAAAAAAGGTTTACCTTCATTCATTTATATATATTCGTTTATATATATGTAGGTGTATAATATGGTTTTATTTATTTACCTTGTGTAGGGTGAAGTATTAATCGGCTCCTTGGTTTCCCAGTAATTTATATGACTTCCAATACTTTTTTTTTTATGTTACTACTTAGGCAAAGGGTGATTTAAAAGCTGAGCTACTTCAGTCACAGTCTTCTTAACAGTAAATTGTCATTAGAACCTAATCTTTTTTGTGGCTACAATTAATTTGGCTTTCTGCATAATTCAGAACATTTTGCAGTGGTTTTGTTTAATCCCACATCTCCCCAGAATTATGTCCTCTTTTTAGATATTTATTGCACTGCTTGAGAGGTTGTGCCAACAGCCGTGGAATATGTCAGGATTCCTAGGTTTTCACACTGATTTTATTTTAAAAAGTAAGTCTACTAAGATGAGTTTTGATGCCAGGGCTTGTTCTTGGGGTTTAGTTTTTAGTTCTAGACTTGGTTTTGTGAACACACAGGATTGTACCTAGAAAAATAAGCACACATCTTCAACCCTCCCCTCGCCCCCCAGCCCAAAATAGAAAACTATCCAGAAACACATGGTAGCACAGTCATGTGACTAACACCCTGATTAACGTGAGTAAATGTCAGCCAAAATAAATGACAGTTTGAGGCCTGTCTAGAATGGGGTCTATGAAGTAATTTGAATGTGAACAGAGTTGTTTTGGCTGCATTTAGGAAGTAATTAAGACTAAGTGATATTGTCAGGTGTTTTCCTAAATAAATATTTAGGCTAGCGCACAAAGCTGACCCCGGGGTACCTAACTGTTAAAAGGAATTATGTTAATATAGTAAAAAGAAAAAAAACCCCCTCTGTTCTTAAAGATTTGTGCTGAAAGTACTGCTTGGTGACTAGAACAAAGACAGCCTCTTGTCACTAGCATCCTAGCACTATTAAATAGCAAAACTCCTTTTTGTTTTAGGCGGAGGCACGATTTTCTTGTTAGAATCAAACCCTCAGTCAGATCTGAAGTAAAATTATTTTAAAGAAGACGGCATATTGTAAGAACAGGAAAGAGCTGTGTAGTCTAATATGTGGTGCCTATTCTTTCTCATCGTCTCATCATCCTTTTTGTTCCATAGCTTTCTTTCCTGCTATAGCAACGTGTTTTTCTTTCTCTTGGAACTTGTACTCGCGCTCTTTTAAAGTCACCCTTCTCATTTGCATAACCATCAGTCCATAAACACTGTCCTTGATGCAGCTGTTCACATATGGGTGATCTTTGCATGGCTAGACCTTTGTTTTTTTCATTCGCTGCATGTAAAAGCTCAAGTCCATAGTCCTGCAAATAAATGTCTGAAAGCAAAGAGTAAACTTGTGGGCAGTACAGCTCTACACTACCCTCAATATACATCCGGGCCTTAATGGTGCAGTTTTGTTAAAAAGGAAAAATGCTCCTCCATTTTCTCTTTAAATCCCATGAGAACATCAGCACTACCAGCAGGTGTGTGCTGGGAAATAACCACCAAGTGCTAACTCAGCTTTTCCAGATAGCATTGCAACATCATAGAGTATATTGTGGCAACGTGCATAAAATCCAAACTACTCTGAAATGTTTCTTTTATAAATAGTTAAATCATATTTGGAGATCTCTGTTTGCTGTTACTATTATTTCTTCACTGCTTCTCAAAAAAAGAGTGAGGAAACATGAGAACATATGGGTCGAGTGGGTTAGATTTCTGGGTTAGGTAAGCTCAGTACATTTATCTTTACTTTTTTCCATTAAAAAAATATGGCCATAGGCCACCATAAATTTGTTAGAGATCTAATAAGAATTTCTTTAAGGCTTTGATTGTCTAGGGGTAGTATTACATTTTTTTCAACAAACAAGGGGCTAGAATGAAGTTATGGCTCTACAGATTAAACAGATGACCCAGCCAAATTCTTCCATCCTACATGCACTCAGAACCTCAGCAAGTTTACTGAACTTGGTATCTTCAAGGACATTATTTGGTCCTCAGAGGATATGACATATGCACTAATTCCCACTGATGTTAATGTCTGTTTGGGTGAAATGTGAACACACATTCTAAAAGAACCTAACTCAGTAAGGTAGTTAAGCACATACCCAAATTCAGGCATTTGACAAATCCTGATGATACACTAGGGCTGCTCTCATATTTGAAGGCAGAGACCTGCTCAAGCACCAATAAAAAGCATTTTAAAACTTAAGGAGAAAATATTTTACTTGCAAGAATAAATCGTTTGAAATGCCTTTCTCTAAAACCCGACTGGTTGGTGTTCTTCTGTCTTATTTTTTGAAAATGCAATTGTGAAAGATTAAATTCTAGATCCAAATTTTCCATGTCTTCCAAAAAATGTCCTTCTGGACTTACTCAGCATAGGACCTTAGTTTCCTTATTACCGATGATTACATAATAATATTTAAATATTTTGACAATATTTCAATGTTCTTTTGCTTCTCTCTTTTTCTCTTTCTTTCTCTAAGCCCCCTCTTTATTCTGTGGGTTTTCTTTTGTAACTCCTCCAGACTACAGCTTTGTTCCCCCTTCCTCCACTCCTTTCTGGTCAGGTACTGCTTACTGCTTTTATATTTCTTCTAAACTTGCTTCTGTTTGTTTCTATGTGCATCCAGTGAGGGAAGGGATGAATTTTTTTGTATGTATTCACTAAATACATGACAGTTAATGTGATATACTGAAGACCGATGCTAAATCTCAATAATTAGATAATGCAGTAAGCTGCTGTGACAAGACAATCCAATGTGGAAGACTGATCTTTTTATATGCTAAGAATACCAGTCTTCTAAAGTGCTTTAAAAGCATACGTTACTGTATGCAGAGTTTGAATAGATGCAGCAGATCTCAAGTGGCTACTGAGCCATCATTCACCAGTGGTGTCTGATAGCTAGTAGCATTATATTTTTCATCAATTTGTATAAATTATTCTCTAAAACTTGCACTGTTTGAAAGTCAACCAAATATTCATCCCATCCCTACACCAAACCATATCACAGCAGCCTCTTAAAAGTGTAGTTGCTAGAGTTTTGTTGTTGCATATGCTTTCTTTAGATTCTGCATTGTTTGTCAGTTAATTTTCCTCGTCTGTTTTTCAAGTGAACTTGCGTTGTTTCTGTTAGCCTTGTATAACTCACTTGCTTTGACAGTATACACACATTTTCAAGGAACAAATTGTAAAAAGAAGTTTGAAATGATAGCAGTGCTAATTACATTTCTAATGACATCATGATAAATTCACAACCCACCACTATAGCCATGGTAATTAAAGACACTTTATAGCTGTTAAGCCTTGGGTGCACCACCCTTTTCGCAACCACTAAGAGAAATTTTGCCAGTTAGAAGATAAATGCTTTGCAGAGCCCCGGAGGTGTGTAAACAGCAGCAACTGTTATCTCCTTTAAAATAAAGCATTGTTTTCATCCCTTATTCTGGCTATCTTCCACTTAGGGTGGAGGATTGGAGCTACAGTAGTTCAAAGATCTCTGGGATTGAGATGGTTCCTGTACTAGAGAAAGGAAAAGTCCTAGCACATGCATCTCACTTTGTGCATAACCCTAGCTTCATGCTGGACCTGGCCTTTTGCAGCTACAGCATTTTACGAGGTTTCAAAAATCTTCCCTTTCTGTATAAAAAAGAATCTGGGACCTTTCAAGGTTGTTCAAAATAGGGGAGAAAAGAGAGAGAAGAGAGAGTTTGTGGGGAGAAGAGACGGAATGTAAAAAATAACCTGGTGGCTAGTGCATTCACTTGTGATGTTGGAAATCAGGGTTCAAGTCTTCACTGATTTCAGGCCAGGGACTTGATCCTCAGTATCTTGCATTCAAGTCAAATGCTCTGGCCACGAGACTACTCTCTGTTCCACAGTGGGTCTCTTTCAGTCTCTTCTGCTGGTGTTATTTGCACAAATAATTAAGGGTTTATATTAGGGCTGTCAAATGACTAAAAAATGTGATCGCAATTAGTTGCGCAATAAAAAAATTAGTCACAATTAATCACAATTTTAATTGGACAGCTAAAAACTCAAAATTATGCGGGTCCTTGTATGGTTGGGGTGGGTGTGGTGTGTGTGGGGGGAATGTGTGAAGGTGTGGGGTGCGTGTGTGGAGTCTGGAGCTAGGGGTTCCCAAACACCCTGGCAGGATGCAGGGTTTTGTGGGTCAGGAGTGAGGGAGGGGCAACAGCAGGGCTGGGGGGGGGCTAGGGCTTGGGAGTGAGGGACATGCATGCATGCCATGTCAATAAGTCTGTGGAGGGGGAGATTGAAGGAGTGGAGAGGCACAGATTGAGGCCCTCACAGTGAGAGAGGGAGTGGGGCAGGGGCAAGTGCTGGGTTGAATGGTACCCAGGGCTGGGGTAGGTCATGGGATGGAGCCGTAGGCGGCTCATGAAGGGGCATGGGAGGGGGCAGCTCCCCACCACTGTGTGCCCCCCCAGGGAAGGGATGAGGGACATGTGCCCTCTGGATTTGTGAGTGGGGCAGAGGTGAGCTGCCTGCTGGGGCTGGTACTCTACATCCTGATGCCTTTGCTTGGGGAGCTGTGTGACACCATATTGTGCCTCCCACTGCCAGGTGGGCAGGGGATGCACAGCATGGGCAGGGGATGCACAGCATGGCCAGTGCATGGCTCCCAGGGCAAAGGCAGCAGGACACAGAGCCCCAGTCCCAGTCTGCCTTCACCCTGTGCAAAAATCTGGGTAGCACATGCTCCCCATGCCTCTTCCAGGGATGCACAGAAGAGCGTAGAGCCACACCCCGCCTTCCCTCTTTGTGCTTCTGGATGAGCCTCCCATGGCTCTGTCCCATGACCTGTCCTTGCCCCGGGGCCCCATTCTCCACAGTGCCTGCCCCGCCTCACTCCTTGTCTCACCGTGGGTGCCTCATTCTGCTCCTCCACCCCTCCCTCTACAGACTTACCAGTGTGGTGCTGCTCTACATGCAGCATGCAGGCTATGGCTGCTTATGTGCGTCTGTGAATGAATCTTTGCTATTTATGCAAGAACGTCTGCAACAAGAGAGGGAGAGTCACTTCAGAATGCCCTGATTGCCAGGCTATTGGCTATTCATTAGGTTAGCGTGAACTGTATCAGTGGTCAAGTCCCAGGTGTGAATTGGGACAGATGTGAATCTTCATCTCTCAGCATGGGCAGTTGACTATTCTGAGTGAGTAAGGGTGCCTTACATATTCTCTCCCTAGCCCACATGCTGACCCATTTTCACTGTCTGGATTGGCACCTAAGGCTTGATGTATTCTATCCACTAGGCCCTTTCTTGTTTGTGTATAGGACCATCAGTGGAACAGGTTGACACCCTTCACTTATTCCCCCACCCTCCCAAATGATGCCTCCCGAGGTCCATCTTTTTCACCTTTTCCCACTTACCTTACTGCCTTGCTTTATTTTCTCCTCTTCTCTAATTATGCTTTTCTCTTTTTAAAATGCCTCCCCTAGCTTGTTTTGCAAGATTCCTCTCTCTGCCCAATTCTGCCCATCTTTCTTTCCCATTTCCTCCAATACTGTATTACAATTCACTGCTTTTCTCATCTTTTTAGTTCTGTTCATCCCACTTTCTTCCATCAATTCCCTGTTGCCACATCTCTCTCTTCTGTACCCCATTTTGTTCCTCGTCCCTCACTTTTCAATCTCACTTTACCCTTTAAACTCAGCTCATAGCCCCTTTCTAGAGTCCAAAGTGGCCCCCCTGCTCCCGATACTACTTATTGGTCCTTATGTCTCAAAACTGTTTTTCTCCCCTTCCCTACCAATCAGTTATTGCTATTCCCATCCACCAAAATCAATTACTTACCCCATAACGTTAACTGCTGCTATTTCCCTTTCCCCCCAAAATAGAATGATTGTGTCTGTTGTCTGCAAAATCAAATACTGCTGCCCCACTGCCAGCTATTCTTGCTGTAGTCCTGCTAAGGTATCTGACATAATGTGGATACTAGTGCTTATGATACTTGACATACTAGAGTGCAAGTAATGTATTATACCAGTGGCCTACATTCTAATCTACAGCATCTTCATATTGTGAACATGAGCCATAAATCAAGTTGCTAATTCTCTTTTATATACCCAAGTACTGCAGTATACTTACTCTGCAAATGCTATAGAATGCTATGATGTTATGGTTAAAACAAGGGCATAATTCATTTTTAGACATGAAGGTTAAGGTATTTGCTTTAATCATTGATGTGTGATGATCATTTGAATGTACAGCTTGCTGTTGTTAAGTAAAAGCTGCTATTCATATCAAATGCTTCCAGAAGTTACAATTACTTGATTGCACAGTGTTTGTTACTGTATAGCTGCTGTTTATATCAAATATTTGTTCTTTGTTCCTTATGAAGCCACAACCCATATCACATAAATATATATGTAGCAAGGCTGCAATTGTTTGTCTTGTCATAGCTGTCTAGATGTTCCTAGTGTATATGCCATCTCCTGTGTTTTCCTTATTTTTAAGCAGCATTTTTTTGTGATCCTTTACCATTCAATTCTCAAAGTTTTCAAAATAGAATGTAAATGCAATTCTGGAAGATCTCTGGGAAACCCTAGTTAGAAATAGGTTTTATTCTCTATATAGTTCTGAGAACGGGGATGTTAGTGAACATGCCTCTGCATCTTCATTGGTTGCCATATACCCAACATAAAACCAGAATCTTTTTCAAATGGGCTTTGCCCTTCCTGATCCAGTTTCCAAATGGCCAGTTTCTGTCTAGACCCAGCTGATTATGTGGGCAGCCAGCTATAAAAAAAACAAAAAACTGTATCAATTGAAAATGCTATTTTGATGTCACTTACATATAGTACCTTAAGGCTTTGGCAGATGTTGGTTACTGTGCCAGCATCAAAATCAAACATACAAGTCAATGAATATTTTTTTCTAAATATTTAAATTGCAGTTCTAGTCCTTTAAGTTGCGTTGCTACCTTGCTTTCTATTAGGAATTGAAGGTGATTAGAATCATGCAGGAATTAATTTTGTAAGACTTTATAAGGGGAAGATTAATTTGCTTCAATTCAAAGCCGGTTTTAGTTTCATGCAGCTTTTGCACCTGTGTGGTTAAAAAATGTTTGAAAACATTTTTATATAATTTAAAACATTTAAGTTCCACTTCAACAAGCTATTAAAATATGTATATAATTTCAAGCTTTTTAAGCATCAATTTTATTTAAACTAGACACTTTAGGTACCTTGTTGAATTGTGGTATATTTTCTTTGTTGTGGGATTTTATTTAAAAAAAGGGTAAACTGTGCTCAGGTTTTATGTCTGAAAACATGAACTGCAAAAAAGCCTGGGTTTACACGATCGATGGTCACACAACAGATAAAAACACTCACTCACTGTGGAAACTTGAGTACTTTTTTGTTGGTTTGAGTTGGAATGAGCTAGTCTGCAGCAGATGACATGAATTAATATTTGACTTCAAAGTCGTTATTGGAAGAACACTACCTTATTCTGTTTATTTTGCCTCATTAGAGGTTTAAAGTGAAATCAAGTGGAAATGTTAATAATCTCTTTGGAAACAAACTAGTGACCTGTAAAATATGTTGACGTACATACCTTGCAGCCAAATGTATTATAACATACAACAATGTAATAACTTTCCAATTTTTTATGAATCCTTGGGAAGATTTTTGATTTAGTAGCATTTTCATTCAACTGGATCACATTTTTTAAAATCTACAAACTACATAATCCTCCAAACTCCTGTTGAATTAACTAATAAAGAATGCGTCTCCTTCTCTCTAATTAGCATAGTTACTTTCTTAGTCGCATGCAAATTATTCCTAGTTTATATTGTCATGGAATCCTTGTTAATTTTATAATAATACTGATATCATTCCCCTTAATCAGTTAGTCTGGGGTTAAGAAACTTTAATAACATTGATTTCTTGTGTTCAATTTCAGTGTTAAGTCCAAAAGTTATAGGCATAGCCATAGCCCGGTATGACTTCTGTGCAAGGGACATGAGAGAACTTTCCTTATTTAAAGGTGATGTGGTAAAAATTTATACAAAGACAAGCGCAAATGGCTGGTGGAGAGGTGAAGCAAATGGAAGGGTAGGTGTTTCCATTTTTTGCCATCTTCATTCACCTTTTTCATACTCTTTGTCTCACAATATGTCTGATGTAATGATCTGTTTCAAGCACACACAATGCTTGATCATTTTTTGCAATATCTAACTGAATGAGGGTCTCAGTTGAGACCTAACTGGTTGATGTTCAGTTTGCATAAGACTGTTTGGGGAAAGTAGTCAGGAAAAATAATAGAATAATATCAGCTGCTTTGAATTGCTTATGCTTGGTTAGGGTCATTACCTGAGAGTCTTGAATATTTGGCTGTTATTAAATGTCTGGCTAGCAAGGAGTGTTTTTAGTTGTTTTCTCTTTTGGTGTGTGTTTCACAACCCTAGAATTGGTTTCTAATTAGTTCCTGGCACCAATTCAAGGTGTCATTTTTGACCTATGAACTTAATAGTTTCCCATTAGGAGCCACCACTTTTCTGCAGCATAGATAAATGAAGTGCTCAGGACAACATCACCTGGTTTAGATGGCAAGGGTTTTTAAATTAGGCCACAAAGGTCATCTGATTTAGGGGAGGAAGGGTGCAAGTTCATTAGGGTGGTATTTGGGAATGAAAGTTGTTAGTCCCATTGAATTTGATAGGTAGGGAGAGTGTTGGGATTTAGAGCATTGTGCTGTTTGAAGAGATTGCTGTCATTTTGTCTATCCATGCCGCTAGAGTACATGACAGGAACACTTTAGATTGAAAGCAACATGGAAACCTAAACTCTTTTTGATGGCCTAATATGCAGTGTGAAATGATTGCTCTTATTCTAGTCTTAGTGAGTCAATATCCACCTCCTAAAAAAACAGTCAACTGGCATTCGTTTTGGCAGCCTCAGCAGAACAGACTTGGCATGTTCTCTTCTCATCTCTATAGATAAGTATATCCAGAACAGGATTCATGATGGAGCCCATAGTTACATTTCTTGTTGGGCTCTGTTAGATTTATGGTCTTCAAATTGAACAGTCTGCCTTCTTTCATAAGTGTGAAATAATTAAATTAGAAGAGTCTGAATGAAAAATATAAAAGAACAGTAAAAAGATGCACAAAAGACTGCTATACATAACATGTTCCTTAAATTAGGGCATCATTAATTTTGGGAAGATGACTTTAGGTTTTCTAAAGTGTGTAAAACATTGGGCTCTGCCTTGAAATTCTCTCTCCTGGAAAAGTCTTCCTGATTGCATTATGAGTTAGAGCATGTAGACTTATTCCTTTTTTCACTCTGGTGGAGCAGTGGGAATATGGACTTGTGGCCTTGACTGTAGCCTTGCAGAGTGCTTAAATGCCCTTTACCTCTACTTCCAAAATGGGAGCAACAGTTTTTTGCCTCTAAGAGGTCTGCAGTAGGACCTGAGGAGGAAGGTGCTAAGTGTGCCCTGCTGACACCCCATGTACCTGAATCAACTGATGCACTATAGACCTGGAATCTCAACAGTGAGATTACTCAAGCTCATCCCCAGTGCTCACTCCTGATCTCTGTTTCCAGCAGGGTCATAAGAGAGCTAGTCTCACCAGTCACTTCCAGGTCTGAAGTATGTGCAGACCCAGGTGGTGAGTCATGGTCAACCAAGTCCTCCCTAGGAACAGCCACTGCTGCAGTCTAGATGAACCACCTTGTTTCTGCTCTTATTTTTCTTATTCCACCTTTTAGTTCTTTGGGGTACAGTGATCGTCATCTAATTCTAATCTACCTCAAAAAAGGTTCTGATATTCAGTTTACAACCTCCAAACTTTAGTACTGATAATTTTGCATTGCTTGATTGAGTTATCCTAAATAAGTGCTCTGGCAGGTCAGTCAGGTTTATACTTTTATCTTGCTGTCTGCTCAGCAGAACTATCATTGTTTTGGTTAATTAGGTGTTTGGAAAAAATTGTGTTGTCTCATTAGCCTCCTATGTATCATTTTGTTCTGCTTTTTCTCCTTGTTTTTAGGTTGGCTGGTTTCCATCAACGTATGTTGAAGAGGATGAATGATTTAAACACTCACTTTGTTATATTGAACAGAAATTTCAGGGACTGTGCAACATAAATTCTGCAACGTGGTGTTGGTCTTGTTAAGCAGCAATTCTGCCTGTCCAAACCCTCCCGTCTTAATGTTCGGATTTCTACCGAAGTTTGTGCTGACAGATTAATGGCTTGCCCAGAGCTGTGCAAGAAACAACCTGCCAGTTTGCTATCATGAGGGACCAGTACAAAGCCCAGACTTCATCTTCCCTGAAGACCTCTGCAAAACAGATTTCTTTATGTTCCTTTTCATTTCATCTGGTAGCACACAGTGAATACTAGCTACTGGTAAATGTTTTAAAACCCTCTTTTCCTTAGGAGTGAACACTTCTGATGGTACAAGTAGATGCTTATTATACCTTATCACTGCATACAGGAAAATGAGTGTTCAGTCATGCTGGTGGGCATAAAGTTGATTCAGTATACTTATTTTGAAGCATTAAAGCATCCTTACTTATCAACTTAAAAACATCCATAAACACAGTGAACTGTTTTGAAGAAAATACTACTGAAGTGAATATGAATAGTCTTCATTTCAAGGTGTGCATGAAGCTGGTTTTAGCTGACTACTTTGAGGTCCTGTTTAAATTTTCTATTTGTTTTGACAGCAATTATAAAAAAAAGTTTAGTGTTATCTAAGACATGGTATTTCTTGAAGAACTGTCTGTAAAATAGGATTGTGGAGTTTTTATGTCTCTGTGATTCCCAAAGTGGTTTGTTTTTTTTTTCAATTTTCAAGTAAGCAGCTGACCCTATAAATGCAGGCACATGTTGCTATGATGTGATGTGGTTCTGTTAGAGCTTGTACATCATCATTAATTTAAAAGTTTTGCAGGTCAGATTCTTCCTCACTTTACATCTGCACCACTGTTCCTGCTATATTTGCATTTTGGGGGTTTGGAGGTATTTTCCCTTGGGTCTTTGTGATGGGCTTTTTCATCCCTTTGTTTTTTGCTAACAGGTTTGGAGTATGCCTCACCTTAACATCTAGCACAGGGGTTGGCAACTTGTGGCCCACAGGCTGGATCCAGCCAGTAGTAACCATTCAATTGGGCCTGGAGCCATGGGGTTTGGGACTTATGGAGCAGTGGATTTTGCTCCCCTGTGGCCAATTGCTCCCCTGTGGCCAATTGGTTTGCCTGTACTGTGGCCTGGGACTTTGCCAGTGCAACAGCTAGGTGGTAGGGAGAAGCAGCAGCGGTGGTGGTACCCAGGTTCTGGTGTCAACCCACCTTGGACCTGAGCTGGGTCATTCCAGCCCATCTCTTGAAATCACTGTTAATCACTGATCTAGCATGAACTGTCTTTGGTCATTAGGGCAAGATAAAGGAAGCTTACTAGGATTTCTTCCTGTTTCCCAGCACACTAATTCTGATGGTTACTTAGGTAGAGTGGTGGTAAAGTTGGTGGCAATGCAGTGTAGTGAGCTTTCCTTCCATATTATACTAAGTGTATATAAAGGAATGTTAGCTTGAAAGGCTGTGACCTCAGGCATCAGGCATGGCAAAATGGCATCTGGCCTTTGCAAGTTAGCATTTTCATAAACTTGGAAAGTCCTGATGTATATAAGGGAAGGCTGCACTGTGAGCAGTGTCATTGTGCAGGTGTGAGTATGCAATTTAAGATTTTATATTTTGTTTTTCCTGAGGGTAATATTTCCCCCACTTCCTTCCACTGAATGAAGCTGGAGAGTCTACCCATGCACATACCTTGCAGTTGGACTAGCAGTGTGGCTCCTTTGCAACTCTCTTTCCGTATGATGGACTTGATTGTTTCCACTGGTCTTCCACAGAATGGGACTGGCACAAGTCCCATTGCACAAATCCTATTGCAAACCCTGTCTTCTTTCTGTTCCCTACTTCATGCTGGCCTATTTGAGGTCAGGCTAAAAGTCCCATTCAAAGGATAGAATCTTTTCAGTAGGACCCTTCCCTCACAGCAGCCTTTCTACCAAAGTGCTACATGATTTAGGCACTGTTGTCTGGGGCCAAGTGAGGGTAAAGTAAGTCTTGCAGAAAGCAAGGTAAGTTCCAGTCTTATTTGTGAGCCCCTGCTGATGTTCTTTTGCTTCAGGAAGTTTACCTCAAAATTAGGTAAACTGTGATTTCATTGAATATGTTGTTTGATGGAACCAGTTCAGAGAACTTGTAAGTATGTAAATAATTCCTACAGTGTATTTTATAAAATGATCTGTACAGCTAGTTAGTCTGGGGGAATATTGCCTTTGGTCCTGTGCTGCTATGCAGTAGTATTTGTGGGCCTGATCCTGTGCTCCTTAAGTGGACCAAACTGATTCTTTGGCAATTTTGCCTGCTTAAGGGGTAAAGGAGTAGTCTCTATGAAATGTGTTGTGCTTTGCAGTCATATAGTTCTGAGGAGAAGCAGTTGAATTCGATACAAATTAGGAAACACATCTGGTATGTTCAATAACTTAGTTTAATTTTTTAAAGTTTGATAAGCAGTGCTATAGGCTTTTTGGCAAGCCAGGGGTTCAGCCATTTACCTTGGAGAAAAATTAAAGCCATAACTAAACATCTTTTTCATGGTATAAATCCATGCATCTTTGTTGAATGCCCTGTATTGGACAAGTTAATGCTGCATTTTAAATTGCATTTGTTTAAACCAAAGACTTAGTAAATATTCCAAGCCTCTGCTTCTACATATGCTTTCTTTTGCCTGTGTTGAGACCTTATTGTCACTTACTACAGTAATGCCATTTGTAATATTTTGTAAATATGTGAATATAATAAACCAGTTGATTTCTTGTGTAAATTTAATGTGGCAACATTTGTACTTTTTTTTTAAACAAAGGCATGGTTTGGCTTTTGTGAAGCTTTCTATGCATGCCAGGGCTTTCTAAGTACTTACAGCAATTTGTAACGGTCTGTTTTATTCCTACTCTTGTATAAATTTTGTTTACCTGTGAGGCCGCGTTATTGTTGTATTTAGAAAGTGGACTCTTCTTAAGGGTTTCTTTTTCTCAGAGTGTAATGTCCCTTTCACTAAACACAGGACCACTTTGTGTGTATTTGGACAACTACTTACATGAGGCCTAGAGAATGTCATTCATTACTTAATCATATTTTTTTTACCTGGCAAAGCCTGAATTTGTAATTTCTTGACTGAATACCACAATTCCTTTCGTTCATAATGTTTGATTGAGGTGACTTTCTTTCTCTGTTTTCTGTGTTCTCTCGCATGTAATTTTAGCTTCACTTGAGCTCAAGTCTGGAACTGCAGTCTATTCTCAATTATTCAGCTGCCTAACTGCATTCCTATAACACATCCTATCTATACAATTCGGACAATATCGCCTTTATGCACCGTCTGTTTACCAGTAGAATAATTTTTGGGCTGATGAACTAATTCAGAGACTTCTGTGATAATACAGCTGAAACATGGCTTCACTATGTCACTTCTGCTTTTTGATAAGAAAGCTTTTCTTTGTGAAGCCACCTTTCTAATAGATAATCATTAAACCTAATGAGGGATTTACACATCTCTGCAGATGTAAGGCATAATTTTCCTGTCACCCATGAAGATATCATATATCTAAGACCTGCACCTAACCTGAGAGATGCAGAATGCTTCTCAATTAAATTCTACTCTGAGCAAAATTCATTCTCATTCATATGGAGGCTGCTTTTATTTATACATGGGAAGAGAGATGTGCCCTCTTATCTCATAGGAAAATAAGAGGAATTATTGTAATTAGGGCATAGGAGCTATTTATGATTGGATTTCAAGCTCTGAAGATTTGGAGGCCAGCCAAACACTGAAGATTTATTGGGATGTTTTGGTTTCATAGATTACAACCTTAGTAAGGAAAATTCCCCTGTCCCTCTCAAGAGCTTCCCTTCCTATCCCCCCAAAACAATCTCTAATACTTTTCTGAAGGGAGCTAATTATGGTGATGTGGGGTTTTCTCAATATGGATGAGGAAGTGCGAGAGGAGGAGAGGTGTTACTTGAAGAGATAGTTGGAGAAGAGTTAAAGAGAATGTGTGTGTATGTTCTGGCACATTCAACCTCCAGTCTAGGTTTACTTTAAGTGGGTTTGAAGTTCAGTGTGAAAGTTTTATATGTATCTAGCTTAACTTTTGCAGTCAAGCCACAGTTGCAGTTCTACCTATTGCATCAGTATTGCAATAAATTAATGGTTGTTGCTTTGCCACACATCATACCTGCTCAGAGGTCTATAATGATATTGGAGATTTTAGACCTTCCTCTTCTGAAAGCTCTAGCTTCCATGTGAGAGAGGGAATTCTGGCTTATAAACAAAGAAAATGACTGACTTGCTCTCAAAATATATCATTATAAGTTGTTATGGTGCAACTGTTACAACTACATGATTACTTACTGATACAATTGTAACAAAAGTACTCCAACTTTAAACCTGCTTCATTCAAGGTCAAATGTAGGATTGTTTTGCTAACTTTTATTAGGATCCTGCAGTTGTAACATTTGCATCATAACTACTGATTTGCATCATAACTTCTGAGCAACTGCCCTGCCTCCCCTTTTGAAGGGGCTAAAATGTATGTTTGTCCATTTCCCTGGTGAGCATTTTCAGGCCAGTAATATGCAGGTGAGTAGTTGTAATTTCATTCAGAGGATGGTGGTGATCTAAACTGGATGCAAGTGCCTATCTTCTCTTTAGCCACTTTATTATAATCGTGTTGCATAATAACATACAAAAAAGGAATAGCATAGACTGTATGCAGTTGTCATCAGCTTAGATCCTGGAATTTGAGAATTAATGTTGTGTTTTGTGTACCCTTGCCTGTGTGGCAAGTCCCGGAGCACTGTTAAGAAGCATGACTCTCGCACTTGGTCAGCGTGCACAAAAGCCCCCAAAATAGGTAGTATGGCTGGTTCAGCACAATCCTGAGCCACACCCAACCTCTGGTGTGATTCTTAGTGCACACTGGGCCACAGTTAACCATCTATGTTGTTTAGTTTCTGAGCATTTTTGTGCCTAGAGGGGGAGTAAATGGGCAGGAAGTGTTTATTACTGATATTCCCAGGCTTACCACAGAAACAGCATAGACATGCTCCAAGAGAAAAAATGTGAATGTTTTCTCCAGCACTACTTGAAAAATGTTACAGAGTGTTAACATTCGTCCTTGTATCTGCAGGAGGGAGGTAGTTCTGAGTCACTTTAACGTCATAAAGCTGTTTGATGTGGTCTTCATGATACATAAGTAATTTCACAAAATGTTGAAATGTTCAATGCCTAGGTAATAAGGCCACAGGAATGAGTTTAAACCTAAGGAATTTTGATTGCAGAAAAGTGATTCATTGCACCATCTTAGCAACTTTCTTTTCAAGAACAAAGAACCATTTGTTTTTATAGCAAATGAGATTTGGATTTCTAATTCAGTCTGATAATTCCTCATCTGTTGTACAGTTTGCTATCCATTAATTATGAGGGTCTCCACTGTTTACATGAGCATAGCATAAGATTTGATTTTGTAATCCCCTTGAAATATTTGAGATCTATTGCTTCTTTCATTATAACTTTTACCTCATAATATGCTTCTTCTGGAAACTGTATGGGATTACTTTAAAACTTGGTAGTTTAACCTTCAGTAAACTCATAGTTAGAACAAATGACAGGTTAAGAGTTGGCTATTTGCTAAAAGGTGGTTTGCTTCTTTCATAACTCTCTCCCTGCTAAAATTGCTAGGGTAAATTTTAGCTTTAGGAAGGACAGACATAATCTGAAAAAAAACCCCACAGCCAGAAAACTGAAAAGAAAAAGCTCATCCCAGACCAATCTGAGGTGTGAAATTTCATGTTAATGCTATTTCTTATCCTGGATAAATTTTGTAAACTATATTCTCAAGACATCCGGGGAATAATGATAGCATCAGATTGGAACAAGAAATCATTTAATGCTGTAGGACTCTGAAAATTTCATGAATGCAGGTACAGGACAGTTATTGACTGGTGGTGGGGATAGCAGGCTTAATTCCAAACCTGTTGGAGTTAGTAGGGGCGTGTGTAGACGAAACGAGAGGTGTGGGTGCACCACACTTTAAAGCAGGCTAGATGCTTTTGCAATGCTTTAATGGTGTTAGTGTTTGCACACCTTGGTCATAGAATCATAGAATCACAGAATCAATGAGTTGGAAGGGACCTAGACAGATCATCTAGTCTGACCCCCTGCCATGGGCAGGAAGGAGCACTGGGGGTGGCAGGGATCATAAGACCCCAGCCAGGTGCCTATCCAGTCTCCTCTTGAAGATAAATCTGGTGGCATATTGCACATTAATTCCAACCACTGCAGGACATTCGGTGGCATGATGCACCTTAAATGACTTGCACAGCAAACTAACCCCCCTGCCAGAGTCTGCCTGCCTGCCAGCCTGAGTGGCATAGGGATCTGGTGTTTCTCTCTGTGGCTGCAGTGCCCGCCGGGTGTCTGTGGGTGGATGCCGCCTGGGGCAGGGGCTGTCGCTTCCATGGAGGGAAGCACCAGCCCTCACCCCAGCAGCCCAGGGACCACTCCATCTGCCAGCAGCTCGCCTTTCCCTCCCCACCAGAGAGGCATGCAAGTAAGTGGGGTGTGTGCACGACACGGAGGTTTAATCAGCCGTAAATTGAAGCGGTGTTTTTTAAAACCCACTGCTTCAATTTAGGGCCCCTGTTTAGTTTACACATGCACTGGGGTTCTTTTCATGGTCTTAATTTATTTTTACTGCTCCAAAGAAGTTAGCATGTTGCTTCTCATGGATCAAAAGCATAAAGAGAGATCTAGCTTCCTGAATGTTTAACTGATATTGTCCTGTAGTCTGTCTGTTAATACCATATTTACTTGCCTACCACATGCACCTTCCCCTGCCTAGAATCAGCCCTCTGAAATTCGGATGTGTATCTTAAGTGGGGATACTGATTTTTCTTTGTTGGACTAGAAGTAAGAAGAAAAGAAGCAAGAGATGCTGCTAAAATGATTGCCAAGATGGCTACCACTTCTTCCTGCAGCACCATGTAGCGTATTATCTAGTATTATCCTTCTCACAACCATTGCTGAAACATTTACTGAAAAGGCACTGAGTTGGCTGAGAGAAAGTGAGCTGCTGCATGCAGCATGGATTATCTTGATGAGGCTTGAGGTGTGGAAAGTTCACTTTATCATATACAGGATCTTATATAAAGAACTGTTTACAGTAAAGAAGTAACAGTTTTGCTGTTGCCCTTGTGAGAGACTGGGACCTAACCATGTTGATGTTCTGCCATACCAGGAAGTTCTTGCTGCCTCACAACCTATTTCCAGGGATGGCATATTTCCTGGACACTCTGTTTCACTGAAAACAAGACATACTGTTTGGAAGAAGCAATTACATTTCAGCTCTTTCCAATAATGTTCATTCTTTAAGAGGCAAGGATTTTTTTTTGAGTGATATCTTTTATTGGACTAATTGCATGGTTGGGATAAAGTTAGACAAGCTTTTGATTACAAGGCATTCTTCAAGGGAAGACTTCCAATGGAAGAGACTGAAGTAGTCGTCTTTTCTGGTTGAGCTGTAAGAAGAGTAAATTACATCATAAATGCAATGAATGAAAGAAGAAAAAGAGAACTGCTTAGTAATGAATATTGCAACCAAAATGGAGAAATAAGTTCCATCAGGGAACTTTACCCAGTGGAGTCTATTCAGATTCAGGCATTGCCCTTCAATCATATAGAATCATCTAAAAAAGGGCAGAAGGGACATGAGGTCATCTAGTGTAGCCTCCTGCCAAAAGCCAGGATCATCCCCGTTTAAATTATCCCAGCCAAGTAGTCATCTAACCTGCATGTAAAAACTTCCAGGGATGGTTAACCTATTTCAATGCTTCTTAACCATCATTGTGAAAAAGTACCTTCTCCTAAGAGCTGGAATTCACAATTTGACCTTCTGTCCCTGTAGTCCCATCCTCGCTCCGCAGGCTCTCACTGTATTTTAAACACACCCTTTCAAAGAGTCCCAGAGGCTTGTAGACTACATTTCAGTTCTGCAGGAGGCACATGATAGGTTAATCAAACACAGATACAGACCAGATCTGGAGATAGCATTTTTCATTGCACAATTACTTTCTTAAGATACATGCTTATAACAAACTTCCTAAATACAATGCTGTTACTCTAGCTAGTCCTTCCACTAAAAATATCCCTGTTCAGGAAACCAGGGTTTGCCTTGCTCCAAAGCTTCTAATACATGCAGCTTCCCCACAGCTTGACTTGCTGAAGAGAACCAATTGCTCCACTTTTGTCCATTTAAAGTTCTGTCATGCTTGATAGCCAGTCCTTTAGCGTGGCGGGGAAGGGGCTGTTCTTGCAAAGACAACTAATGGAAAACTAACAGTCGGTTGGGAAGACTTATTTAGTCACTGTGAATGCTGCTTGTGAGGAGTAATTTTACATTGGTAAAGTCTTGGTAAGTGAATTTTGCTAGGCAAGAAACCACAATGAATGAGATGTGTGCACATGCATGAGTGGTTATCTGAAAGGACTAATGTTAGGGTGAAACAGAGGTGTCTGAATAGAATGGGGTTGACCATCATGCCCTTACTGGATGAGTAGCAGGTTCCTGGCTTCCAGTGGGTGCTAGGGCTCTTGCCAAATATGTTGTAGGCTATGGCTTATGACAAGGATTGGCAATCTATGACCTATGAGGCAGAACCAGCCGGCACTGTCCGTGGGGCCCCCCAAAACACAGGGCCCAGGTCAGTTGTCCTGATTCACCCCCCTTGAGGGATAGCCCTGTTTTTACTATTCCTCCTTTGAGAACTCGGTTTTGATCAAGGCCTTTCCACTCTGTAAAGTAGACTTATAACAAGTTCTTCTGTGACATATCGGCCATCTGCTGATATCCCTCCTCCCTCCCCAACCCCCTCACATTTTTTTCCTCAATATGAGCTAGTGGAGGGGTGACCTAGATATAGTCCTCACATTGGATATGGGACATGGTGCCATGTCATTCAGTTTAGAAATCTGACACTAGAGGAGCAGTGTTAGTGTTGACTACTGTGGCTCGCAGATGCATGCCAATGAAAACTGCCACCATTCATCCTCCTGACAAATTTCCAGATTCATGGAGAGTCCTATGAGCTAGATGACATGACTACATGTCCCAGGTTGATCCTAAGGACGAACTTTCCTGCTGGATCCAGCCACGGACCAACCCTGCACTACTCATCCAGCCTGCAATAGTGGATGAGTTGAATGAAATATACTTGCCATAGACCACCTGTAGAGGCATAACAGGTAAGTCAGTGGCTCTCTATTCTTAGTCCTGTGCCAAAATCCCCAAATAATATAGATTAATGATCAGCCCGAACATGAGCCATCCATTTAGAGGAGGGCACAAGAATGGATCTCCTGCCACTACTGCCTACAGCTCAGAACCTCTGCTAATGATGGAGATGAAATGATAATAGAGGAGGTAAAAAGCTACACATCCAAAATGGAATTGTCTGTTTGGTAAAGAGGCATATAAAATGTATAACCTCATAAAAGGTTCACAAGTTACACAGTATTGTCGCTCGTAAGCTGGATTCAGACATTTCACTGGGATAATAATGGAGTTACTCTATGGACTCAAATTCAAACCTTATGTACGTAGGAAAGCTCAAAAGATAGTTTGTGGTAAATAGCACAATTAGCACTTTTCAGAACATTTTCATCCAAATGTATTTTCATTATAATGTACTGTTTTACTGAACCCAAAATTCCATGGAGCTGTATCCATTTTGATGAAGTTTTTGACAGAAAGGCCTGATATCTATGGCTTTCTGCTTACTTCTGGGTATACTGTATTTTCTTGAATAGAAGACAACCCTGATTATAACCGGATATGGGATAATACGTAGATTCTATATATAGAAAAAGTATGAATTTTTTGCAGTTTTCCAGGTATAGAATCTAATTATCAGAGGCTTACTTTGAATTTGTCCCCTTCCTGCTGCTACAGCAGGGGAAATAAATCTGGGAGGATCAGGCAGCCTTTTGCTGTCTACTTCCCTTGAACTGTTTCCCCTGGCAGCTCCTCTCCACTTCCCCTACTATCAGACCCTGCTGTTTCCGAGCACGTGGAAGTGAGGGGCAGATTTGAAAACAATAACCTTGAAATTAAGCATGGCTATAGCAATTTGCATATAGTAACCATAGACTTGGTTCATCCAGAATTGATTCACGTTACTTTTTATTGAAACTGCTGAAAGTTTTAGCACGTTTCATAAACACAATTTTGAGCAGTGCTTTTGCAAATCTAGTATAAACTAGTTTTTAAAAAAAATATTTCATTTCAAGGATCAAATCAGTTTCAGATTTCATAGGTTTCATAGACATTCGGGCTGGAAGGGACCCTGGAGGATCATCAAGTCCTGCCCATGGGGCATGAAGTCAGCGGGGATTATAGGATCCCAGTAAGATAAGCATCCAAATGTGTCTTGAAGGTATTTAAAGTGGGTGCTTGAACCGTGTCCGGCAGATCACCCCTGAGCCTGCGCTTTTCCAGGCTGAAGAGTCCCATGGCTCTCAGCCTCTCATCATAAGGTCTGTTTTCCTGACCTCTGATCATGCACGTGGCTCTCCTCTGCTAACTCCTCAAGCTTCTCCACATCCTTTTTGAATTGTGGAGCCCAAAAATGGATGCAGTACTCCAGCTGTGGCCTCACCAAGGCTGAGTACAGCGGGAGAATGACGTCCCGGGATTTGCTTGAGAAGCATCTATGGATGAAGCCAGCATTTTGCTCACTTTACTAACTGCAGCATCGCATTGCAGGCTCATGTTCATCTTGTGGTCAATCATGACCCCCAAGTCCCTTTCATCTGTAGTGCTAGCCAGTGTAGCACTGCTGAGCCTATAAACATGCTGCAGGTTTTTCCTCCCAAGGTGGAGAATCCTGTATTTTTTGGTGTTAAACACCATCAGGTTCTCATTCGCCCATTTCATGAGCCTGTCCAGATCTGCCTGGATCACCCTCCTGTCCTCAATTGTGGATGCTTTACTCCAGAGTTTGGTGTTGTCGACAAATGTGGCCAGCCTGCTTCTGACACCAATGTCTACATCATTGACAAAGATGTTAAACAGTACAGGCCCTAGGAGAGAGCCTTGAGGGACCCCACTGGTCACTGTGCATCAAGATGATTGGCTTCTGTCAACCACCACCCTCTGGGTCCTACCGTGGAGCCAATTCTGCAGCCAGCAGATCGTGGTGAGGTCAAGGCTGCAGTTAGCCAGTTTTGCCAAAAGGTGATCATGGGATACCAGATCAAAGACTTTTCTAAAGTCAAGATATATGACATCGATCTCTTCCCCCTTGTCCAGGTGATGGGTCACCTGGTCATAAAAGGAAATGAGATTGGTCAAGCAAGACCTACTTGCAACAAACCCATGCTGGGTATCCCTCAGGATATTGCAGTCAGCTAGTCTGTTAAGGATGGCCTCTTTGATATTCTTTTCCAAGACCTTCCCCAGGATAGAGGTCAGGCTAATGGGCCTGTAGCTTGCTGGATCTACTTTCCTACCTTTCTTGAAGATCGGCACAACATTGGCCATCTTCCAATATTCAAATCTTCTGAGATTCATTTGTGCAAAGATCAATAGTCAAGTTCCAAAATTCAACTGAGCAAAGCTCAATCATCAAGTCTGTGTGGCTCTGCCACCAGGCAAATACCCTCCCTCCCAGACCCAACAGACACTCCTGAAATCCAGGCAGGCACCCTATGTGCAAGCCCCAGGCACTTCACCATCATGTTTAGCCATCGCAATCATGGAAAGAACTGCCTCAGTACCCTCCCCCGCCCCCCAACTCTCTTTCAAATCTGCTAGTTTTTTCAGTTCTTTCATTCATCATCATAATTTCTGGCATCATCTCCACTGTTGTGGTCATTGTTTTCTGTGGTAGTCCTGCTGCTGGATAGCCTGTACCAGTCTTTTCTCTTCCATATGATCTCTACCATCTCCTCCCTGTCATCTGCTGTTGTTTTTCTATAGTACCCCTTCATCTCACTCGGTCCTATTTTGACACAGTCCTTGACTAAGAGGTTCATGTATCTGTATATGAGCAGGTTCCTGGTCTTCCATAGGGCATTCCTGAAGCAAGACATGAACTAGTCAAAGCAGGCTGTTGGGGTCCCTTGCTGCTTATTCAAGTGACCAAACAGCACTTCTTCTCTGGTTAAGCTCTAACTCCAAACCCAAAAGGCTCATGTTTTATCACATAATTCCCTGGGCTGGGCCCCACCAGAGTTGATAGCATTTCACTGCCAGCTGGCCCACTGCGCTGGGCTCTCCCAGCTCCCTCGTGCACAGCAACTGGCTACCCAGCCACAGCATGCCGTCCAAAGGCTGCTGCCACGTGCAGCTGCCACCTGGACCCCATCCAGCTGGCTGGACTCCAGAAGGGATGCCAACAAAGGGGTGTTCCTGGGCCTCCAGCCCCACCACCTCTGGGCCCTCTGGGTGAGCCAGGCCTGGTGGCTGCATGTCACCCAGCAGACCTGGGAAGATGAACAGTGGCTGGAGGCATTCTAGATGACCCAGGCCACATTCCAGGACCTTCTGGAGCAGCTCCAGCTGCACCTGGAGTAGCAGGACAGCAGCCACCCCTCCCCACAGGCACCCAGCTGGCCCTTGCCCTGCTTAAGCTGACCACACCTGCCAGCCTGTGCTATGTGGGCCATCTCTTGGGGTGGGCAAGGTCACTACCTGGGAGGTTGCGTGCTGGAGGTGTGTGGCACCCTCCAGGATGTGCTGGGGCACACGGTGCTCCTGGTGCACAAACCCTGAGAGGTGGTGGTGGGGTTCTGTGCCCTCAGATTCCCCAAGTGCATTGGGGTCCTGGATGGAACCCACATCCCTGACACCTGCCTGCTCCATAGTGACTGCCCCTCCTATAGCTGGATGGGCTTTCACTCCGTTATGCTCCAGGCTGTCGTCGCCCACTGTGGCACCTTCATAAACGTGAGTGCTGGCTGGGTGGGCACTGCCCACAATTTCCATGTTTCACATCTCCACCCTGCCAGCCCTGGTGCAGAGCAGCCACTTCACACCAAGAATACCAGACCTTCAGCTGGGTGCCATGGTGGTCCCTCCCCTCTTCACTGGGGACCCCACCTACCCTCACTTGCCCTAGTTTATGTGGCCCTACACTGGCAAACTAGACTCTCACCAGACCCACTTCAACCACTGTCTGGGATGGACCCATGCCCTTGGTGGAGTGCATCTTTGGTTACCTCAAGGGACACTGGTGCACCCTCACTGCCCACCTTGAGTTCGCCATGGACAGCCTACCCTGGATTACTGTTGCAGCCTGCATAACATCTGTGAGGCCTGGGGAGAGTTTTTTGTAAGGCCAGGCAGAGGAGGTACAGCGGGGGGGATGCCTGGCACCAGGAGCACCACTTGTGGTGGCAGTGACAGCAGCAGCTGGGGCCATGGCAGTGGGTGAAAGAGATGCTGGTCAACCACCTCCTGCACTCTGCTGTAGCCCACCTGGACAGCTGTCCACAGGCCTACCCCCACCACCACACTAACTATAGACATGTTTCAGAAGAAGAAGTTTTTATTCCCTTCACATCAAACAGAGCCCCCCATCCCACCTCCATCTCCTTCCACCACCCAACCCACCAACAATAAAACACTCTCACCCCTGTGCACACTGTTTACAATGTGGTTTGTTTGTCATCCCAGGGTGGGGGGCCATGGGATTGGGGTGCCTAGAGGGCAGAGCTCAGGAACAGATGGGCAGCACCCTAGTCTCTGGTCATTCCCCAGTGGGTGTGCATGGTGTGGCAAGCCTGGTGGGTGAGAGGCTCACCCAGGGGTAATGGCACCTGGTAGTCCCCTAGTGTGGTGGACTTGCCCTCTGGCAGCCAGTGTCCAGAGCTGGCAAGGCCAATGTGTGGTCTTGGCCCTGCTGCAGGGAGTTCTGGCTCTGTGCCTGTGTGAGAAGCAGGCCTGAACCTAGGCAGGGGAGCTGGGTGGTGGGGGACCTATGGCAGGGAGTGGTTAGTGGAAGTGGCACTTGGACCTCTGCCCAGGCTCATGGGGAGGGGAGAAGGTCTGCTGCTGACTGGCGGTTGGCTGCCAGGGGGCAGGTGGGGCTAGGGTCGGGGGCCAGGCAGTGGGTGGTATAAAGGTGACTGCCAGGGCCAGGATGGTTTCCAGCAGCTGGCATTTGTCTTCCATGACCTGCACTGTCTTTCCTAGGACCATGGTCTGCTCCTGTCCTCCTGCAGTCCTCCTGCAAAGCCCACAGCACCCAGGCTTGGGGGATGTGGGTCTCCTGGATTACTGGGACATGGAGCTGCCCATGCCCCTGTCCCCCTCCCCAGGAGCCTCTCTATGGAGGCTCCCCAGGGCCAGCATCCCCTTGGTGATGGCACTGCACCGTAAGTGCTGTGTGATAAGCTGTTTGTGTGGACCTAGGGGTGCCCAATCCACTATGCCCTGCTGCTGATTGCCATGGTGTCGGAGAAAACCTGTGCAACTGGCATGACACCCTGAGTTTCAATGGTGTGAGGAGCAAGCCTGGGCTGCCCTGCAACCTCTGCCAGCACCTGGAGGGCTACCTGTGACTGTGCTACACATCCCTGTCCCCTCATCTGAGGAGGACATTGCTGCTGGCATTGATGTGTTCTTTGACATGTGAGAGGCCCGTGCCCACCTAGCTGCAGGAACATGGGCTGCTCAGTAAAGTTTTGCACTGTCTTCTGCCTCCCTCCTTGCTGTGAGGGGAACCCAGCGGCCAGGAGAATGTGGCCAGGCCGGGTGGGGAAGGGGAGCTGGGGGAAGGGCTGGGGTGGGGAGGGCTTACCACATGGCTGAAGCTGCATGGCTGGTGGCTCTGCTCAGTCTCACCTGGGCAGACTCTTTGTATGTTGGGGTGTGGTTGCCTGGGCAGGGCTCCCCTGGTGAAAAGTTGGCTCTGCTGGCAGTTGGTGGTGACATAGAATCATAGGATCAATGAGTCAGAAGGGACCTAGACAGATCATGTAGTCTGACCCCCTGCCAGGGACAGGAAGGAGCACTGGGGGTGGCAGGGGTCATAAGACCCCAGCCAGGTGCCTATCCAGTCTCCTCTTGAAGATCTCTAGGGAAGGTGAGAGCACCACCTCTCTGGGAAGCCTATTCCAGGTTCTGGCCACCCTTACCGTGAAGTAGTTCTTCCTAATATCTAACCTAAGACATGGCTGGCTGCACCTTGTGGTTAAGGCTGAGGGTGTGGAAGTGTCAGGGCAGGCGCTAGCTTGGGCTCCCTGAGCTGCTGGTTGAGGCTGCATGTGGGGAATTTGGGTGGGGGATGGGCTCCTGGCACCCCAAGGGACCCTTCCTTGGTCAAATGTCACCGTGGGTACCAGGCTGGGGCCAGGGCTCCTTTACACAACATGGTACCAGGCTGGGGCCTGTGCTGCTTTACACAACATGGCTGTGGCCTGGGTCCTGGGGTGCAAAGATCTCCATCACTTACTACAGAAAGGGCATGGACTTGCACGCAGTCCCCAACTGACAGTGCCTGCAATGCTTGACCTATATGTGGCACTGATGTGCTGACCGTTTGGGCCCATGCTTCTGCATCTGACCTGACAGCCTCTCATACACATGAGCGTTGCAGTGCCTGCCCCATGTGGACTGGTGCTGCACTTCCACCTTGCCCCACAGTGTCATGAGGATGCCAGCCTTCTGCAGCCAGTCGGGGCCTCAGGTGGTGGGCACTGGAGTGGGTGATGCCAAGGCCATTGGTGCTCCTGCACTAGCTTTCTGGGCCTCTTCACAGCTGTTCCTGTGCTGCTGGGCCTGGGCAGCTGTCTGCAGCACTCAACAGAGGAGCATGGTATGGGACTGGCAGCTGCACAGCAAAGCAATGCCCCACAGCACCTGCAGGTTCCAGGCAGGCTGCTGGGGGTGGGCTGTGGGCAGCTGGAGCTTGTCCCAGGCTAAGAGCTGCCTGCAGCTGGGTCTGGGTGCTGACAAGCCTGGCAGGAGCCTGGAGCAGCCTGCAGACTTGGACAGTGCGGGTCCCTAGTGGCAGAGATGTCTGGGAGCGAATTTACCCCTGGTTGGCATCTTCATGTGCGTTACTGCCCAGTAACTACTTGCAAGTATATTTGCTACTTGCAAATTTATTCACGACTAGCACAATTTACTGTGCAGTAAGCACGCACATGTGTAGCGATGCCTGCTTACCGTGCAGAAAACTTTGCTAACGAGCAGTAAAGTGTCTTATATGTGCCCAATGGGTACTACCTTATGTCTTATTCAGATGGGCTAGAAGCAAACAAGATTAGGGAGCATCTGAACTCCAAAGCTTCTGAGCCTGGGGCTACCACATAGGATGACCCCCTCTCCACCCTCCCCCCCCAAAAAAGGTTTCCATCTGCATAGTTGCCCAATAGAGGTCATGTGTTTTATAGTCATGCTCAGTGGTTGCTCCATTTAAGCAGCTTCATAGTTTCCATTGAAGAGCACATGCTGCTTTTGGCAGGAGTTTAGTGAGGTTTCCTTGTATGTGATCATGAGATGAGGGACTATTTTCCCCATGCCAACTGGGGAGGGGGTGGAACCTGGTCTTGGAATTAAGTAAATACAGTAGACTCAATACTAGAATCAGGTAGGCCCAAAAGAAAAATCAGAATGTTTTGCTCCAAAACAGACCATTCAACAATACTGTATTTTATGAAAAGAAGCCATTTCATTTTTGCTCCAATGGAAAACAAAAAAACACTGAACCTTAAAAAATATTGTGAAATGGAATTGTTGTCCTTGACTAACAATAATTACCACAGTGTTTTAAAAACATGTACCATAGTTGGTTTTTGTTTGTTTGTTTGTTTTTGTTTTTTAACAGGCTCTGGGTAATTTTTCTTGATGTATGAAATCAGATATTTCTATTGTTTGACTTTTCCTAAAATAATTAAGATTACAAATTATTATCAATAGAGTAAATTATTGAGTTTATTGGGTTTATCTTTTCTGTGGGTGCATCTACATGTGCAATTAATGCACAGCAATAAACACCAGCGAATATCGCACCAGAATTTATTGCTCCTGTACACCATGTTCACACATACACCTGGTACTGCAGCACATTGAACCAGGTCAGAGAAGCCCCAGCTGGCAGGGAGCCTGGGGGAGGGGGGGCAGCCTGTCGACTTGGGGCTGCTCCAACTTGGCTCAAAGTGCTGAGGATGGGCTGGCTGGGACATGAAGCACTCTCATGCCCCAGCCAGCCTCGTTAGCGTCTACACGTACATTGCTGCAGAGTAAAAAAAAAAAAAACCAACTCTCCTGTAGGACAGTACTTGTGTTTACAATTACTAACTTATGGTAGAGTTAATTTGTTTACTCCATCCTAATAACATTGCATGTGTAGATGCTGAGATTTTTACTGCTAATTAGGCAGCTTCTCAGTAAATGTCTTGTGTAGATGTTCCCGTTGTGTCATAAATGCATATATGTAGCTAAAATGGATTATCTAGCAGGCAGATGAGCTGTGGCTTTCCAACATAGTTCAATTTTTGAGCTGTCTAGAATATATTGTAGTTATTGGTTAAACAAATCAATGAAAAACAGAAAACGGCTGTAGTACAAATAATATGCATCTAGTCAGCACATTAATAACACTAGATATTTTTTCTTTTTGGCTTTGCATCATGGTTGCCCTGTGAACATCAAATAGCTTTATTTGAATGTCACTGCAAGAACCATTTTAATTAACAGCAGAATTAATCAAACCACTGAGTGGACAAGTGACATTAAATAATAATTAATAGACTAGGTGATGTAGCTGCTGTGTAAAATGACAGTGATTAACCTATGACATAACTGAATGTGATGGTAGAACAACTGGTACTTGAATGGGATGCAAAGTGGCCAGGCTGAGGCTATCATGGGCCACTTTGTGGACAAAAGGAAATCAAAAGAAATTAGGCTCAAAGTTCAGAATTGGCTAAGAATCTGGGTATATAACTTCATGATTTCTAACCTTAAACTATGTTGTGCGGGCTTACTAAAATCTAACTATACTTGCTATGATTGTTACTACTCTGGTTGCTTATTACAGAATAGCTGCTTTGTAAGGTTTCCTCTTCTCTGGGGAATTCACCACATTTTGTTCATGGGACACTACTACATACTGCGTTAATTTGTTAATTTGTAATATATTTAAAAAACCCTTCTATTTAAAGCTGTAGATATCTGGATCATGGTCTACTTCCTTCTCTTGCTCCCTTCTCCTCTTGCTCTCTCTGTTGCCCCTTCATGGCTTGAGTGCATAGCCAATATTTGTGACCTTCCCCAGACACTTCTTTCAAAGAAGAAATTCATAACAAATATATATTTCTGTGGTGCAATCTATTTATTTACAAAGAAGAGGCAAGAAATGTCTTGCATTCCTGGACACAGTAGAAACAAACAGCAGAGCCCAGTTTCCTTGTTTAGAAATCCAAGTTGCTCTTTCTAGTGCCTGCTACTATGACCCAAAGACACCCTCTTGTGGCTTCCTCCTACTCCCAGGATTACCACAGCCTCTCTGGCTTCTGTTCACTCTCCTTGCTCTCTTGCACCCTTTTTCAGCCTCTTACTACACTCTCACACCCTGGACTGAAATGTTCCACGACTGAAAGTTTTCAAATGCTGCAACCTCCTTTGCAGGGGGTATTAGAACAGGCTGCAGGGACCTGTTGTCCCCTCCACCTCTTTTCCCCCTTTTTGATCCCTCCACCAGTCCCCTCACAGGGACAGAAAGTGGGGGTGGGGCATGGGCAGGATGCGATGAACTATGCACTTTATTGTGTGATTTCTGTGTTTCTCTTCAAGGAGACGATCCTCCAAGCTCAAAGGGAGTCAGTCCCAATGTGCACCAAGGGGGGCAGGAGTGCTAAGAAGCCCCCATGGTTTGGCAAAGGCATCCAGGGATGCCTAAGGGCAAAAAAGGAGGTGTACAAACAATGGAAGCAAGGGGCTATCACCAAGGAGGATTACACTTCCGTTGCTCAGGACTGCAGGGAGGCTGTTAGGAAGGCTAAGGCAGAGATGGAGCTAGGGCTAGCAACCAGAATTAAGGATAATAAAAAGTCCTTTTTCAAATGCATAGGAAGTAAGAAGAAGGCACCAGGTAATGTGGGGCCCCTACAGGACAGGCTTGGCAATCTGGTGATTGTGGCAAATGAAAAAGCGGACCTCTTTAACGAATTCTTTGCCTCCATATTCCTGAACAGGGACCGGGACATCTCCCCCCCACTAGAATTGCAGACAGACCCAGGGGAGGCACCGCCATGCCTAGGGTCAGGGACGACTTAGTTAGGGAACTTTTGGAGGGGCTGGATGTGTTTAAATCAGTAGGTCCAGATGCTCTTCACCCAAGGGTGCTGAGGGAATTGGTGGGGGTCATAGTGGGGCTCCTGGCACAGCTGTATGAGCACTCATGGGGCACTAACCAGGTACCAGAGGATTGGAAAAGGGCCAATGTGGTCCCCATGCACAAGAAAGGGAGAAAGGAGGACCCTGGCAATTATAGGCCAGGGAAGACCTTTGAGAAAATTCTCAAGGAGCACATCTGCAAGGGCCCAGCAGGGGAGTTAGTGCTCAGGGGCAACCAAGATGGGTTCATTGGGGGCAGGTCATAGTTTCATAGTTTCATAGTAGCTAGAGTCGGAAGGGACCTAGGTAGATCATCTAGTCCGACCCCCTGCCTTAGCAGGAAAGAGCACCGGGGTCAGATGACCCCGGCAAGGTGCTCATCTAACTTCCTTTTAAAAATCCCCAGGCTCGGAGCCTGCACCACTTCCCCTGGAAGCTGGTTCCAGGCCCTAGCCACCCTGACTGTGAAGTAGCGCCTCCTAATATCTAATCTAAACTTACCCTCCGCCAGTTTGTGACCGTTATTCCTGGTCACTCCTGGCAGCGCACGGGGGAACAGGGACTCCCCCAATACCTGCTGATCCCCCCTGACCAGTTTGTAGCAGGCCACAAGGTCCCCCCTTAGCCTTCTCTTGTGGAGGCTAAACAGGTTCAGGTCCCGTAGCCTATCCTCATAAGGCCTGCCCTGCTGACCCCTGATCATACGAGTGGCCCTCCTCTGAACTCTTTCCATATTGTCCACGTCCCTCTTGAAGTGTGGCGCCCAGAACTGGACGCAGTACTCCAGCTGCGGCCTGACCAGTGCCGCATAGAGGGGGAGGATCACCTACCTGGACCTGCTCGAGATGCATCTGTGGATGCATGATAGGGTACGATTGGCCTTCTTGACTGCCTCCCCACACTGCCGGCCCATGTTCATCGTGGAGTCAATGACGACTCCAAGATCCTTTTCCGTCTCCGTGCTGGCAAGAGGAGAGTTCCCCAACCTGTAAGTGTGGTGCCGGTTCTTCTTCCCCATGTGCAACACCTTGCACTTATCAGTGTTAAACCCCATCCTATTCTCATCCGCCCACCGTTGCAACCTGTCAAGGTCAGCTTGTAGCCTATTGCACCCTTCTAGTGCACCCACATCCCCCCACATCTTAGTGTCATCAGCAAACTTGAACAGGGTGCTTTCTACCCCCTCATCCAAGTCACTGATGAAGATGTTGAACAGTGCAGGCCCGAGGACCGAGCCCTGCGGAACCCCACTGCCCACATCCTTCCAGGTCGAGAAGAACCCATCCACTACCACCCTCTGGGTGCGGCCCTCCAACCAGTTGGCGACCCATTTGACCGTGTGGGCATCGACACCACAGTCTCTCAGCTTTTTGATGAGGACAGGGTGAGAGACAGTGTCGAAAGCCTTCCGGAAGTCCAAAAAGACTACATCCACAGCAACCCCTGCGTCTAATGATTTGGTGACCTGATCGTAAAAGGCCACCAGGTTGGTCTGACAAGACCTGCCACTGATAAACCCATGTTGGTTGCCCCTGAGCATGCATTCCCCCGCAAGGCCCTCCTGGATGTGTGCCAGGATAATTTTTTCAAAGAGCTTACCCGGGATTGAGGTCAGACTAACTGGCCTGTAATTTCCCGGGTCCTCTTTTTTTCCCTTTTTGAAGATAGGGACCACATTGGCCCTCTTCCAGTCCTCCGGCACCTCGCCAGAGCACCACGAGTGCTCATAGAGCCGTGCCAGGGGTCCCGCAATGACCTCAGCCAGTTCCTGTAGAACCCTAGGGTGAAGATCGTCCGGACCAGCGGACTTGAACACGTCCAGCTTCTCCAGAAGTACCCTAACTAACTCCTCGCTAACCCTTGGCCCAGGCGTGTCTCTCTCGGGGCCCGAGGGGGGCCCAGCAGGGAGGTGGCTGAACTGGTCCCTACTTAGGAAGACAGAGGCAAAGAAATCGTTAAATATGTTAGCTTTGTCATCTGGCGTGATGACTAAGTTGCCCATCGTGTCCTGCAGGGGCCCCACATTACCCGGGACCCTCTTTTTACCCCCTATGTATTTGAAGAAGGACTTCTTATTGTCCTTAATCCGGGAAGCTAGTCCTATCTCCAACTCTGCCTTGGCCCTCCTGACTGCCCCCCTACATCCTCGGGCGACTATAACATAGTCCTTCTTGGCGATGACCCCATCTCTCCATTGGGTATATGCCTCCCTTTTAGCAAGGAGACATTCCCGGATGCTCTTAGTGAGCCATGGGGGTTTATGTGCCCTCCTGCTCCCTTTGACCCTTGTTGGGATTACCTCCCTTTGGGCATGGAGGATCGTCTCCTTAAGGAGCAACCACTCACCTTCGACATCTGATTCCCTTCCCCTCTGGGTCCTCAGCGCTTCCCCAACTATCCTCCTTAGCTTGTTGAAGTCAGCCCTCCTAAAGTCTAGGGCTGTTGCCTTGCTGCAGCCCTTTGCCACCTTACGCTGGATGGTGAATTCCAGCAAGCGATGATCACTGTCTCCCAGGTGGCCCATCACCCGCAGCCCCCTCACCAGGTCATCACCCGTGGCCAGCACTAGGTCCAACAAGGCGTCTCCCCTGGTGGGGCTGTGCACCTCCTGGGTTAGATGGAGGTCCTGCAGTCTGGCTAAGAACCGACGTGAGCGATCAGACTTGGCTGACTGCTCCTCCCAGCAGATGTCTGGGAAGTTTAGGTCCCCCATGATGACCACATCCTTAGCCCTCACTGCCTCTGTAAGCTGACCTAAGAATTCCAGGTCGAGCTCTTCTCCCTGGTTGGGAGGTCTATAGTAGACTCCCACCGTTAAGTCTCTCTCCCCTGGACTGCCTTTTACTCTAACCCAGAGCACCTCAGAGTGCCCCCCCTCTACCCCCATGCTAATTAACGAGGAAGTATATTCCTCCTTGATGTAGAGTGCTACTCCTCCACCTTTCCTTCCTATCCTGTCCTTCCTGTATAGCCTATAGCCCTTGACACTCACCGCCCAGTCATGCGATGAGTCCCACCACGTTTCTGTGATCCCTACTATGTCAGGGCTGGTGACAGCTAGGAGGAGGGCGAGTTCCTCCTGCTTCTTCCCCATACTTCGAGCATTCGTGTAGAGGCATTTGAGGCCTTCAGCGGTTGTGCCCACTGACCCCCTAGTCTCAGCAATGCCCCGTCCCCCATCGCTTACCTGTTTCTCCCTTTTGACCATTGGTCTGGGCTCGCTGGCTGTTGCTGGGCCTGGTATGTCATCGTCTCCTCCGCCCTCATCTTCCCCCTCCCCCGACGAGCCTAGTTTAAAGCCCGCCGAAGGAGGTTCACCAACCTGGAAGAGAACACACGCTTACCTTTAGGGGAAAGGTGGAGCCCATCCCATCCCAGCATGTCTCTCATCACGATGTGCCGGTCATGGCTGAGGAAGCCAAAGCCCGCCTCGAAGCACCATTCCTGTAGCCTCCAGTTGGTCTCCGCAATGCACATCTCGTGACGTCTGCCGCGTCCGCTCACTGGCAGGATGGAAGAGAAGACCGCCTGTGCGCCCATCTCCCTCAGCACGCCTCCCAGAGCATGGTAGTCCTCCATCAGGCGATCAGGGGCTCTCCTGGCCGCATCGTTAGTACCCACATGGACAAGGACCATGGGGTAATAATCGGAGGGCTGGATGATGGACTGGAGCATCCCCTTCACATCCTGAATCTTCGCTCCGGGCAGGCAGTATACCTCACGTGCTGAGGGATCCTGGCGACAGATGGGGCCCTCCGTACCTCTCAGGATGGAGTCACCAATCACGATGACGCGACGCTTCCTCCTCTTAGGCCTCTTGACTCCCGCCGCCCGCACAGGACATTGTGTGCACAAAGTCTCCTCCCTGGAATCTTCCACTGCTCCCTCCTCCTCCAGGGCTGCCAGGACCTCATATCTGTTCTCCAGATGGACAGGAGGAACTGGTGCCGCAACATGGTTAATAGCTCTGGCGCGGGAGACTGTCTGCCACTCAGCGGTGGAGGGCTCATCCCGGTCTGCCCTCTCCTCTGTTGTATCACCCTGCAGAGAAAGAAAATACCTATCAATTTCCTCCTCTGCCTCACGGATTCCCCTCAGCCTGCTAACCTCCTCCAGGAGCTCCTGCACCCGCTCCTCCAGGGTCCTAAGGCGGATACCTACAGGACAGGTGCAGGAGTCCCCAGTCCCTGCCCCCCCAGACCTTGCCAGGCAGTTCCCGCAGGCCAGGGGGTTGGAGGACGGCAGCCCCCCCGAGGGCTCTGTCTGGGTGGAGGCCTCGGACAAGCCCCGGGAAGGCCGCGCCCCCCGGGCAGGGGCCCTGGCAGAACTCCGTGTCGACACCATCGCAGGAGTTGCTGCCCTTACTAGCAGAGCAGGGGTCAGCCTCTGGGCCCCGCCTGCTCGCCCGCCGGCGCGAACGCCGCCGCAAACGCCGGCGCGCTCTTACAGACCGCGCCTGTTTGCGCGCTCTGTTCGCGCGGCTCGGGAGCGCGGCTCCCTACCGGCTCAGCTAAGAGGGACCCGGGGGGCTTTCCCTCCAGATCCGGCTCAGCTGCGCCGGCCCCTCAGTCCCTCAGCCCCACTTACCTTAGGGGGATCAGCTGCTGCTGGCCCCTCAGCTGCTCCGCTCGCCGCCGCCGCTTCTACTGCTGCACTCTCCTCCGCCCGGGTCCAGAAAGGAGGCACACGTGTGGGAAGGACACACGTGCGCCTGAGTCCCTCTTCTCCCCGCTGCCCCTGACCTCCAAGTGGCGGAAGCTACGTCAAACCGCCGTTTATAAAGGAGGCGGTTTGAATTACCCGCCGCTGCCTGACTAACCTAGTTTATTTTTATGTTCAGGTCAGAAAGTCCCTGGACAAGGGTGTCAGTGTGGATGTCATCTACCTGGACTCTAAGAAGGCCTTTGACATGGTTTCCCACTGCATTCTCTTAAAAAAACTTGAAGACTGCAGCATTGATGCCTATATGGTCAGACGGGTGGCAAACTGGCCAGATGGTCACACCCAGAGAGTGGTGATGGATGGGTCATTTTCGGGTGCTCTTAGGGGGTTTATGTGCACCCCCTATGCGTTGCCACTGGTCCCAAGCAAGCTTATCACAGAATGCCCTACAAGAGTGTGCCTGCTTGGGACTGCTGCAGCCTTGTCTGATCTCTGAGAGTACCCATTGGTGTTAGCAATCCTGGGCTGGCTTTAAGTCTTGGCTTCAGGCATCTTTCAGGGAATAGAAAGTTCATAGACTTCATAGACATTTGGGCTGGAAGGGACCCTGGAGGATCATTGAGTCCAGCTCCCTGCCCCACAGGCAGGAAGTCAGCAGGGAACACAGGATCGCAGCAAGATAATCATCCAAATGTGTCTTGAAGGCATTCAAAGTGGGTGCTTGAACCGCCTCCGGTGGCAGTCTATTCCAAACCTTGGGGGCTCGGACAAGGAAGAAGTTCTTTCTTATGTCCAGCCTAAACCGGTCACAATTGAATTTGTGACCGTTCGATCTTGTCATCCCTTGGGGGGCTCTGGTGAGCAGTCGTTCCCCCAGATCCTGATGAGCACCCCAATAAGCTTATAGGTGGCCACCAGATCAACCCTGAGCCTGCGCTCAGTTTTTGGGCATTCTGCTCTCTGAATCACTTTATCTGGTTTACTCTTCTTGTACAGTTCTGATGGGAAGCTGCTAGGTTATTGAAGTGGTAATCCTAATAAAAAATTGGGCTTGGTTTTTTTTTAGGGAGCAGGTCAGTCCTGGATAGATTTGATTTTAGTAGGCTCAGGTTTGATCTCCCCACCTTGTATTTCAGATATGACACTTCTGCCATCCCCACTTTACACTTTTCTACTTTGTCTGTCATACCAAGCTCTTTGAGGGGGCTGCACAATGGTTACAAGTTCCTCCCAGAGTTGGTTGAAAATACAAAGGTCATCAATGTATGCAAGAGCAAGCCCATCCATCCCCTCCGATTAACTGATTCATCAAATGATGAAATATGGCTAGCACATTCTTCACATCAAAAGGTGGGACCAAGAACAAAAAAACCTGATCAGCATGGTAAAGGCTGACTTGAACCTGGCACCCAGATCTAAGGGCACTTAGCAAGGTCTACAGTGGGCAGGTACCAGGCTCCTAGTTTATCTAGAATCTTATCAGTTCTAGATATATAGGGTGTGTCCAACACAACGATAGCATGAGTTTGCAAAAATCTATGCAAAATCTAATGGTGCCATGCTTTTGGACTTCAGGTCTTGAGGAGACAGGGTTCCTAGCTGGGTGTGGGGGATCCCAGTGGGGACCCAATGGCCTACACCATGGCCCAGTGGGTGGACAGCAAGCAAACTGTCCACCTGTTCTCCCTCCCTGCATAGCACTGTCCCCAAGTAGAAATAAGCAAAAATGAAATGCTCCAAAACATCACTTCAAGAGATCCTATTTTGGAGTGTTTCAGCCACTTTTAGAACATTTCAAAGGGCTTGTATGTGCATCCATGTTTGAAATGCTTTGTTGTGTCTGATTACACCCAGAGCCACAAGCAATCAATTCTCCACTGTTTGTCTCCAGTGTGTGTTTAGGGTAGTGCCCAGGGAAACCCTTCTACCTGCAGCACTTAGCTTCTGATTAGCCTTGTGAACTGCCTTCAGCAACAGCTTTCCATTGTTCTAGTTATCACTACACAAAGGGGCATTTAATTGTTTCTTCCACCCAGGCTGAATGCAAAGTGATTAGTGCATGCATGGACTTCAAGCCTGTGATTGATTGACAAATCAAATATCAAAGTCAAAGATGCATTTGATAGAAGCCAATGACATCTAGTATAACAGCTTCACTGTACTTGCACAAAACATTAATGTTAATGAGAACATCAGGGACACTCCAGCCTGTATCGAAAGCCGGTGCAAAATTCCCATCAACTTGAATAGGACCAAAATGTCACCCATTCTGGTTTAGGGTTCCCATTTATTGCAGTTATGGTGCTTTCAGTTTGTCTGTGTGACAATAAGCCATCAGCTAAAAGCACTGTTAACAGGATGAAGCTATGTGCATTAATCAGGATGCAAGTTATTCAGAAGAATTCAGCTGGAGACTTGCTGTGACTGTGCCTGAGGATGTGTCTTGGCATAAGTCATATTCCATTGATGCCAATCTCAAGCAAAGTGACATCCAGTCTGTAAGTAGGCATAAAATAGCACCCCATTATATAGCTAGGGAAACTGAAGTTTAAATTAGCCTCAACCTGTAAATTACTTAAAGCCCTTAGCTTCTGTCAGTAGTTGGAGCTTTTCAGGTTTGTGTGCTAAAGAGACAGTGATTTAGTATCAGAACCAAAATTAGAAGTGGTCTTTCAGTCTCTTATTTACACCACAACAAGGACATCAAACTGGTTTCACTCCCCCCAGGCTGGATCTGGATCATGGGGCTCCTCATGGACCAGATCTAGATGTGGAAGCAGTGGCAGAGTGAGCAGTGTCAGGGAGCCATGGGGTTAATGCAGCTGTCACTCATCCCTGCTACCAACACATGTCCCAAATGGGCCCTGTACCCTGGATTTTGTTAGCATGCCCCAGCCCTGCTCACCCTGCCCCCTAAAATTGTTGGCTCCTCCAAGAGCCCTGTGTGCTCAGGGCCATATACTTGTCATCTCTCAACTACCAGATCAGTATCTCTTGTCCTGACTAATCCTTCTTTGTTCTGCAAAGTGGATTGTTAAAGGTAAACCAAGTAGTCCTTTAGAAACTGAGTGTATGGTATTTATAGATTTCTCTCATTACAGATAATGAAGTACATACAGAAAAAGTATGAAAAATATTGTGCGACTACTACTTCCTGCCCAGGAGTTCAGGGTGGTGATTTTGGCTTTCTAATTGCAATAGAAAATTCAGAAAAAAAAATATGACTGCTATTTTGCCAGATGCGATTATGAATTGCCTGAGGGTCTGCAGCAAAGTCCTGTCAGTTGGTAATGGACTGTCTATGCAGTTCGACTGCTTTCCTCAGAGTCCTGAGTCTGAGAGAGCTATAATTCCATCCTTGTTAAACAAGATCCTGTTACAAAATAAAAAATGCAGTCATCTCTTCTTCTATGTCACTCATTCTCAACTGGGATGTTGCAGCACACTGGGGTGCTGTGTGATTCCTTTAAAGGTGCCATGCAATATTAACAATGCTAGGTGTGCAAACTACTCCAAGCCAGTCAACTACCCTGGCAAAGATCCTCATTGATGGACAGGAGCTGGAGAATATTGAACACTCTGCATATCTCAGCAGGCATCTCTCAAAGAAGGCCAACATCAATAAGAAGATCCAGGACAGGATCTGATGTGCCTGCTCTGCCTTCGGAAGATTGAATCATCATGTGTTCAATGATTGTGACATTAGGGCTCAAATAAAGCTCCTACTATATAAGGCTGTGGTAACCCCAACTCATTTCTATGGCTGTGAAGCTTGGGTGACCTACAGGGACCACCTGAAAAACCATCACGCACACTACCTCCAGAAGGTCTTTGGCAGAAAGTTGGAGGATTTTTGCACAGATGTCAGTGTCCTCACTGATGTTAACACCACCAGTATGGAAATGTTGATTATTCAACATCAGCTGCAGTAGATAGGGTGTTGTGTGTGCATGCCTGATGAACATTTACCAAAGCAACTGCTATGCTCCCAACTCAGCCAAGGACAAAAGACATGCAGGGGCCAAAGGAAATGCTTCAAGGACATCCTCAAGGTGAACATTAATAAGTGTGGCATTGACACCACAAATTGGGAAAAACTAACCCAGGACAGGGCTACATGGCGATGCCTTGTGAGAGAAGGTATATCTACTTTAAGGAAAATCATCTCACCCTGTAGGAAGAAAAACATAAAAAATGGAAGGAAAGGAAAAAAGACCAAAACATCTGTAGTCTAGGATCTTTAACCAACACCTGAGGTATTTGCCAGGGAGTCTGCAGCTTTAGGATTGGCCTTCTTAGTCATCAACAGATTAATCTACAACCCTTTACTTGACCTGTGGGTGTGATCATCCTTGATCATGAGGGATTGCCACTGCCAGTGGTTAGGTGTGTAAGCACCTACACGATTCACAAAATAAACTAGGAAATGACAAATAGGAACCTGTAGTTGTCAAAACAGTCTGACATGCTGTGGTCTTCTGTTGCAAAGAACTCAGAAAGAATTGCTCCATTATTTTTCTATAGTTAAAAAATGAGGGAAATTAGTGTTTGAAATGAGGTGCCACTAAATTCAGAAATGTTATGGAAGGGGTGGTTTGAGTCTAAAAGGCTGAGAAACCATAGATGTATACTCCGGCAAGGTACTTTGAGTAGATTTGATATCTTTTATTAGACCAATTGAGTAGTTGGAAAAAAGTTCTTAGCAAGCTTTTGGGCCCAGTCACCCTTCTTCAGGCGTAGGGTGTTACCTCTCAGCTCCATGTTCTTGGGGAACCCTGACACAGGACACAGACTCTCTGACTCACAAAGAATCGCTCCCTCCCCTCCTCTACCTAAACAGAAACTGATTAAAATGCAGTGGGAGATGCACCTAAAACCCTCCATATAAGGGTGACAAGAGTGCAACAACTGCCCTAGGTCTCATTTGCATCTGAGATGGGAACAGATGACTATTCATTTACATGAGAGATGGAGAACAGAAAGCCTGAAGCAGAGACTGCAGTGAATTCTGGGATCAGCGAAGCAGGGGAGCACTGCATGATGGGGAATCTGTGCTCCAAATGCTGATCAACTCTCACACCCAGCTCAGCATTTATCAGACCAGTTCTAATCTGTATTTACAAAGGACTTTTCCTCTCTCCACCCCCGCCCCCACACCTCTAAGCAAAAGTAAGTTTATTAGGCATCTTGGGCCGTACATTCCCCAGTCCCACTATGGGAGGCCTATGTAAACTTAATTGGCTAAAACTCAGTTGCTGGGTTAGGGAATGCTGAGGCAATAGACCGAGTCCGAGGGGGTATGGATAACATTTGAACAATGGTACAGGGTTCATCACAGCCTCCAGCCCATTGGAGCCCTGACCACAAGTGTTGTCATACTTTTCCCGAGACGACTGGTGGAAGTCCTCTCCACAACAGGTTATGAACACTTCAATAACTGCCTTAAGTCTGTCAAAAGACTATAGTAAGATCTGGCAAAGTCATGCTAAGCTGAGGCTTGTTCACAGCAAGTAAAAATCCAAAACCCTGATGCTGCAAGCTGTCTATTGTTTCTGAAGACACCAGAAGATATCCCATCAAGTATACCTGCTATCCATAGGAATGGCAAGTTGGCTCCTAAGTAATGTGTTTTCTGAGTATCAGTCAGTTTCCTGAGATGTTCCAACCAGATAACCCCTTGTCAATAGAAAAGACCATTTGATTTACACTATTGAGAATGCTTGAAAGAAGCTGAACTGAGGGTATAAAAATCTGTAAAAGAAGCAGCAGTGTGTGTACTGACACCACCCGCTTTCTTTTGGAGAGGCTGCAGGAGGAAGATCATCTCCCTTCAAGGATCATGCTGAGAACTTTGACCTGTCAGCTTTGCAACCTGAGTGCCTTGGACTGGTGAGATCCCAGCTCTCTCTCCCTTTTCTCTTCTCTCTCTCTCTCTCTCTCTCTCTAAGTATAGATTTCTGAACTTGAACTGTATTAGTTAAGCTTGAGCTAAGTTTCCCCAAATACTTAGTGAAACCAGGGTAATACTGTAACTGTTTGTGTTTGTTTTTCCTTTGCATGTCTGTTACTACTATTGTCATTATATATTTCATCTACTTAGTAATAAATAACTTTTATAGTCAAACTGGTGGTAACTGGGTATATTTTTCCTTCTTTACTTCTCTTTTCCCCACTTGCTCTGCAGCAATGCTCCTTTTACCTAAGCTAAAGATCCCTGTGTAGCCCAAAAATACTGCGGGGTCTGCTCATCAAGAGGCTAAAAGATTGGGATGTGCTGAGTTTGAAACACATAAGGGGATCAGCTTGTATGGGCTGACTGACCCAGTTTGGCTCAGACGTGCCCTAATGAACTGAATGCTGGCCTGTGAGGGTGTCATCTGGACACCCAGCTGGATTCAGAGGTCTTCTGTTTAACTGTGTGCTTGTGTCTGACTGTGATTGTTGTTGCTCTGATGAACTGATTCCTGGCATATGAGGGTGTCAGCCTGTCCATGCTGATCAACCCGGCTAGGTCAGGCATGTCACGTTAATCTGTGTGTGTTTGTGTGTATGACTGATTTGGGGACTGGAGGAACCCAGCCCCACTGAAATGAGTCCTGCAAGATAGCTCCATTGGGGGTGAGGGCTTGCAGGGGGAGAGATACAGCTCTGTATAGAAACACAAGTAACACAGGCAGCACATTAATAGAATTACCAGGACCCTAGCCCTAATAAATGAGCACACCCCAAAGTAGCGGGCAAATCTGGTAACAAGGGAGTCTCTGCTGGTCTGAGACTCCAAGGAAATAGAGAAGCTAAGTGTGGCAGGATGTCAGTGAAAATGTAAATACGTAGAAATTAGAAAGACAAAAGGTGAAGCAGGTAAGGGAGGGGGAAGATAGCAGGGGAAAAAAATGTTTTTCCAACTACACAGTTGGTCTAATAAAAGATATCACATCTGCTCAAAGTACCTTGCCTGCCTATGTCCTTAGACTAACCCAGCTACAACCAAAAACCCAGCTGATGTATACTTGTACACTCCTTCTCCCATGGGCAACTGGTGCCACCTTAGTCCCCCCCCCCAGTGACCGGTCAGTGACTGGGGGGGAGGGGAGAGGCAGTTCTCCCATGGCCAATCTCGCTGACCAGGAGGGGATCCCCCTGCAGCCAATCACACCAACTGGGAAGCAGCCGCAGCACTCCTGGAAGTGGCTGTGGCACTTTATCTGGTGCTCCCACTCCCTAGCCAGCGCTTGCAGGGGGGGCATCGGTGCTCCCACCTGCCCCCCTGCCTGTCACTTAAATGGGGAGCGTGGCCTATCAGGGGTGCATTAGCACTTTCAGGGGGTGCACATGCCACTGCCTTCTCCCTCCCTCCAAAAAAAAATTTCTGTTAAAATGGAATTAAGGCTGAGAGAATGTATTAGCAATTTATGGGTGAAAAACACTAGAAGGACGTTCAGGTATTTCGAAACCAAATTTTACACACCCAGAAAATTCAGAATTAAGGTTACAATTCAGAGAAAGCCAAACAGAAATGCACAGGTTAAGCAATGAACAACTTTAAGGCTCTGTGGATGATTATAGTTAAGAGGTAAAATCCTGAGTCCACTAAAGACGGTGGGAATTCTGTCAGAGTCCTTAGTTTCTGAACCCCAGAATTTTAAAGATCCAATAGATATTTTAAATATATATATTTTTATACATGAGTTCTGTATCTGGAGGTAGTCTGAGTTTGCAAATTCTACTTGTACGGGGCAAATACATTCCAAAATTCTGGGGCTTATGGTTACTGCACATGCCCAGCAAGTAGCTAAAGTTACAATCTGGGGATGGGAAAAGTTGGTTATTGAACACTTTTCTGTGTAGAGCCTGTTCAAAACTGAAAAGTTAATTTTTCAATATATTGGTTGTTATGTAGGTTCCTTTTGCTTTGAGTGGTGTTCTTCCCTCTGGGCATGATGAAGAACATTTTTTGTGGACAACTGCTTTTGAATAGAGTACTGCAGGTGACTAGTTAAGGAAAGTGTTGATTTAATTCTTTAATTCAAATATGTACATGCTTTTCTAGTAAGGCAAGGAAAGAGACAACACATAAGGCAGCTGCGTTACTAGTAAGTGACTGTGTTTGTCAAAGAGATTTTCCTCCCCTGTCTTTCCTGTTCCCTTGTCTTCCTCTCAGAAACCATTGAAAGGTGTGAATGTTTCTGTGTTGTTCATCTTGTCAGGCTTGTTGAGTTTCTTATCTGACAAGGAAATGGTGGCTCAGTGCTTTCTCTGCACTTGACTAGTTGACAATTCATTTGCTTAGTTGTTTTGTGCAAGGTTGGTGCTCCACTGGTTGCGTATTCCTAGTAGGATTGTGAGAGAGAGGATGTGATGATTATGAGCAGTCCAGTACATGTGTTTACGTGTGTGTTAACAGACTTTCCCACTGCCCACATCACTTAATCAGTAGCATATCTGTACAAGAACAAACTTCCTCACAAAGAAGTTTGCAAGGACTACACGTGCGTTTATTGACTTTCATAAGCCGAACTAAAAATTCAAAGCCTGATCATGTCATCTGTTTCTGTGGGGCAATGAAATGCACCAGCCGTATGTGAGCACACTGCTTTTGTTATCTAGTTACTGGTGCAATAAAAATTAATATTGTTACACAAGGGCGGATGTAAAGGGGGTGCAGTGGTGTGGCTGCATCCCCCTTTTGGATTTCACTACACCTTGGGAGCCACTGGGCACTTGAGGATGGCCAGGAGATTCCTCTTACACCTTCTGTGACCAGGCCGGGGGGAGGGGGGAAGTATTCTCTAGCTGTCCTGTTTCTGCTGTCCCCTTCCCCAGCTGAGCAGGCAAGCCGTTCACCTGTTCTCCCATCCTGCAAAGCACTGCCCCCAAGCAGAAATAAGCAAAAATGAAATTCTCCAAAATGTCACTTTAAGAGATGTTATTTTGGAGTGTTTCAGCCACTTTTAGAACATTTCAAAGGGCTTGTACGTGCATCCAGTTGGCATGTGGGTACAGGTATGTACATACATAGCTCCAGAAGCCATGTTTGAAACACTTTATTATGTCTGATCACACCAAGAGCCACAAGCAATTGGCTCTCCAGTGTGTGTTTGCAGTAGTGCCCAGGGAAACCCTTCTACCTGCAGTGCTTAGCTTCTCATTAGCCTTGTGAAGGGCTGCCTTCAACAATGGCTTTCCATTGTTCTAGTTATCACTAGAAATCCTTTAGGTATACACAGGTATAATTAATTGTGGTGGTGTGCTAGTAATCTTACTAGAGCAAGTACAACCCTACCTGAATCTGTAATATTGGCAGTTGAGACATTTAGAAATGTGATGACCAAACAAAGCAGTATTAACTATTGTGTGTCTGGGCATTTTTAGATAAAAGCAGAAGTGTGTTTTGTAACTAATTGGAGCAAATCATCCAAGTTTCCACTTATTGAGCCCAGTGTATTATTACTTTATACCAGTGGGCAGGGAAACATAAGATCAATATGCTAGTCACTACTGTGGTGTGAAAACAAGCAGATAACCAATGCCTGGCGCAGATCTCTGCTGCAACTGGGTTGGGGGGATAGTTCAAGGGTGCTCTCCAGCATTCGCACTAAATTTGTAGTGGAAGGAAAAGGACATTTTAAAACCAGGGTGGAATGTTCTTTCACATATAATTCCAGCACACAATGTCCCCATGGGAAATAAAAGTCAAGTGTACCAATAAACGAGAGCAGAAAATGGCATGAAAGGCAACAAATCACAGAATAATTGATTGAAATGAAGCTCTCCAAATATTCTAGTGAGGCTGTGGCACACTGCATGCACCCACCAAACTCCTTACATATGGCAAGGGCAGAGTTACAATAGTATGCGTGTATTCCACCTACCACCGTCCCAGAGTGTGTTCTCTGGAGGAATATTGTAACTGACGCTGGAATTAGTGACCTGATGCTCCATTCTGTTACGATAAGTAACGTCACTGATTTCAGGGGAGTTACAGCAGTGTAAAAACTAGTGTAAAAGTCCAGAGGATCTAGCTCATAGGCTTCAGGCTTAGAACAACCTGAAGTATTCCATAGGACTATTGTCTTCCTTTAGTCAAAGCTGGAAATCCCTCAGGCATTGGTGACCCTACAGACTCAAAGCTTCAATTTCCATTGCTTTTCTAGGATGCGCTGTACTTCCCTGTATGGTTTTTTTTTAGTTAAATTAAAGTCAGCCCAGGAACCTAACTTTCCCATAAGATTGTACAAGTCCCTGCGGTTCCACTAGCATTTCTCACTACTAATTTAATGTTTGATTTTGATATTTTACTTAACAGTTATATTTTAGCATTTGCAGTTGAAATGAAAATTATTCTTTGTCAGAAGCCCGCCATTCCTCTTGTCAAAAAGACATATGATGCATTAGCTTAAGGGCAATTGCTAATAACTACATAAGTGACATTTGTTGTATAGGATGGGCAAGGCTACATATATCTTTGTCAAGCTGTCAGGGCTTGCATACGCCGCAGTTCACACTGTTTGGGAGAGCTGCTGAACTAATCATGCAAAACTAAAACAAAACGAATTCCAGTTTGGCCTTGATACCATCTCATTGTAATTAACATCTGCTCTCTCCTGGGTTCACTGAAGAAATCTTTTTATGTTTGTGTTTATAATTGCAACTGAATTGAGCTTGCTAGGGGAAAAATGCTATTTGATTGCCATATACTTTCTGCTGGCACTTGTGATGAGAGAGGCTTCAGTTTGGGGGAGGGGTGTGCTAGGTTTTGGGAGTGAGAGTAGTGCTCATAGGGAGAAATGAAGCAAAGGATATGTTTCACTTTTGTTTGGCCACTACTGCAAGATGGTACTGCACTACATTTTACTGTACCTACGTAGTCTCCTTGGTGTAATATTCAGTTCTACTTGTCACTTCCAAAAATATAAACCTCCAGAGGTGGTTTATGATATTGCAACACCATAAAATATCCTGCATCTTATTTCATTGTTTGTGGACTAGGGGCCAGACTTCTGAAAATCCCTCTTAGATTTGCATCTTTAGGAACATATACAGACATACCTCATTTTATTGCGCTTTGCAGATATTCCGTTTTTTACAAATTGAAGGTTTGTGGCAACCCTGCATCGAGCAAGTCTATCAGTGCCATTTTTCTAACAGCATTTGCTCACTTCGCGTTTTTTAGCAATAAAGTATTTTTTAATTAAGGTATGTACATTTTTTTTAGACATAATGCTATTGCACACTTAATAGACTACAGTATAGTGTAAACATAACTTTTATATGCACTGGGAAACCAAAAAATTTGTGTGACTCGCTTTATTGCGATATTCGCTTTATTGCGGTGGTCTGGAACCGAACCCGCAATATCTCCGAGGTATGCCTGTATTTTAAAAAATGTGGGCCTAGAAGCATGAATAAAAACAGCCAAATTCTGTTCTGTTACAATCACCCCAAAGGGAATTTGTGCCTGTGTAAGTGAAAAGAAATTTTGCCCCAGAACTTCATGGTATATGCAGAAGGAATATGTGGTAAGATAATGGTTTTCTTATGGTTATAAATGGTCTTGTTGCATATTTAATGTTAAAAACCTGCATCTAGACCATCATTTGGTGGAAATGGGCATAGCCTCATACTTCACAGCTGAGGATTTAGCTCAATACATTTATAGGAGGAAACTCTGAAATCCAATATCACATGAATTGCTTTCAGTTATACCCCTTAAAATGCCTGTCAGTTTAGCTCTAAGTATTAAAGGTTTACCATCTTCACTGTAAGACAGGCCACAATTGACCAGTTAACCAGATACTTTTCATGACTGGAATTGGTTTCTTGGTGGCTGGGAAAAGACCAGAAAATGTTACGGAGTCCAGAAATGGCCTCTCTTGACAGTCCTTCCAATAGTTGCCTATCAAATGAGGTTCCCCCTGACCACTGGCAGTATGCTCGGACACTCTTCCCCTTTTAACTCAGTTCTCCTGTTTTTATCTCTCCTCTATACTCTTAGTATGGTAACTTGACCATAATAATGTGAGTGGATCAGTCTTCACCTTGCAAAACCTTCAGCTCCTACCATAGTGTTACAGTGTTGGCAGTGTACAATAACAGCTAGTAACTACTGTCTTTCTTTAGTGGGCTCTCTTTCTCTAGTGTATTGCCAGTGGCTACTCTTATTTCTCCCAAGCCCATGTGCAGCTTCTGTTATTATAGTATTCTTCCATGCCTCCTCACAAAAATTGCAGTGCTACTGATTGTGTCTTAGCAACATAAAAATCTAGAGAAACTACTTTCTGTGTGTGGTTGTTGCCAACTAGCAGCCAAAACTTCCCTCCTGCTTCTGTCTTATGGTCCTAATATTTTTTCAGGCTTCATATGAAGGCACTGACTACTTTGGCTGTGAGAGTAGATCGTATATTGGTTTGTAGGCTAGACTCTTCCCAGCTGCCCCTGTTGTGCTTCCAAACTCAGGCTCAGAATATCTTTATTTTAGATTAAGGATGACAAGAAAAGGCAATAGTCAATTTTTCATAAAATAGCACAGTGTGTGTGTACATACACGCATGTGTGTGCATAAGTATGCATCTTGTCCAGTAGACTGTAGCAACTCTGAAAACAATATGGATCCTGAAATGTGTTGTTCCTATAAATATGTAAGTACATACTCCTGTCTAGACAATGAGGTAGCATTAGGGGCAAATCTTGTTTTCTACCCACCTAGTCTTCATGATCTCTGTCAGCAGCTGCCAGCTATTGACATGATCATGCCACGTCTATGGTGCCATCAGGCATACCGCACCATTTGGGTAGTGTTTGCTCAAACCTATTACAAAATCCTCCAAGCACATGGAGCTTCCTGGTGTCTTCCTCCGAAACATCCCCACTACAACTTGTGTTCCAAACTGCAGGGATCTTTTCATGTAATAAATAAAATTAAAACAAGATAGAAAAGAGAAAAGAAAACCATTGGTTTGTTAGTCTAGTGTTATGTGTTAGTCTGGTTGTTTGGGGCCAGATGTTGCCAGCACATAGGCCACTGGGGTGAAATGGTCTTAACTGCTAGTCCAAAATGTAGCCTTCTAGGTCTCGTATTTCTTCAGGTGCGATAGTCATCAAAGCAGTCTCCCCCTCCTTGTTTGGCATACTGCTCCAGGGACAGGATTTAGTTTTCTGCTACTGTAGTTTTCCTGTCAGGGGCTGTCTTTCTCATGCCCACCCATATTCCTTGCTGCAACCAACTCCCTGACCTCTGGCCAACCGCTGATCAAGGCCCAATTGGAGTCATCTGGGCGCTGGTGTCTTCTGTCTCCTGACATTGCTGCTCAACTTCTATGATTTCTTCTTAGACACCAACCCTCAGAGATAACAACTCTATAGGACAGTGGCCTTTTGCCACTGCTCTACGTGGTTGCAGCATGTCTTCTGTATGCAAAGAGTCATCAGGTTTCTACTGTATATTGTGACTCATTGTTTAAATACAAGATACTGAGTACTGAGTTCGCTATACTGGGCAGTGTGCCTTCAGCTTCCTGATTATTGTTCTTGTTTGAGTGTCTTCTAGATATTGTCCACCTCCTAAAAAATGGAGTAATAACCTACTGTGACATTATAATTTCTATCATTGAGAATGTACTGGTCTCTCCCAACCTTTTCATGAGGTTGTTGGGATCTCATGAGGCTGCAGTGTCTCTTTCTGTTGCCTGTTTCCACACTCTTTGCATACCTCACACTTCTTCATGTATATCCTTATATATGAATTCATTCCTGGACAGTAGACAGACTCCCAAACTCACTGCAGGCATTCCTTTATTCTCAGGTGCAAAGTATATGTTCTTTTCCTGATATGCTGTCTTAAACTGGCAGGGACCTTTAAACAAGATCCCATCTTGTGCACTTATCCCTAACCTACCAGTAAGGAATGACTTCCTGGGGCACTTGTTTCTTGAGGTCTGGCCACCCCTGGAATACAGTTTTTATAACAGTCTGTAGTTATTCAACCAGTTTTGTGCTCTCTCTCATATTGGCTGGAGACTCCCTTTGGTGACATGGAAGTACTGTAGTGCATTGACAGATCCACTTATGGTGTACTCTGGAAGACAGATCTTTCTCAGAGTATCTGCCACTGGCAGTGACTTCCCTGGACAGTACCTGACATTCACATAGTACTGAAGTTTCTATAGAATGGGTTGTAGTCACTTTGGTACACTCAGGAGTAGGTTCTTCATAAGGCTTTTCAGGGGCTTATGATCAGAATACACATCCACTGAAGGTGAACATTAGGGCTGTGGGAAGCTTCGGTCCCTGATTCGATTTGGCAGAGCGCCCAATTTGGTGGCCGAATCTCCAAATCGAATCAGAGGACCCTTTAATTTCTCCAAACTGAGTCGGAACCTTCCAATCTATTTGGAAAGATTCAGAGATTTGGACATAGACACAGCTTTAAATGTTTTTTTTTATATACCTCTAGGCAGCAGGCAGCCTGTGAATGCTGCGATGCTGGGGAGGATGGAGTGTCCCACAGAAGCATGGGGGGCTCCCCAGCGCACTCAGCAGTAGACCTGGAAGGGGACCAGAAGCACTTCCAATCCACTTCTGGGTCCACCAGGGAACGAGCAGGGAGGCTCCTGGGCTTCCACCTAGTCCCATGCTGCCTCCTTGTGCATAAGCCATCTCAAAGGTTCAGTGAGTTTCTGACAGGTGTTCACAGAATATGTAAAGATAGGTAGCCTTGTTTATAAATCTCTGGGCTCCCTTCACATCTTGTTCTCTGGGCATTTCCTTAATGGCTCTCAATTTCTCAGGGTCAGGCTGCAGTCCTGCTGAGGTCAGAATGTATCCAATGCAGGGGACCTCAATTCTCAGCTTCAACTTGTTTGAGTTCAACTTAATATTCTGCTCTCTACACCTCATTAGGAGCTGTCACAACTTAGCATCATGGTCCTAGACAGATCCAATGTCACATGAATTGCTTTCAGTTATACCCCTTAAAATGCCTGTCAGTTTAGCTGTAAGTATTAAAGGTTTACCATCCTCACTGCAAGACAGGCCACAATTGACCAGTTGACCAAATACTTTTTGTGACTGGGATTGGTTTCTTGGTGGCTGGGAAGATGGATAGATTTTCATAGATTTCATAGATATTAGGGCTGGACGGGATCTCAGGTCCAGTCCCCTGCCCACGGGGCAGGAAGTCAGCTAGGGTCAAAGGATCCCAGCAAGATAAGCATCCAAATGTTTCTTAAAAGTGTCCAGAGTAGGTGCTTGGACCACCTCTGGGGGGAGTCTGTTCTAGGCCTTGGGACCTCAGACAGTAAACAAGTTTTTCCTTATGTCCAGCCTAAAACGGTCTTGCAGGAGTTTGTGACCATTGAACCTTGTCATCCCTTGGGCTGCTCTGGTAAACAGGCGTTCCCCCAGATCCTGGTGCATACTCCTTATGCATGTATAGGCTGCCACCAAGTCATCCCTGAGCCTGAGCTTCTCTAGGCTGAAGAGTCCCATAGCTTTCAGCCTTTCTTTATAAGGCCAGTTCTCTTGCCCTCTGATCAGGCGTGTGGTTCTCCTCTGGACTCTTTCAAGCTTTTCCATGTCCTTCATAAATTGTAGAGCCCAGAACTGGATGCAGTACTCCACCTGCAGCCTCACCAAGGCTGAGTACAGTGGGAGGATGATATCCTGGATCTTGCTCGAGATGCATTGGTAGATGCAAGCCAGAGTTTTGTTCGCTTTGCAAGCTGTGACATTGCATCGGTGACTCATGTTCATCTTGTGGTCAATCATGACCCCCAAGTCTCTTTTGGTCATGGTGCTAGCAACTGTAGCACCGCCAAGCCTATATGTGTAATGCGGGTTTTTATTCCCACGGTGGAGCACTTTGCATTTCTCCATATTCAATCAGGTTTTTATCTGCCCACCTTGCAAGCCTATCAAGGTCAGCTTGGATTACCAGCCTATCCTCAAGTGTGGATACACTTCCCCAAAGTTTGGTGTCATCAGCAAACTTAGCCAGTCTGCTTCTGACACCAGTGTCCAGATCGTTTATAAAGACATAGAAGAGTACAGGTCCAAGAACAGAGCTTTGGGGGGCACCACTAGTCACTGAGTGCCATGATGATTTGGTTCCGTCAACTACCACCCTCGGGGTCCAGCCTTGGAGCCAGTTCCCCAGCCATCGGACTGTCAAATAGTTGAGGCTACAGTTGCCCATTTTTTCCATGAGGACATCATGGGATACCAGGTCAAAGATTTATTTAAGTCCAAATAAATTATATCAACCTCTTCCCTTTTGTCCAGGTGATAGGTCATCTGGTCATAGAAGCAAATGAGGTTGGTCAGGCAAGATCTCCCCACAACAAACCCATGCTGGCTCAGAATGTTGCTTTCTGTTAGCCTGTCAAGAATGGTTTCTTTGATAATTTTTTCCAAAATCTTCCCAGGGATTGAGGTCAAATTGATTGGCCTGTAGTTTCCCAGGTCGTCTTTTCTCCCTTTCTTGAAGATGGGCACCATGTTGGCCTTCTTCCAGATCTTCAGGTACTTTGCCTGAATGACACAAGTTCTTGAATATCCTTGCCAGTGGCTGTGCTATGATGTCTGCCAGTTCCTTTAGCACTCTTGGGTGCAATCTATCTGGACCAGCTGATTTGTGGAGGTTCGATGCTTCCTCACAAGATCCATGTCAATGGTGGGCATATATTCACCTTTACTCTGGTCATTTCACATCGTGTTAGGCAGAGTGGTCCCTTTGGGCTGGTGAAAAACCGATGCAAAGTAATCATTAAGCAGATTGGCTTTTTCCTTAGTGTTGTTAGTCAGCTGCCCCAGCTGGTTTACCAAGGGTCCAACGTTATCTTTGTTGTTGTTTCAACTCCCCACATATCTGAAGAAGAACTTTTTATTGTCCTTGATTTGTGTATCCGGTTAGAGTTCAGTTGCACCCTTGGCTTTTCTAGTTTTCTCCCTGCAGGTGCAGATCAATGCAGGATACTCCTCCTTAGTGGTGTTTCCTGTCTTCTATCCTTTATAAGCCTCTCTTTTTTGATGTAGGAGTTCCCTGTTGAGCCAAGGGGGTTGTTGAGCCCAAAACCTTTCCTATGGGTTGGGATGGACTCCCCTTGTGCTTCTAGGATTGCTCCCTTAAGGAGCAACCACTCATCATGAACTCCCCTCCCTGTGAGATTGTGGCCTCAAAAACAAGCCTCCTGAGCTTATGAAAGTTAGCTTTCCTAAAGTTGAGGGCTACTGCATTGCTGGATCACTTGCCAGCTTTGTGATGGATAGTGAAGGTGATCAACTCATGGTCACTGTCCCAGCTTCCCTTCGATTCTTAGGTCGCTGATTAAATCATCCCCTTTGGCCAGTACAAGGTCCAGCAGCGCATTGCCTCTTGTCAGCCCATAAACTTCCTGAGACGGGTAGAGCTCATCCAGCATGTACGGATAGCTTCTTCCTTGCTATTTCTGTACTCCCACAATCAGGATATCATCTGTTACAATCCTGATTCCTGAAAATTCCCCTAGTGCCTAATTTAGTTTGTGCCGGAACACCTCTGGGGCAGGACTTGATACTCATGGCATTTATACCCAGCGGTATTTGCCAAACAACTTTGCAAAGATTGTAAGACAGCTCACTTAGCTTAATATGCCAAAACCCACTATTTACATCACAGACTGTCAACACCTTTGTCCTTGAGATATCACGCCAGCTGTCCTCAAGAGTGGACAATGGCTTCTTTTCAATGCCCTGTTCAGAGGCTTTGGATGTATACAGATCCTCAGTTTGCCAGATGACTTTTCCTACCACTATCAGTCTGCTGATCCAGTCAGTGCTAATTTCCATTGGTTTAATAATCCCTCTCTTTGCTGGGCTTGTTAGTTACTCTTTGAGTGGCTCCATCAGGGCTAGTGGCATTCTGCATTTTGTCAGTTGTACGGTCTATATTTGTGGGTCAATTTCTAACTTGAGTTTTCCCTCTAGTTGATCATCTCCCTCAAATGCATTTTTGCACTCCTATAAAACCAGGATCATAGTGTGCTCCTTCTCTCCTGTCTCATGTAGAGGGTATTCTGGTGTACCACTGATGTAAATTCCATGGCTTGCACTGCTTGGTTGCCTAACAGTGGATGGCTGTCTTCAGTGTCGACCACTATGAATTCCAGGCAGTATTGTTTTCTGTTCTATGGATTTTGTATTTATAGTTTATAGTCTGCATTTACCACTGATTGTCTCGTTGTTATATTGTATGTCACCAATAATCTGCTCACATCTTTCCAATCTGATATTACTGCTGACTAGTTTTGCAGAAATTACATTGCAGCTGGCTGCACAATCACGCTGGAATCTGAGTGGTTTGCTGCTTCACTAATATAGTTGCAAATACAACAGATGGCTGCTTAGCAGCTTTTTTCTGTACCACATCTATGTTCAGAGTATTTGGATACGCTAAAGTCACTGAGAAGATCTCATCTTCTTTATAAAAACATTCAGTGTCCTTCCCGATTGCATAAATGGTGGCTTTATTTCTTTTGGGATTGTTGTGACTGGGAAACAAAATAGTTTTTTTTCCCCACAATTCAGGTACACTTGCCCAGAGTCATATCAGCCTCTTAACAATTTCTCCTTTAGCTTAGGATCACAAATGATTTTGTCTCTAATAAGGGAATCTGTTATGTTCCCAAATTACATGGGGATACTAGTAAGTTCAGCTCTGTAACATGCTTACCTATTCTTTCTTCTGGATCCTGATTCTGGGTTAAAAAAAATGGTTTCTTTTCACAGTCTCATTTTTTCTGGGGTCATATTACTCATCAAAAGCCTTCATCAGCTGCTCTAATGTCTTGGGCCCCTCAGGTAAACATGTTGCACTCACTTCTCTGCTCTGTGTCCTGGTGAGGTAATGGAAAAAGTTTACCTTCATTTTCTCATCCTTGTCTGCTGTGGTCAGCTGTGTGTACAAGGTCAACTCTTCCTTCCATCACTTCCATGACGCTGAGCTTTCTGACACCACCCGCCTAATCATCCCCAATATAATTTGGGTATAGAAGGGGTCCCTGTGCCCCACATGAACCCTTCCTACACTTCTATAAGTTAGTCGGAGGCTAGCCACTTCTTGTTTCCTGTTTCTTGAGCAGAGCCCTTCTAAGAATTGATCTACTGGCTGCTTGTTTCTCTGCTTGTGCTTGGATCTAGTTACAGGTGGTAAAGGCACTAAGCACCAGAAGGTCCAGAAGTCAGGAACAAGAAGTTACAGGATTTAACTTCCTGTGCTTGCAACCCCCAGCAGTTATGAGCTAGGGGACAGGTGGCATCAGGCTCAATCTGAAATACTGAAATTCAGCAGACCTTCCAGAGTCAAACTCGGGGGTTTTCACTGCAGATGGTTGGTGGATACAAGCTTGAGGATGACCTTAAGGTTGACCGTAATAAAACAGTATAGATATGGCCTTTGATCAAAGAAAGCTTTCAGTAGAGGTACCAAGTCTTGACAGCATTTTTATTAATATCGGATAAAAGTCCTTTAGCCTGGGCAACTAAATTGACTGAGGATTTTCAGCTGGGGTTCACACTCACGCTGTTTCATTGCAGCCAGTGAATGTTGTGTGAAGATAGCTCAAGTATATTTTTTTCCCCCTAGTCAATGATATCTCACTGCTGGTAATCCAGGAACCAGAACATTAAAGTGACGCAACTTGTAGTTGTCATTTTGTGAACTTTATGCTCATTATAATGTAAAGCTAACAGGCCCACCTGTGGTTCTAATTTAAATGTAGCAAGTCTTTTCAAATCTTGGCCATTTGGACCCAACTTAAAAAGAATGAAAAACCAAAGCTGGTCAGTGGAACAGCTGCCATGCTTCACAGTGCCAGTGAGAATGTGGAAAGAAGGAAAGTGAATCTGATATCATTGTCTAAGATTTGGTGAAATAACAAGTGTTATAAAACCTGTGCCCCTGCTCTTCAGCAGCCGCTGAGGACAATGAGTCTGACCATGTCACTATGTTCAGCAGGAGTAGAATCAGTCCCCAGGAGCTGAGGGTGGGATCCACAAAACCGCAACCTCTTGCTAACAGATCCATTAACTAGCCTTGATGCTGCCTTCCAAAGCAGCAGCTGTGCACTCTTTTGGCCAGAAAGAAAAAGTGTTGGGGAGTTCTGTACAAATGTGGGAACATCTGGTGTGGAGACTAATCAAACCACACAAATTATTTTCAGTGCATTATTGCTTGATTGTTTTTCTTTATGCCAAAAAGGAGAACATAAGGTAAGCGTCAACTCTCTTCAGATAGTGCTGCAAATCTTCCTGATATGAAACTCCCTACAAGATTAAACTTATTTTTTCTATAAAATTAATCAATAGGTTCCCCTTTCTGGGGAAAGCAACATCAGCTACTCATCACTGGGTTTTTCCTCTGAACTGTTCCTATGTGTATGGTCAAGAAAACTTTTTTTCTATTAGCCATTTATCATCCTGTCTGAGGGATTTTTCTTTTTTTAACTCCACTGCACTAAAGCAATGCAGGGTCTTGTAGCAGAATTGTGCTTCACTCCCCATGGCAAAAATTTAAGTAGTATTAAATACCACAATACTGCAGGTGTTTTGCCTATTTACATATCTGATTAGATTTTGATTATACAAGACCAGCTTTTAGGATTCAAAATATTACTTGAAATAGCCGAGTTATTCAAGGCACCAAATTATTTGTGGCTGCATTTTGTCTCTTAAATTTATGTATCAACTTGTCTCATCAACACACACAACACTGAAACCAGTGCCACATCTAATTAGGTGAAATAATTTTATCTTGCATTGCTCCAGAGCTATTTTGTATTTGTTTAAATTATAATACAGTCATTAGCATGCATATGCGCACCACTGACAGTGTGCAGATGTTTGGTTAATATGAGTGCTATGTTCCTTATGGCCACAAGATGTCAGACAAACCTGAGTGTGGAAGAATAAGAAAGCACTTTATATGCAGGGGTTTGGGAAAGTTTATTAACTGATGAAAATTTAATTTGTAGGGTGAGGATTTTTCAAAGGAGATGCAAGGAATTTGGCACCCACTTCTCATTAAAATCCATTGGGATTTAGACGTTTTATTTCCATAGGATAGTTTTAAAATCTCAGCTCTGGCTGTTTTGTGGATGTGAAACTATTAAGTAGAAAAAAGCATATAAAGCACTCAAAGTTTGTACATACTAAATGCATGGAGACATGGGTTGCAATATGTAGTCTTGTCTTTAGTAGGATCAGAGTTAAGCTAACAGATGAGTGACATTGCAAATCTATCTCAGCACACTGGATGATGCCTAGAAGGTATTTTTAACTGTAAATAACATTGTTCATGTATCCTTACACAGCTTGACTGCAGTGACTCCACCTATGTGTGATATGTATTACTCTTAGAAATAAGAAATTCTGCTTTTACAGTGTACTTCTGAGAACTGCCCCACAATTCCTATAATCTGGGAAAGAAATATTAAGTTGGAAAGACTTGTTAAAGAATCAGCTACCTTAGCTGCTCTCAGAAATTTCTGAAAATGTTCCGTGCCATCAAACAGTACATATAACATTTGGTGAGTAAACTATATGTATTTCCCACCCTCTAGCTCTGCAAACATCCATCAGTTCCAAGTTTTCCTTTTATCCAGATTAATCACACTTTCTCCCTCCTTGCCATCCCAGTGCATCTTGATTTATTATTATCTTCCCTCTGAAGCCAAGAGTAGGGGCTGGGTTGCTCCCACTTGCACCAGGGAAGGCAGTGATTGGAAGCAAGTTGTTCTGCAGGCCATGTTTACTGGGTAATTATTCAGGTGTCTAGTCAGCAGTTTGTGGTGGTGGTGGGGGGGACAGGTTACTATGCTGTACAAACAATGTTCCTCGGTCTTATAGAAATATCAATGCCATATGCTAAGTTGTGATTGTAGCATAGCTACACATGTCCATGTTAGCTTTAATTTAGTTAGCAATGGTAACGATAGTAGTAATATGACAGCACTGGCTTACAATGAAAGTATAAGCCTGTTGAGGACCTGGATATTTATTAATATATTTATTAATATTCTAGCCTGTACTGAAGCCCATGCTTTCATGTCCTCACTATTGCCATTTTTGCCATCTAGCTTGGCTATGTTTTTCTGTGCTACAATCAGATCTTCTTCTGCAGTGAAAAACCTGCCCTCTGAGCTACAGAGCCAGTTTGTTAAGTAGTGTCCACAGTCTTAAATGGAGCATCGCGGTTGTTTTTACTATATCTGCATCCTGACACTTTTTTACTGCAGAACATCCACTGGATGAAAGATAAGTTCTGTTAAGAAGGAACATAAGACGACTTCCCCGAGCTTCACGCTAATGAGCAGTTAGTAGGTTGAAAATGTCCTTAAAACAAGAAAAATACACAAAATGTAAGATTGTTAACTTCATAAACCAATGTGCTTTCAAATACTGCTTGCAAATGAGGGGGTGGACAGTTATTCAAATACAATTACTCTCGTTGTGTGGTTGTGAATATATAGAAATACTTTCCTAGCTATCAGGGTTGAAATGACTGTAAGGCACTGTGAGATTTCTAGACTGAAGGCACACTACAGAAATCCATAATATTGGGACGAGAGTAAGCATATACCTGCACATGCACATGTGCACAGTATGTGCTATTTATTCTGATCTCTAAACTACCCATGTTTTAGTTGCTCTTAAAAGGCTTCCTCAGTTCTGCTAATTATTCTGTTTTATTTTTCATTAAGATATCTTCTTGGAATATATTGGTAGCCAGATTATTGCTCATTGTACACTTCTTGTTTTTCCTATCCCTCCCTCTTCCCCCCCCCTTTTTTTTGCTTAATGTTTGTTACATAGTTTGGTTGTATACATACCCCCCCCACACACACAGTGTGTGTGTATGTTTTCTGACTTTTGTGTTGTATTTAAAATCAATAAAATGAATAAACAAAATCTTTTTTCTATAATCCCTTTTGTATAACTTTCATCTTTCTACGCCCTTGGTCCTGTGTATACTAACTATCCCTTACTGCATGTCTGAAAAGCTCCTAGCGTACTCTGAGTACTTTCATAAATAAATAATAACTAAAGATTATTAAGTACCAATGTTGTGGTTGGAGCTGTATAAGATGGACTGAAGACGTTTCCTGCTCTAAGAAACTTACGGTTTGAAAAACAAAGATTGTTCTAAAACAACCTGGGAGACCTACAGGCCAGTAATGCATGAGAAGCAAGGACCCTGAACAGAAGTGGGTTGGTATTGGTATGCAGATTATTTGGTAGGTTGGTATTGCAACCCCAGTGCAATGCAGTGACCGTCTGTTGCACCCATCTAGTGGCTGTCTACCGGCATTCATTACATTAATTTAGAGCTCAGCGTTCCTTGCTCAGCAGGGAGGTGTTTATGTCAGCAAGAGTACCAACACTGGCTACTAACTGGCATCCTGACAGTCTTCTGGGGTGCTTGCCTCTTCAATCCTGACAATTTAGTAATCTCTAAGTGCTTCTTTTGTCTAGTTTTGTGAGAATATGGACAAGCCATTCTAGGCAGTCAGGGAGTTGCCATATAAATGTGTCCCTGTTGCTGCCCAACCACAGATCTGCTGGGAGTTGGTTTTCTTTGTGGTCTGGCAATTAGCCCTTATAGCTGCAGAAATATAGAGAGCTTGGATGGAAATGGAGAGAGCTTAAACCCTATCCTATCTGTTAGATGTAAATTTTCCTACACTGTTCTTGGTTTAAACTTCTTGATAAGGAAGAAGAGGAGAGACTGCCCTTCAGGAATATTTGATATACTGATTCTGAGGATACATAAGAAAAGTCAGCCTTTAGGATTTTTAGTATGGCATCCCACCAGCAACTGTTAAATTAAGAAAACAAAGCAAACAAGGGAAATAAACTGAAGCCCTGACTAGGTGACAAGGTAAGAGTGATCGTGTGAGTCCAAAGAGTTTGATTTATTCTCAATTTGTGTACCTCTTAACCATGCAGAAATTCAAAATGTATAGGCTGTGAAAGGACTGCAATGCTTCAGTAAATAAAGCAATTACAAAGACCTTTTTTTTTTTTTGAGCCAATGTGTATTTCCTTGGCAAACATGGCTTTCACAGAGCAAACAAAATTGGTCACCTGCGCAGTGCAGTGTGTATGTGAGCATGTGTCTGGATTCAATATCTACACTTGGTTAAACACATGCCTTCACTGAAAGATGTCTGCTCCCACAGCATGCTGCTGGGAGTTGATGTGAGCAGATCTGTCCATTAGACCTCTGTCAGTCATTGGCAGATGTTGCTGAAGTCAGGCAAAAAGCTTGATATTAATAGTATTTTTCACTCATTATGAAATAGTCCCTCATGGATGTAGGGAATGACCTCTAGTTAAGTTTAACCACAAGGTGGAGTTCCTGCAAACCAGGCAGGTGAGGTGAGATGAAATGAAAGAACAAGGTAAATGCATTTTCCCAGCAGAAATTATTCAAATAAAATAGAAAAGCCTGACAAATTAGAGAAAATTAGTCTGTTCTAACTTTCCCTCTGCCCTCCCTTGGCATACTAGGCATGCTGGCTAAATTAGACAGATTACAGATTTTAATGTTTTATGTTCTCAGCCATAGATTTGATTCATATTATGACACACATGTTTAGTTTATTTTGCTGTTGAATTATGACAAATCGTGACTAAAAAGAAGAAAGTTTGCTATTAGTGAAAGATCCTGAAATGTCCCTGTGATCCTGAACTCTTGCTGCTACTATACCATCTTTCTCCTGCTTCCCAGTGATTATCAGAGATATACAATGAAGGCTTTTACCAAGTTTCATATTTTTCTATTAGAAAAATGAGTCGGGTTTAACAGTATGTACAGGTATTTGTAGGAAAGCAAATATGTTTCCCTCTTGGCTGTTTAGTTGTCTGTAACAATAATGTCATAAATAAATAATGTTTCTGTAAGGGAAAAAAGGGGGATGTTTATCAGATAGAATACATGCCAGTTAGGATAAGTGAACAAATTGTTAACAAAGATTAAACAGAAAAACATGTTGCTGGCAAACAAATTGTAGGTGAAAATAGCTTTGGTTAGGGAGTTCCTTTCTCTCCTGAATAGAAATAATACCTGCCATGTAGGCCTGCTTTTAAAATTAAGGAATTCATCACTAGTATTGCTGGGCCTATGGAAACATTGAAATGACAACAATGTCAATGTTGCAATAGGACAATGCAGACTACTGCTATGTACAGACATTCATTTTCTACTAGGAGAATTGTTGCTCTCCAAGTAAAAACTGTGAGTGTACTGATGTTCAAATTTTTTCTCCCAAAGTAAAAATGGCTGTTCTGGGAGAAACATAACCTGGAAACAACCAGGGGTAAATTTCTCTCAGTAGAGTTTCTGCTTGGAAAGTGGATTTCTGTATAGTTTCCCTTCTGAAAGAAGCTTCAGGAATGAAAGATATCCAGGGGTCTAAAAAACACAAAGTTTAGAAAAGTGAGACAGGGCATGGTCCCGGACCATGCCCTGATCAACCAGAGGCTGGGTCCTCCACAGAGATGCTCTGGCTGCCAGAGTGTCTCTGTGGTTGGCCCCTCACCCTTGTGCTGAAACGCAGGGCCTGCCAGGCCATATATTCAGCACCAGGGCTCCAGAGCTGTAAGTAAGGGGTTGGGGGGGCTGGAGGAGGGGACCATGGGGGGCATCCCCCCACTGGCCCCACCTACTCCCTCAGCCCCCCGCAACCCCTGCCCTGCCTGGCCCCATCCCCTGCCTTCCCCCCGCCCCCCTTGATCACTTTCCTGCCCGGCCCCACCCCTTGATCATTTTCCTGCCTGGCCTCGGCCCCCCCAACCCCCTGATCCTTGTCCCTCCCACCCCATAGTTTTAAAAAAACAAAAAACACCACCCCCCAGCACTTAACAGCAGTCTGGCTACCATCTGTATCACTGAGGCCCCACCCACACAGCACGGGGCAGAGAGACAGCCCCAGTGGCCCCAGCCCAGGCCCTCCTGCCCTGTGCTGCCTGGGGGGCTCTGCCAGGAGGCCCCCCCCAGCCCTGCTTCTAGGGTAAGTAGAGGCTTTTTTCATTTTTTTCTTTTTTTTCCCTTTAAAGTGATAGTGCCTGGGGTTGGGGGGTGCAAGTGGGGGGGTTGGGGGGGCAGCCATCGAGGGGCTGCAGCAGCTGGTAGGGGTTTGGCCAGGTGAGACAGCAATCAGGGGGGCTGGGGTGGGGCATGTGGGCCTTACAGGTGGTGGTAGCTCCTGCAGGAGCCATTTAGCCCCTGTTGGAGGGCTGTAGCCCCTGTGGGAGGGCAGCAAAATATATATTCATGTATTCATGAAACGTGTATTTAGGGTTCACTTTATTATTATGATGAGACATGCTTTAACACTGTAAGATATATCAATAGAACATTGTCCAACTGATCGCTGTCTCTCTCTCTCTCTCTTTATAGTGGGATTTGGTTTTACTTGTGGAGGAACATGGATTTTGGGGTATTTTACAGAGTGACTCTGGGATTTTTTTATCAGGGATTTTTCAGTTTTCCAATAGGGAACACCAGAATTCCTGCTAGGGAGGCCAGTGGCAAGACCCTGCCTGCTCAGAGCTGGCACCTTGGACCCAGCTGTCTGTGGCTGACCTCCTGGTCAAATGGGCCCAGGAGGATATGTTTTGACAGTTCAAAGGACGCCACCACACCTGGAACATCTTCCAGGTGATAGCTGCTCAGATGGCTGGGCAGGGGGCACCTGTGTCAGTAGTGCCACACAGAGGCCAACTCTGCAGCCGCAGCCCACTGGCAGCTGGCCCAGAGGGGCAGATGCCTCTATTGGCTGTGCAGTCCCCATCCAGGTCTGGCAGGTGCACAGAGGGTCACAGCCAGGCAGCAGCCCCCACTGCCAGACCCCTGCAGTGGGTAGATGGTGCAGGAAACTCTCAGGGCTGCTTCAGCAGTCCAGCTGGCACAAGGGGTAGTATCCCCAGGTACCAACTGGTTGGGCTGCAGAAGCTCCTGAGAGTGAGTAGCCCTGAGCTACTTGCCGGGGGAGCTTTTTATATTGCTGGGGACAGCACAGGTGCTGGCCTTAGGCTCTAGGTCCCCCTGGCCGCAGATCTGGGAGGACTTGGGCAGGGTTATTTTGCCCCAAGTGGCACAATTTGTTCCACAACAAAGTGCATATCCAAACACGTGTGCTGAAGCAAAAAGCCCCAGCTCAAATTTGCACCACTTCCATTTGAGCTGCTACAAGTGCATGTGCTTGCATGTGTGGATGCGCCCCACTGCAGCTTAAATTGTATGTGGAACTGGACAACTGTTACAACTAAGATAGGATTGGCAAGATAATATTTTGGGGGTTAATTTTTATTTTCTTTAATTTTCAAGTGAATTAAAGCTCTGATCCAAAGACTATCAGCAAAAAGAGAAAGGTCAGGAAAAATGTGGGTTCCTTACTGAATGGGGGAGGGAACCACAGATAATGCAGAAAAGTCTGAAGTTCTCAATGCCTTTTTTACCTCAGTCTGCACAGGCAAGGTCAACTCCCAAACTACTGGACCTAACACCACAGTTTGGGGAGACGGTGAGCAGCCAACAGTGGTGAAAGAACAGATTGGGGACTATTTAGAAAAGCTGGATGTGTACATGTCCATGGACCAGATGTATGTACCTGAGCATTCTGAGGGAGTTGGCCAACGTGATTGCAGAGCTGCTGGCCATTATCTTTTTAAAACTCATAGAAATTAGGAGAGGTCCTTGATGATTGTAAAAGGGCAAATATAGTGTCCATTTTTAAGGAAGGGAAGAAGGTGGATTCAGGAAACTACAGACTGGTCAGCCTCACCTCAGTCCAGGGGCAGGCAATTATTTTGGGCGGAGGGCTTTTTACCCAGTTTTGGCAAGCTGTTGAGGGCTGCATGGGTAGCCCCACCCTTTGACAGGTGTCCCACTCCTCCCCAGTCACCATGTCTTGGAATCAGTGTCCCAGGGCCAGCACTGGCAGCTGCAGCCTGCTCCTTGTTGCAGATGCAAGCAGCCCATTCAGGGCTGTCCTGAGCAGGCACAGGCAGCCCCCCTCAGGCTGCGAGAGGCTACAGTGCAGGGTGCCAGCCATGGGGTGAGGGAAGAGCTGCTTTTTTCCACGCTCAGCACCAGCTTGTAACTCATGGTCCCCCCACCCTTCTCCCCCCTGGCTTATCTGAGTTTCCCGCGTTGGTGCAGCCACATGGTCCCAGGCCAGTAGCCCCTGCTGGGGCTTCTGGCTTGGGGGCAGGGCTGGGCAGGCCCTGCTGTTGTAGAAGCCCACCGGGGCTTCCCCTGGCTCCTACTACCCTTGGCTCCTGTCATCTTTGACAGGAACTAAGGACAGATAAATATGTATTAATTTTCTAAATTTTTTTAGGGGCCCTGTGGGCTGGATAGAATGGGCTAGTGGGCCATATTTTGCCCACCCCTGCCTCAGTCCCTGGAAACATCCTGGAATAGGTCCTCAAGGAGTAAATTTCTGAACACCTTAGAGGAGAAGAAGGTAATTAAGAACAGTCAGCATGGATTCACCAAGGGCAAGTCATACCTTAACAGCCTGATTGCCTTCTTTGATGAGATGCCTGGCTCTGTGGATATGGGGAGAGCAGATGTAATATACCTTGAATTTAGTAAGACTTTTGATACAGTTTCCCATGACATTCTCACACAAAAGCTAAGGAAGTATGGGTTGAAGGAAGGGACTGTAAGGTGGATAGAAAATTGGCTGTATTGTCAGGATTAAAGGGTTATAATCAATGGATCAATCTCTATTTGGCAGTTGGCATCAGATGGTGCAGGGGTCAGTTCTGGGGATGGTTTTGTGGAATATCTTTATTAACGATTTGGAAGATAGGATGGGAGTGCACCCTCAGCAAGTTTGCAAATGACACCAAGCTGAGGGGAATAGTTGATATACTAGAGGGTAGGGCTAGGATTCAGAGAGACATTGACAAATTGGAGGATTGGACCAAAAGAAATCTCATGCGGTTCAATAAGGGTAAGTGCAAAGTCCTGCAATTAGGACAGAAAAATCTGATGCACTGGTACAGTCTAGGGACTGATTAACTAAGCAGCAGCTCTGCAGAAAAAGACCTGGGCATTATGGTGTTCTGGGGTTTACAGTGTCCTGAGGGTTACAGCTCATACAAGCTGAATACGAACCAACTTGTGTGCCTTTGTTGTGAAGTAGGCTAACAGCATACTGGACTGCATTAGTAAGAGCGTTGCCAGCAGATTGAAAGAAGTGATTATTCCCTCTATTTGGCACTGATGAGGCCATATCTGGAGTACTGTGTCTGGTTTTGGGTCCTCCACTATAGAAAGGATGTGGACAAATTGGAGAGAGTTCAACAGAGGGCAACAAAAATGGTTAGAGGACTGGGAAGCATGACTTATGAAGAGAGGCCGAGGCAACTGGCTTGTTTAGTCTGGAGAAGAGATGTTTGAGGGGGGATTTAATAATAGCTTTCAGCTACCCGAAGGGTGGTCACAAAGAGGATGGAGCTAGACTGTTCTCAGTGATGGCAGATGACAGAAAAAGTAGTAATCATTTCAAGTTGCAGAAAGGAAAATTTAGGTTAGATGTTAGGAAAAACTTTCTCATTAGGGAGGGTAGTAAAGCACTGGAACAGTCCACCCAGAAAGGCTGTGGACTCTTGATCTTTGGAGGTTTTTAAGACCTGGCTAGACAAAGCCTTGGCTGGGGTGACATAGTTGGGGTTGGTCCTGCTTTGAGCAGGGTATTGGACTAGATAACCCCGGGGTTCCTTCCAACCCTAATTTTCTAAGATTCTATTATTTAATGACTGTTAAAATCAATAGGAGGTTTTTCACTGAGTTTGTGGGACTTTGAATGAAGATTGCCAAATTAAGTCCTCCTTTCTGTTCAGAGACTAGATACTGCATGGGCAGGGGAAAGGTAATTTTCCTAACCACTCTTCAGTTTGTTTTGGAGGGATCAGTGCCAAGGGAGAATAGTTCAGCTTTATTGCCATTCCACTCCCATCTTAGCTCTCTCTGATGTAATTGACAGCTTGGGAAACAATAATGATGTCATTTTTTTCTTGTACTAATGAACTTGCCCATTCCTAGTTGAACTAAGACTATAGATTTGTTGTAGGGAATCCTTAATACAATTATTATACTAGAAATTCATTTACTATATATTTCTGTAAGGGCATATTCTTCTGAAATATTTTACTCGTGTTTAAATTTTGGGTGGATGAGCAATTGGAAATATATCTCACACAAATGCAACAATAGTTTCACTGTATTTATCACAATAGAAGATGTTGTTACAGATTAGAATGTTCTTCAGTGGTATGAAATGTGTGCTAACAAAATGTGCTTTAGCACTCTCCCCGACTATGGAGGGTTCCTGAATTAGTAGGAGGCCATAGTCTAAAATGATAGGTGCTACAAAAATAGGTGCAATCTGTATACCATATTTCATGGTGTATAGGTCAACGCAGTTTATAGATTAACCCCCGTTTTCTGATTTGAAAAGTAAGGATTATTATAGGCAGGGTGCGTAAGTTGGGGCTTTGCTTGGCGAGCAGTGCTGGGTTCAGTGCTCAGCTGGCACAGCCTCATCCCCTGCGAGTGGAGCTGCCTGGGCTGCACCAGTCGAGACCGTCGCTGCTCACAGGGTGATATGTTGTATATGTCACAGTTGAATTTACGAGTTAAAAATTGGACTGCAAACCTTGACTTATACACGGTGAAATATGTTAATTTAACCACTGTGCTTAAGATTGTGGTTTTGTGTGGAATGAGGGGATAACAACTTCAGTTCTCCTGTCACCTGTCGTTTATCCTAGAATGCTGAGAAAGTCCATATTTTTCCTTAATAAATAATGCGATGATAAAAACACAGGAGTTTTCACTACAGAATCAAACAGTTTATTTTATGATTATCTTGTTGGCTTGTTGCAACAGAGTATTATAAAAATGCCAAAAGATACCTGGAAGCATATATAGAGACCATTACATTGTTAGGAATGGTGCATGTATTTGGGTAAAAAATGATATTCAGGTGGGGAAGAAAAAGGAATAAAGTTTTAGGAAGTGTAATACGAGAATGCTGAGGCATTAGAGATGGGCAAAAATCTGAAGTTCAATCAGTTACTCTATACTGGCTTTAGGGTAATATTCAGACATATTGATTTATGGACTAATTGCCTGTACACAACAAAAATATTTTTAGAAATGTTTTTCCAAACGCCTAAACAACAGGAAAATGACTTCTGTATATTAAAAAGTTAAATTCCATATATATTTATGAGGCCATTGAAAACGTAGAGTCCTTTACTACCAAGCTGCAAGTAAGCAGAAATATCCATGCATTAAAACCTAATCATATAAAAAGCTAAGGCTTTTGGGAATAAATTAATTTTTAAAATTAGAAATTGTATATTAATTTAGAGACTTGTAGAAATGCTTATTAAATCCAAAAAGAAAAAAAATCAGGGTGGCAAATAATATATGCCCATCTTCTTCCTTTTGAAATAACTGTGCACATTTACTATATTTATCTAAAGTAAAAAACATATTTCTGAATTACTTTGGCTCTTATACTGTGTTCACTCAGAAATGGGGTAACTGTGAATTACCTCCAGGTTTAGAATAAAGAGTAAAATAGAACCAGCAAGAAGTAGTATAATATTGCCTGTATAAACTAGCTATCACAAGAGGCTCTGAGTGTTATTGGCTTCCATGCATAGCAGGCTAAGAAAATGAGACGGAAAGTGTAATGCAGAATGGATGCGAGAGGCAAGGATTTCAAGGGTGGTATCTTTTACTGGACACACTGTATAGTTAGGATAGAGTTAGACCAACTTCCGAATTCAAGACTGTCTTCATTATGTCTGACCAGAGCAAGCCAAGCACAACATATAAAAAAAAAACAGTGTAGAATGAATAAATATATTGAAGCAACTCTCATCTGGTAACTACAAATATCTGAAGAACGAGTATTTGATTTGCAGTTTACACTGACAGTGCCCAGTAGTTACAGCAGTAGACTAGGAGTTAGGAATTATTGTAGTCTGTTCTATTCCTGATTCTCTTCTTAGGTCTCAGAAAATTGGGCACATCATTTAACTTCTCAAAGATTTTGGTTCTCCTTCTCTAGAATGGCAATAATCTTACAGCTCAGTTTGCAGTAGTGCTGTAAGGTTGAACTTAGTAATGTTTTTGAAGAGCAATGGAGATCATCAGTGTAAGATAAGCCTGTGGGAAAATTATTCACCAGTAAATATACCTGATTTAGTCATCCCTTCTCACATTCTACCCATCAACACCAATTGCATAGATAGTTATGGCTCTGCCTAGAAAAAGAATGAACGTAAAAATCTCTGTCAGTACTAATTTGTAAGTACCAATCCACCTACTACTTTTCCAGTTAGAGCTTTCTAGAGAAAGATAATAAATAATACAGGTATAGAAAACATATTGCAAGTGAGAAGAGGTAACACCATAAAAAACATAATTACCCACATATAACTTTTTCTTGTTGTACATGCCTGTTCTCTCATCCCACCAAGCAAGAGCAATTAGAGAGACCAGCTGCTGAAAGAACTGAATCAAAGGAGTCAAGCCAGCTAGTCAATGCTTGGGATACCTGCTGGTCAATAAATGGAAGAAAACAAAGATGGTAGTTTTGGAGTGATGCTACAGCAGTTGGTCTAATAAAATTTCATGGACCGTTGTTTCTATCAACTTAGCCCATACATTTTCTATGCTTCTTTTACAAATGCAGTATAATAATAATATAGTTATTTTCCTTGGTTATAAAGTACATACACACATTAACCTTATAAAGCCCTTGGCAATCATCCCAACAAACCATGTGTGCTGAACATAGGACTTCTACAAGGCTTGTGTTCTGAAATATAAAGTTGTGCTGAGAGACACCTCACAAACATCTGAGCTAGAGGAACTGATTCAGAGGACTCACAGGGGCCTGAGTCATGAGAACAGGGAATGAATGATACTGAAGGTGCTGCTCCCCAGACTTCATGTGAATATATGCCTTGAAATTCTGCTAGCAAACTGGATGAGGTTAAGCTAATAAATCAGATTCCTGGTCCAAGCTCTAGGTGCTGGGTCACTACCATCAGAGAATCCTCTGTCTTGATATCTGATCATTACCATTTCTGCAAGACCATAGCATCTTGAGAGCATAGTTGCTCCTCCTCTGCTCAAGGCAGAATGAAAGATTTCCTCCTCTCCTTTCCCTTAGCCTGGGAGGTCTTGGATGCCTTAGAACTGCCCCTCCTGTGCCCTCATTGCTGGCTGATGGAACCGGGATTCACTTAGTCTGAGTATATGAAGTGGGAACTGCAGGAGGAAGCTTGATGGAAAGTCTGTGAGGCTCCAAGCCATCCAGCACCCATATGGAGAAACTTTAGTAGAAAGGAAAAATGCCGAAGTAAGGGAGTACCTTGCTTCCTTCTTTCTCTATAGGAAAATCTCTACCCCTGCATAGGCACGCACACCCTCTAATCAAGGTTTAGTGAGTGGCTAATGCACTGTTGCTTTTCTGTCATTTATTCAATGATGCAACCTTGGGATAATGGTTCAGATGGACTTTGTGAAGTCTCAAGATAAAAGGTTAGTACTTCTTATTCCGTGACCATTTTAGGATTTATCCCAGAACAATGGACATGGATGTTTATTCCAGAACAACATAGTTTATCCCAGGACAGATGTCATGTAAGGTTATAGCCCAACAGGCTAAAAAAAAGTGGGATTGTCAGCTTAGCATCCAAAGCCATAAGATATGCCTCTTATAGAATAACTGCCCTACATATCCCCCAGACTGGTTCTCACTGGGTGCATCCACATGTGTAATTAAGGTGACGTGATTAAACTTCAAAGCACTTTGCGCTGGAGTCAACTGCTCCTGGGTGCAGCATCTACACTTATGTCCACACAGCAGCAGATTGAGCTGGGGTGAAGCAGCCCTGGGCTAGCTGCAGGCTTGGGGGGGATCAGCCCCCAGCTCTGGGTAGCAGCATCAGGCAGCAGAGGGGCTGGCTGGAGCATGAGAGTGCTAAAGTGTGGAGCCACGTGGCAGGCAGCCCCTGCATTTTAGCACCCTTGTGCCCCAGCCAGCCTGTGCCATCATATACCTGTGCATTTTGTCACACTTATGTACTCCTCCATGAGATAGTACTGTCCCCGACAGTGCTATTTTATGGTGAAATTAATTCACTGCACCCTAATACTGGTACATGTGTAGACAGTGACACTTTATTGCAGAGCTAATTAGTCAAGTCCGCAGTAAAGTGCACGTGTAGGTGCACCCGCTGACTTTTAGCTCAAATTATAGCCCAGTGACACCATATCTTTGATGCAACCTATAGATCAGGATGTAAAGAAGAACATGAAGGGACATTGCTGATTACAGATCACAAACTGGCTTATTCTTTTTGACATGGATCACAAACTGGCTTATTCTTCTTCTTAACTCCAATATTCAGACAGTCCATAAAATTTGCTAGATTGTTTATCTTGTTGCTGAGTCATGACAAGATGTTAATGTCAAAAACAATTTCTAACTCCTCAGGAAAAGTAAGTTCCTTACTTCTGTGCCAGGGAAAAAGAGCACAATGAGGACAAGGAGGAGTTTGATGAACATTCTCTTGAAAATTGTTTCTCTTTCCAATCGCATGACAACAGGGCACGTTTTAGCTTCTGGCTAAGGAATTCCTTATGTTCAAAGACCCAGCTGAGGAGGAATTACTCAGTGCCACAGTCCTACAGGGCCTGACAAATGAGCTGGAGGGGGGGCGGCTAATTAAGAAGGTCATTCTGGTTAAATACCATCTCTGCCAAAAAACAGAGTTATTGAAGTTTTGAATACAGTTTGGCACTTCTTGCAGCAGGGGTCTCTTCAGGACACCAAATCTGACCCATCTCCAGAACAAAGTTGTGGCGGAGACAGAGAAGAATAAATTAAAGAGTTCTTTCATCTGAAATGAGTGAGTTTACCCATTTTAGATTGCGGTTCATATTCACTCAATACCACTCCTTTTGACAGACTGAGTGTCACCCTCAAAATGCTTTTTGACTAGCAGAAAACTACAAGAATGCAGCACAGAGTGTACATTTAAAATACAGAGCTAATATTGTACTAGCCATAATAATAAATGTGCATTACATTGTTACAACTACAGATGGTTTTAATTGCAATGTCATTAGAAATACCTGAAATAAAACATAGCATGTACTATACCTAGTCATAGAACAGAAGAAAGCAAAAAATGGTCAGATGACATTCTCTATTACAACAGCTGGTTAGAGTAACACAGTACCAGTCACTGTCATGTTGCTACTAATGAGCATCTACTGTAACAAATACTTACGGCCTGGCTTTCAGTAACTGCCTTCAATTTTGTAACCCCAGTTACAGTAGGTGCAAACTGAACTGGAGTCTTAGGGAGGTTGAAATCCAAGTGTTTTTATCTGCATATTTAATTAGGAGTAAAGAGTAATTGTTGAGAAATTAAAAAAAACAAACAAACCGTGAGCCAGATTGAGGTCTTCTCAAAATCAGATACTTAATATAACTCATGTAAATTGTCAGAGTCTAAGAGTCCTGAATGAAATCTGTTGCCTGAGGAGTTCTGATTACGTTTTGCTTTATCCACTGCTAAAGGTGGCTATTTTTGCAGTTCTGACTCTGTCTAGGTTATTTTAATCTTAAATCTGCACTCCCCCTCATCCCAAACACATTTCTAAAAAGTTTTAATGTTCCTGTTCAAAATTTGAAATTGTAGAAATTGAGGATTATTTTAGAACGAGTCTTTCTTTCTTTCTTTCGCTTTGGACGCACTGGACCAGGCTTGCTTGGAGCTGCATGGGGCGATCCCGAGCATAAGACTCCTCGGCTTCCTATCTCTTTTCTTTTCTCACTCCCACCTGTCTAAAGGCCTCTGTTTATCTCGCTTTCTGATTCTTTTCTTGCTTTTTTGTAGCTTTTCCCCCCCTTTTCTCTCCTCTTTGTCCCATCCCCCCATACTTCCAGTTTCTTTGTCTTCACCGCCTTCTTTCTTACTGTCTCTTTCTCGTTCTTTCTCTCTTTTCTTTTCTGCTTGCTTGTAGCGGGGAGTTATCTTCCATTAGCTTGCCTTCCTCGGGGTGCTGTAAATTACCCCTTTCCCCCCCTCCCTTTTGTTTTTCTCTTTTTTTTTTTTCACTTTTTCAAACCCCAGTCACGTTTTTTTCCTCCATCCCCTTCCCCCCTCCCATCTAGAGTTTTGTGGCCGCTTTCCCGGACACGTATCTTTTTTAGTTACTATAAACTTTTTTTGTTGTTGCTTTGCTTAGTTAGAGTTGGGAATTAACCCTGTCCTATCAAGAATGGCTGCTCCTACACCCAGCAGCTGGCATAAGGATGCCTCCCAGAACCTCCCCATTACCTATGGGTTGAGGGTGCACACCCCTCCCTTCATTGGGGTTGAGGTCTGCGTGGATGCTCTGGCTAGTCTCTTGGGACAGCAGACCATCTGTTACGCAGGTCGTGTCAACACGGTCCAAATGATCTACCTGAGCGACCCCACCCTAGTCCATAGGGTGTGCGTAGAGGGCCTGGACATTGAAGATGCACGTAATTTTGTCACCCCCCTAGACACCCTAGCGGTGAGGGTGGTGATTTCTAATGTGCCCCCGCACGTGACCGATCGAGACCTGGCCAGGGTACTCGAGCCCTATGGGGTGCTTACGAGTCCCATTTGCCGGTTGACCATAGGGAGTAAAAACCCCAAACTGAGGCATGTCCTGTCTTTTTGAAGGCAGGTTTTCATGCTCTTTAGGGAGGGCTCACAGTTTCTGCCTCAGTCCTTGAGCCTCTTGTCCAATGGGCAGAGGTATGTGATTTATTTTTCTTGTGGGCAGACCACGTGTTTTCAGTGTGGGAGCTCTTCCCACCTAGCAGCTCAGTGCCCAGGGGGCGGATCAGCCAAAACGTAGGTGAATACAGCAACGACAACGGACGGCCCGTCCACTTCCGGGATGCAGGCCCCACCCAGTGAGGCTGGGAGTCTTTCCCGACCTCCTCCTGCCCCTGTTCCATCTGAGGGGGCTGAAGTCTCTGGCGTGGGAGTGTCGTCCGGCGGAGGGGCTTGGGCTAGGCCGCAACACTCCCCCCCACTCATTCCACCTACGGTGCCCACCCTCACCAGTGCAGAGACACCACCAGGGGGAGAGGCGGATGCTTCTGCTTCCACCCTGCTTGCTCTGACCTCCCCGATTGTGGCACTAAGGCCCCGTCAGACGATGGGGCTCAGGCCTCCTGCAAGTTGCTCTCCACCACAGCTTTGGCTGAGGTGGCTGGCTCTGGGGACACAGGCCAGACACAGTCTGGCCCATCCTCTGTAAAGGATGGGTCATCTGCCACAAAGCAGAAGAAGAACAACAACGAGGAGAAGAAAGTGAAAGGGACCCCTCAGGACTCCCCATCCCCACTGAGGCCTTCCTCAGCTGGTGCTGGGGAGGCCCCTGCTGGAGAGCCCGGCCCTGTTCTGGCTGTCACGTCAGCAACCCTGCTGACCAGGGATGAGGGCAGTTGGAGGTGGGGGAGGCGAAGACAGGGGTCCTTAATGCTTCACCCATCTCCCAGCTCTCGGAAACAGGGGGCAAGAAGACATATGCACAATGTGTCGCTTCTGGAGGTCTGACCCAGGGAGCAGCAGAGGAGTCTGCTGACTTCTTGGTCACGTCCCAGGCCACTGAATTAGATGAGGAGGCTTGTGAGATGGAAATCCAGTTTTCTGAGTGTCGCAAGCGACCTCGAGAGCGGGATGACCTCTCCCCCCCCAAAAAAGGTGGGGCTTGCTCTTCAAGAGCCAGACCTCGACCTAGACGATCAGAGGAGGTTGATGGGCTTGGCTATTGAGGGTGTGGATGCAGCACTCCCAGCCAGTGTGCGGCCTCACCGCTCCTCTGTGGGAAATGTGCAGCCCATGTTGGCAGCCCCCCCTGGGTCGGTCCTGACTATGGGGAGCTCTTGACCTTTCTAAAGCAAATGAAAGGACAAAAGAACATAGCAGCGTGCATCATCCAATGGTGCACGGACCCTAAAGTGTTCATCAAGGCTGCCAGGGCTGCGGCCAAGCTCATGCAGCAAGATCTGGGCACTAGGCAAATGGCCTATTGCCTGGAGAAGCTCGCCCAGCGAGTGAGAGATGAGTGGGGCCTGGCGGGGTCCCTGGACTAGAATAGGGCACGATAGGCCTTTTCTTTTCGACCTGTCTCTGCCTTTGCTCGGCTCTTGGGGGCTTGGTTTTTTATCTACGCCTTACCTCGCTCTTCCTCTCCCATACTCACACCCATGGCAGCCACAACTATTGGCACTTTCAACATCAACGGCTGTCGAGATCCGGTGAAGCAAGAGGCTGTCCTGGAGCTCCTGCGCCAGAAATGGCTGGCTGTCGCCTTCCTCCAGGAGACGCACTCCGACAGGCACAACCAGTTGGCCTGGCACGCTGCCTGGCAAGGCCAGGTGTTCTTGAGTCATGGCACCAACCTTAGTGCCAGGGTCGCGACTCTCCTATCATCACAACTACAGCATGACACGGCGGTGGCACGAGAGGTTGTCCCCGGCTGCCTGTTGACGGTCCGCATCACCCTAGCGCAACACCATCTGCTGCTCGTCAACATCTATGCACCTTCTGATGGGCAGGAGTGGGTCACTTTCTTTGAGACCTTGGCCGGCCTTTTGCATGACGTCAGCGAGGACGATGACCTGCTTCTTGTAGGTGGGGACTTTAATTGTACCCTGCTCGATTGTATGGGGCCCGAGCCTCACCTGCCCCCAGCCCGCAAGCTGCAGTCCGTCTTGGAGACTGCAGGCCTCGTCGATGTCTGACGAGCCCTGCACCCCGATGTGCGCCAGTACACCTGGGCCAGGATGAGTGCCAGGGGTCTCACTATGGCCCGCCTTGACCGCATTTATGTCACCAGGCACCACCTGCCACTCCTACACAGCGGCCGCATCGTTCCCTTGGGCCTGTCAGACCACGGCCTGGCTTTTTGTGAACTGAGCCTGCCAGGGAGAACCTGCGCACGAGCGCCTTATTGGTGCTTCAACGTCAGCCTGCTTCAAGATTCTTAGTTCAGGGACTGCTTTGCCAACTTTTGGCGGGGCTGGGAGGCCACAAAACTGAATTACTCCTGGAAGCTATGGTGGGATGTGGGCAAGGTACAGATCCGGGCCTTTTGCCAATAGTACACTCAGCTGGCCACAAATGAACTGCGCCGCCATATCAGAGAGCTGGAGGAGGACGTGGTAAAGCTTGAGGCTGCCCTGCTGGCAGTCGGCAGTGATGCAGTGCTGTGCGAGAGCCTCTGGTTCTGGAAGAAGTGCCTGCGTGACTTGGCGGAGAGTGCGGCCTGTGTAGCGAGGATCCGTGCCGGCTGCCAAGAGCTGGCCGAAACAGATACCCCGACCCGCTTCTTTTTCAACCTGGAACAACGGCGGGCAGCGAGCAAAGTCTTAGATCCCCTCAAGACCTCTGAGGGCCAGGTCATCACTGACCCAGGTGAAGTACATGAGCATGCTGTTGCTTTCTATCGTGACCTATTTGCAGCTAAGCCGTCCTGCCCTGACACTGCGTGGGAACTCCATGCGGGCCTGCCGCGCCTTGGTGCCCTGGAGGCCGGTGAGCTTGAGCAGGAGATGTCTCTGGTGGAGCTGGCATCAGCCGCAGCTGGCCTCGCCTCCGGCAAAGCCCCAGGCCTCAACGGGTTACCTGCGGAGTTCTACAAGGCTTTCTGGCCTCTTCTCGGCTCCTGCCTCCTGCGCGTTTTCCAGGAGGGTCTTGCTGACAAGGTCTTGCCGATCAGTTGCCGCCGTGCAGTGCTCACGCTGCTGCCCAAGAACGGAGACCTTGGCTGCATTAAGAACTGGCAGCCGGTCTCCCTGCTGTGCGCAGATTACAAGATCCTGGCCAAAGCGCTGGCCACCCGCCTCCATCACTGGGCCTGAGCAGAGCTAGTGCATGCCGGGCAGAACCATCCAAGACAACCTGTTTCTTCTGCGCAAACTACTTACAGCCTTTGGCCTGGACGTTGGACTTATCTCTCTGGACCAGGAGAGAGCCTTTGACTGGGTGGACCATGCCTACCTCTTTCAGACCCTGGAGGCCTTTGGCTTTGGGCCCCTTTTCACCGGCGCCCTCTGGGTCTTGTATCAAGACACTTCTAGCCTGCTCAAGGTGAACGGGGTGCTCTGTGCCCCATTACCCGCATGCAGAGGCATCCATCAGGGCTGCCCCCTGTCAGGCATGCTCTATGCCCTGGCCGTTGAGCCACTGCTGCATGCACTGCGGCGCCGCCTGAGCGGTATGGCCTTGCCACCAGCTGTGGGCCTGTCCGTTGCCCCTCCACTGCGGCTCTCAGCATACGCAGGTGACATGACCATCTTCCTTAACACCCAGGAAGATGTGGAGGCCCTGACAGCTTGCCAGCGAGCCTATGAAAGCGCCTCTTCAGCCCGTATCAACTGGGCCAGAGCGATACCCTGCTGCTCGGAGAGTGGATCACCACGACCCCCTCGGCCTTGCCCGGGGGCCTCACCTGGTGCCGTGAGGGCCTTAAGATCCTGGGCGTGTTCCTGGGGCCACCAACTTTCATGGTGCACAACTGGGACGGCCTCGAGGAAGGAGTGAAGGCCTGCTTACAAAGGTGGCACTGGCACCTACCCAGCCTCTCCTACCGTGGATGCGTCCTCATCATGAACAACCTAGTGGCGGCAACCCTGTGGCATTGGTGCGCCGTACTCGATCCGCTGGAGGACCTGCTTGAGAGACTTCAGCGCCTCCTGGTTGATTTTTTCTGGGACGGGCGCCACTGGCTCCCACGACCTGTCCTTTACCTACCTGTGACTGAGGGGGGCAGAGTTTGGTTGACCTGGCAAGAGTTTGAGCTCAGGCGGGTGGTGCCCACCTCTGAGATGCGCTGGGCCCTTGAGGGAGTGCTGTGCCAGGTGGAGGACGGCTGTCTCAAATACACGCTCTGATGTTATGACCAGTCTGGGCGACCGGGCTGATTTGGTGTTGAACTGCGACTTCCAGCTCGTGCCGCATCCTGGGCCCTCACCAGGCTGCTTTTTTGCTTTCTTTTTGTATGGAAGTTGAATGTTTTGTTACGTGTATGATGGGATGGAGCAGGGTCTGAATTGTTTATGACTGTGTGGCCGGCACACCGACCGCACAATTAGCATGTAAGACAAGACGTGAAATGCAGCGAAGGTGTCTGTCACGGTGTGATTGGTTGGTTGGGTTGGTTTGGTTTGGTTTGGTTTGGTAGTAAGTTGTTTGTGTTTTCGCTTTGTAAGCAGCCACCATTGTTGTATACCTGAACCCCTGAATAAATTAAAAAGTCAAAAGTCTTTCTTTCTTTCTTTCGGCGGCACCTGGCATTGCCCGGGACCCTAGTGTGGCACACACTGTACAAGGCACCCACTGCTAAGAAGACCTCCAGTGGAGATTGGTGCACGGCATCCTGGCCGCTGGCACCTTTGTGCATCACCTGGACCTGGTAGCCTCGGCAGCCTGCCCCTTCTGCCTGGGGGCAGTGGAAGAGAACATTTTTCATGCCTTCCCTGACTGCCCCTGGCTGTGGCTGCTCTTTGCTGGCCTCGGGGTGCTGCTTTGGGCACTGGGCCAGGACTTTTCAGAGGACATTTGCTCTTTGTCGTCCTGGGCGGCTGAGTGGGCAGTCGGCCAGGCCAAGATGGCCACCCTGAAGAGCCAATGAAACCAGCTAGCCAGGACCAGGATGGACAATGCCCTGCAGCTTTTCTGCCTGCTGGCGTGGGTCCACCTCTAACTTGAGTTAGAGCATGTGGTCCTCTGGCAGACAGTGCCCATGTTTGAGGAATGCTAGGCCATTGAGGGGGCGCTGTGCCGAGTCGAGAGGGGATGTCTGCTTCTTGCTCTGTGATGACACCACCTGCTCAGGGTGCAGGGGTGGGCCCAGCAAGCCGAGACCTTGGGCTTTGTCCGTGTGGGCTGACCCCTGGTGTCCTGAGGCCCCCCTGGGCAACCCTGCTGTAGAACTGTATACATGTATATACTTATTTTGTCCCTTGTGTTTTGTTTTTTGTTTTTGTCTACAGTGTGCAGGCAGGCCATGAGCCCAGGCCTTGTCCTTGAGGCCCAGACAGTCTAACCATAGTCCCCTGCTTTTCATTACTTTTCTTGTCTTTTCCAGTGGACGGTGTCCACCTTTGAGGAACGCTGAACTGTCAAAGGGGCACTGTGCCGAGTCGAGGGGGGATGCCTGCTTCGCCCTGTGATGCCACCAGCTGCTCAGGGTGCAGAGGTGTATCCAGCTAGCTGAGACCTCGGGCTTTGTTCCTGCGGCCCAACCCCTGATGTCCTGAGGCCCCGCTGGGTGTCCCCACTGGCAGACCTGTATATATGTATACATGTACATACTTGTTTTTGTTCTTTGTGTTTTTTGTTATTTTTGTTTACAGTGTGAGGGCATGCCTTGCAGGCCATGAGCCTAGGCCTTGTCCTCAAGGCCCAGATCTTCGGGCCAACCTGTATATGATCTCTACTGCCCCCCATTTGTCACCTTCCCCGGAATAAATGTCTCTTAAAGTCTTGTCTTTTTTCACCTTTTTAAAACCCTTTCTCCTTCCTGCAGTACCATTCCCTTTCCTTCCCCCTTCCTCTGGTTTTATTTTGTTTTTCTCTCCCTCTCACTGTTGCTTTCTTTTCCCCCCTTCTCTTTCCTGATATTGCTTACCATTATCCTCTTCTCTGTTGGTTTTTTTGTTTTTTCCAGCTTCTTTGTTCCCTGTTGGTTAGATGGCTGCCCATCCCCTGTCCACAGTTAACTGTTTCTTTTTTTGCTGCAATGGCTGAAGGTAGCTCCCAGTGGTCCACTGCTGGGGCTTCTGCCCCTTTGGACCAGAGTTTTGGTTTCCAGCTTCATGCCCCTTCCTCCATTGGTATGGAGGAGTGTGCCTCTGCTGTGAGTGAACTAGTAGGTTGCAAAAATATCCTTTATGCTGCCCAAGTGAGGTCAGTCCCCATCATTTTCCTCAGCTCTCCTGCTTTGGTGTGTGATATTGTGGTAGCAGGTGCATCTGTCAGGTGTTTTTAACATCACAACCCCCTTAGATACACCAGCCATTAGGGTGGTAGTCTCTAATATTCCTCCATTTCTTTTGGATGATGGGCTCACCAACCACCTGTGTCCTTATGGCATAGTTACAGGGTTGGTCTGTTGTCTGCCACTTGACAGAAGGATTCCTGAGCTTTGGCATGTCCTATCCTTTAAAAGGCAGATGTTCATGCTTCTTGACAGGGGTATCAGGGTTTGCCCCAATCCCTGTCCTTCATGATTGACGGGCAGTGTTATGAGATCTACCTCGCTATTGGGGATATCTTGTGCTTTCACTGTGACAGCAGGTCCCATCTGGCTGCCCAGTGCCTGAGGAAGAAGCTGGCTGTGGCGAAGCTGCCTATAGCTGCACCCGATGGTGGTTCATTGACCTCTGGTGTGGAAGCCCCATCAACTGGTAGGGAAAAATCTTCCTTCCAGCCACTCCCTAATTCATAAGAGGCAGGTGGCTCTGTGGGGCTGAATTTGCCCCCTTACTGCCCCCACTGGGGAGGCTTTGGCTCCTTCTGTTGAGGACTATACCTCTCAGCAACAGGAGGAGTCTTCCAAGAAGGCCTTGTAAACCCCTCAAGACCTCTCCACTGCTTCAGGGGGAGCTGGGATAGCGAGTGCAATCCCCCCTCTCTGCCCGCCTCTTTGGCATCCTCCTCAGACCTTGTAGTGGTTGGGGGTGACCTGTGAGTGGGGGAGTCTGACGGCCCTCCCCTCACCTCTCAGCTCCCTGAACCTGACGATGTCGCAATGGGGGTTGGACCCTCTGGGAGCTGCAAGTGGTTCCAAAAGAGAGAGATTCCAGCCCAGGAGAGTGCCCTTGCTAAGAGATCAGGGGCTGATGTAACCCATCAGTGTCCTTTGGAGGATGCCACTGCCATAGGGCCTGATGCTTGGAGTCCTGGTGAGGGGCCATGTACCCCCCCAGGCCTTGGCGACACCCTGTGCGTGACATGTACCTCTCCTCCTCCTCCTTGGGGTCAGATTGTGATTCTGCCTCTGAGGACAAGTTGACAGAAGTCCTGCCTTGGAGGCCAGCATTTCCTTACTCAATTAAGGTACCCCCACCATGGGGGTGGGTAGGTCCCCACCCTGGTAGCAGAGCCTGCTCCTGCCTCTGAGGAACATCCCTGTTGGTTACTCCATTGAGTGCCTCATTGAGTTCCTTGACCAGACCAAGCATCATTGGAAAGCTTCACAACGTATTCATAAATGATTCTCAGAACCTGAGACATTTGTGCTTTCTGCTAAGGCCACAGCAGCGACACTTCACTACACCCCCGGGATGTAGTATTATAGCTTTTGCCTAAGCAAGCTCATGGGTGATGTTGGGCTCCTGCTGCAGGAAGCTTAGGCTGGCAAGCTGTAGGCCCAGTTTTGTCCTATGTGCTTACTCCTCTCTGGTGCTTCCCACTGCTCTTTTGGCTTTGCCTGTCCCCCTTTCTACATCCTTTATGCATAGCTGCTACAGCCTTTAGTTCTCTGTGTCAAAGGCTGCAGCGATCCTGTAAAGCAGATGGCTCCCTTTGATTTTCTGCATCAGAAATGACTGGACATTGCTTTCCTGCAGGAAATGCATACTGATGTAGCCAATCAGACTGACTGGCATGTTGCTTGGAAAGGCCATATGTTCCTGAGTCATGGCACCTCCTTCACCACAGGGGTTGCCGCAGCTGATGCCTGATTCAAGTAGCTCAAGAAGTTTTCCCTGTCCATCTGCTTACTGTTCACCTTGTTTTGGCACAATGTCATCTCCTCTTAATCAATGTCTACACGCCTACTGCCACATGGGAACAGGTCACCTTTTTGAGACCCTAGCTGACCTTTTGCAGGACACAGCTCATGGTGATGACCTTCTCCTCCTGGGTGGGGACTTTAATTGTGTGGTTGACAAGCAGCTTGACTGGAGTGGGCTGGAGACCCACCTGTCATCAGCCCAGCAGCTGCGGACCGCTTTGGAGGCAGTGGACCTCGTTGATATTTGGTGCCAAACAGCTGCCCTGAAAGACCACCTCTGAACATGGTGGGTTATCCCTGCTGGGGATGTCCCAGGTGAGCCCTTTCCACCACTGTCTGTCATCCCGGCTGTGGACAGTCACCTGGGCGGTGAGCCTGGCACTTGTTTCTTCCTGTGCCTTCTGATAGTAATACCAGATCTCACATTGCCATGCTCTCCCAGAAGGCCCTGTTACAGGGTTGGTCAAAAGGACCACATGGGTGGTTCATGTCTGCCATGCCCGCATCCATGCCACTCATCCTGACGTGATGTGGCAGTGGTGCCCAGTGACACTGGCACTCATGCTATCTTGCCCTGAGTGGTACATGCTTTATAAGCTGCCCATTGCCAAAAGGATTGGTGACCATCAGTGGTGATTGCAGCATGGATACTGGCCACTGGGATTCTTGTCTGCCACATAGATCTGGCTGCATCAGCAGCCTGCACCTTTTGTCCCCCAGCTACCACCACTCTGTGCTACCCTTGGTGCTTTGTTTGAGGCACTGGACTTGGACCTCTTGGAGGCTACTTATTTGTTTCCCTTTCTGTACCAGACAGCTGGGGCGGGGGGGCGGGTGTCATTTACCTGGCCAACTTTCTGTTTGGCCAAGCCAAGATGGTCATCCTTAAGAGCCACAGGAACTGGCTCGCTGGGGTGGCTCTGTGCCCTGTGGCTCTTTCAGTTTTTGGTCTGGGTGCACCTGTCGCTGGAATACCAACATGCAGACCTCCAGCAGACAGTACCCACCTTGCAGGCATGTTGAACAATTCAGAGTGTGCTCTGCAGTGTTGAGGGTTGCCATTTAGTCCTCATGCTGTGATACTGCTCACCCCTTTCCAGGGTACTGGCAGGGGTCTTAGTGGGTTGATGTTGTACCAGATGTTTTTGTCCGTAGACTGTGAGGGCAGGCCTTGCAGGCTGTAGCCCCAGGCTCTGTCTGTTGTACCTGGGCCCCCATGTGGGCCACCCTTTATTGTACTCCTATTCCTCCAATAAACGTTTATAAAAAGTAAAAAAAAACCCAGTCTGTCTTTCTCTCTCTCGTTCTTTCTCTCTCTTTTTAAAGATGTGCATTAATGTTTCTATTACAGGCATTATTGTCCTCCAGATGTATCCTGCTGCATTATGTTAATTAACTTTGCATCTAGGATAGCAGCTATGAACCATTTTTATGAACATCATTCCTCCATTGGGATCATTCAGGAATCTCCTTTATTTGACTTTCATGGATCATCAAATGACTGTAGATAAACTGGTTTGTAGTATCATGAAGAGTAAATATCCCTCTTTCTCTTACTTGTTAATCAAAGCAGTAATGTTTTCTAAGATAATTTGAATTCAGTTGCTTTAATGGTAATTATGTTAGAATTAGTTAACACAATGGCACTGGTTATAACTAGATCTACAGTAGAACGTAACAAAATGCCCTTTAAGGAAGTTTTTGGAAACTTTGTTTAGTAATGATAACCATAAACATTTTCCTACACTCTCAACCATTTTGCGAGTATTTTAGTGTTACTTCCATTTACTTTTGTATGTATCTACTTCTTACATGGTTAGCAAGTTTTCCTTCATAGGCACAATCTCAGAATAAGAATATATAAAGCTAGCATGAGACAATTTAGGATGAGAGAAACAAAATAAAAATTTGGTATAGTATAAAGGTACTAGTACTACTTCTCATTAAAAAAAAAAGAAGAGGTTTTTGAAACATATAGGGAAACTTCCCTGATGCTTTATAAATATCACTGCCATGGCAACTAACTTTCCTTTTTAGATCATCTGATATTGAGCAGGCTTATTCCTGAAATGTCAAAAAACTGCTTCACAGAAACATATAGTCCTGACTACATATAAGCATACAAAAAGACTACATAATATTTTGGGGCTGTTTGTTGTAGCTGTGTTCTTCCCAAAGAACCTTGTCTACATAATATTTTGCACATCTGTGATACCTTTCCAACCAAGAAGACAGGAGGAATGACCAATCTCTGTTCACAAGAGAAAGTTAAATAATTTGCAGGAAGCAAAAAGTATACAGAAGAGGTTACAATCTCTTTAAGATTCCAGCTAATCCTGGGACCCTATGTATATGAACTGCTGGTTTCTCAAATGAAAACTTCTCCTTTTGGCTCCAAAATGACCACTCATAATTCCCCAAGAGGAAAAGGAATCCATGCTGAAAGTAAGCCCCATGTACCAGTAACTAGGTAAATCCTAGTTTTACTCTGGAGTCTATTTCATAAAAATGACTAAACTGTGAAAGCACCCACGTGTGATATTGGTTTTTGGGGGGGGGGGGGGGGGGTCTACCCAACTCAGAGGTAGCCAGCTGATTCTATGGGCAGACTGCAGGGCTGGGTGTGATTTTTGAGGCCTTATCATGGCTGGCTCCCCATCCCTCTGACTGGCTGGGGGGCCCTATGACTCTGCCCCTCAACTTTGTGTGGCTGAGAGGGACCTGCCCCTCACCGCTGATTGGTGGAGAGGAGTGGGGCCACATGACAGGCAGCCCTCTCAGCCAATCAGCAGTGAGGGGTGAGGCAGCAGCCCCTGGTCCCTCCCCATAGTGCCATGAGGACTTTTGCTGCCTCCCTCTGGGAGCCAACATTTTATTTTCTGTAAAGTGTTTTTCGTTTTTTTCCCCAGATTTTGTGGACATTGCCAACTTTCACAGGCAATACTGGATTTCATGTTTTCTGTGAAACTGCAGTTTTGATAGGTCTCTACATATAGGCAGATGAGGATTATTAATCACCATTTTATAAATGAGGGGAGGGTGAACAGTGATGTAGAGAGGCAAAGTAAATAGCCAAAGGCTGAGGCAGTACTATTTATAAGTCTAAATTTCTTCATACCTAGTTTTGTGATTCATGTCTTCCTCTTAACTAAAGTTCAGCACAGATGAGCCACTGAACAATTTGAAGTTTTTCAACTCGAAATTGTGTTGGGCGCATTCTGAAATTGTATAGAACAGGAGTGGCCAACCTGTGGTATGTGTGCCATAGGTGGCATGAACAGCCTTAGTGTGTGGCGTGTGGCAGCTCAGGGAGGAGGTAGGTAGTACAGCAGCAGAAAGCAGAGCAGTAGATTGGACAGGGGAAGGGGACCAGAATAACACTAGGAGGGTGTGTGCTAATTTGTGGCATGCCTGCCAAAAAAGGTGCCTTCCCCCCGGTATAGGTAACGCAAAACTGTTAAAACCAATCCACAATAAAAAGTCTTTGTTAATGATTATCTAGTATTCAGGTTCACTTTAGCTCCAAGTAGACATTACACTTAGATCAGCCTAACTGGGGTTGGTCTGATCTAAGTGCTGAACTGTACTATGTTCAGGGAGTTTGGATGGGGCAAAAATGACTGTCTCAATCTAACTTAGTTTACTCATGTTCAGACCTGACACTGAGATCAACTAGAGTTAGGCTGATCTAAGTGCCAATCTGTACATCTGTTTGGGGTGGTTAAATCAGGTAGGCTAGATTGGCTGACTCAAATCTAATTTAGTTCACTTGAGTGACACACTAAGTTAGATTGGCCATGAGCTAGTGCCATCTACCAAATATGTGTACAAGTTTGGAACCCCTGGGGCTGTGGTTTCCCTACCTCCCCTTACTGACTTGGCTACTGTTTAGCCTCCTGGCCCTCTCAGTCCCTCCACCCCCAAATGGAAACCCATCCCCACCTGCAGACTTACTAACCCCCCTGTGAACTCACCAAGCCCCTCCCATCCTATCAGCTCCTCCTGCCCCAACTTAGATAATGTTCCTAGTGTGGTTTCTGGCACCTGCAAGCATGTGTACAAGCAAGACCCAATCTACCATCATGTGGCTTAAAGTCCTGGGAATATCTGCATTTGTCTCCCAAACATGCACACATTTGGAGAGCAGCCCAGGGTAGAGAGAGCCCTGTTTCTTGGTCATGCCCCCTTCCCCAACCCAGACTTGGATATCTTTAGCCCACCAACCCACATCCCTGCTTTGACCCACCAACCCCCACAATCCTGCCAGCCCCCCCAACCTCCTGCACAGAACCACTAGCTCCCCCAATCCTAACTGCCCCTTGCCTACCTTGACTTAAATCATGTTCCCTGTATAGCTTCCAGCACCAGTGAATATGTGCACAAAAGGAATCTGATCTATGATCATGCCACTTAAAGTAAGCTGTGTGATTGTAGACTGGGCCCTGATAATGTCTGCATGTGCCCTTTGTTAGTGCCTTTTAGGATGAACGGTATGCAAGGCTTGAAAACATTAATGCAGCTATACTAATAGAAGATTGCTGAGGTATCCAGTTATGCACAAACAGTTGCACAGCAGTATATTGATACTAAGAAATATCAGTAATTTCTGACAGCCACTACGTTTGAGAAACACAGAGAAAAATACTAGTCCTATTGACATCAATGGAAGTTTTACAAGAGACTGAAAATGGTTTATCATATTTATACAATTATTTGGGTTAGCACTAAGGGTCACCTTCAACTGGCCTGACCTACATTAAAAGTTCTTTCCCATCTAGGTTACTTTATGGAGATGCATGTAAGTTTTACAGTTAGGTTTCCAAATAATTGAATGGGTGGTATGCTGAAGTGCATTGTACTGAACCCATGTGCTACTTACAAGAGCACAAATTTTAAGTGTATATGTAGTTACGTACTTCACACAATATTACAGTGGGGATTTCTATGTAATTAACACACTAAATTAACATTCTCCAACATGTGCCTCATTAACAGAATAACAAAATAGATATTTAACTGTGTACTTTTTCACTGCGATAAATTACAGAAAAGGCTTTACTGTATCACGTTCAAACTAGCTGTGAACAGTAAAGCTTAGGAGTCTTTGGATATGGTTATCATTTCAGACCATTCTAGTTAGGGAAGACCATAAGCATCATAGGACATGTTAATATTTCTCTTTAGTCCCAGCCCAAACCCACCAACAATCAATATCAAAAACCACTTAGCTTGTCCTCTCATGCTGGCAGTCCAGCCTGCCCACAAGTTCTTTGAAATCCAGTGCTAAAAGTTGAGTCTTCTGGTAGCACGTTCAGAGCTCACTTTGGTGCTCTAGGCCATAAACACAAGATGTCTCTCATATCTTGTTATACCTGACTTGCACCTCTTTTGAGCCCCACTTCCTGTCTCTATAGCCTCTAATTAGAACCAACCATAGAAAAAGAAACCAATCATGGAAAACCTAATTCCTAGAAGGGTTTTGTGAAAGTAACAGGAAGCTTTGAGTTCCTTTCTAGGAATTAGTTTGTCTACTTTTCTCTTCTCCTGTGTTCTGCGCGCATCTGTGTAAAGTAACATAGATTGAAACGAACATTTTACATAGGTCAGGCCAGTTGAGGGTGACCCTCTGGGCTGATCCTAAATAGCTAATAGATATAATCATAATGGTATCATAAATCAGTCATGGTCAGTTCTAGTATTTGAGTTTGGATCAATATCTAAGTTGAAACACATTTTAAAGACTTTTTGGAGAGATTGTGTGTGTCTGTGTTTGTGGGAAGGGGGATAAAGACTGATTGCTTATTGTTTTAGATGCATGCGTTTGGTGCAGTAAGAAAATACTTTTTTGGGACACTTTAGTCACATTGCTGGAGTCTTCTTAAAGTGGAGATGACTTGTGAAAATAATCTGCAATCTCCTTTGAAAAATATTTGCTTGAGGCAATGTATAGAGGTATACAAAACATTCCACCTGACATGAATAAGTCTTAGTAGTGACTGTTAATGTAGACTTAATTGAAGTGACACACTGAGCTCCTTTTGTGAACAGGATGTTATTTTTAACACAGCTTTAGTTGTATGATAATCCATTATTTTCCCCCCTATTATCTAATTAAAAATACACTGTAATAAGAGAGAATTAGTGTGGCACTTTCAAAAGGGTCTTATCATGCATTATAGAGCAGCAGTTAGAAGCCCCCAGTTTAAGGTTGTAAACCAACTTCCTGCATAATCCAGTTTTGATACTTTCAACATCTAAATTTCATTAAGATATTCATCTTAACTGGCTTAATTATCATAGTAGATAGTTTTGTTCTTTATTATGTATATTTTTTCTTTTAAAAATATACTCTGAAATATTTTATATATTGTGAAATAGAAAAATGCAGCACTGTAACTATCATTCCATAGCTGAGATGATCAGAAGGAACGGAGAGACTTATATGGAGTGCAGAAGTCCAGAGTTTAGGAATTCCATGGCCATTATTCAATTCGGATTTGGCCTGAATCGGGGACAGTTATTTGATTCGCTGATTCAGATCACTGTCTCTGATTCGATTTGGCTGAATCTGAAGATTTGATGCTGATTCAGACATAGACACAGCTTTAAATGTTTTTTCTACATACCTCGAGGTACCAGCATGGCTCATAAACACTGTGATGCTAGGGTGGATGGACAGTCCCAGAGAAGTGTGGGGGTCCCCCCATGTGCTCGGCAGTGAACCTGGAAGTGGACTGGAAGTACTTCTGGTCCATTTCTGGGTCCATTGGGGAGCATGCATGGGGACCCCTGTGCTCCCCCCTGGCTCAGCGATTGGCTGCAGGGGGACCCGGAGTGCTCCCCAGACCCAGGAGGCACTAGTCACCAAGCTGGGGGGGTGTGGCTGGGCCCCCCCAGCACACTCTCAGGTGCACCTGAAAGTGGACCGGAAGTGCTTCTTGTCCACTTCTGGGTCTGCTGCCAAAAGTGCTGGGGACCCCCCTGAGCTTTTGTGGGACACTCTATGCACCCCAGCATTGCAACATTCACGAGCTGCCTGGTACCTAGAGGTATGTAGAAAAAACATTTAAAGCTGTGTCTGTGTCTGAATCTTTCTAAATCTCTCCAAATTGATTTGGAGGGTTCCAATTCAATTCTGATTAGAGGGTCCTCTGATTCAATTCTGATTTGGAGATATGGCCACTGAATTGGGCCGAATCTCTGTCAAATCGAATCAGGGACCAAAGCTTCACACAGCCCTACTGCCCTACTGTCTAATCCATCAAAGCACTTAAGCATGCTGCCTATGAGCATGTGTGTAATATCAGTGAAGGCAATGTGAAAATACACAAACTTAAGTATGTTCTGAAGTGATTTGATGAATTATGGGTCTATTACAGCAACTCTATATGCCAGCTCTATAACAATTATCTTGGAGCTCAGAAGCTGTTTGGTTAGCTATGACTTGTGTGTCATTTCACACACTGTAAATTCTGTACTGAAGAAGTTTGTGTGTAAAAAATTTACTATGTTATGTCTGCACGATACGGTTTGTAAATTCAGCTGCAGCAATAGCTTAAAATTGTACTAATTCTGCCAACAATGGTAAAGAATGAACCTGGGGCTGCTCTAACTTATGCACCGCTATGTATATAGCTTTAGGACCTGTAGACTGTGGAAACTGCCTTTTTTTCACCAGAATATTTCCTCTGTACTAGAGGGCCAGAAGAAGATATGGTGTAGAAGTTATTCCATAGCAAATCAGGTTCCCCAAATATATTGGAGGACCTAAGTCTGCAGTTATTGTGGGGGAACCTCAAATTTTGTGTACAGGCCAGAGATGGAGCAGCACAGCAATTATCTGTATTTCCTGTTTTTTTTAGCACCAGCATAGTTATATATGTGCCCATTATACATTGCTGATTGAACCTGAGTGTCATAATAAACATTCTTACCTTGAGCTAAAATCTTTCCATAACTGAGAGGAAGGAATGATATGTGATATCTATATAAAGCAAAGGAAAACAGGTTTGTAATGGATGTATTCAAAAGGAAAGTATTCATAGGCACAAAGGGGCTGAGAAGTGCCTCTTTTTTTCATTAGCTCATTTTATGACTCATTACAGTCTGCTTGTTAATCCCTCCTCCCACTTGAATGCTTTTGTTCTACCGCTTACCAGATCATCCTTTCTACCACATTTCTCTTGTTTGTAGCTACTCCCTATAACATCTCTTTGCTCTTTTAGCAGCCCTGCTCCATTCCTTTTGATTCGGTTAGTCTATATGGTGCATCTCCAACCTCCCTTCCACTTTAAGCAGGCTGGAGTTTACCTATGGGGTTTTGTTCCTATCAGTTATTAGCCCAAGCATGTCTGCTTCCTTTTCAGATCTGACAAAAGATATTTTGTGGCCAAAACCTTGTCTAAAATCTCTCTCAACTATGTAGTTGGTCCAATAAAAGATATCATCATTAAAAAAAAAAAAAGAGAGAAAATTCATTGCCCCTCACTTTTCAATATATTTTTGTCAGTTTAACATTATAATAATGTTGAACTAGAACAATTCACTTGCTTATCAACCATGATTTTAATTCTGATTTAAAGTGTTTTGTCTGTGAATATGTTAAATCACTCGTGCATAAAGGTGGGAAAACTTTGGGTGCAGGTGATACAGACTAAGTAAAATTTTTTTCCAGTCATTTTATAGCATCAGCATCATTCCCTGAAGTTCATAGTTTGTTAATTAAAAATACTATAAATGGACATACAAGGAAAATTCTGTTACTTGGGTAATAAAATTAATTTTATTTTATACTCCCAATTCTCCCTGTTTTTCTTCAACAGATCTGGTGAGGTCCTCAGTATTAGCATAATTAGTTAGAACTAAATAATGTCCTATATTCCTAGCAATTGTTGGAAGCTAATAAAATTATCCCTTCAATTTCAATGTTGCAATTCTGTTTATTTTACTATTTCTATTACAACAAGTTTTTGGTGACAGGAGAAAAAGAAGGAATTAAGGCTTCAATTATATACTGAATTATTCATGTCTAAATCATGTCCAAAGAAATGTGGTCTTAGTGGAAGAATATTTTTCTGACTCAAGACCTCTATACAGGAGCTATGTATTCCTTGTTTCTCTATACGTATCCATGTCTCTACCCAATATAAATCCTACAATCTAGAGAAGATAAAGGTATACTAGATCAACTATTGCAGTTCTGTGTTAGTGAAGGTTTTGCAATACAAAAACCATTGTAATCTGCAGGTAGTCCCACTTAATAGTGAACAGAATTTGATGCTAAATACTTAATTAATTGCCTACATAGGAGTATTTACTTCTAGATATCTTTATTGCTAGGTCTTGTTCAGGCACATGCAGTCTTGAGTGAGCTTCCTAGCCATTAATTTACTAGATATAGTAGTTAACAAGTGATGTGGCCACGTTGGTCCACAAAGTATGTGAGGCAAGGATTTCTTCAGGTATCTTTTATTGGACCAAACATGTAATTGGGAAAGAGTTAGACAAGCTGGTCCAATAAAAGAAATCCTTGCCTCTTGCACATTTACTAGACAAAGACAGGCACAGAAAGTCAGAGTATAAATTATATTGCATGAACAAGTAAAATATTCAGCTGAAATAGCAAAGTCCAAAATAGCTGTTCAAAAATAGAAAAAAAACTACACTCCTCAGTTACTGCTCACTTTAATCACAAATGGTACATTTCCAATTATCAGAATTTACCAATATGCACAGAAAACATTTGCTGTTGCATTTTGAAAAACAGTAACATTTCTGTTATCCAGTACTTCACTAACCGGAATACACTATTAACTGGAGTTTCCAGCCGGCCAGCCAGACACAGGGGGTGGAGGGACAGAAAGCTTGCATGCTGTTGCCACCACCCACCACCCTGTGCTGCCGCTGCTCCATGTGTGCCCCACCCCCCACACTCTGGGTTATCTGAAAATCCTGCCAGGTTATTTCAGCTAACCAGAGTTTTTACATAACTGGCAGTCCCCTTACCCTGAAGATGCCAGATAACAGAGATTTTATTGTATATTGTAAGTCTCCTTTGCTATGCCCAAAACACACAGATCCCAGTAAAAAACTGTAACCACTTTTGAGATGTATTTCAATAAGCTTATGAAAGGGACTATATGGCTTTGTTGCCTGTGATGGCAAGGGTCTGAACCTGATGACCCAACCTGTCTCTTTCAGTCATGGGCTCTTATATTCTTCCTAAAATGAAGCATTCACTTTGTGTTCATCTTTCTTTTTGAGGTCCATTTCCTGACTTAAAGCCCAATGCTTGTTGTCAGAGTTCTCCTCTATATGCTTCTTTGGCAAGGCATATATTATAGTGCTTATTACAAAATGGATACTAGCAAAATAGATTATGAGAAAGCAAGTTGTTAGGAGCCTTCAAGGCCTATATATATACACACATAGAAATCTGATACACAATACATACATACATACATAAATATAGATATAATCTGATATACAATACCTACATATATAGATATCTATAGACATTGTGTATCAGATTTCTGTCTTCCATTTCTGCTACAAACTTTTTGGATCATGCTTGTCACACTTGTCTGAAAAGAGCCTAATATATATTTGGTTACACATGTGTTCATCATCTTTTGTGATTAATGCACGAGCTTTCATTATACTAGTGAAGTAAAAGGTAGAGCACAAGTTGGAGATTTTTAATCACATGCTGATGGTGTATTCAGTGGATAAATTGAAGTGTGATGTGTTTTCCATTTTGCTCAGGGACATGCCATATGGTACAAAATACTGCAATTCTCACACATTTTGCATAAGGAATTTACATGCTTTTCTGCCTGTCGAAGAGTTAATCTGATAAGTATAAAATATGCCAGATTTTCAGTATCAGATTCTGCTTTAGTGGATGCATTTTTGCACCCATAAATAATTACTCTTAGAATTTTTCTCTGGCAATGAATTCCTGGAACTAGGATTAGTAATTATATCTATGAGCAAACATGAAGACTGCTTGAGACTTGGTTGAAAATCTGGTCCCAGGTATTTCATGAAAAATATTGCTCAAATTAATTATCTTGCTGGTTGAATGTATGGATAAAGGAATCTAGTTATATGCCTGTGCAAATAGGGAAAAAAAAGAGCCCTGTACTCACTGGCTGCAGCAGCGGTAATTGACAGCATGGGGCAGTGGGGATCACTCCTCCCCACCCTGCTTGGCACCCACACGGCAGGTGCCTCATGGTGTGGGTGGAGCGTGGCTTGGCAGGGTGCCGTGTGCTGCCAGGGACCTGGGACTGCTGCAGCTGAGTGCTGCTAGGCTGCGGCTGACTGCTGGAGCCACCTTAGTTCCCAGGCAGTGTATAGCATCCTGCTGAGCCACGCTGCACCCTCGCTATGGCACAGGTGCTGAGCAGGATGGGAGGCTGGGCAGGGTGGGGGGATGGGGCTGGGCAGGGCAGCCATGGGAGCTTCTCCTCTGGCTGTGCTTGCCTCTGCCCCAGCAGGGGGAGCCGTGGGGGCTATGTCCTGCGGCTGCTTGCCCAGCCAGCGTGGGGTGAGAGGAGGGGGCACAATGAAGGTGCAGCTTGCTCCGGGAGGAAGCAGGGCATAGCCCCCACTCCCAGTGCTGATGTGCCCACTGGGGGAGCAGGGGCTCTGCCCTGCTGCTGCTTGCTAGTTGGTATGGGGCACATGGGAAACAGGCACGGTAGCACTGGAAGTGGGAGCTATGCCCTGCTGCTGCTCGCCCTCTTCTGCCTGGAGCGAGCTGTGCCCGCATCCTGGCCCCCACCCCCATCTCCAGCTGGGCAAGCAGCAGCAAGGCAGAGTCCCCACTCCCAGCACTGCTGCATCCGCATCCAGAGCCCCCCTGGATAGGCAGCTTGTCCCAGCCCTGGTCCCGGTCCCAGCCCCAATTCCTCCCTCCCTTGTCTCTTCTTTCTCCCCCTCCCCCCACAACCCTAATAGATTTACCTGCCTGTTTAGTCTATGGCCGAATCTCCGAATTAGCCAAATCTTTTCTGAAGCTTTTCTGAATTGATTTGGAGCTTTGACTTGGTCTCCCAATTTGATTCAGATTCAGAGATTTGGTCCCCAAATCAGACTGAATCTCCTCTGAATTGAATCAGCTACCGAAGCTTTGCACTGCCCTACTAGTTAGATCAGTGGCCTAATATGTATAAAAGTCCAATAACAAATTTGCACACGCCAGGTACAGATATTACACTTTTACAAGTATAAGCCATCAGAAACTGGTCTGTACCCATAACAGAAGTTCAGCACACTTTGACTGGTTTAAAAATGGCAGAACCTGGTCTAAGGTTTGTCCCCTGCCAACAAAGGGCGAATGTATGTTCTGTTTGCTGCTGATTTAAACTATGCCACTTACAGAAAACCATGTAACTTGCATTGATTCTGTCTCAGGCTTTTTGAATGTCTGTACCTAGCCATAGTGAAGGGGTCAGCAACCTCTGACTTACGTGCCAGATCTAGTCTTCCAGGTGATTTAATTCAGCCCATGAATTCGGATATCAGCAGTATTTTGTTGATAGAACAATTTGGGGGCATTTTGGTGGCAGGGGGAATTTTACAGAGGGTTGCACATGCAGCAGCAGCAGCACAGCAAGAAGCAGCACCAGGACTAGCCCACCTTGGGATTGAGCTGCATTATTTCAGCCTGCAGCGTCAAAAAGGTTGCTAACCCCTGACATGTTGCCTTAGAGTTATCAGCAAGATATAGACACACACCCATGGTTCCCATACTACCTCATATTAAAGCATAAGATCAATTCATATGAGAGGCCAATGAATTGGGTTAAACTGAGGCTTTTTATGAATTTACAAGAACATTATACTGCATATCTGTATAATGCACCTCTTGGAAGAAGATGCTGCAAGCCAGGCATATGCATGAGTTGCACCCTTTTTTAGTATTAAAGACATGTGGATCTACAACTAGAATTGAGTCCCTCATTAGCAGTAGGGAAACAACGTTGATTTGGCAAACCAATTCAAACTATTTTTGTGCGTTAATTTTAAAATTATACTAGTGCAGACTGTGATCATGCAAACAAAGTAAGGCCAAACCAAGAGTTGGGTTGGAAAGTTAATGTAGTACAGCAGTACAGTAATTGAGGCTGGTGCTGCACTGTACCCTTTGGTTCAGGGCTGGGGGTTCAGTATGTGGATGTAATTATTATAACTTAAATAGCACCTTAAACGCAAATCATTTTAAAAACATGCAAAGAAGCATTAACTGTATTCAAAAAAAATGTACAGTATGTTGCTAGAAGTGCATTTTTTCAGGTGAGGGTTAAAACAGAGGTAAGAACTACATGTGGTCATTGAAAGATCATCTTTTCCAAGAAGTGTCAGTTCTGGCCATTTAAAAAGAAAGTGTAATTACATTCTGCTTCCCCAAGTCTCCCAGAGGCTTCAATGAGAACAGCTGAGTGTTGTTAAAAAAAATTTCTCCATGCATATATGTGTCTGTGACCTATATCTATATATAGAGTGCACATGGAAGCACACACATTCTTGGAGTATTGTTGCACAATTTATACTTAGAATTTCCATGCACTGCAGTTCTCTTAAAGTATGCACACTTGAAAACATAAAGTTTGAAGAAAACTGTGAAGAAAAATTGTTTTCCATTGAATGCAGATCTAAAATTGTATTTTCATTGAAGGCAAGTTGACCTAGATAGTGAAATGTAGAAAAGGTATCTAAAGGTAAGGAGCTAGCTAAGTATGCATTCTGTGTACTTCCAGATGAGCAACACGAAATCGAAATACAGATGAACTGATTAACGTATGATATTCATTTTACTTTAGCATTGGGTGGCAGAGTCTCTCATAAGCAAACGTGCAAAACATGTCTTCTGAGAACTTTTACAAAATCTCAAGTGCATAATGACAGTTAAAGTGCATCCTTTCTAATAATGACATGGTTTACATTTGGTCTGTACTAATAAACTTTAAGACAACTTAAATTCCACATTTTAAATTAGAAATCCACTTAATTATAAGTAATCTTCAGCTCTGTATGCCACCTGTATTTGCATTTATATTCTGCAGTGAGACTGCAATATAATTTTCTGTTTATTGTCATGGGTATGCTTCTACTGTAAATCTACAATTTTATGTAGACAATACTGGCACATGGCCAAACCCATGATTAAGTATCTTATACAGCACACCAAAAGAAAATGTTAGTATGAGTAACAGTTGTTCCACAGGCAGGGCTAGAATGTTAGCCTGAACAAGTATTATCTGTTTACTTGTATTGACACCCTTCGTATGGGCTCTTTTAGAAACAAAACTGAGAAAAATGTTCTCCCTCCCTGCCCCAGCATTTCTATGGGTATTTACTAGTTTACTGGAAAACTATTTATTAGTTTACTGGCTTTTATTTTACTTCAGAGTAGAGAAGCTATCAAAATAATTTAGTTTACAAAACTGTAATCTATCCAACACAAAGGAACAAGAGTCCAGGTAGAATATATTGATCTTAAAAATGCTGCCTGTGTAGATTGTTTTCCTTCATAGGCTATTACTATTGGTAAAATATTTACACTGCACATGCCAAATATTGTTTGGAAATGAACACATGTGCTGTTATTACTTTTTGATTTTCTTTGTCTTTGAAACACTGCTGTGGTGTTGGGTTGCCTCAACTTTTCTCTCTCTTTCTTGTTGTCACATACACTAATTGGCCTAATAACAGGCAAAACCAAGAATTTATTACACCTTGGGCAATACTTAAAACAAACTTTATTTGCTGGAGCGGCACTTTTTATCTACTTGCTGCTGTATATTTTGACACTCCCTCTAGGTGCTAAATTTGACTTTATTAAAAGTTAAATCACCAAACTCTCTTTTTGTGATTGCTGCTGCTTTTGCATTTTCTGAGGCAGACTTGTATTGTACATATATAAACATTTCATTTTAATGAAGCTTTAGGAGATACCAATTTAAGCCATGACTATAAGTTCTTCATTACTGTCAATCCAAAAGCTGCATGAATAAAAAAATAATAAAAATAAACCCACAATCCTCCCTAATACTTTGAAAAAGTAGCCTTGGGATAATAACAGTGATGACCTGAGAGAATAATGATAGGAGCTGGGAGCTTAAATACTGTGTGGTGGGGTGGTCCTTGGAGTTTTGTACATTTTTCTAAATATCTAGATATTTTTGGGTTGGTTCGCAAAAGAAAAAAAAGTGTTAGACCTCACTGCAAACTGCATTCTGCCTTTTAATTTACATTTTATTCATATAGGAGATGGTAAAATGATCAAGGAAAGCGTTTTCTTTAAATAGTCTTTAAAAAACGGCAATGCAAATCCCCTGAAATTGTTTATGCAGTAATTTTTATTCTTTTAAATTTTCCAGTGTTAAAGCAACAAGAAAACATTTAGAATGTCCTTTGGTGGAATCTTATTACACTTGTTATATATGTAAACTGATATTCTTTGATGCCAGCACGTTGCCCATACAGAGAAATCTCTGCACAATTAAATGAAAGGAAAAAAAGGACCAAATAAAAAGTAATATTTTTTCATATCTGATTAGAATTAAATACAATAACAAATTGTCTGGTAACACAAATTGGCAATAATACAAAAAATCTACATTGTACATTAGTTCAAGAAAAATAACTTCATTTGAATACAAAAGGATAAATACACTTTTGTCCTATAGCCACTCTTGTACAATAGGTGAACACAGCATCTTAATGATGCAGTGCTGCTAAGATATACAAGGATATGACTGGCTTGAGTTTTATTGAGGGGGCTGTTACACGTGTGCATCACTAACATCAGACAAAGAAATCTTTCAACCAACAAGGGTTACAGAGCAACGTTCACTAAAGCACAGGTTGGAAAGGATTCAGGGACTGAAGCAGGCCAATATGGCAGCTTGAACAGATTTCCTTATACCCACAATGCACTGACAGCAAAGAATGCCTCTATTTGGTTGGTCCACACACTGGGCAGAGGTACAGTAGCGCACCATACTGGAGTAGCAAATGTTTTTATTTTCCATTTTGGGGGCTGTCAAAGCCTTTTCAATCCTGTGTAAGCTTTGCAGCTGGCATTGTGATTTGCAGTAATAGAATTGGCAGCTGCCAACTTGTTTTGAGTCAGAAATTAACAGTCTTGACTCAGAGCGCTGTCCACAATTAATATGGCTTAGTTCAGTTAGGCCTTCTTACTTTATATGTGGTTTTTTTCTGTTTCTTTTTTATTTTAGTAGCAAATGCTTGGATTCTATTTTGCTTTCATGTGGCACATTCCATTTGAAGCAGTCTGAACAACGATGCCATCGACCATATGGGGTCTAGAATATGAAAAGTCCAGTTACTCCTAGTAGAGCAGTCAGCAGTAATAGAGGGCCATGTGATACTGCCCTCTGGGCCGAATTTTGGTTGCAGCCTCCTGGATCCCTTTCACACTTCAACTTCTCGCATAAAATGCCAGTATAAGCTGGAGGGCACTGGCATCGCACGTTGTTGATGCATGTTCCTCCATTCTGGCAATGTAGTAGTTCATTGTCGCATACATTTTCTGCAGGATTGAGGGAAAAGAAAAAGAATAGCAGAATAAACTTAAGTTCCACTGTTAAAGACAGTTTATAACCAAAAATAAATTTATTGGCTTCCCCCCCATTTTGAAATGGAAGCAAGATATGCATTTCCAGTTTCTGAACAACTGCAGTTGAGCCTTTTTTATATTAGGGATTTTTTCATATATGTTCTTTAATCTTAGAGAACATTATAATTCATTTCAAACTACAAAGATACTTAATACCTGCTGTTTTTCAGTGTCTTGATTTTTATTGTTATTGCTGAACTGGAACGCTAGATAAGTGCATTCTTTGAAAGGGGCAACAAGTACTCAAGAAGCGCAGAGCTCTTGGAAAAGATTAATGGCAATTAAAAATGCAACGTGGCTTTGCTGAAATGAAAAGAACTCAAAGAAATCAGCCCCTAATATTGAATAGCTTTTACATATTAATGTACTGGCAGATAAACAAAAAGGCATGAGGTGGGTACAGCATAGGTAAGTCAGCATGCTCTTAGATGGATGTTAAATGGCTTTAGTTGCTTAAATCCATGCACCATGTACTTGTGGGAACAGAGAGAAATGGTTACATTCCATTACAAGTTCAGGTACTTCTTAATTGCATACATTTATAAACAGTGCTTAGGTTCCAGGGTAATAAGGACCTTAGAAATATTTAAGATAGATTAAATAAATCATCTACTGATGATTAAAGAAATACGAATGGAAGGGTCAGTGTCAGGAATTTTAGACCTCCAAAGGTAGGTTTTCCTACAATATTTTAAAAATCATTTAAGGTTTTTCTTTACATTAATTAGAACAATGTTCATTGAAACACTCCTATCTGGTTATGTACATGAATTGTCACATTCTTGTGTCAGTCTCAATTTTAGTCTAGTTGATTTTTATCAAGAGATCAGTGATGCTCAACCTTGTGGTCCTGCAGGTCAGATGAATGGGGCAGGGTCAATCCACAAGTCCAATTAAGCCCACAAGCCAGGACTGGGTGCTGGGGCCCATCACCTTCCCACTGGGATTGGTCCCCAGGGGGCCTGCTACTGCCCTGGCCAACCAAGATAGGTCTTCAGGGAGAGGCAATAACCCCATCCCACTGGCCCAGCACCCCCCCAGGGCCTGGCACTGCCCCCACATTAGGATTGGTCCCTGGGGGCCTGGCACTTTCTCCTTCCAGCCTAGCACACTGGGGCTGAGTCCCAGGGGCCCCTCCTGCCCCCCCCAACTGGGATTAGGCCCTGGCTCTGGACCAAGCTGCCCCCACCGCAAGATCCCAGCGGCTCTGGAGCAGCCCCCTGCCCTGCTCCGTCACATGCCATGGCGACCCCAGCCTTGAGCTTTCACAGTGCAGTTGTGGCTGGGGTCTCCGTGGAGACCGGCCCCAGCCATGCGGGCAGGGGCTGCTGGGAAATGGAATCTGGCTGCCGGCCAGATGGACCATTTTGTCCACCCCTGGATTAAGGCTTGAATTTCACAATGATGCATGTGCTTGGGAGCATTCAGCTATGGTGAGCCTGCGCTGTGGCAGGAAAGACTCAGGGATAATTGTGTTATTTTTTTCCCCCCATTCTGCCTTCCTAAAATGCGGTGCATGTTTTATTTGGAGTGTTTCATATGCAAGGAAGCATGATACTTACAAGTCTGCTTTGAGGTAAAGGAAATATGAGTGAATTTAGAACGGTGGTTCTCAACTTTACTAGACTCAAGACAGCACTCTGAAAAAGCCAGCTCTTAGCTTTCACTCATCTCTTGACTCAGAAAAATAACTTAATTTTTCTGTTGGAAAGCAGTCAGAAAGACCACAAAATGTCAGAGTGTTTTTTACGCTATTGATTCCTATTCAAAATCTTTGGGTTTATTTTGTGAAGTGGATAGAGATGTTTGCACAGACAACAGTGCTAATATTGGGCAGCTGCAGCACCTAGGTTGAGAATCACTAGTCTAGAGTAAGGTATGCAAGATCTGGCTCTATAATTTATAATGTTTAAGCATGTAACATCCAGGGAACACCTGAAGGAAGCAGAATAGGGAAGCATAATTTTTCCACTGCCAGGTTTGCTAATTGTTGTTTCCATTCCTTTAGCAATTTTAAAAATATTTTATTATTTTAATATGAAAATATTATGAATACTAAATTTTAACTGAGACCCAGATGTAATTTTGTATAACTTTAAAAATCAGTGGATGTGTAGGATGATTTATACCAGCCAGCAACATGGCTCAAAGCACTTTTAAAAGAGATTTCAATTTGTTATAAGCCGAGCCATGTTAATCTTAGAAATCTCATTTGTGCATCCAAATGAGTCAAGTAATGAGCATGGTGTACTTTCTCCACAATATGTAACAATATAAAGTAACCAAAAAGCAACAGCTAAACAGGTTTCTCTTTTGCCACTTTTTCTCTGTGATTTCTTCAGTTCTGATGATATATTTTATAATCTTTTGATAGATTACAAAAATGCAGCCACAGTTTCTGATTAGTTAATATCACAAGTGAACACTAAGGTACAGCAAATGTGGTATGTTCAGGATATTATAAAGAAGACAACCATATGTCTGCATTTTAATGTTCTGTACTATAGCACATTAAATACTTCCAGTCAGGCTATACCACGCACAGTGATGCCAAGTCCAGAGAGTAAAGCACATTTTTAAATATTTAAAGTAATATCCTTTTTTGGTTACTACTCTTATAGCTCACATGCTATATAGATATTTAAACTTGATCTTACAATTCATTTAGTACCAACTTGATCACAGCAATATGCAAAGGTCATATATAAGCTCTGTTTAAAGGTAAAGCTGTTGAGCTTTGCTTATTCTAACACCAAGCCTCTGATTGGGATGTTTCCTTTGACTTAGGCAACAGCAATGGTGAAATATCTATTCCATCAATATTGAGCATTGCTTGGCTTGAATAATTGAGTGGAAATCAATAGTTAATTAAATGGACTTTTTTTTTTTTATAGTGAGATCTTGTTTTATGTTTGGTCCTGAATGCAAATGAGATCTTTACTAAAGTTTGCTTTTTCCAAGTAGCCAATAAAACAAATTTATTTTTCCAATTTTCTGATGTGTTTTGTTTGTTTAAAAATATTATGAGAAAGATGCTCTGATTTATAAGAAGGCGTCATCTGAAACTGATCTTGTGCCCACAGTTCTGTGCTGTGGGAGCATCTCACAGTACTTTTGTAGCTAATTCTGCTAGAGCTATAGACCAAGTGAAGTAACTGTTGTCAAACGCCCTCTCTATAATTTCTCCACACCGTATCAACGATGCTGTTTTTTCAAATTTGGCCTGATATTTCTAATTACTTAAATATCATAAAAGAATGTGTGGATACAAGTCTTCATTTTCAGTGTTTCTTGTGTATTCACAGAAATGCATACAAATGCACATGAAAGTTGAAAGAGGTATAATCAAACGATTTGAGGACTACAAGTTACAAATGTTGGAGTTTCTATCTAACTGCTCTCACTAACTTTTTTTATGAACCTGAAAAGCCATTTCACTTCTATGCCTCAGTTTCTTCTTTTATAATATATGGACAATTTTAACAAAATTGTATTGTAAGTGTTTGTCAATCTAACGCATAGGGCAGTGTGGCACCTAATCCCAGTGTGGGGTGTCACAGCTTAATCCCTGTGTGCAGGGCCTGATCCCAGCAGGTGGGGAATGGCACGGGGCCTGACCTGGGCATACAGGGACCAGCCGAGATGTGTGGGGCTGAAATGTGTGGGGCAGAAAGGCTGAACATCACTGCTTTAGACTAACTGAAGCAGAGAGATCTATAAGCTTTCTGATGTATAGTATCTGATGAACTGAACTCTTGCTTACAAAATGTTATGTATCTCTGATTCAGTTAATTTATAAGGTGCATCTCTACCCTGCCTTAATCTCAAAAGAGTTGTGCGCTTTAAACACCTGCAAATTAGGCTGCAGGTCTCCAACAATGAAAAGGCATGACATGAATTTCAAGATGATTTTTTTTAAAAAAGTAGGACTTGTGGATATCTGCTTCTCTATTCAGGGTGACTGCTGCACCCTCTGATAAGGTCTCTCCACAGCTTTTGCCTTATTTTGATGATGATCTGCATTTTGGTTTACTCAGCTGTTAGTACATGGACTACACTCTTGTGGATTTCTTAAACAGCTGTACCAGCTGGGTGAAAGCCACCTCCAGAAGCAGACAAACTTTTCAAGTTTTGCAAATCCTGGAAAAGTTATGCCAAAGTTGCTAAGACACTATTATTTTTTTTAACTTAAAAAAGTTATCATTAATAAAATACTGACATCTTTTGTAGGTTAGGACTTCCATAAATACTGAGAATATGCTTTGATACAAGTTACAAAATATTCACATTAAATCATTTGTTTGTAATTTCAAAGCAATTTAAATGCAATTCAATTTAAAAAAGTAAAGTCAAAAGGCTAGCCCCCTTCTTTCTGCCAGATCTGGCAGTTGAAATGGCAAGTGGTATATTAGTGGTCCATAGAATTTAGCTCAGATGCTTAATCAAACATATTGAGGATAGCTGATAAATTTTGACAAGTTTATACAGTATTTTGAAGCATAATACATGAATAATTCATGGAAAAATCTGTGTTTAAAGCTCATGCATTTTCAATAAAAAGAGTTTGTATTAGGCCCACATTTAATTCTGAAATATCAATAAAGATGATGTGACTATGATTCAGAAAAATATAATAAACAAATTATCTCTTCTTGAAGTGGGGAGAATGGGAACCAAATACGAGTTCTTTGTAATTTTATAGTCTATTGGAGAGCCACTCAAGATACAAGAAAGTAAGTTTTACTCCTTTTTCTGGGACATCTTTTTCCACTTTTACATTCAGCTTGCCAACTATAGCACCTTAACTTAAAAAATAATGTAGTCGGGTGGGTCAGCACATAGATAAGAGAGAGAACATGGCATTTTTTCAAAAAGAAAGTAAAAGGACTTTTGCCTTCTGAGATCTGGGAAAGGTGATGTTACTGATTTCCTGTACAAATTTAGGACAACTATCAGATTTTTTTGTGCTAGGAAGTATAAATGAGACTATTAAGAATAGAATAGAAAGCAAACCTGTGACAAAACAGAGCAATAGTTATTCCTCCCTGAATCTTTCTTCTTTAATACGTCAATTAATCTACAGTTGCACACTTTTTAAATCTTTTAAAATGTTTCAGTCTACACTTTCTATACCTTCCTCCTTTTTCCCCCCCAAGACGTTTTGTGACCTTTTTCATTGTTACCATATTTATCCAAATCCAAGTCAAATTTTAAATTAATATAGTTTCATAGTTGGTAGGTTTGGAAGGGACCTGAGCAGATCATCAAGTCTGACCCCCTGCCATGGGCAGGCAAGAATGGTCAAATGACCCGATTACCTAGCCTCCTTTTGAAGACGATATGACCCCCCCCTCCACCCAAACAACTTACATTCTATATGTGGAAACTTTAAAAAAAATTATAATTTTTTCATGTGTAGAAATGAATTGTGGAAGAGTCATCTTAAACTGATTCCCCACCACTGCTGCATTGGGGAAAGCAGCAGCAGGGAAGCAAGCAGTGGTGTGGAGTTAGGTGGGGGGGGGGCTAGTGGCTTGACTCCTGCCATTTGCCCCCCACTTTACCTCCTGATGCCTGTCTCCCCACCTTCTGCCCCTCTATGCTTGGCCCCCCACTTGGTACCTGTCCCTCTGCCACCTGTGTTTTCTTGGTGCCTGCGACCCCCTGAACATCTCCGCCTACCACTTGTTCCCCAACTTCTCTCTTCCTCATCACCTACCCCCTCTGCTGCTTACCTTCTGTTGCAGCTCCAGCACCTACCTGGCCAGACATCAGCAGTTGTGGTGGTGGCAGCTCCAGCCCTGGGGCTGGGACTGGGTTGGAGCCAGAGCTGCCACAACTGTGTCCACTGCTGCCTGGCTGGCAGGTGCTGGAGCTGTGACTGAGGGTTAGTGGCAGTGGAGGAGAAGGTGACAGGTGGTAGGTGGGGGAGGTAGGGGTAGAGGCAGTAGGGGGTGTCCATGGGGTGAAGCAAGGGGCCAGGTGGTATGGCCAGGCAGAGGCAGTTGGGGGCCAGATGGTAGGTGGAGGGGAGGCAAAGGCTGTGATTTCCAACTCTGACCCTGGGCTTGGATCAGGGCCAGAGCCAGAGCACACACTGCCCTGCCCCCTGGCTTAGTACTCAAATTCAAAATAAGGGACTTTCCTCACTATGTTGAATGGGGAAAAGAAACCTCATCTTAAATTTAAAAAAATGAAACTATTTCATATTTCATGAAAACTATAGTTTTCATTTTATTTCATTATTTTTCTTCAGTGTCTTCTCAAACTCCTCCTTTCCTCTCTCTCTTATGTCATCTCCAGGGATCCTGGTTTTCTCTGATGAAAAGATACTGCTAATCCTCCAAATGCACAAGTTTTGGAGAGTGAAAGCATGGCAGTCATAGTGGGGAGTCAGCTTCCAAGTGTTAATGGACTGACGGTCTAGATTGTGTTTATAATCTTGACTTCAGTAGGTTTTGGGTTATGCCCTAGGGATAGTGAATTAGCCAGGAGTAGTTAATTTAGCAGGAGTCTAAGGTTGATATCCTGGTCCTAAATGTTACAGAAGTTTTGCAACCTATTTCACTGGGCCCAGGATTTCATCCATGGTGACTAACTTTGAAGACATACATATTCACTGGGCTGGGAAACAAGCTTAGCATGGAACACATTTGTCTCATGTACCAGCTGTCTGGTAAAGGATGAAATTTAATGTTATCTTTGGTGAAATCTACTTAGTTTAATTTTAGTGTATTGATATATTTTTCACCCAGAGGAAGGGTTCTGTTAGACCAGTGTTGTAATACACACAACCCATGCCCTGGATCTGGCTCACTGACAGTCCCGCAGGCTCTCAGAAGTTGAGAGACAGGGCTAATAGGGTGTGGCCTACTGCGAATTTAGGGTCCTTGGGCACCAATGGATATGGCTATCAGTGGTAAGGGGCAAGTAAAGGTTGTACAAATACAGTCTTCATGTATCTTGCTTCTGGCTCGGTACCCACTGCCACCACTATCTGAATGTGGACCCAAGCCGCAACCCATATGTGAACCCCCTACAGGTCTGGATCCAGCCTGGTATGCATTTGGTGCCCCTGTGTTAGAACATGAGCAGTGGAACCATTATTTATATAAAGCTATCCATAGATGGCTTTAATATACACTGAGGTTGGCTGTATGTGGAACTGCACACAGACCACTGGAATGCAGTAAAAGCATTAGCACTTTAATTTCATTACATATTAAATAATTTGAGTAAATCAAGGCTGAATATCAGAGGGTTGGCTTTATCACCCAATATGAAATACAGAGTAACCATGCAAAGGCTCTGTTGCATTCTTCTACAGAAGGAATTTTGCCCCATGGTCAGATTGGTAGACTCTTGAGTGTATTTTAAAAACCGTTGTGGCAGGATAATGACCACTGCTGTTCCCCTGCTTTACCTGTGGTAGGTTAGGGTGCTATGCTTTGCAGTTATATAACATAATTGATTGTGTAGTTTTAGTAATAGGTTAGACAAGGATTTGTACTGGATAGTTCTTTTTTGATTCTATGAGAAACACAACTTAACTTAT